>NC_092723.1:101239700-101874894 GCF_047496885.1 Scyliorhinus torazame | reverse complement strand
CCCGTCACACTCTGCCCACCCCTCACTCCCCGTCACACTCTGCCCACCCCTCACTCCCCGTCACACTCTGCCCACCCCTCACTCCCCGTCACACTCTGCCCACCCCTCACTCCCCGTCACAACTCTGCCCACCCTCATTCCCCGTCACACTCTGGCCCACCCCTCACTCCCCGTCACACTCTGGCCCACCCTCACTCCCCGTCACACTCTGGCCCACCCCTCACTCCCCGTCCCACTCTGCCCACCCCTCACTCCCCGTCACACTCTGCCCACCCCTCACTCCCCGTCCCACTCTGCCCACCCTCACTCCCCGTCCCACTCTGCCCACCCCTCCCTCCCCGTCCCACTCTGCCCACCCCTCCCTCCCCGTCACACTCTGCCCACCCCACACTCCCCGTCACACTCTGCCCACCCCTCCCTCCCCGTCACACTCTGCCCACCCCGTCACACTCTGCCCACCCCACCCTCCCCGCCCACCCCACCCTCCCCGCCCTCCCCGCCCACCCCGCCTCCCCGCCCACCCCGCCCTCCCCACCCTCCCCGCCCACCCCACCCTCCCCGCCCACCCCACCCTCCCGCCCACCCCACCCTCCCGCCCACCCCACCCTCCCCGCCCACCCCACCCTCCCCGCCCACCCCACCCTCCCCGCCCACCCCACCCTCCCCGCCCACCCCACCCTCCCCGCCCACCCCACCCTCCCCGCCCACCCCACCCTCCCCGCCCACCCCACCCTCCCCGGCCCACCCCACCCTCCCCCCGCCCACCCCACACTCCCCGCCCACCCCACACTCCCCCGCCCACCCCACACTCCCCCCGCCACCCCACACTCCCCGCCCACCCACACTCCCCGCCCCACCCCACACTCCCCGCCCACCCCACACTCCCCGCCCACCCACACTCCCCGCCCCCACCCCACACTCCCGCCACCCCACACTCCCCGCCCACCCCACACTCCCGCCCACCCCACACTCCCCGCCCACCCCACACTCCCCGCCCACCCCACACTCCCGCCCACCCCACACTCCCCGCCCACCCCACACTCCCCGCCCACCCCACACTCCCCGCCCACCCACACTCCCCGCCCACCCCACACTCCCCGCCCACCCCACACTCCCCCGCCCACCCCACACTCCCCGCCCACCCCACACTCCCCGCCCACCCCACACTCCCCGCCCACCCCACACTCCCCGCCCACCCCACACTCCCCGCCCACCCCACACTCCCCGCCCACCCCCTCACTCCCCGCCCACCCCTCACTCCCCGCCCACCCCTCACTCCCCGCCCACCCCTCACTCCCCGCCACCCCTCACTCCCCCGCCCACACCCTCACTTCCCCGCCCACCCCTCACTCCCCGCCCACCCTCACTCCCCGCCCACCCCTCACTCCCCGCCCCACCGCCTCACTCCCGCCCACCCCTCACTCCCCGCCCACCCCTCACTCCCCGCCCACCCCTCACTCCCCGCCCACCCCTCACTCCCCGCCCACCCTCACTCCCCGCCCACCCCTCACTCCCGCCCACCCTCACTCCCCGCCCACCCCTCACTCCCCGCCCACCCCTCACTCCCCGTCACACTCTGCCCACCCCTCACTCCCGTCACATTCTGCCCACCCCTCACTCTGCCCACCCCTCACTCCCCGTCACACTCTGGCCCCCCTCCCTCCCCGTCACACTCTGGCCCCCCTCACTCCCCGTCACACTCTGGCCCCCCTCACTCCCCTCACACTCTGCCCACCCCTCACTCCCCGTCACACTCTGCCCACCCCTCACTCCCCGTCACACTCTGCCCACCCCTCACTCCCCGTCACACTCTGCCCACCCCACACTCCCCGTCACACTCTGCCCACCCCACACTCCCCGTCACACTCTGCCCACCCCACACTCCCCGTCACACTCTGCCCACCCCACACTCCCCGTCACACTCTGCCCACCCCACACTCCCCGTCACACCTCTGCCCACCCCACACTCCCCGTCACACTCTGCCCACCCCACACTCCCCGTCACACTCTGCCCACCCCACACTCCCCGTCACACTCTGCCCACCCCTCACTTCCCCGTCACACTCTGCCCACCCCACACTCCCCGTCACACTCTGCCCACCCCTCACTCCCCCGTCACACTCTGCCCACCCCACACTCCCCGTCACACTCTGCCCACCCCACACTCCCCGTCACACTCTGCCCACCCCACACTCCCCGTCACACTCTGCCACCCCACACTCCCCGTCAAACTCTGCCCCCCCCACACTCCCCGTCACACTCTGCCCCCCCACACTCCCCGTCACACTCTGCCCACGCCTCACTCCCCGTCACACTCTGCCCACGCCTCACTCCCGTCACACGCCGCCCACCCCTCACTCCCGCCCACCCTCACTCCCCGCCCACCCCTCACTCCCCGCCCACCCCTCACTCCCCGCCCACCCCTCACTCCCCGCCCACCCCTCACTCCCCGCCCACCCCTCACTCCCCGCCCACCCCTCACTCCCCGCCCCACCCCTCACTCCCCGCCCACCCCTCACTCCCCCGCCCACCCCTCACTCCCCGCCCACACCCTCACTCCCCGCCCACCCCTCACTCCCCGCCCACCCCTCACTCCCCGCCCACCCCTCACTCCCCGCCCACCCCTCACTCCCCGCCCACCCCTCACTCCCCGCCCACCCCTCACTCCCCGCCCACCCCTCACTCCCATCACACTCTGCCCACCCCACACTCCAGTCACACACTGCCCACCCCTCACTCCCCATCACACTCTGCCCACCCCTCACTCCCCGTCACACTCTGCCCACCCCTCACTCTGCCCACCCCTCACTCCCCGTCACACTCTGCCCACCCCTCACTCTGCCCACCTCTCACTCCCCGTCACACTCTGCCACCCCTCATCCCGTCACACTCTGCCACCCATCACTCTGCCCACCCCTCACTCCCCATCACACTCTGCCCACCCCTCACTCCTCGTCACACTCTGCCCACCCATCACTCTGCCCACCCCTCACTCCCCGTCACACTATGCCCACCCCTCACTCTGCCCACCCCTCACTCTGCCCACCCCTCACTCTGCCCACCCCTCACTCCCCGTCACACTGTGCCCACCCCTCACTCCCCGTCACATTCTGCCTCCCCCTCACTCCCCGTCACACTCTGCCCACCCCTCACTCCCCGTCACATTCTGCCCACCCCTCACTCCCCGTCACTCTGCCCACCCCTCACTCCCCGTCACACTCTGCCCACCCCTCAATCCCCGTCACACTCTGCCCACCCCTCAATCCCCGCCCACCCCACACTCCCCACCCACCCCTAACTCCCCACCCACCCCACACTCCCCATCACACTCTGCCCACCTCTCACTCCCGTAACACTCTGCCCACCCCTCACTCCCCATCAGACTCTGCCACCCCACACTCCCCGTCACACTCTGCCCACCACTCACTCCCCATCACACTCAGCCTCCCCCTCACTCCCCATCACACTCAGCCCAACCCTCACTCCCCGTCACACCCTGCCCACCCCTCACTCCCCATCACATTCTGCCTCCCCCTCACTCCCCATCACACTCTGCTCCCCCTCACTCCCCATCACACTCTGCCCACCCCTCACTCCCCGTCACACTCTGCCCACCCCTCACTCCCCGTCACATTCTGCCCACCCCTCACTCTGCCCACCCCTCACTCCCCATCACACTCTGCCCACCCCACACTCCCCGTCACACTCTGCCCACCCCTCACTCCCATCACACTCTGCCCACCCCTCACTCCCCGTCACACTCTGCCCCCACCCTCACTCTGCCCACCCCTCACTCCCCGTCACACTCTGCCCACCCCTCACTCTGCCCACCTCTCACTCCCCGTCACACTCTGCCCATCCCTCATCCCCGTCACACTCTGCCCACCCATCACTCTGCCCACCCCTCACTCCCCGTCACACTCTGCCCACCCCTCACTCTGCCCACCCCTCACTCTGCCCACCCCTCACTCTGCCCACCCCTCACTCCCCGTCACACTGTGCCCACCCCTCACTCCCCGTCACATTCTGCCTCCCCCTCACTCCCCGTCACACTCTGCCCACCCTCACTCCCCGTCACACTCTGCCGCCCCCTCACTCCCCGTCACACTCTGCCCACCCCTCACTCCCCCTCACACTCTGCCCACCCCTCACTCCCCCTCACACTCTGCCCACCCCTCACTCCCCCTCACACTCTGCCCACCCCTCACTCCCCCTCACACTCTGCCCACCCCTCACTCCCCCCTCACACTCTGCCCACCCCTCACTTCCCCCTCACACTCTGCCCACCCCTCACTCCCCTCACACTCTGCCCACCCCCTCACTCCCCGTCACACTCTGCCCACCCCTCACTCCCCTCACACTCTGCCCACCCCTCACTCCCTGTCACAATCTGCCCACACCTCACACCCCGTCACACTCTGCCCACCCCTCACTCCCCCTCACACTCTGCCCACCCCTCCCTCCCCCTCACACTCTGCCCACCGCTCACTCCCCCTCACACTCTGCCCACCACTCACTCCCCGTCACACTCTGGCCCCCCTCACTCCCGTCACACTCTGCCCACCCCTCACTCCCCCTCACACTCTGCCCACCCCTCACTCCCCGTCACAATCTGCCCACCCCTCACTCCCCGTCACATTCTGCCCACCCCTCACTCTGCCCACCCCTCACTCCCCATCACACTCTGCCCACCCCACACTCCCCGTCACACTCTGCCCACCCCACACTGCCCGTCACTCTCTGCCCATCCCACACTCCCCGTCACACTCTGCCCACCCCTCACTCCCCGTCACACTCTGCCCACCCCTCACTCCCCGTCACACTCTGCCCACCCCTCACTCTGCCCACCCCTCACTCCCCGTCACACTCTGCCGACCCCTCACTCTGCCCACCCCTCATTCCCCGTCACACTGTGCCCACCCCTCACTCCCCGTCACATTCTGCCCACCCCTCACTCTGCCCACCCCTCACTCCCCGTCACACTCTGCCTCCCCCTCACTCCCCATCACACCTTGCCCACCCCTCACACTCTACCGCCCCCTCACTCCCCGTCACACTCTGCCCACCCCTCACTCCCCCTCACACTCTGCCCACCCCTCACTCCCCGTCACACTCTGGACCCCCTCACTCCCCGTCACACTCTGCCCACACCTCACTCCCCATCACACTCTGGGCCCCTCACTCCCCGTCACACTCTGCCCACCCCTCACTCCCCCTCACACTCTGCCCACCCCTCACTCCCCGTCACACTCTGCCCACCCCTCACTCCCCGTCACACTCTGCCCACCCCTCACTCCCCCTCACACTCTGCCCACCCCTCACTCCCCGTCACAATCTGCCCCCCCTCACACCCCGTCACACTCTGCCCACCCCTCACTCCCCGTCACACTCTGCCCACCCCTCACTCCCCGTCTCACACTGCCCACCCCTCACTCCGCCTCACACTCTGCCCACCCCTCACTCTGCCCACCTCTCACTCCCCGTCACACTCTGCCCACCCCTCACTCCCCGTCACACTCTGCCTCCCCCTCACACACTGCCCACCCCTCACTCCCCCTCACACTCTGCCGACCCCTCACTCCCCGTCACACTCTGGCCCCCCTCACTCCCCGTCACACACTGGCCCCCCTCACTCCCCGTCACACTCTGGCCCCCCTCACTCCCCCTCACACTCTTCCCACCCCTCACTCCCCCTCACACTCTTCCCACCCCTCACTCCTCCTCCCACTCTGCCCACCCCTCACTCCCCCTCACACTCTGCCTACCCCTCATTCCCCGTCACACTCTGCCCACCCCTCACTCCCCGTCACACTCTGCCCACCCCTCACACCCCGTCACACTCTGCCCACCCCTCACTCCCCCTCACACTCTGCCCACCCCTCACTCCCCGTCACACTCTGCCCACCCCTCACTCTCTCTCACACTCTGCCCAGCCCTCACACCCCGTCACACTCTGCCCACCCCTCACTCCCCCTCACACTCTGCCCACCCCTCACTCTCCGTCACACTCTGCCCACCCCTCACTCCCCGCCCACCCCACACTCCCCACCCACCCCACACTCCCGTCACACTCTGCCCACCCCTCACTCTGCCCACCCCTCACTCCCCGTCACACTCTGCCCACCCCTCACTCCCCGTCACACTCTGCCCACCCCTCACTCCCCCTCACACTCTGCCCACCCCTCACTCCCCCTCACACTCTGCCCACCCCTCACTGCCCATCACACTTTGCCCACTCCTCACTCCCCCTCACACTCTGCCCACCGCTCACTCCCCCTCACACTCTGCCCACCCCTCACTCCCCGTCACACTCTGGCCCCCCTCACTCCCCGTCAAACTCTGCCCACCCCTCACTCCCCGTCACACTCTGCCCACCCCTCACTCCCCATCAGACTCTGCCCACCCCAGACTCCCCGTCACACTCTGCCTCCCCCTCACTCCCCGTCACACTCTGCCTCCCCCTCACTCCCCATCACACTCTGCCCACCCCTCACTCCCCGTCACACTCTACCGCCCCCTCACTCCCCGTCACACTCTGCCCACCCCTCACTCCCCATCACACTCTGCCCACCCCTCACTCCCCGTCACACTCTGGCCCCCCTCACTCCCCGTCACACTCTGCCCACACCTCACTCCCCATCACACTCTGGGCCCCTCACTCCCCGTCACACTCTGCCCACCCCTCACTCCCCCTCACACTCTGCCCACCCCTCACTCCCCGTCACACTCTGGCCCCCCTCACTCCCCGTCACACTCTGCCCACCCATCACTCCCCCTCACACTCTGCCCACCCCTCACTCCCCGTCACAATCTGCCCCCCCCTCACACCCCGTCACACTCTGCCCACCCCTCACTCCCCGTCACACTCTGCCCACCCCTCACTCCCCGTCTCACACTGCCCACCCCTCACTCCCCACCCCTCACTCCCCGTCACACTCTGCCCACCCCTCACTCCCCGTCACACTCTGCCCACCCCTCACTCCCCGTCACACTCTGCCTTCCCGTCACTCCCCGTCACACTCTGCCTCCCCCTCACTCCCCCTCACACACTGCCCACCCCTCACTCCCCCTCACACTCTGCCGACCCCTCACTCCCCGTCACACTCTGCCGACCCCTCACTCCCCGTCACACTCTGGCCCCCCTCACTCCCCGTCACACTCTGGCCCCCCTCACTCCCCCTCACACTCTTCCCACCCCTCACTCCCCCTCACACTCTTCCCACCCCTCACTCACCCTCCCACTCTGCCCACCCCTCACTCCCCCTCACACTCTGCCCACCCCTCACACCCCGCCCACCCCACACTCCACACCCACCCCACACTCCCCACCCACCCCTCACTCCCCATCACACTCTGGGCCCCTCACTCCCCGTCACCCTCTGGCCCCCCTCACTCCCCGTCACACTCTGCCCACCCCTCACTCCCCCTCACACTCTGCCCACCCCTCACTCCCCCTCACACTCTGCCCACCCCTCACACCCCGTCACACTCTGCCCACCCCTCACTCCCCCTCACACTCTGCCCACCCCTCACTCCCCGTCACACTCTGCCCACCCCTCACTCCCCGTCACACTCTGCCCACCCCTCACTCTGCCCACCCCTCACTTCCCGTCACACTCTGCCCACCCCTCACTCCCCGTCACACTCTGCCCACCCCTCATTCCGCCCACCCCTCACTCCCCGTCACACTGTGCCCACCCCTCACTCCCCATCACACTCTGCCGCCCCCTAACTCCTCGTCACACTCTGCCCACCCCTCACTCCCCCTCACACTCTGCCCACCCCTCACTCCCCCTCACACTCTGCCCACCCCTCACTCCCCCTCACACTCTGCCCACCCCTCACTGCCCATCACACTCTGGCCCCCCTCACTCCCCGTCACAATCGGCCCACCCCTCACTCCCCGTCACAATCGGCCCACCCCTCACTCCCCCTCACACTCTGCCCACCCCTCACTCCCCGTCACACTCTGCCCACCCCTCACTCCCTCTCACACTCTGCCCACCGCTCACTCCCCCTCACACTCTGCCCACCCCTCACTCCCCGTCACACTCTGGCCCCCCTCACTCCCCGTCAAACTCTGCCAACCCCTCACTCCCCGTCACACTCTGCCCACCCCTCACTCCCCATCAGACTCTGCCCACCCCACACTCCCCGTCACACTCGGCCCACCCCTCACTCCCCATCACACTCTGGGCCCCTCACTCCCCGTCACCCTCTGGCCCCCCTCACTCCCCGTCACACTCTGCCCACCCCTCACTCCCCCTCACACTCTGCCCACCCCTCACTCCCCGTCACAATCTGCCCAACCCTCACACCCCGTCACACTCTGCCCACCCCTCACTCCCCCTCACACTCTGCCCACCCCTCACTCCCCGTCACACTCTGCCCACCCCTCACTCTGCCCACCCCTCACTTCCCGTCACACTCTGCCCACCCCTCACTCCCCGTCACATTCTGCCCACCCCTCACTCTGACTACCCTTCACTCCCCGTCACACTCTGGCCCCCCTCACTCCCCGTCACACTCTGCCTCCCCCTCACTCCCCGTCACACTCTGCCCACCCCTCACACTCTGCCCACCACTCACTCCCCCTCACACAGTGCCCACCCCTCACTCCCCGTCACACTCTGGCTCCCCTCACTCCCCGTCACACTTTGCCCACCCCTCACTCCCCCTCACACTCTGCCCACCCCTCACACCCCGTCACACTCTGCCCACCCCTCACTCCCCCTCACACTCTGCCCACCCCTCACACCCCGTCACACTCTGCCCACCCCTCACTCCCCGTCACACTCTGCCCACCCCTCACTCCCCGTCTCGCTCTGCCCATCCCTCACTCCCCGTCACACTCTGCCCACCCCTCACTCTCTCTCACACTCTGCCCACCCCTCACTCCCCGTCACACTCTGCCCACCCCTCACTCCCCGTCACGCTCTGCCCATCCCTCACTCCCCGTCACACTCTGCCCACCCCTCACTCTCTCTCACACTCTGCCCACCCCTCACTCTCTCTCACACTCTGCCCACCCCTCACTCCCCGTCACACTCTGCCCACCCCTCACACCCCGTCACACTTTGCCCACCCCTCACTCCCCGTCACACTCTGCCCACCCCTCACTCCCCGTCACACTCTGCCCACCCCTCACTCCCCGTCACACTCTCCCACCCCTCACTTTCTCTCACACTCTGCCCATCCCTCACTCCCCGTCACACTCTGCCCACCCCTCACTCCCCGTCACACTCGGCCCACCCCTCACTCCCCGTCACACTCTGCCCACCCCTCACTCTCTCTCACACTCTGCCCATCCCTCTCTCTCTCTCACACTCTGCCCACCCCTCACACCCCGTCACACTCTGCCTCACCCTCACTCCCAGCCCACCCCTCACTCCCCGTCACACACTGCCCACCCCTCACTCACCGCCACACTCTGCCGACCCCTCACTCTCCTTCACACTCTGCCCACCATTCACTCTCCCTCACACTCTGCCCACCCCTCACTCCCCGTCACACTCTGCCCACCCCTCACTCTCCCTCACACTCTGCCCACCCCTCACACTCTGCCCACCCCTCACTCCCCGCCCACCCCTCACTCCCCGTCACACTCTGCCGACCCCTCACTCCCCCTCACACTCTGCCTACCCCTCACTACCCGCCCACCGCTCACTCCCCGTCACACTCTGGCCCCCCTCACTCCCCGTCACACTCTGGCCCCCCTCACTCCCCGTCACACTCTGGCCCCCTTCACTCCCCGTAAACACTCTGCCTCCCCCTCACTCCCCGTCACACTCTGCCCACCCCTCACTCTCTCTCACACTCTGCCCACCCCTCACTCCCCCTCACACTCTGCCCACCCCTCACTCCCCATCACACTCTGCCCACCCCTCACTCTCTCTCACACTCTGCCCATCCCTCACTCTCTCTCACACTCTGCCCACCCCTCACACCCCGTCACACTCTGCCTCACCCTCACTCCCAGCCCTCCCCTCACTCCCCGTCACACACTGCCCACCCCTCACTCACCGTCACACTCTGCCCACCCCTCACTCTCCCTCACACTCTGCCCACCATTCACTCTCCCTCACACTCTGCCCACACCTCACTCCCCGTCACACTCTGCCTACCCCTCACTCCCCCTCACACTCTGCCTCCCCCTCACTCCTCGCCCATCCCTCACTCCCCTTCACACTCTGCCCACCCCTCACTCCCCCTCACACTCTGCCTACCCCTCACTCCCCGCCCACCCCTCACTCCCCGTCACACTCTGCCGACCTCTCACTCCCCCTCACACTCTGCCTACCCCTCACTCCCCGCCCACCCCTCACTCCCCGTCACACTCTGCCCCCCCCTCACACTCTGCCTACCCCTCACTCCCCGCCCACCCCTCACTCCCCGTCACACTCTGCCGACCCCTCACACTCTGCCTACCCCTCACTACCCGCCCACCCCTCACTCCCCGTCACACTCTGGCCCCCGTCACTCCCCGTCACACTCTGGCCGCCCTCAATCCCCGTCACATTCTGCCCACCCCTCACTCCCCGTCACACTCTGGCCCCCCTCACTCCCCGTCACACTCTGCCCACCCCTCACTCCCCGTCACACTCTGCCCACCCCTCAATCCCCGTCACATTCTGCCCACCCCTCACTCCCCGTCACACTCTGGCCCCCCTCACTCCCCGTCACACTCTGCCCACCCCTCACTCTCTCTTACTCTGCCGACCCCTCACACCCCCTCACACTCTGCCCACCCCTCACTCCCCATCACACTCTGCCTACCCCTCACTCCCCGCCCACCCCTCACTCCCCGTCACACTCTGCCCACCCCTCACTCCCCATCACACTCTGCCTACCCCTCACTCCCCGCCCACCCCTCACTCCCAGTCACACTCTGGCCCCCCTCACTCCCCGTCACACTCTGGCCGCCCTCACTCCCCGTCACATTCTGCCCACCCCTCACTCCCCGTCACACTCTGGCCCCCCTCACTCCCCCTCACACTCTGCCCACCCCTCACTCCCCGTCACACTCTGCCCACCCCTCACTCTCTCTCACAGTCTGCCCACCCCTCACACCCCGTCACACTCTGCCTCATCCTCACTCCCAGCCCACCCCCACTCCCCGTCACACACTGCCCACCCCTCACTCACCGTCACACTCTGCCCACCCCTCACTCTCCCTCAAACTCTGCCCACCATTCACTCTCCCTCACACTCTGCCCACACCTCACTCCCCGTCACACTCTGCCCACCCCTCACTCTCCCTCACACTCTGCCCACCATCCACTCACCCTCACACTCTGCCCACCCCTCACACCCCCTCACATTCTGCCCAGCCCTCACACCCCCTCACACTCTGCCCACCCCTCACTCCCCCTCACACTCTGCCTACCCCTCACTCCCCGCCCACCCCTCACTCCCCGTCACACTCTGCCGATCCCTCACTCCCCCTCACACTCTGCCCACCCTTCACTCCCCCTCACAATCTGCCTACCCCTCACTCCCCGCCCACCCCTCACTCCCCGTCACACTCTGCCGACCCCTCACTCCCCCTCACACTCTGCCTACCCCTCACTACCGGCCCACCCCTCACTCCCCGTCACACTCTGCCCACCCCTCACTCCCCATCACACTCTGCCTACCCCTCACTCCCTGCCCACCCCTCACTCCCCGTCACATTCTGGCCCCCCTCACACCCCATCACACTCTGGCCGCCCTCACTCCCCGTCACACTCTGGCCACCTTCACTCCCCGTCACACTCTGCCTCCCCCTCACTCCCCGTCACACTCTGGCCCCCCTCACTCCCCCTCACACTCTGCCCACCCCTCACTCCCCGCTTACTCCTCACCCCCCCTCACACTCTGCCCACCCTTCACTCCCCGCTTACTCCTCACTCCCCGTCACACTCTGCCACCCCTCACTCCCCGCCCAACCCTCACTCCCCGTCACACTCTGCCCACCCCTCACTCTCCCTCACACTCTGCCCACCACTCACTCTCCCTCACACTCTGCCCACCATTCACTCCCCCTCACATTCTGCCCACCCCTCACACCCCCTCACACTCTGCCCACCCCTCATTCCCCCTCACACTCTGCCTCCCCCTCACTCCTCGCCCATCCCTCACTCCCCGTCACACTCTGCCCACCCCTCACTCCCCCTCACACTCTGCCTACCCCTCACTCCCCGCCCACCCCTCACTCCCCGTCACACTCTGCCGACCCCTCACTCCCCCTCACACTCTGCCCACCCTTCATTCCCCCTCACACTCTGCCTACCCCTCACTCCCCGCCCACCCCTCACTCCCCGTCACACTCTGCCAGCCCCTCACTCCCCCTCACACTCTGCCTACCCCTCACTACCCGCCCACCCCTCACTCCCCGTCACACTCTGCCCACCACTCACTCCCCGCCCACCCATCACTCCCCGTCACATTCTGGCCCCCCTCACTCCCCGTCACACTCTGGCCGCCCTCACTCCCCGTCACACTCTGGCCACCCCTCACTCCCCGTCACACTCTGGCCCCCCTCACTCCCCGTCACACTCTGGCCACCTTCACTCCCCGTCACACTCTGCCTCCCCCTCACTCCCCGTCACACTCTGCCCACCCCTCACTCCCCCTCACACTCTACCTCCCCCTCACACTCTGCCCACCCCTCACACCCTCACATTCTGCCCACCCCTCACACCCCGTCACACTCTGCCTCACCCTCACTCCTCGCCCACCTCTCACTCCCCGTCACACTCTGGCCCCCCTCACTCCCCGTCACACTCTGCCCACCCCTCACTCCCCGTCACAATCTGGCCCCCCTCACTCCCCGTCACACTCTGCCCACCCCTCACTCCCCCTCACACTCCGCCCACCCCTCACTCCCCCTCACACTCTGCCCACCCCTCACTCCCCGCTTACTCCTCACCCCCCCTCACACTCTGCCCACCCCTCACTCCCCGCTTACTCCTCACTCCCCGTCACACTCTGCCCACCCCTCACTCCCCGCCCACCACTTACTCCCCGTCACACTCTGCCCACCCCTCACTCCCCGTCATACTCTGCCCACCCCTCACTCCCCGTCACACTCTGCCGCCCCCTCACTCCCCGTCACACTCTGCCCACCCCTCACTCCCCGTCACACTCTGCCGCCCCCTCACACCCCGTCACACTCTGTCCACCCCTCACTCCCCGTCACACTCTGCCGCCCCCTCACTCTCCGTCACACTCTGCCCACCCCTCACTCCCCGTCACTCTGCCCACCCCTCACTCCCCGTCACACTCTGCCTCCCCCTCACTCCCCGTCAAACTCTGCCCACCCCTCACTCCCCGTCACACTCTGCCCACCGCTCACTCCCCGCCCACCCCACACTCCCCACCCACCCCACACTCCCCACCCACCCCACACTCCCCACCCACCTCACCCACCCCTCACTCCCCCTCACACACTGCCCACCTCTCACTCCCCCTCACACTCTGCCCCCCCCTCACTCCCCATCACACTCTGCTCACCCCTCACTCCCCGTCACACTCTGCCCACCCCTCACTCCCCGTCACACTCTGCCCACCCCTCACTCCCCGTCACACTCTGCCCACCCCTCACTCCCCGGCCACCCCTCACTTCCCCTCACACTCTGCCTACCCCTCACTCCCCGCCCACCCCTCACACTCTGCCCACTCCTCACTCCCCGTCACACTCTGCCGCCCCCTCACTCCCCGTCACACTCTGCCCACCCCTCACTCCCCGTCACACTCTGCCTCCCCCTCACTCCCCGCCCACTCCTCACTCCCCGTCACACTCTGCCCCCCCTCACTCCCCCTCACCCTCTGCCCACCCCTCACTCCCGCTCACACTCTGCCCACCCCTCACTCCCCGCCCACCCCTCACTCCCCGTCACACTCTGCCTCCCCCTCACTCCCCGTCACACTCTGCCTCCCCCTCACTCCCCGCCCCCCCCCTCACTCCCCGTCACACTCTGCCCCCCCCCCCTCACTCCCCCTCACCCTCTGCCCACCCCTCACTCCCCCTCACACTCTGCCCTCCCCTCACTCCCCATCACTCTCTGCCCCCGCCTCACTCCCGGTCACACTCTGCCTCCCCCTCACTCCCCGTCACACTCTGCCCACCCCTCACTCCCCGCCCACCTCTCACTCCCCGCCCACTCCTCACTCGCCGTCACACTCTGCCTCCCCCTCACTCCCCGCCCACCCCTCACTTCCCGTCACATTCAGCCCACCCCTCACTCCCCGTCGCACTCTGCGTCCCCCTCACTCCCCGTCACACTCTGCCCACCCCTCACACCCCGTCACACTCTGGCCCCCCTCACTCCCCGTCACACTCTGCCCACCCCTCACTCCCCCATCAGACTCTGCCTCCCCCTCACTCCCCGTCACACTCTGCCGCCCCCTCACTCCCCGTCACACTCTGCCCACCCCTCACTCCCCGTCACACTCTGCCCACCCCTCACTCCCCGCCCACCTCTCACTCCCCGCCCACTCCTCACTCGCCGTCACACTCTGCCTCCCCCTCACTCCCCGCCCACCCCTCACTTCCCGTCACATTCAGCCCACCCCTCACTCCCCGTCGCACTCTGCGTCCCCCTCACTCCCCGTCACACTCTGCCCACCCCTCACACCCCGTCACACTCTGGCCCCCCTCACTCCCCGTCACACTCTGCCCACCCCTCACTCCCCCATCAGACTCTGCCTCCCCCTCACTCCCCGTCACACTCTGCCGCCCCCTCACTCCCCGTCACACTCTGCCCACCCCTCACTCCCCGTCACACTCTGCCCACCCCTCACTCCCTGTCACACACTGCCTGGGCATAGCTTCATGCAATGTAACCACAAATCAGGAGTTCTGATGCATTGACCACAGTTAATTAAATATATTGGGCGGAATGTATGCCCTCTCCCTCGTCAATTTAATGGCAGGGGACATTTAATTCCATGGAAGGGTGCGAACCCTGGGCGCGATTCTCCGACCCCCCCACCGGGTCGGAGAAACACCTGGTGCCGGCGTGAATCCCGCCCCCACCGTGTCGCGAATTCTCCGCTACCAGAGATTCGGCTGGGGGGGTGGAATCGCGCCGCGCCGGTCGGCGGGAATCCCCCGGCGATTCTCCGGTCCGCCATGGGCCGAAGTCCCGCCGCTGTCAACCCACGGCAGCCGGCGTGGATTGAACCACCTTTGGGACGGCGGGACAAGGCGGCGCGGGCGGGCTCCGGGGTCCTGGGGTGGTGCGCGGGACGATCTGGCCCCGGGGGGTGCCCCCACGGTGGCCTGGCCCGCATTGGGGCCCACCGATCCGCGGGCGGGCCTGTGCCGTGGGGGCTCTCTTTTCCTTCCGCCTTCGCCATGGTTTCCACCATGGTGGAGGCAGAAGAGACCCCCTCCACTGCGCATGCGCGGGGATGCCGTGAGCAGCCGCTGATGCTCCCGCACATGCACCGCCCCGCAAAGTCAGTTTCGAGCCAGATGGCGGGGCGGAAATCAGTCCGGCTCGGGCCTAGCCCCTCAAGGTGAGGGCTCGGCCGCTCAAGATGTGGAGACTTCCGCATCTTTGGGGCGGCGCGATGCCTGATTGTTTCGCGCCGTTTTTGGCGCCGTTCGGCGGACATCGCGCTGATATCGGAGAATCCCGCCCCTTGTCGCTGCCCGACGAAGTCAGAGGTAGGAAGTTCATTGGACAGTATTCCTGCCCCGCCATGGAATAAGGCCCTTAAGTTGGCAATTAATGTCCACTTAAGGGCGCTCAACCTGTCACTGCTGGTATTACCCAACAGTGTCTGGGGTCTCTCCAAGCAGGAAGCACAACTAGCAAACCTGTGCGGGATTGCTTGGGGCATCAGAGCTGGTTTAGATCAGAGCTGGTTTAGCTCAGTGGGCTAGACAGCTAGTTTGTGATGCAGAACAAGACCAGCAGCGCGGGTTTAATTCCCGTACCAGTTTACCTGAACAGGCGCTGGAATGTGGCGACTAGGAGCTTTTCACAGTAACTTCATACTTGTGACAATAAAAGATTATTATTATTGTGGGTTCACAGTGGGAGGGGGCTTCTCTCATTGAGGCCCTCAGCAGCCAACTAAGGGAGCCGATATCAGAAAGGGGGCAGTCACTGAAGGCCACACCCTGCTTTTGCAATTGACCTGTCCCATCTCCTGGGAACTCAACTGTGTGACACCCTCCCGCCACCCTCACTAGTGGCTTGGGGGAAGATGCTCGGTCTCGGATATTGGTTGTACCAGCAACAGCCACTGCCTCCACAGTGGTGCTGCCAGTCTGTCACGCTACTGACCTCTGATTGGCCAGCAGCTCTCAATAGGTCGGATTCTGCCCCCTCCCCCTCCCCAGGATCTTTGTTCCTGGGGAAGACCCGCGCTGTCCAGTTAAGTGCCAAATGGACACTTAATTCTGTGGGCCTACTCTAAAAGTGACAGCTTGGAGTTCCAACCAGCTCTCCAATCATTGGGTGAGACCCCTATTGCCTCCATTAAATTCAGCCCTTCGTATAGGAGTCACTAGAACAGAGAACATAGAAGATTACAGCGCAGTTCAGGCCCTTCGGCCCTCGATGTTGCGCCAACCTGCAAAACCACTGAAAAGCCCATCTACACTATACCTTTATCATCCATATGTTTATCCAATGACCGTTTAAATGCCCTTAATGTTGGCGAGTCCACTACTGTTGCAGGCTGGGCATTCCACGCCCTTACTACTCTCTGAGTAAAGAACCTATCTCTGACATCTGTCCTATATTTATCTCCCCTCAATTTAAAGCTATGTCCCCTCGTGCTAGACATCACCATCCGAGGAAAAAGGCTCTCACTGCCCACCCTATCCAATCCTCTGATCATCTGGTATGCCTCTATTAAGTCAACTCTTAACCTTCTTCTCTGTAACGAAAACAGCCTCAAGTCTCTCAGCCTTTCCTCATAAGATCTTCCCTCCATACCAGGCAACATTCTGGTAAATCTCCTCTGCACCCTTTCCAATGCTTCCCATCCTTCCTATAATGCGGCGACAAGAATTGCAAGCAATACTCCAAATGTGGCCGCACCAGAGTTTTGTACAGCTGCAACATGATCTCATGGCTCCGAAACTCAATCCCTCTACGAATAAAAGCTAACACACCGTACGCCTTCTTAACAACCCTCTCAACCTGGGTGGCAACTTTCAGGGATCTATGTACATGGACACCGAGATCGCTCTGCTTATCCACACTACCAAGAATCTTACCATTAGCCCAGTACTCAGTCTTCCTGTTATTCCTTCCAAAATGAATCACCTCACACTTTTCTGCATGAAACTCCATTTGCCACCTCTCAGCCCAGCTCTGCAGCTTATCTATGTCCCTCTGTAGCTTGTAACATCCTTCCGCATTGTCCACAACTCCACTGACTTTAGTGTCATCTGCAAATTTACTCACCCATCCTTCTACGCACTCCTCCAGGTCATTTATAAAACTGATAAACAGCAGTGGCCCCAAAATAGATCCTTGTGGTACACCACTAGTAACCGGACTCCAGGCTGAACATTTCCCATCAACCACCACCCTTTGTCCTCTTCCAGCTAGCCAATTTCTGATCCAAACCGCTAAATCACCCTGAATCCCATGCCTCTGTATTTTCTGCAATAGACAACTGTGGGGAACCTTATCAAACGCTTTACTGAAATCCATATACACCACATCAACTGCTTTACCCTCATCCACCTGTTTGGTCACCTTCTCAAAGAACTCAATAAGGTTTGTGAGGCACGGCCTACCCATCACAAAACTGTGTTGACTATCTCTAATCAAATTATTCCTTTCCAGATGATCATGCATCCTATCTCTTATAAACCTTTCCAAGACTTTGCCCGCACTATTCCTGTAGACAAAAATGACTTAAAGATCAAGGCCAACGGTTCAGCAATCTCCTCCCTAGCTTACCAGAGAATCCTAGGATAAATCCCATCCGGCCCAGGGGACTTCTCTATTTTCACACTTTCCAGAATTGCTAACATCTCCTCCTTATGAACCTCAAGCCCTTCTCGTCTAGTAGCCTGTATCTCAGTATTCTCCTCGAGAACATTGTCTTTTTCCAGTGTGAATACTGACAAAAAATAATCATTTAGCACCTCTCCTATCTCCTCGGACTCCCACTACTGTCCTTGACTGGCCCAACTCTTACCCTAGTCACTCATTTATTCCTGACATATCTATAGAAAGCTTTAGGCTTATCCTTGATCCTACCTGCCAAAGATTTCTCATGTCCCCTCCTGGCTCTTAGCTCTCTCTTTAGGTCCCTCCTAGCTAACTTGTAACTCTTGAGCGCCCTAACTGAACCTTCACGTCTCATCTTTACATAAGCCTCCTTCTTCCTCTTGACAAGTGTTTTGACTGCTTTAGTAAACCACAGTTCCCCCGCTCGACCAATTCCTCCCCGCCTGACAGGTACATACTTATCAAGGACACGTAGTAGCTGTTCCTTGAACAAGCTCCACATTTCCATTATGCCCATCAACTGCAGTTTTCCTCTCCATCCGATGCATCTTGCCTTATCGCATCATAATTGCCTTTCCCCCAGATATAACTCTTGCCCTGCGGTATATACCTATCCCTTTCCATCACTGAAGTAAACGTAATCGAATTGTGGTCACTATCACCAAAGTGCTCACCTAACTCCAAATCTAACACCTGTCCTGGTTCATTACCCAGTACCAAATCCAATATGGCCTCGCCTCTCGTTGGCCTATCTACATACTGTGTCAGGAAACCTTCCTGCACACATTGGACAAAAACTGACCCGTCTAAAGTACTTGAACTATAGCGTTTCCAGTCAATATTTGGAAAGTTAAAGTCCCCCATAACAACTACCCTGTTACTTTCGCTCCTATCCAGAATCATCTTTGCAATCCTTTCCTCTACATCTCTGGAACTTTTCGGAGGCCTATAGAAAACCCCTAACAGGGTGACCTCTCCTTTCCTGTTTCTAACCTCAGCCCATACTACCTCAGTAGACGAGTCCTCATCAAACGTACTTTCTGCCACCGTGATACTGTCCTTGACTAACAATGCCATCCTTCCCCCTCTTTTACCACCTTCCCTGAGCTTACTGAAATACCTAAAGCCCTGTCCCTGCTCTATCCATGTCTCCGAAATGGCCACAACATCGATGTCCCAGGAAGCAACCCATGCCGCAAGTTCACCCACCTGATTCCAGATGCTCCTGGCATTGAAGTAGACACACTTTAAACCACCTTCCTGCCTGCTGGTACACTTCTGCAACTTTGAAACCTTACTCATGAGCTCACTACTCTCAACCTCCTGTACACTGGAGCTACAATTCAGGTTCCCAAGCCCCTGCTGAACTAGTTTAAACCCTCCTGAAGAGCATTAGCAAATTTCCCCACCAGGATATTGGTACCCCTCTGGTCCAGGTGTGGTCCAGGTGTAGACCATCCTGTTTGTAGAGGTCACACCTACCCCAGAATGAGCCCTAATTATCCAGGAATCTGAAACCCTCCCTCCTGCACCATCCCTGTAGCCACGTGTTCAACTCCTCTCTCTCCCTATTCCTCGTCTCGCTATCACGTGGCACGGGTAACAACCCAGAGATAATAACTCTGTCCTAGATCTAAGTTTCCACCCTAGCTCCCTGAATTCCTGCCTTACATCCCTATCCCCTTTCCTACTTATGTCGTTGGTACCTATGTGGACCACGACTTGGGGCTGCTCCCCCTCCCCCTTAAGGATGCCGAAATCACAAACCGAGACATCACGGACCCTGGCACCTGGGAGGCAACACACCAACTGCGAGTCTCTCTCGTTCCCACAGAATCTCCTATGTATCCCCCTAACTATGGTGTCTCCAATGGCTAATGCTCTACTCCTCTCCCCCCTTCCCTTTTGAGCAACAGGGACAGACTCTATGCCAGAGCCCTGTACCCCATGGCTTTCCCCTGGTATGTCCCCCCCCACCCCCAACAGTATCCAAAGCGGTATACTTGTTACTAAGGGGTTACTTACGACCACAGAGGATCCCTGTACTGACTGCTTCCTCCCAGCCCCTCTCACCATCACCCATCTATCTTTATTCTTAGGAGTTACTACATCCCTGAAGCTTCTATCTATGACCACCTCTGCCTCCCGAATGATCCGAAGTTCATCCAGCTCCAGTTCTCTAATGCGGTTTCTGAGGAGCTGGAGATGGGTGCTCTTCCCACAGATGAAATCAGCAGGGACACTGATGGCGTCCCTCACCTCAAACATTCTGCAGGAGGAACATTGTACTGCCTTCCCTGCCATCTCCTCTAGATAAAACAAGAAAAAGAAAGGAATAGCTTACCTGGTATTCACTCAACCCCTTAGGTTAGAGGAGGTGGAAGGGTGGGTGACACTACAAGTGTAGTGTCTCGGGTTTAGCAACCGGCCAACTTATATACAGGTACTAACAAATCTTCCCAGAAATCCCCACAGCCAACTTCCTGCAGATGTAAAGATAAGTTTTTAAAGTAACACTTACCTTCCCGACAGGCCCCTGGACGAGGCTCCCGCCGAAAATCTGAAGGCTGCTTCTCCTGCAAGGTAAGTTTTTAAAGTTAACCTTACCTTCCGACAGGCCCCTGGACACTGCTCCCACCGAAAATCTACGGTAGGGTGCTCTCTCAAAGAGTGTCAGTGCCGAATAGCCTTCTTCTGCTTTGTAGGAATTTAATGGAGCCCCACTTTAAACATTTCTCTCCACACTGCCTTCGAATTGCAACATAAACATGTAATGACTGGGAAGCTACACAGGAGCTGAGTTGTCATTTCATCGCTTCTCAACTTACCTTAAATAGAAGCAAAAGCCAAATTTTGTTTGCATACAAGTTGTAAGAAAGTTGCAATCTGATTTATTGTATACTGTTTCTTCTTAAACTTAAACCTGCAACCTTTCAGTAGAGAAAGCATATTTTCTGAATACAATTAGCAACACTAAAACCTGTTCAGTTTCAAAGTGCACCCAATTCATTAATCAAATATCTAACACTGAAGGTTACCAATGTTGTAAAAATATATAATGAAGTGAGCATTTTCTGCAATTAATACCACATTTACTGCAGTGCAACCTCTGGTGACCATGTGTAATTACAGCGTGACAAGATTACATCAGCAACTTCCATTAGAAATGCGCACATCAAAACTTAACATTTAAATGTTTAACAAGAAATGTATGATTTTGAAATGAAACCCCATTATAGATGGGACATTAAAAGATACAATACATATTCAGCAAAACGTGTCAAACATGCGTATTTAACCTTAAAGAAAATGCTCACCAAACGCTTGCAAACAAGCATTGTGCCAGCATTGGGACAGGGTATGGCTGTATATAAAAAAACGCTGTAAAGGAGTCTTGGGAGCCTCTTTATTGAAGCTGGCTTTTTAAAAGCGAGAAGGAAGGTTTGTTTCTATGTCTGCTTGGTTGCATTTTGAACATAGAACACAGAACATTACAGCGCAGTACAGACCCTTCGGCCTTCGATGTTGCGCCGACCTGTGAAACCAATCTAAAGTGAGTTTTGTACAGCTGCAACATGACCTCATGGCTCCGAAACTCAATCCCTCTATCAATAAAAGCTAACACACCATACGCCTTCTTAACAAAACTATCAACCTTGGGTGGCAACTTTCAGGGATCTATGTACATGGACACCGAGATCTCTCTGCTCATCCACACTGCCAAGAATCTTACCACTAGCCCAGTACTCGGTCTTCCTGTTACTCCTTCCAAAATGAATCACCTCACACTTTTCTGCATTAAACTCAATTTGCCACTTCTCAGCACAGCTCTGCAGCTTATCTAAGTCTCTCTGTAACCTGCAACATCCTGCCGCACTGCCCACAACTCCACCGACTTTAGTGTCATCTGCAAATTTACTCACCCATCCTTCTACTCCCTCCTCCAGGTCATTTATAAAAATGACAAACAGCAGTGGCCCCAAAACAGATCCTTGTGGTACACCACTAGTAACTGGACTCCAGGCTGAAAATTTCCCATCAACTACCACCCTCTGTCTTCTTACAGCTAGCCAATTTCTGATCCAAACTGCTAAATCACCCTCAATCCCATGCCTCGTATTTTCTGCAATCGCCTACCGTGGGGAACCTTATCAAACGCTTTACTGAAATCCATACACACCACATCAACTGCTTTACCCTCGTCCACCTGTTTGGTCACCTTCTCAAAGAACTCAATATGGTTTGTGAGGCACGACCTACCCTTCCCAAAACTGTGTTGACGATCCCTAATCAAATTATTCCTTTTTAGACGATTATAAATTTGCTCCATATATTTACCGGTTCTACTGTTTAGACCGTCACAGTTTCATCTTTGTAATCTTCTTCTGTACTAATACTTCAGTTCATTAACCTTGGTTTCTATCAGTTTTGAAGTTGCACATTACAGAGAGACAGGAGCAGGTCTTTTCTTTGGACAATACAATGATGAGCCAGTTTGTATGGGCCAAATGACTGAAGATACAAATATCTCAGCTATTTCTTTTCCACATCTATTGCTGTGCCCAGATCTGGACCTGTACTTGTTAGGGAAGCCCTGTTTCTATCACTCCCATTTTACATGACAATCTACCATAGACCTCTGTGATTTCCTGCCCAAAGATCCACATACACATGCTGCATCAGGGATAAAACATAGCTTTGTTACACGGACACATCCTTTATAACTGCCTCAATGTACATCTGCAGCAATCATATGCTTCAGGGAAGTGGTAACCATGATACCGAGGCTTCTTGACCCATGGACCACAATCAGTAAAGATAAACAACAACACCTCCTCCACAATAGTCTTCAATATTGGGGCCCCAAAAGTCTGCTTTCTTAGCCCCCTACTATGCTCCCTATACACACCCGACTGCATGGCACAATTTGGCTCCAACTCCATCTACAAGTTTGCTGATGACACGACCGTAGTGGGTCAGATCTCGATCAACGATTCAGTCCGAATACAGGAGGCAGATAGAGAACCTAGTTGCCTGGTGTAATGACAACAATCTCCCCTTCAACCTCAGCAAAACTAAAGAGCTAGTCATTGACTTCAGGAAGCAAAGTGTCGTACACACCCCTGTCAGCATCAACGGGGCCGAGGTGGAGATGGTTGATAGCTTCAAATTCCTAGGTGTGCACATCAGCAACAATCTGTCCTGGTCCACCCACATCCACGCTACGACCAAGAAAGCACAACAGCGCCTATACTTCTTCAGGAAACTAAGGGAATTCGGCATGTCCACATCGACTCTTACCAACTTTTACAGATGCACCATAGAAAGCATCCCATCAGGCTGCATCACAGCCTGGTATGGCAACTGCTCGGCCCAGGACCACAAGAAACGTCAGAGAGTCATGAACACCGCCCAGTCCAGCACACGACCCTGCCTCCCATCCATTGACTCCATCTACACCTCCCGCTGCCTGGGGAAAGCGGGCAGTATAATCAAAGATCCCTCCCACCCGGCTTACTCACTCTTCCAACTTCTTCCATCGGGCAGGAGATACAGAAGTCTGAGAACACGCACGAACAGACTCAAAAACAGCTTCTTCCCCACTGTCACCAGACTCCTAAATGACCCTCTTATGGACTGATTTCATTAACGCTACACCCTGTATGCTTCATCCGATGCCAGTGCTTTTGTAGTTACATTGTATATGTAGTGTTGCCCTATTATGTATTTTCTTTTATTCCCTTTTCTTCTCATGTACTTAATGATCTGTTGAGCTGCTCGCAGAAAAATACTTTTCACTGTACCTCGGTGCACGTGACAATAAACAAATCCAATCCAATCCAATCCATCCTCCCCATACTAATTCCTTGACAAGTGAATTTG
Source organism: Scyliorhinus torazame (assembly GCF_047496885.1). Lineage (NCBI taxonomy): Eukaryota > Metazoa > Chordata > Chondrichthyes > Carcharhiniformes > Scyliorhinidae > Scyliorhinus > Scyliorhinus torazame. The sequence continues at coordinate 101,851,042 of NC_092723.1, read as the reverse complement.
AACTTCCCGGCAGCTTTTCCTCTTTGTCCTCACACTGCTGCCCGAGTGTAGGGTTCTATTCACACTGCAGCCATCCTTTCCCCAGTGAGAAGGTCTTCAAGCCTCATGAGGCAGGGATGCAACCCATTCCTGAGTCCCCCACCATTCACTTACATCTCATGGCATCTCATGGAACCCCACTCAGGTACCTCACAGTTGACCCCAATGGTGACCATCTGCATTCAGCTCCCCCCACCCACGTTCCAGCTCCCACTAAGGACGCACTGTGTCGCCGTCCTCATTGTTGGCTAATGCGGGCTCAAAAACACCCCCGAAGTCTAAGCAATCTTACTTCTGCCAACAGTAATTTCAAGCGAAAATAGAAAAAAAGAAATCCGTCTTGTCAAGTGTCTCGCTCGATTTACCCAAGCTTTGGCTTCAGCTGCAAAGTTGAATAGTTGCTGCCGGCTCCACCAAACAAAGCAAACAATTAGACAAATCCCAATTGTGTTAAATTATAATAACTGGCACTCATATCAAAAAGTGAGCAACAACAATTATCTGCTTATCCGTAACCAAATGCTCTATCTTTAGGTCAAAAGAGGGACATGTTCAAATGTACAAGTAACAGAGACTTATATCCTTCTTCTTAATTCTTCTTCATGAGCCTTTTACTTTAACCTCGTTGTTACCAAGCTAGTCAAGGAATAAAATGTTGGGATCTGAGCTCCTTACTAGGAGTTTGAGTTCCCAATCTAAGACGACATGCCAGCACAGTGCTCGGAAACTCGTATTTCAGAGATGTCATCCTTCAGATGATACGTTCACCCACTGATTCAGGTGATTCAATGAAGGCTAAGATCCAATTTTATTATTCAAAGGAGATCTGACCATTATTTCTCTCTGTTAACCAACACCACAAACAACAAATGAACTGCTCATTCATCTTGGGAAGGTGCTAAATAAATGCAAATTGTTCTTTCTTATCCCCTAACTGCCTTCTTTCCATGCAACACAACTGCACAAAGTCTGTTATGGGAACAATTCATATGTAATCCAATACCAGGAGGTGGTACTTCTGATCCCAAAGCAAGGGTACTGCCAATTGCAATGAAGCTTAGACTCTTAAAGATAAATCATTCAGAGATAGCTCTTGTATGGAGAGCATCAGAAGCGCCAAAATAATCAGGGCTGCTGAGAAGAAGATGACGAGAGTCAGTATCATAAGCATTATTGATTATAAATCAGAAATGTTGACTACACTTTATATTACAGGTGAAATTTAAAAGCAAAATGAGTGAGTGTTACATCTAATGCGACATGTGATGCAACAGATGCAGTAACCATGTATCAAACAGGAATTTAAGAGTAGCTTGTTTGAGGTTTCTAGGATCATATTTTGGGACTGCGGCTTTAAATGAAGTGGGGTCATATGACCTCTCCTGTCATCTGCCTGACAATAAACCTTGGTGGTTTGATTGTTAGAGATCAAAGGAAAGCTCAGATTGCTTTAATGAAAAGAATGTGCAAGGTGATTATGATTGGAGACAGTGGCAGCAGTTCACTGTATGCCGTGAGTATACTTGGAGTCTCCCAAAGTCTCAGAAAGGTGTTGTTAGTATCGGGTTGTAAACAGCTGTGCTGTAAATGGCCCATTTACTTCAAAGATGAAAGGGAGTTTGAATCAAAGTTATCTAATTAGCATTTCCACCTGGATGCAAGGTTAATGTGTTTCATGTTGCCATAGGAAGAGGACAGAGAAAGCCATTTTGAGATCAGGGTATCGGCTTCCTTATAAATCAATTAATATCACTGACAGACGACAGTTTGTTTGGCTTGGTCTGCAGCCATGTGAAAGGCAGAAAGCCTGTCCTGCATCTGAAGCTGAGAAACTGCTGAATTTATTGTTCACCACATGAAACACAGATTGAAGAGGCCGAGTTCATGAAGATATAAAGGAAACTGGAAGATTCTCCTAGTTAGTGGATAGAGGGAAAGATGTTCCAATGGAACTGCCACAGTGAAAGTCAATTCTGGGATTTGAAATTACCGGTCTGGGAAAATAAAAAGAAAGCAATTAACTGGAAACTGGGAGCAACTGGAACTGTTTGCTAAAAGGACTGCAATTCCATGGCGTGTAAGATAGGTGATAAGTATACAAGGGGAAGGCTAATTTCTGTAGTTTAAAGTTTAAATTGGCTACACAATAGTGTTTAGTCAATAGTGCTTTTTCACCATTTGTTAAATTAAAAGTTTAAAAATTACGAGTCTCTATGAGAATCATAACGAGATTATAATATTAAATATTCTGTGATGAGGCTCACAGTGTGGATCTATTTTCAAAATTCATTAATGGGATGTAGGTGTCACTAACTGGGCCAGAATTTATTGCCCACTCCTAATTTCCCTCGCGAAGATGGTGGTGAGTTGCCGCCTTGAACCACTGCCGTCAATGTGGTGTAGGTACACCCACTGCTGTGTTAGGGAGGGAGGTGAGGATTTTGACCCAGCGACAGTGAAGAAATATATTGAAAATATATTTCCAAGTCAGGATGGTGAGTGGCTTTGGAGGGGAACCTCCAGGTGGTGGGGATTCCATGTATCCCTTGTCCTTCTAGATGGTAGTGGTTGTAGGTTTGTACGGTTCTGTATAACGAGCCTTGATGAATTGCTGAAGTGCAACTTGTAGATAATACATACTGCTGCTACTGTGCATCGGTGGTGGAGGGAGTGAATGTTTCCTTTCAATTGGATGCACTTAGGAGCATGCAGGTGGCGGAAAGCGTCATAGATCGCAGTTATGTAAATGTGGTCACACCCAAGGTGCAGGCAGAGAAATGGGTGACCACCAGAAAGGGCAGGCAGTCAGTGCAGGAATCCCCTGTGGTTGTCCCCCTCTCGAACAGATATACCCCTTTGGATACTGTCGGGGGGGATAGCCTATCAGGGGAAAACAGCAGCAGCCAGAGCAGTGGCACCACGGCTGGCTCTGATGTTCAGAAGGGAGGGTCAAAGCGCAGAAGAGTAATAGTAATAGGGGACTCTATAGTCAGGGGCACAGATAGGCGCTTCTGTGGACGTGAAAGAGACTCCAGGATGGTATGTTGCCTCCCTGGTGCCAGGGTCCAGGATGTCTCCGAACGGGTAGAGGGCATCCTGAAGGGGGAGGGCAAACAGGCAGAGATCGTTGTACATATTGGTACTAACGACATAGGCAGGAAGGGGCATGAGGTCCTGTAGCAGGAGTTCAGGGAGCTAGGCAGAAAGTTAAAAGACAGGACCTCGAGGGTTGTAATCTCGAGATTACTCCCTGTGCCATGTGCCAGTGAGGCTAGAAATAGGAAGATAGAGCAGCTAAACACGTGGCTAAACAGCTGGTGTAGGAGGGAGGGTTTCCATTATCTGGACCACTGAGAGCTCTTCCGGGGCAGGTGTGACCTGTATAAGAAGGACGGGTTGCATCTAAACCGGAGAGGCATAAATATCCTGGCCGCGAGGTTTGCTAGTGTCACACGGGAGGGTTTAAACTAGTATGGCAGGAGGGTGGGCACGGGAGCAATAGGTCAGAAGGTGAGAGCATTGAGGGAGAACGAGGGAATAGGGACAGTGGGACTCTGAGGCAGAGCAGACAGGGAGAACTTTCTGAACACAGCGGGTCTGGTGGCCTGAAGTGCATATGTTTTAATGCAAGGAGTATTACGGGTAAGGCAGATGAACTTAGAGCTTGGATTAGTACTTGGAACTATGATGTTGTTGCCATTACAGAGACCTGGTTGAGGGAAGGGCAGGATTGGCAGCTAAACGTTCCAGGATTTAGATGTTTCAGGCGGGATAGAGGGGGATGTAAAAGGGGAGGCGGAGTTGCGCTACTTGTTCGGGAGAATATCACAGCTGTACTGCGAGAGGACACCTCAGAGGGCAGTGAGGCTATATGGGTAGAAATCAGGAATAAGAAGGGTGCAGTCACAATGTTGGGGGTATACTACAGGCCTCCCAACAGCCAGCGGGAGATAGAGGAGCAGATAGGTAGACAGATTTTGGAAAAGAGTAAAAACAACAGGGTTGGGGTGATGGGAGACTTCAACTTCCCCAATATTGACTGGGACTCACTTAGTGCCAGGGGCTTAGACGGGGCGGAGTTTGTAAGGAGCATCCAGGAGGGCTTCTTAAAACAATATGTAGACAGTCCAACTAGGGAAGGGGCGGTACTGGACCTGGTATTGGGGAATGAGCCCGGCCAGGTGGTAGATGTTTCAGTAGGGGAGCATTTCGGTAACAGTGACCACAATTCAGTAAGTTTTAAAGTACTGGTGGACAAGGATAAGAGTGGTCCGAGGATGAATGTGCTAAATTGGGGGAAGGCTAATTATAACAATATTAGGCGGGAACTGAAGAACATAGATTGGGGGCGGATGTTTGAGGGCAAATCAACATCTGACATGTGGGAGGCTTTCAAGTGGCAGTTGAAAGGAATACAGGACCGGCATGTTCCTGTGAGGAAGAAGGATAAATACGGCAATTTTCGGGAACCTTGGATGACGAGTGATATTGTAGGCATCGTCAAAAAGAAAAAGGAGGCATTTGTCAGGGCTAAAAGGCTGGGAACAGACGAAGCCTGCGTGGAATATAAGGAAAGTAGGAAGGAACTTAAGCAAGGAGTTAGGAGGGCTAGAAGGGGTCACGAAAAGTCATTGGCAAATAGGGTTAAGGAAAATCCCAAGGCTTTTTACACGTACATAAAAAGCAAGAGGGTAGCCAGGGAAAGGGTTGGCCCACTGAAGGATAGGCAAGGGAATCTATGTATGGAGCCAGAGGAAATGGGCGAGGTACTAAATGAATACTTTGCATCAGTATTCACCAAAGAGAAGGAATTGGTAGATGTTGAGTCTGGAGAAGGGGGTGTAGATAGCCTGGGTCACATTGTGACTTAAAAAGACGAGGTGTTGGGAGTCTTAAAAAATATTAAGGTAGATAAGTCCCCAGGGCCTGATGGGATCTACCCCAGAATACTGAAGGAGGCTGGAGGGGAAATTGCTGAGGCCTTGACAGAAATCTTTGGATCCTCGCTGTCTTCAGGGGATGTCCCGGAGGACTGGAGAATAGCCAATGTTGTTCCTCTGTTTAAGAAGGGTAGCAAGGATAATCCCGGGAACTACAGGCCGGTGAGCCTTACTTCAGTGGTAGGGAAATTACTGGAGAGAATTCTTCGAGACAGGATCTACTCCCATTTGGAAGCAAATGGACGTATTAGTGAGAGGCAGCACGGTTTTGTGAAGGGGAGGTCGTGTCTCACTAACTTGATAGAGTTTTTCGAGGAGGTCACTAAGATGATTGATTCAGGTAGGGCAGTGGATGTTGTCTATATGGACTTCAGTAAGGCCTTTGACAAGGTCCCTCATGGTAGACTAGTACAAAAGGTGAAGTCACACGGGATCAGGGGTGAGCTGGCAAGGTGGATACAGAACTGGCTAGGCCATAGAAGGCAGAGAGTAGCAATGGAGGGATGCTTTTCTCATTGGAGGGCTGTGACCAGTGGTGTTCCACAGGGATCAGTACTGGGACCTTTGCTCTTTGTAGTATATATAAATGATTTGGAGGAAAATGTAACTGGTCTGATTAGTAAGTTTGCAGACGACACAAAGGTTGGTGGAATTGCGGATAGCGATGAGGACTGTCGGAGGATACAGCAGGATTTAGATTGTCTGGAGACTTGGGCGGAGAGATGGCAGATGGAGTTTAATCCGGACAAATGTGAGGTAATGCATTTTGGAAGGTCTAATGCAGGTAGGGAATATACAGTGAATGGTAGAACCCTCAAGAGTATTGAAAGTCAAAGAGATCTAGGAGTACAGGTCCACAGGTCATTGAAAGGGGCAACACAGGTGGAGAAGGTAGTCAAGAAGGCATACGGCATACTTGCCTTCATTGGCTGGGGCATTGGGTATAAGAATTGGCAAGTCATGTTGCAGCTGTATAGAACCTTAGTTAGGCCACACTTGGAGTATAGTGTTCCATTCTGGTCGCCACACTACCAGAAGGATGTGGAGGCTTTAGAGAGGGTGCAGAAGAGATTTACCAGAATGTTGCCTGGTATGGAGGGCATTAGCTATGAGGAGCGGTTGAATAAACTCGGTTTGTTCTCACTGGAACGAAGGAGGTTGAGGGGAGACCTGATAGAGGTATACAAAATTATGAGGGGCATAGACAGAGTGGATAGTCAGAGGCTTTTCCCCAGGGTAGAGGGGTCAATTACTAGGGGGCATAGGTTTAAGGTGAGAGGGGTAAGGTTTAGAGTAGATGTACGAGGCAAGTTTTTTACGCAGAGGGTAGTGGGTGCCTGGAACTCGCTACCGGAGGAGATGGTGGAAGCAGGGACGATAGGGACATTTAAGGGGCATCTTGACAAATACATGAAAAGGATGGGAATAGAGGGATACGGACCCAGGAAGTGTAGAAGATTGTAGTTTAGTCGGGCAGCATGGTCGGCACGGGCTTGGGAGGGCCGAAGGGCCTGTTCCTGTGCTGGACATTTCTTTGTTCTTTGTTTGTTTGTGGATGTGGTATCAATCAAGCAGGCTGCTTTGTCTTGGATTGTATTGAGCTTCCTGAGTATTTTTGGAGCTACACTTATGCAAGTGGGGTGTATTGTATCACATTCCTGACTTGTGTCTTGTAGATGGTGGACAGGCTTTGGGGAGTCAGGAGGTGAGTTACTCGATGCTGTATTCCTAGCCTCTGATCTGCAATTATAGCCATATTATTTATGCGCCTAATCCAGTTCAGTTTCTGGTCAATGGTAATCCAGGATATTGGTAGTGGCGGGGATTCAGCAATAATAATGTCATTGAATGTCAAGAGGTAATGGTTAGATCTTCATTTGGTGGAGATCGTCATTGCCTGGCATTTATGTGGCGCGAATGTTACATGCCACTTGTCAGTTCAAGCCTGGATATTGTCCAGGTCTTACTGCATTTGGACATCAACTGCTTCAGTATCTGAGGAGTTGCAAATGGTGCTGAACATTTGCAGTCAACTACGAACATGCCCATATCTGTCCTAATGATGGAGGGAAGGCCATTAATGAAGCAGCCAAAGATGGTTGGGCCTAGGACACTGCCCTGAGGAACTCCTGAAGTGATGTCCTGGGTTTGAGACAACTGACCTCCCAACAACCACAACACCTTCCTTCATGCTTGAAAGAATATAGTTTAGAGAGTCAGGCAGGGAAGTTAGTGCCTGCTTCATGACACTCACTATTTTAATTGACAGAAGTGGTTCGGCCACCAATTTCAATCCTCTGATCTGCATTGCCATCAAGTGTGGCACCCAGCCTGGAGTGCAGCTTCATTAACTCGATCTTATTGTGATGTGAACTGGAATTAGATAAACGCAGAGGGTGATTTGATTCTTGTTTTTATTGTTAAATATTCTATTCCTTTCTAACCCCAACTATGTTTTCGATTTAACAAAGTCTATTCATTTACAATTGAGGTGCCATCCCGCATTCGGAAGAGGGCAAGTGATGTAGAAGGTCCTCATTTCAGGAATTGTGTTTCCCCAGCCCGAAGGCGCCTCGTTGCTTGCAATGACTATTTCCAGATTTGTAATTTGAAATGTGGCTGGTGTTACTTGCACAGGAACGTGACTATAATACTGAATTGCAGATGTACACAAATGTAAACTCCCAAAGGAGAAATAATAATCTCAAAAGCTTTAAGCTGATTGCCAGGACAATGAGCCACGGGAGCCTGCACATTATTGTTTTTAATTTGACTTTCCAATGGATAACTAGAAGAAGTTCTCACCCAGAGATATGTGTGTTGTTGCTGGCAGAATTCCTCAGTGGTAGCAGAATAGCTATCTAAACGACAGAAATCTTACTGAAAACATAGCTGCCAAAATTAAGCCTCATAAAAGTCACATTGAACAGGCTGCTATGGTTCAGATTGCGTTGAATGGGGAAAGCCTTGGAGCTTGTTTGTAGGCAAATACTTGAAGGAAGTTGCTTTGTCAGTTGGAGAGTATTTGTGCTGAGGGTATAAAGCGGTCAGATTTCGACCACTTCATTCTGATCATTTAAAAATTAGTTAAATTGCGGTTCTAGTCTAACTTCTAAACAGGGCAAAACCCTCTGAAAAGAACATGAGGGGAGATGGTTTGCCTTGGCTGTGCCAGTAGCTGAGCAGCACGGTTAGCACCATTGCCTCACAGTGCCAGGGACCAAGGTTCAATTCGGCCTTGGGTGTGGAGTTGACACGTTCTCCCTATGTCTGCGTGGGTTTCCTCCGGGTGCTCCGTGGAGTTTCCTCCCGCAGTCCAAAGATATGTAAGTTAGGTGAGGTTACTAGGTTAGGGTCGGGGAGTGGGCCTCGGTAGGCTGCACTTTCAGAGAGTTGGTGAAGACTTGATGGGCCAAATGGCCTTCTTCTGTACTGTAGGAATTCTATAGTTCTACCGGTTTGGAATTCTTACCCAACCGGGCCATGATTTTTCACCTGGTAAAATCCCATTAAGATCACAGGCAGGTTACTCCATATGCATTGCCATCCCATATGGGCAGCACAGTGGTTAGCACAGTTGCCTCACAGACCAGGGACTCGGGTTCAATTCCGGCCTCAGGTGACCATCTGTGTGGAGTTTGCACTTTCTTCCCGTGTCTGAATGGGGTTCCTCTGGGTGCTCTGATTTCCTCCCTCAGTCCAAAAATGTGCAGGTTAAGTGGATTGGTCATGATAAATTGTCCCTTAGTGTCCAGAGGTTAGGTGGGCTTATGGGGATAGGGTGGAGGAGTGGGCTTAAGTAGGGTGCTCTTTCAAGGGCTGGAGTAGACCCGATGGGCTGAATGGCCTCCTTCTGCACTGTTGATTCTATGAACCACAAAGTGAAAGATGATTCATCCTGTGCGTGATTGAGTATGCTGTTTATTTATAAAGATATTTCATAATTTGAAGAAAGATAATAGGGGCTCAATTATATGATCCCAGTGAAAATGGTCTTGCGCTGGCTCATATCTTGGGCACACTCTTGCCCACAGCATAAAGAGGTCGACTGTCAAAGATTTTCCATATAATCAACCCCCTATTTTGAACAGGGATGGTTGATTCACAGCATTTCGTCTGCGAATTAGGTGCAGCTCTTAAAGGGCCATGTTTAACCATAAAGGCTGACGTTATAGTCAGAGCAGTAAGGGTGACAATGTAAAGACATGTGGGCAAAACTTAACAAAGTTTGGTGGTTTCTTTCCGGGAGTGTACGATGTGGATGATCCTGGTTGGATCCAGGAGCATCTATCCAGCTGCATGGAGTGAGGTCTGAATCCAAGTCAAAGATGGCATTCATTTCCCTCAAACCAGGGGCGTCATTCTCCGATCCTCCAGCAGGTCGGAGAATGGCCGTTGGCCGCCGTGAATCCCGCCCCCGCCAGTTGCCGAAGTCTCCGGTACCGGAGACTGGGCGGGGGCGGGAATCGGGCTGCGCCGGTTGGCGGGCCCCCCCGCTCGATTCTCCGGCCCGGATGGGCCGATGTCCCGTCGAGAAATTGCCTGTCCCGCTGGCGTTAATTAAAGTAGGTATTTACCGGCGGGACAAGGCGGCGTGGGCGGGCTCCGGGGTCCTGGGGGGGGGGGGGGGGGGCGCGGGGCGATCTGGCCCCGGGGGGTGCCCCCACGGTATACCTGGCCCGCGATTGGGGCCCACCGATCCGCGGGCGGGCCTGTGCCGTGGGGGCACTCTTTTCCTTCCGCCTCCGCAACGGCCTCCACCATGGCGGAGGCGGAAGAGACTCTCCCCATTGCGCATGCGTGGGAAATTGTCAGCGGCCGCTGACACTCCCGCGCATGTGCCGCCCGGGGATGTCATTTCCGCGCCAGCTGGCGGGGCAACAAAGGCCGTTTCCGCCAGCTGGCAGGGCGGAAATCCCTCCGGCGTCGGCCTAGCCCCTCAATGTCGGGGCTCGGCCCCCAAAGATGCGGAGCATTCCGCACCTTTGGGGCGGCGCGATGCCAGTCTGATTGGCGCCGTTTTGGGTGCCAGTCGACGGACATCGCGCCGTTGGGGGAGAATTTCGCCCCTGTTCTCTGGACCAAAGTGAAGGTGGGTGAACTCTTTGCTTCGGAGCACATTTCTTTGGAAATGCATCAAACAATGCACAAAGCTAAATGGGGAACTTGCCAATCCGCAAGCAGTGTGCACCACCACTGCACTTTCACACACACCGTTCCATTGTGCCCCCACAGTTTGGCGCACTTTCCTTGCAAGTGGGGGCAGCATGGTTGGAACTGCAAACCAATGCTCAGATTTCCAGTCAGGGACTCATATTCGTGCCCTGAATGGAGGCGTCCTGAATGATGTAGTGGACAGTCTGCCTCTCCGAAGAGCATCGACTCAATCCTTCCTCTCCTTCAAAGAATCTGGGCACCCAGAGCCCTGCTTCTGTGGTCAGAAAAATAAGTCTAAAGCCTTTGACTTCATGAAGGCCCTGGGGATGATGCAACAGTCCCACAGCCTGCAAGGAGGCCATTTTTCATTGAGGGGAATTTATTTTTTAAATGAAAGGTGCTTCTCTTGTCTCGCTAATGCCTCCTTTCCACTGGAGAGGGGATGAAGAGGTGACCTGCTCCAGACTTTAGTCTTCTTACTTTGTTGATAGTTAAGTTCACTCCAGAGCAGGAAATGTGTAAGTGTCTCCTGGCCTGATTTCAAGGATGTGGTGCTTTAGAAGCCCTGTGCTGTGGTCAGTAATGGAGGAGCTGAATGTGTTCCAGATGTTACGTCAGTGGAATGCTGGTAGGTGGCAGTTTGCCCTGTAAAGTAGATGTGACAAAGACAGGTCACCACAAAAATGTCCACAGGCCACAATAAGTGGCTGGAAAATCTAAGGGATCATGTGGCAGCTACGGTTAGGTCCCTCACAGCTTCATCGTCCTCACTGTAATAACGCAGTGCATCCAGACCTCCCAAAGGTACAAGTATTGACACCATATTAAAGCACCATATTAAAGCAAAACTAACATATCAGTTACCGTTTCAGCTACAGGCCCTTTGCCCGAGGCCTGAACTTCTTACCAGTTATCCCGGCATTTGAATAGCGCTCGCTGCCACAGGTCTCGGAGGGCACCTAGGGAAAGGCCCCGGAGGTCAAAAACCAAAGACATGAAAAGATCTGCAGACTGAACAAAGGAAATAAATCAGAATTTGAAATCTGAATTCATTGCACATTGAATATTTATAACAAGGCCTGCGTAATCTAACTGTTAAAATGTGTATCAGATGAAATGGATATCATCGAAAATATTATGCTCGTATAGTTTAATTTGGCAAAATTAATCAGTGGAACAGGCAAGTTTGGACTAAGTTTAAATGAATCCAGACTAATTATACAAACTTAGATCCGAGAACAATTGCAGATATCACACTACAAAAACATTCCAATCACAACAGAGTGATAATTTGTAAAATTGATTGACATATTGGGTTGATTCATTATTCACTGGAGATTCTTTGCAGTTTGATAATAATTACTCTAAAGAATCGGAGATAAATCACACCGACTATAATTTATCAAGTTCTCTTAAAAATGTGGGAAACATTCAGCATCAGCCTAGGGTGGAAGTAAAGGCAATTGTAGAACTACACTGCCTGTGCGCATGCCTGCTCTTGGTGCCCGTACACCTGCCCGCTCCCAATGCCAGTGTGCGTGCCCGCTCCCAATGCCTGTGCTCCTGCCTACTCCCAAAGCCTGTGCTCCTGCCTACTCCCAAAGCCTGTGCTCCTGCCCACTCCCAAAGCCTGTGCTCCTGCCCACTCCCAAAGCCTGTGCTCCTACCCGCTCCCAATGCCTGTGCACCTGCCCGCTCCCAATGCCTGTGCACCTGCCTGCTCCCAATGCCTGTGCACCTGCCCGCTCCCAATGCCTGTGCACCTGTCCTCTCCCAATGCCTGTGCACCTGACCACTCCCAATGCCTGTGCACCTGCCCACTCCCAATGCCTGTGCATCTGCCCACTCCCAATGCCTGTGCATCTGCCCACTCCCAATGCTTGTGCATCTGCCCACTCCCAATGCCTGTGCACCTGCCCGCTCATACAACCTGGCATCTGTCTGCCCACACTGCTGGGCACTTGTCCGCTCCTACTGCCCGTACACCTGCCCATGTCCACTGCCCGTACACCTGCACGCTCACACTGCCAGTGCATTTGCCTGCCTCCACTGCGGAGACCCCTGCCCGCCCACACTGCCGGGCACCTGCTTGCTCACATTGTCCATACAGTTGCCCACTCTCACGGGCCGTACACCAAACTCAGTGCCCATACACCTTCCCTGCTGCCCATGCACCTGTCCTGCTGCCCATGCACCTGCCCTGCTGCCCATGCACCTGTCCTGCTGCCCATGCACCTGCCCTGCTGCCCATGCACCTGCCCTGCTGCCCATGCACCTGCCCCCCATGCACCTGCCCTGCTGCCCATGCACCTGTCCTGCTGCCCATGCACCTGCCCTGCTGCCCATGCACCTGCCCTGCTGCCCATGCACCTGCCCTGCTGACCATGCACCTGCCCTACTGCCCATGCACCTGCCCCCCATGAACCTGCCCTGCTGCCCATACACCTGCCTGTACACCTCCCTCACTGCCCATAAACATACTTAAAGAAGGTGCTGGGAGGCCTAAGATATTGTGTTTGTGCTGGATTTGACTGCTAATTGTGAGCTGTAGGTACCAGGGTTGCACTGCCAGGATGCCTGAGTGGCAGTGCCAAGGTGCCAGGTTGGCAATGCCAAGGGGCCCAGGTGGCATCAGGGGTGCCAGTGTACTACCCTGCCCAGAGCCCCATCATCAGGGGCCTTGGATCGCCTGGGAAGCCCCCCCACCTTGGATCGCATGGGAGACCGCCCACCCCCCCCTGATTGCATGCGAGACCCCCCACCCCTTGGATCGCATGGGAGACCCGCTCCACTCCCCTGGATCGCATGGGAGACCCCCCTCCCTTGGATCGCATGGGAGACCCCCCCCCCCTTGGATCAAATGGGAGACCCCCCCCCCTTGGATCGAATGGGAGACCCCCCCCCCTTGGATCGAATGGGAGACCCCGCCCCCAATGCCGTTACACCTGATCCACGTTAGTGAAACCACTTTAGTGAAAACTCGATGGGCCGAGTGGCTTAATTCTGCTCCTATGTCTTATGGTCTTAAATTAAGAATGGCAGCTTTTTAAATTAAAAGAAATGAGGCTGTGTGCAGTCATCTGCCCAGAAGCGGCAGCAGATAGCAGGTCACACGCCCTGCACATACACAACATGACGCGCCCTCTATGTACATGCTTTTGGCACCAAATACTGGAGGAGAGCTTCTTCCATTTTCTCGCTGCTGGCAAGCAAGACAAGTAAATTGTGAAGGTGGATCGTTTTCCTCAAAGTAAAAGACGGCCTGAGACTCAAATAGATAGTGGGCGGGATTCTCGGCTCCCGCACCGGTTGGGAGAATCGCCTGGGTCGCCGAATTTTCCCGCGACGCTGGTCCGACGCCCTCCCGCGATTCTCCCAAGCGGCGAGAACGGCCCCGTCGAGTTCTGCGCGGCGCAGGCCGGAGAATCGCCCGAGACATCCAAAATGGCGATTCTCGGGCACCCCTGCTATTCTCAGGCCCGGATGGGCCGAGCAGCCAGGCCAAAACGGCGGGTTCCCCCCGGCACCGTCCACACCTGGTCGCTGCCGGCGGGAACAGCGCAGGAACGCTGTGGGGGGGGGGGGGAATCCTGCACCGGCGGGTGTCTCAAATGGGGTCTGGCCCGCGATCGGTGCCCACCGATCGTCGGGCCGTCCTCTCTGAAGGTGGACCTCCTTTCTTCCGCAGCCCCGCAAGATCCGTCAGACATCTTCTTCTGGGGCGGACTCGGAGAGGACGGCAACCACGCATGCGCGGGTGACGCCAGTTATGCGGCGCCGGCCGCGTCATCTATGGGGCGCCGCCTTTACGCGGCGACAAGGCCTGGCGCATGTAAATGACGCGGCACCGCTCCTAGCCCATTATCGGGCCCTGAATCGGTCGGGATAGGGGCCGTTTCGCGCCGTCGTGAACGGAGAATCGCACCCAGTGTACCTACAGACATAAACCTCATCACTAACTGTAATAAACAAAGATTCCTATCACACACCGGTAAATCTCTCCCTGTGAATTACACAGGACAACATAATCGCTGAGCATTTTCGATGAAGTATAAAATTATGTATTTGTACAAAATTCTTTAATAGCTGTGCACCATGATTATGTAAAATTCAGGGTAGGGTGGCTATTAAACTTTTGAATTTAACACTGATTGTAACCTAGCATTAAATACCTTAAACAAGGGACAGCACAGCTCATTGTACAGTCACAGGGTGAAGTATGAGGCAGAATTATTAAATTGATTTCTGCCTTGAACATGCTCAACAATGGAGATGCCACAGCATTCTTGCGGCAGAAAATTCCAAAGATTCACCACCCTCTAAATTGCTCCTCATCTCACTCTTAAATGGCCTACCCTTTATTCTAAGACTGTGTCCCCTGGTTCTAGACTCATCAGCACGGGGAAACATCCCATCCACATCTACCCTGCCACACCCTGTAAGAATGTTATAAGTTTTAATGAGATCACCTTCTCCAAAACTCCAGAGAATACAGGCCCAGTTTCGTAAATCTCTCCTCATAAGACAATCCCACCATCCTGGGGATTAGCCTGATGAACTTCCAGTGCACTCTCTCATAGAATTTATAGTGCAGAAGGAGGCCATTCGGCCCATCATGACTGCACCGGCCTTTACAAAGAGCACCCTACTGAAGCCCACGTAACTACCCTATCCCCGTAACCCCCACTTAACATTTTTTGGACACTATGGGCAATTTAGCATAGCCAATCCACCTAACCCGCACATCTTTGGACTGTGGGAGGACCCCGGAGCACCCGGAGGAAACCCATACAGACACGGGGAGAATGTGCAGACTCCGCACAGACAGTGACCCAAGCTGGGAATCGAACCTGGGACCCTGTTGCTGTGAAGCAACTGTGCTAACTACTATGCTACCGTGCTGCCTCTCAGTGGCAAGTATAACCTTCCTCAGATAAGGAGACCAAAGCTGTGCACAATACTCCAGGTGTGGTCTCACCAGGGCTCTACACAATTGCAGTAAGCCATCTTTACTCCTGTATTCAAATTCCTTTGCGATAAAGGCCAACGTTACCTTTTTAATTTCTTGCTGCACCTGCATGCTAACTTTTAGTGATTCATTAACAAAGATACCAAGCTCTCTTTAGACATTGACACTTCCCAAATTCTGACCATATGAGAAATGCTCTGCCTTTCTGTTTTGTTCTATCAAAGTGAGTAATTTCATACTTATTCACTTCATATTCCATCTGCATTGTTCTTGCCCATTCACTTAGTCTGTCCAAATTCCCTTGAGTCTCCATGCATCCTCCTCACAACTTGCATTCCCAGTTTTGTGTCATCAGCCAATTTGGAAATATTACATTTGGTCCCCACATTCAAATCATTTGATTATAGATTTTGAACATCTGTGGTCCCAGTCCTAATCTTTGTGGTACCACACTAGTATCAGCCTGCCATTCTGAGAATTATCTGGTTATTCGTATTCTGTTTTCTATCTGTTAACCAATTCTAAATCCATACCAATATGTTCCCCCCAATCCAATGTGCTTTAATTTTGTTTACTAACTTCCTGTCTGGAACCTTATCCAAAGCTTTCTGAAAATCCAAATACACCGCATCCACTGGTTCTCCTCTATGTGGGCTGCAAGAAATATACTCCAAGAACTCCAACAGGTATGTCAAACGTGATTTCCCTTTCATAAATCCATGTTGACTCTGCCTAATCATATTATTTTCTCAGTGTTCAGTTAACACATCCTTTACAATAGTAATAGGTATAATGTTCGAGTCTGACATCAAACTAACAGGTCTGTATTGTCAGTATTCACTCTCCTTCCATTATTAAATGGTAGGGTTTGCTACTTTCCTGTCTGCAGGAATCTTTCCAGAGTCTGTAGTATTTTGAAAGATAGCCACCAACGCATCCATTAACTCAATAGCCACCTCCTTCAATACACTGCGATGTGGCCCATCTGGTTCAGGGGATTTATTAACCTTCAATGCAATTAATTTTTTGAATACTGCCTCTTTGCTAAACACAATTTATTTTAGTACCTCACGTTTACAAACGCCTTGATTCCCTCGTATTTCAGGGAGTTTTTCCGAAGCTTCCTCCATGTAGACAGACACAAAATAATGATTTAGTTTCTCTGCCATTTCCCTATTTTCTATACCAACCCTCCCATCTCTGCCTGGAAAGGAATATGTCCTTGCTAATCTGTTCCTTTTCAAATACCTAGAGAAACTTTTAGAGTCTGCCTTTAGAGTCTGCGGTAGTTTGCATTCATATTCATTTTTCCCTTTCTTTTAGTCTTCGTTTTCTAGATTCTAAATTGCTCCCAATCCAGAGGTTTGCTACTTTTATTTTCTGGCAACCTTATAAGACACTTCCTTTGACCTGATGCAATCTTTAATTTATTTTGTCAGCCAGTTATTTAACTTTCCTGTTAGGCTTTTGTGTCTTAGAGGAATGCATATTTCTTGTAGACCATGTAATATTTCTTTCAATACTAGCCATTACCTATCTACTGTCAAAGCCTTTAATGTATCCTTCCAATCCACAGTAGCTAACTCGGCACTCATGCCTTCATAATTTCCTTTGTTCAGATCGAAGACCCAAGTTTCAGAATGAATTATGTCACTTTCAAACTTAATGTAAAATTCCATCATATTATGGTCACTATTTCCAAAAGGCTCCTCTTCCGCAAGGTTATTAATTAGCCCTTTCTTATTACACAATACTAAATCTAAAATAGCCCGATCCCTCATTGGTTCTTCAATGTACTGCTCCAGACATCCATCTTGTACATACTCCAGGAATTCATGTCCACAGAAGTGGAGCTAATTATGTTCATATGTAAATTGAAATTACCCATTATTGAGACTTCCGGTGACACGGGTGGGAGGCAGCCGCGCGTTGGAAGGCTCCCGTTCGGGAACGGCATTGTCGGGGGTTAACACCCGGTCCTAGGACCAGCGAAGGCAGTAAAAGTTGGGAGACAGCACAGAAGAGAAGAATGTCGAAGACCAGCAAAAAAAAAACGGCCGTGAAAAAAGCGGCTGAAAGTCCGTTGGGGAGTGGAAAGGTCACCGTGGGGTCAGTAAAGAAAATGGAGGCTGGAGCACCAGGGGAGGCCGCAGTGCTTACGGCTGAAGGAATAACTAAGGTGATGGCTGCGGAATTCGAAAAGCAGTTTGCGCAGTTTGTGAAATTGATGGAGACGGTGAGGAAGGAGATGAGGGAGGTTTTGAGTGTGCTGGTGGAGGAGGCGGTTTCCCCAGTGAGGATGGAGGTGGCGAGCGCAGTGGCGGAGGTGCGAGCGCAAGGGGAGGCGCTGAAGGAAGTGGAGGAGACATTATTTCAGCACGGTGATCAACTTGCCTCGATGGGGAAAGAGATGCAGAAGGTGATGGACATTAACAGGGATCTGCGAGGAAAAATGGAAGACCTGGAAAACAGATCCAAGCGACAGAATTTGAGGATTGTGGGGCTGCCTGAAGGAGTTGAAGGACCGAAGCCGACTGAGTATTTTGCCGCGATGCTGGCAAGGCTATTGGGGGAGGGGGAGGATCCCTCTCGATATGAACTGGATCGGGCTCATCGGTCGTGGAGGCCTGTACCAAAGGCGAGTGAGCTGCCAAGGGCAGTGACTCTGTGCTTCCGTAGGTACAGGGTGAAGGTGAAGGTCCTGAGCTGGGCCAAGCAGAAGCGGGTGGTGCAATGGGCTGGAGCTGGTATACGTGTATACCAGGACTTTACGGTGGAGCTGGTGAGGAGGCGGGCTGCCTTCAACCGGGTGAAGAGGGCACTGTACATTGGCAAGGTGCAGTGCGGCATTGTATATCCAGCGAAGCTGAGGGTGACTTACAAGCTCAGGGACTTTTATTTTGGAACGGCGGAAGCAGCGGAGGAGTTTGCGAAAGCAGAAGGACTGTGGCAGAACTGACAAATTGAGAAATGGACATGTGCCGATGTAACCTCATGACTGTATTTTCTTCTTTTTTGTTTCACTCTGCGCGGGTGTAGGGGCTAAAGGAGCCAATGTTGTATATATTTGGACAAGGGAAGTGATGGGACTTTCACTAGAAATGAGGGCTCTTTGGGGTGTCGATGGATATGCGGGATTTGTGTGCTAAAAGGGGATCTCTGGGCTTTCCTAGGGCCGGGCAAGGGGGAAAGGGACCCGGGCGGGGGCCTCCACGCTGGCCGGTTTAAGCCGGCCAGTGAACGGGAGTGAGATGGGGGAGGGGCTCCGGCCATCGGAGCCTGGCTGAACAGGGTCCGAGTGGTCTAGCTGGGGTGGAAAGTTGGGGGGAAGGAACCGAGGTTGGGAGGAGGAGTTTTACAAGAGGCAGTGGACGGGAGGAGCTGGAGACTTGGGGGGGGGGGGGGGGGGGTGTACAACTCTTGGGTATCATGTACGGTACTCTTTCAGAGGCTGGATGGCGTTGAGTGTAGGGGTGGGGAGAGGGGGAGTGGACTCTATAGGTAAATGGTGACCATGGGCGGTCCCGGACTCCTTTTTCTTTTTCTCTTTTGTTTTTTGTTTCCAACATGGGAGGGTTTGGTTTATTGGATGCATATATTGACAGGTGGGCCGTTGTTTGGGGTGGTGGGAGGATGGGAACATTGGTATTGTTAAGGGGATTGATTTTGTATTTGTTACCATTTACTGTTTGTGGGTGGGGTGTAAATCTTTGAAGGAAATTGTGAAAATGTAGAATAAAAAAATAAATTTAAAAATAAAATTGCCCATTATTACGATGGGTGGCACGGTGGCACTGTTGCCTCACATCACCAGGGTTCAATTCCTGCTTTGTCTGTCTGTGTGGAGTTTGCACCTCCTCCTGTGTATGCATAGGTTTCCTCTGGGTGCTCCGCTTTCATAGAATTTACAGTGCAGAAGGAGGCCATTCGACCTCCCTCAGTCCAAAGATGTGTAGGTTAGGTGGGTTACGGGGATAGGGCATGCGAGTGGGTCTGGCTATGGTGCCCGATCAGAGGGTCACTGCAGACTGATGGGTTGAATGGCCTCCTTCTGCACTGTAGGGATTCTATAGTATTACCCATGTTACATGCAGCTCTAATTTCCTGATATATCCTGTGCCCTCAACTTTACCACCAGAGTATGGTTGCCTATAAACAAATATCACGAAGGTTTGCTGCCCCTTGCTGTTTCTTAGCTCCAGCCAAACTGATTCCACATCTTGATCCAAGATCCTCTCTCACTAATTTTATTTCTCATTAACAGCACTACCCGACCTTCTTCTCCTTTTTGCCCAGCCTTCCTAAATGATGAACCTTCAACAATGAGTTCCCAGAGTGAGGGATGCATTTTTTGACTTTAATTTTTAAAAAATTTAATTCAACAAAGTGCCAAAGCCATGTCTTCTGCCCAACCGGCCACTGCATCCAGCCCACCTCTGCACCTGGCAGCCTCCACTCTCATTCCAACTTATGGGCCCAACTTCTAATCCAGCCTACGGGAACGCTCCTGCCTCTGCACACCCGACCCGGGAGCAAACAATCTTTTGACTTGAAAGTCAATGAGAATGGAAATTAGGACCAATGTACAATTGATATCGCCCGTTTTACACTGGACTCCAACTACCAGCCAAAAAATATACCGGTGCTACCTTCATTGTAAAGTAATAGAATTAAATAAGATTCAGGCATCACAATGTTTAATACCAGCAGCTGGGAAGGGTGACTTAGAAAAATGGCCAAGAGTTCCTTCAAGGAAGATTTGGCTACTTGGATTTCTCAGCACTTTTTGTTGCATTAATGGATTACTGTTCAAGTAATTGAAATAGAGGTCTACATCGATTTGAATCAGAATCACCACGCAAGACATAAACCCACAGATGTCATTGACATTTGAAAATATGGTTTTCCCACTTTCTCAACAAATCTACATTTGGCTGCTCCAAGTGTTACCCAGCACTTAGTAAAACCACCAAGTGCCAGTTTTAACTGGAACGCGCATACATTTTCATTTAATTGCTTCCCCGCAGTTTTAACAGTTCATCTCATGCCAGGAATGCATTGAGTTTGACTCCTTGCTTTCATTAGTGCGATGGTCTCACTTATTTTCCTAATTCTCCCCCTCGCACTCACAGTTTATGCCATAGAATCAAGGATCAGAGAGCAAGTTAATCCAGGTTGTCCTAAAAGTCCCGTAGTCAAAGGTCGGGATGGCTGCTCGGATATTTCAGGTAGAAAGTCCCTGCCTCAATTTTCCTTCCCTTTCAGGCAACTTCCCAAGTTGGGACTGGGAGCTGATAAAACTTTAAAAGCGGTCAAAATTTTCAAACCATGCATTACTACACTTTTCAGTCCTCCAGTTTTTGTCTTCATTCTCCAGTTTTGTGAAGAAGTATAAAAGAAGGAGCTTTAATTGCTATCAATGTCTGCTAAAAAGACTGCTGGATTTAAACTGCCTATTTACAATGAATGACTTGATCCACATGTAAGAGACCATTCAGTAGTTACAGGCTAAACATACTTTAACTTTATGCGTTTATTATCCCTATAGCTACATGAAAAAGGTGCTTTGTAAATATCTCCACATGCCCTATGTGACATAATGCTGAAATTTAAACCAACGACAGAGCTTCTTTCATATTAGGTAGAGACACTGGCCTTTTTATCCCAATCTAAGTGTGCTATTTAAGTTCAAGCTATCATAAGCAAAAGGCAATGAATTCCCTTTAATATGCATCAGCTAACTTAACATTAGAAGTGTAACCACCTCCTGCCCCCAACCCTTTCCGGCAAAAAGTGGGTTTATTGAGAAAATTGTACAAATCATACTCAGGCAAGGCAAAATGAAACGGGTAGAAATATACACACAGATTCACAAATATTGCAAATTGACAATCCGATATTGGTCAATTTTGAATTATTGGAATATAGACAGAACTGCAAATAAATATATGAATAAGAGCATTCTTTTGTATTTTCCGTCAGTCGGTTAGCTGGTCTGTCTCAGATGTGACATTTAGGAAGGTTCTAAGTCAAGTCCAGATGCTTCATCATTGAGAGCATGGAGTCACTGGAGGAAAGTCAGACCAAGTCCTTTATAGTTCCTGGCTCAGATCAGAACAGATACTTGCTTTGTGATGTGAAATGGGGATGCAATAAAGCTTACCAGGAATAGCACCTCAGAAGGCTACAACCACAACTGGCCGACATTTCCTGCGATTTCAAAGTTTGGATACAGGAATCATAGTGGGGAAACCAGGAAATGTGAGTTTCCTTAAATGCTGTGTATTTTAACTCTACAGCATTGGTGAAATGTTTTTCCCAGGTTTACCACCCTAATGCCAACTGGTGCCAGGATAGACTGCCTGAAGGATGGGGAAGGCAAATCATGGATGTTTATTGACGATTGAGGGGTGGGGTGGTAAGGTTTCATGCCTGAACACTGCGGATGGCAACACCACACACACAGCAGTCAACATCCGAACACCCAGGGGATGGTACACAGCTACTGGATGGGACACAGCGCTGGGGTGGGTGAGTGCCATTGGGGGGGGGGGGGGGGGGGGGGCTGGAGAGATGGCAAGGGTTTGGAGGTCGGCCCGCATTGGATTGTTTTCCACTCAATCCAAATCCACCCATTTTGGGGAGGGTTTAAAATTATTCGCAATGTTCCTGATTGTCTGCACGGATTTCCTCAGTTTCCCCTTAAACTTGGTGAAGAACAGTGTAATGCCAGAGAAATAGTTGTTAAAAAGTTACAAAATAGTATTGGAACTGCTGTGGAAATTCAGGCAGTGTGTGCTTGTTCCACGTTCATTCAAATAACACCGGCAAATAGTTCAGACATCAGCTCCTGCTTTGTTTAGAAGCCTTTCACAATTAGGTTGATTAATCTTCCAACTTGAAACAAAAGCATCACATTTTTATCTCCTGTCCTTTTATCTGTGCTGATCTACATGTCAGAGTGAAGCCTCTTCACCCTATTCCGAATGCTTTTTAATGTGTATTCAAAGTCTTATCCGCCAACACGAGCACAGTGGGTGTTTTGTGAACATAACTCATTTTTCCCATTGAAAGTCTGAAGCCCAGCCTGGTGCCCACAAAAGGGATTGTGTTCTTTCAAGCTTTCCCCCCCCTATTGTGTTGTGACTTTCTATGGCTGCTTGGTTGAAGAATGGCTATTCTATTTGTTTTACCTACTAACAACAGATCTCGGTTTTGTTTGCAACTACAAAATTGTACCATGTCGACTGTCTATCACATACGTTGCCAATGACATAGCAGACATCAATGCACAGTCCAGTGACTTAGAACATTGCCCTTTCACCTATGGCCACCCAAGTAAAATTTCCCATTGAATGGAGAGACAAAATATTCTTTATTGGTTCACTTGAAATTAATATATCTGTTTCCCAGTGGGTTAAACTGCATACTTCAAATTTGGAATAATTTGATAACCTCACTCTAAAACCCCATAAACAAGGACAGGAATCTATTCAATTCAGTACATCACATTGATGGAGCACCAATACTTCGCACAGGCTGTGTCTCGCTGCCGCCTAACAGCAAAGCAAATGTCTACTTTTGATTAATGGCTACTTTTACATGGCACGCCAGTGCATAGCTTTCTCAGATCACCAAAATGCAGAAAAGCAGGTTTATTTCCGAGATTGCAACACGTACTTATTACTTAAATCACTAACAGGCGGGATTCTCCGGTCCGCCAGCTGTGTGTTTCCCCGCTGTTCGCTGGCGGCAGGATTCTAACCTCCCACCCGCTTGTCAATGGGATGTCCCATTGAAACTATTCCACATTGCCACGAAACAGACTGACAGGGTGCGGGAAAAGTGAGCCGCAACAACTGGAGAATTCCGGCCAATATCTATGTAAGCATTGCGCATTATAATTCAAATATTTTCCCATTGATAATACAACTTCTGCTTGAGCTCTTAGTCAAAAGGCATCTCGACAAATACATGGATAGGATGGGTTTAGAGGGATACGGCACTAGGAAGTGCTGAGGGTTTTGGCCAAGGGTGGTGTAGTATCATGACCGGTACAGGCTTGGAGGGTCGAAGGGCCTGTTCTTGTGCTGTATTGTTCTTTGTTCTTGTTCTTTGCTCAAACATTTGCAGATTGGGACGTATGGAGTAATGAGTATAAAACAGTCGAAAGTATGATATTCTCTGGAAGTTCTCTAACACATCAAACTCTGATATCAACTTCTCCATAATAAATTCACACAGTGGTTCGCACTATTGCTTCACAGCGCCAGGGTCCCAGGTTCGATTCCCAGCTTGAGTCACTGTCTGTGCCTGCGTGGGTTTCCTCCGGGCACTCCGGTTTCCTCCCACAAGTCCCGAAAGATGTGCTGTTAGGTAATTTGGACATTCTAAATTCTCCCTCTGTGTACCCGAACAGGCTCCGGAATGTGGCGACTAGGGGATTTTCACAGTAACTTCATTGCAGTGTTAATGTAAGCCTACTTGTGACAATAAAGATTATTAAAAATTAAAATTCCTGAGTTACACACTGCTAGCTGTTGTTTATTGCCGGCACGGTAGCACAGTGGTTAGCACAGTTGTTATACAGCTCCATCCCAGGTATGATTCCCCGTTTGGGTCACTGTCTGTGTGGAGTCTGCATGTTCTCCCAGTGCCTGCGTGGGTTTCCTCCGAGACTCCGGTTTCCTCCCACAATCCAAAGATTTGCATGTTAGGTGGATTGGCCATGATCAATTGCCCTTAAGTGTCCAAAAAAAAAGGTTAGGTTGGGGTTACTGGGTTCCAGGGATAGGATGCAGGTGTGGGCTTAGGTAGGGTTCTCTTTCCATGAGCAGACTCGATGGGCCGAATGGCCTCCTTCTGCACTGTCGATTTTACGATTCAGTGTAACTGACCACTCTGTAATTACATCTTCCCACCAATGGTAGTGCTATTGCACCTCAATTTTGATTCTCCCGGTTCCTCAACCTCAATTAAGAAGAAATTCCAAGGCTCCAACCGGCTCTACAAACAGCATTTAGTGAAGCTTCTGGAGGCGGGGAAAGAGGGAGGCACTTAATTGTGCGAGAAATTAAATGTCAGCTTCCCGATGATAAGATGAAAGCCAGGTGGTGGTTTAAAGGCAGATTATGGTTCCAATAGCAGGTTCCCAAGTAGCAGGAGCCCCATTTTAATGCTTCAGTCATGCTTCGCAATTAAACACAATATGGTCACCAGATGAAATTGTAACTTTGCGAGTCAGTCGGCAGCAAACAAGAAACATGTGCCTTCAGATTTACAACTAGTTAAAGGTGGTGTGCAGTAGGCAAGGTAGTCTACCTCGCCTGGAGCTTTCAGAAGCTTTGACAAAGACCCATCCAGATTCGAAAGGTTAGCTCCCTTCTCTCGCCACAGATGCTGTCAGACCTTCTGAGATTGTCCAGTATTTTCTCTTGCTGTTTGAGGTAGTCTACCTGATGGATAGGAGCAGCTTTTCACATATGGGGGAACGTTGTTGGACCAGGGATAGGAGGCTGAGTTGTTGCTTTGAGCTCAGGTGTCGCTACCCAGGGAGGTGGGGGAGGTGGCTGCCTGTTGAAAGGAGGTGAATGACAGAGGGAACGTCAATCACTACCAAAGGCGGATCTAACGTGATGGAGGGGAGATCAAGGATGATTGAAGGCAGATCAATGGTGAAGCCGGGGGAATAGAGGGTAACCGAGTCAGGTCAAAGGTGACAGTTGGGGATGTTTGGCAGGTCAAGGGTGAAGGCGAACAGGACCAGGGTGCTGGAGGACAGATCAATATTGAGAGGAAGAGGTGGGAGGGTACAGCTCTAGAACCATACAAACCCTACAATGCAGAAGGAGGCTACATGGCCCATCAAGTCTGCATGAACGCCCTGAAAGAACACCCGAGCGAGACCACTCTCCTGCCCTATCCCCATAAGTCCGGGGCAGTTTTATCATAGTCAATCCACCTACACATCTTTGGACTGTGGAGGAAACCTACGCAAACACTGGGAAAACATTCAAACCTCACACAGTCACCCAACGCAGGAATTGAACCCGGGTCACTGGCACTGTGAGGCAGCAGTGCTAACCACTGTGCTGCCGTGCCGCTCTAGGTTCGCAGTTGATCAAGATTAATGGTCGGTGCCTTGAAAGTCACAGAAGGCAGGACTAGTGTGATGGAGGGAGGGTCGTGGGTGTTGGAGGAAAGGTCAAAGGTGATTAAGGGAGGTGCAGGGTCATGGCTTGAAGCTCCGAGGTACCAGGTATGACAGATGGGGAAGGTGTGGCACTGGCCCAGATTTAATAATCCCCTCTTAGACGGGTTTTCCCATGCTGCTAGCTTGATGCCTGGTCAGCAGTGGCGCCCACGTAAATGGTTGCAATGACCTCTTAGGGTATGATACCTGGAGGAGGAGAATATACAAGGCAGATAAGAGTAATATACCAAGGATAGCACGGTGGCACAAGTGATTAGCAGTGTGGCTTCACAGCGCCAGGATCCCAGGTTCGATTCCACTGTCTGTGCGGGGTCTGCACGTTCTCCTCGTGTCTGCGTGGGTTTCCTCCGTGTGCTCCGGTTTCCTCCCACAGTCCAAAGACATGCAGGTTAGATGGATTTGCCATGATAAATTGCCCTTAGTGACAAAAAAGGTTAGGAGGGGTTATTGGGTTACGGGGATAGGGTGGAAGTGAGGGTTTAAGTGGGTTGGTGCAAACTTGATGGGCAGAATGGCCTCCTTCTGCACTGTATGTTCTATGATACTACTAATTCAAAGTCACTTCACTCAAATTTAATGGGGTGATGGTGTCGTAGTGGTAATATCACTGGACTAGTAACCCAGAAACCAGGGTAATGTGGGTTCAAATCCCACCATGGCAATTTAAATTCAATTGATAAAAATATGGAATTGAAAGGTAGTAAATTCTCATTGATTGTTATAAAAACCCATCTGGTTCACTAATGTCCTTTGGGGAAAGAAATCTGCCGTCTTTACCCGGTCTAGCCTACAAGTGATTCCAGACAATGTGGTTGACTCTTAAACTGCCCTCTGAAATGGCTAAGTATGACACTCAGTTCAAGGGGCAATTAGAGATGGGGAACAAATGCTGGCCTTGCCACTAACAATGAAAGAGTAAATAAATAAATAAATCATACGGCACCACAGACACCTGTTTTAGTTCTGCTGCTTAATTTGAATCATGGAATTTTTTATTGTAAACACAAAACAACTTTAATTCAACAGGCTGAAGGGCCTCTCTCTGTGCTGTAAAACTCAGTGACTCCATGATAATTTAAAGGGGTTATGGCAAAAGCACAGGGGTTAAGAACTCTTTCAGAGAACGGACCCTGACCTGATGGGCTGAATGGCCTTGATGGATGCTTCCATAGTAGTCATTCCTCTAGAAATCCTCACGATCAGAAAAAATGCAAACTATTTTAGTTTGGTCTCCAGAGCCCCTTTGCTGTGTCACCTGTAAATTTGATATCTAGTGCGCAATTTTACTAAAAGGGAACAAAGTCCCATAAGTGAGCACATTTAGCCGCATGTTTCCCGACGCTCATAGCGCCGAGAAACACAAGGCTATAAAATGCCACTCATGTTTGATAGGGGGCCTCAGCGGTGAAAGAGCAGCAGAGGCCGCACGTAGCCCTATTTTGTGCACTGAGGAGCTCCGCTCGCCGGAACTCCTCAGTGTAGCTGGAGATAAGGATGCCATTAAAAATGGTATATCACCAAGGCCCCCTGACCCAACCCCACTACGCCCAAAGCTCCAACACACTACGGGAGGGTCCCCCGCACCCACCCCCAAACACCCGCACAGGGCACCCCCACCAGCTGGCAGTGCCAATCTGGCACCCTGGCAGTGTCCCTGCCAGCTGGCAGTATCACCTGGGCGCCTTGGAAGAGCCAAGGTGGCACTGCCAGGGTGCCCAGGTGGCACCAGTGTCAGGGTACCATGCTGCCAAGAAGACATGTACCTGGTGACCTCCGATTCCCTGGGAGACCCCCCGCGAGTGCCATTCCATCTAGCCCCCGTTTCTACTGGCCAGTACTGAACGGTGCCCACCCGAGGTCTCCGAGTCGAAGACGATTGATCCCACACCTCGGGTAACACGGGAACCTGCACATTAAAATGAGACTAGCTGTCTCGTTTTAACAAGCAGATTTGCTGAAAAGTGATTCCGCCCATAATGGACGGGATTTACATTGCACAGTCTCACGAGATCATGTTAGATCTTGAGAGGAATTGTGAGCTAGTTAGATCCTGGGAGCAGGGTCTCCCGGCATCTATTGGCTCCGCTGTGCCACTGCGAGCTGCTTTTCGGGACAGCGTGGCCATAAAATCGTGTCCCTAAGCTTGGCATTAGTTAATTGCTGCTTCTTCACTTTATTCATCCCACACTCTTCTTTTCAGACCCATCACTATCTCGCAATGTGGGCCTTCAGTTTTCATCCAGATCTGCCTGTTGTTTATTTTACTTTTTTTAAGTTCTTTTTGTATATGCCGTTCCAACAGAACGTTCAAGGAAGCTGAACATATAATTGAGAGTTTTAGCCTTCATGGAAAAAGAAGTTATTTGTAAATTGGTTCCACCCTCTGCACCACCAATGATAAAGCAAAATGTGACTTACCTCAAAGGTCATGCCTTTGGTTAAACAGAGCTGTCTCACTGCATCTGTGACTTGCTCTGCACTCGAATATCTTGTCTTTTTCCCTTTTCCGCTCTCTCTCTCAAACAGCAGAGTGCTGTGCTGGGATGTCTTTTGTTCCACTGTTAAGAAACACAATTGCTGATTCACAAATTGCCAAAGGTGAAACCACAGCCAATGAGACTGTGCAGGTTTCGAGACTTCCATTGCAATGCAAGAAAGAACTTTCATTTCTATAGCATCCTTCACAACATCTGGATGGGCTCAACGAACTTTGCAGCCAGCGCCGCTTCTAAAATGTAACCATGTAGCCAATTTGCAAGCCACAAACAATAATTAGATTTCTGGGTCAAAGAGACCATTTTCGAGGATGGTGGTACAAAGGGATGGGTTACACCTGAACCAAAATGTGTCCAGCGCCCTTGCAGAGAGGTTTGCTCGTGCTGTTGGGGAGGGTTTAAACGAACTTGGCGGGGTGGGGGAGACAGCAAGTGAGTTAGGAAGGCATAGAATGTCTAGACCATTTAGTCACATGGGATTTTGGCAAGATTGGATAGGATTTATTTTGATGCAAGGAGTCTGGCGAACAGGGCAGATGAGTTGAGGGCACAAATTAAATCATAGGGGTATGATGTAATTGCTGTCACTGAGATATGATTGAGAGAGAGGCAGGGTTGGCAGCACTATTCCACGATATAGGACCATTAGTCCAATCAGGGGAGGTAGGAAAAGAGGAGGCGGTGTCGCAATTTTGATCAGGGAATAAATTACAGCAGTAGGGAGGGATGACATTTTAGAAGATTCTTTAACGGAGGTAGAACTTAAAAACTATAAAAAAGTCATCACATTGCTGCGTTTGGTTTATAGACCCCCTAACAGTCTGAGAGAAATAGAAGAATAGATATATGGATAAATTTCAGTGAAGTGTAAAAGTAATCGGGTAGTGATAGTGGGGGATTTCAACTTCCTCAACATTAATTGGGGTCGCTATAGTGTGAAAGGTTTATAGGGAGCAGAGTTCTTCAAATGTGTCTGGTGTCTGGTGGCGCAGTGTTTAGCACTGCTGCCTCACAGCACCAGGGACCCTGTTCAATTCCGACTTTGAGAGATTGCCTGAGTGAAGTTTGCAATTTCTACCGCCGTCTGCGTGGGTTTCCTCTGGGTGCTGCGGTTAGCTCCCACATTCCAAAGATGTACAGGTATTGGCCATGCTAAATTGCCCTTTAGTGTCCAGGAATGTATAGTTTAGGTTATAGGGATAGGGTGTTGAGTGAGCTTAGATAGGTGCTCTTTCAGAGGATTTGTGCAGACTCGATGGGTTGAATGGCCTCCTTCTGCACTGTAGGAATTCTATGGTTCTATGGAGAACCTTTTAAGCCGGTATGCAGAAGGTCCTGCAAGAGAGGGATTGGTCCTGGACTTAATTTTAGGTAACAAAGTCGGGTAAGTGGCTGAAGCATCAGTTGGGGAGCATTTTGCAGACAGTGATCATAACTCCGTTAGATTCAAGATTGTTGTGGAAAAGGTCAAGAATGGGCATCAAAGTTCTAAATTGGGGGAAGGCTGATTTTAAAAGGATCAGATGTGATTTAGCCGGAGTGGACTGGAGCAGATACCTTGAGTTAAATCTGTGACAAAACAGTGGGACACATTCAAGAAGGAAATAGAGAGAGTACAAGGCCAACATGTTCCAATCAAGAAGGATGGGACCAACAAATCCAGTGAACCCTGGATATTGAGGGATATACAGCATTGGATCAGGAGAAAAAGGCAGACTGATGGCACATATCTTGGGCTCAAAACAGTAGAAGCCCAGAGGAATATAGAATGTGCAAGAGGGAACTTAAAAAGGAAATTAGGAGAGCAAAAGGGCGACATGAAAGAATACTGGCAGGTAAAATAAAGGAAAATCCTAAACTGTTTTACAAGTACAATAAGAGTAAAGGATAACTAGGGAAAGAGTTAGGCCCATTAAGGACCACAGTGGTAATTTGTGTGTGGAGCCGGAGAATGCATGTAGGATTCTAAATGAATACTTTGTGTCGCTGTTCACTAGTGAGAGAGGTGTGGGTGTAGAAATCAGGAAGGAGGACTGTGATAAAAGTAAAAAAATTAACATAGACAGAGAGGAGGTTCTGAGAGGTTTGACAGGCTTAAAAGTAAATAAACTTCCAGGGCCAGATGAAATATATCCCAAGCTGTTGATTGAGGCAAGGGAAGAGATAGCAGGGGCACTGGCAATAATTTTCAATTCCTCTCTGGCCACAGGAGAGATGTCGGCGGACTGGATGATAGCCAATGCGTTCCATCATGTCTGTACTGGTCAAAAACAACGACCTAACTATTCTAATCCAATTTTCCAACACTTCGTCCATATACCTTGTGTGCCTTGGCATTGCAAGGGTACAGCTGCCTCCACCACCCGTTCAGGCAGTGAATTCCAGACTCCCACCACCCTTTGGGTGAAAAGGTTTTTTTCTCACATCGCCTCTAAACCTCCTGCCCCTTACCGTAAATCTATGTCCCCTGGTCATTGACCCATCCACCAAGAGGAAACATTTCTTCCTGTCTACTCTATGTCCCTCAATTTTATACATGCCAATCATGTCCCCCCTCAGTCTCCTCTGCTCCAAGAAAACAACCCAGGTCTATCCAATCTCTCTCCATAACTAAAATCTCCAGCCCAGGCATCATCCTGGTAAATCTCCACTGCACACTTTCCAGTGCTATCACATCTCTCTTATAATGTGGATTCCAGAACTGCCCACAATACTCTAGCTGTGGCTGAACCAATGTTTTATACAGTTCCAGCACAATCTCCCTGTTCTTAAACTCTTTACCTCGGCTAATAAAGGCAAGTATATCATATGCCTTCTTAACCACTTTATCCTCCTGCCCTGCTACTTTAAGGGACTGGTGTACATGCACACCAAGGTCTCTCTGATCCTCGGTGCTTCCCAGGGTCCTGCCACTGATCATGTATTCCGTTGTCTTGTTTGTCCTGCTCAAATGCATCATCTCACACTTGCCTTCATTGGAAGGGACATCAAGTATAAAAACTGGCAAGTCATGCTACAGTTGTATAGAACCTTGGCAAGGCTGCACTTGGAATATTGCGCACAATTCTGGTCGCCACACTACCAGAAGGATGTGGAGGCTTTGGAGAGGGCGCAGAGGAGGTTTACCAGAATGTTGCCTGGTCTGGAGGGTGTTAGCTATGCGGAGAGGCTGAATAGACTCGGACTGTTTTCAATAGAAAAAACGGAGGGTGATCTGATAGAGGTCTACAAGATTATGAGGGGTACGGATAGAGTGGATCAGCAGGCACTCTTTCTCAGGGTAGAGGGGTCAATCACCAGGGGCATAGGTTTAAGGTCCGTGGGGCAAAGTTTAGAAGAGATGTGCGAGGCAGGTATTTTACGCAGAGGTTGGGGAGTGCCTGAACGCGTTGCCGGGGAGGTTGTAGAAGCAGATACATTAACGGTGTTCAAAAGGCATCTTGACAAACAGATGTATAGGATGGGTATAGAGGGAGATGGCACAAGGAAGTGCTGAGGGTTTTGGCGAAGGTTGGTATCATAACCGGTACAGGCTTGGAGAGCTGAAGGGCCTGTTCCTGTGCTGTATGGTTCTTTGTTCTTGTCCTGATTGAATTCAATTTGCCCTGATCAGCCCGTTTGACCAACCCATTATATCCTCCTGTAAACGAAGGCTATCCTCCTCACTATTTACCACTTCACCTACTCTTACTCTCATCCACAAATTTACTCATCAACCCTCCCACATTCAAGCGTACGAGTGCGCTCTAACCAAAAACGAGTCCATTATGAGCGTGATCAGCAGGGTCACAGTGGCACAGTGATTAGCACCGCTGCCTCACAGTGCCAGGGATCTGGGTTCAATTCTGGCATCGGATGACTGTCTGTGTGGAGTTTGCACGTCCTCCCTGTGTCTGAGTGGGTTTCCTCCAGAGGGTGCTCCGGTTTCCTCACACAGTCTAAATATGTGCAGGTTAGGTGGATTGGCCATGCTAAATTGCCCCTTAGTGTCCAGGGATATACAAGTTAGGTTGTGGGGATGGAGTGGGCTTAGATGGGGTTCTCTTTCGGAGGGTCGGTTCGGACTCGTTGGGCTGAATGGCCTCTTCTGCACTGTCAGAATTCCATGGAATTCCATGGATCTCACTCAATTTCTGATCATCTGGCTTCCCTTCCCAACCCCTATTTTAGTTGAATTTGTAACTAGTTCCTTCTTCTCAGTTACTATCAACTTTCCTTTTAATACAACAAATATCCTCCCATCACCTAAAAATAAAACCTCTCTCCATGTCCCATCTCAAACCTCCCTTTCCTCTCCAAAGTCTTCAATTTGCTGTCACATCCCAGATCCATGCCCACCTTTCTTAGTTAAAAGTTAAAAGACAGGACCTCTAGGGTTGTAATCTCGGGATTACTCCCTGTGCCACGTGCCAGTGAGGCTAGAAATAGGAAGATAGAGCAGCTAAGCACGTGGCTAAACAGCTGGTGTAGGAGGGAGGGTTTCCGTTATCTGGACCACTGGGAGCTCTTCCGGGGCAGGTGTGACCTATATAAGGACGGGTTGCATCTAAACCGGAAAGGCATAAATATCCTGGCCGCGAGGTTTGCTAGTGTCACACGGGAGGGTTTAAACTAGTATGGCAGGGGGGTGGGCACGGGAGCAATAGGTCAGAAGGTGAGAGCATTGAGGGAGAACGAGGGAATAGGGACAGTGGGACTCTGAGGCAGAGCAGACAGGGAGAACTTTCTGAACACAGCGGGTCTGGTGGCCTGAAGTGCATATGTTTTAATGCAAGAAGTATTACGGGTAAGGCAGATGAACTTAGAGCTTGGATTAGTACTTGAAACTATGATGTTGTTGCCATTACAGAGACCTGGTTGAGGGAAGGGCAGGATTGGCAGCTAAACGTTCCAGGTTTTAGATGTTTCAGGCGGGATAGAGGGGGATGTAAAAGGGGAGGCGGAGTTGCGCTACTGGTTCGGGAGAATATCACAGCTGTACTGCGGGAGGACACCTCAGAGGGCAGTGAGGCTATATGGGTAGAGATCAGGAATAAGAAGGGTGCAGTCACAATGTTGGGGGTTTACTACAGGCCTCCCAACAGCCAGCGGGAGATAGAGGAGCAGATAGGTAGACAGATTTTGGAAAAGAGTAAAAACAACAGGGTTGTGGTGCTGGGAGACTTCAACTTCCCCAATATTGACTGGGACTCACTTAGTGCCAGGGGCTTAGACGGGGCGGAGTTTGTAAGGAGCATCCAGGAGGGCTTCTTAAAACAATATGTAGACAGTCCAACTAGGGAAGGGGTGGTACTGGACCTGGTATTGGGGAATGAGCCCGGCCAGGTGGTAGATGTTTCAGTAGGGGAGCATTTCGGTAACAGTGACCACAATTCAGTAAGTTTTAAAGTGCTGGTGGACAAGGATAAGAGTGGTCCGAGGATGAATGTGCTAAATTGGGGGAAGGCTAATTATAACAATATTAGACGGGAACTGAAGAACATAGATTGGGGGCGGATGTTTGAGGGCAAATCAACATCTGACATGTGGGAGGCTTTCAAGTGTCAGTTGAAAGGAATTCAGGACCGGCATGTTCCTGTGAGGAAGAAGGATAAATACGGCAATTTTCGGGAACCTTGGATAACGAGAGATATTGTAGGCCTCGTCAAAAAGAAAAAGGAGGCATTTGTCAGGGCTAAAAGGCTGGGAACAGACGAAGCCTGCGTGGAATATAAGGAAAGTAGGAAGGAGCTTAAGCAAGGAGTCAGGAGGGCTAGAAGGGGTCACGAAAAGTCATTGGCAAATAGGGTTAAGGAAAATCCCAAGGCTTTTTACACGTACATAAAAAGCAAGAGGGTAGCCAGGGAAAGGGTTGGCCCACTGAAGGATAGGCAAGGGAATCTATGTGTGGAGCCAGAGGAAATGGGCGAGGTACTAAATGAATACTTTGCATCAGTATTCACCAAAGAGAAGAAATTGGTAGATGTTGAGTCTGGAGAAGGGTGTGTAGATAGCCTGGGTGACATTGAGATCCAAAAAGACGAGGTGTTGGGTGTCTTAAAAAATATTAAGGTAGATAAGTCCCCAGGGCCTGATGGGATCTACCCCAGAATACTGAAGGAGGCTGGAGAGGAAATTGCTGAGGCCTTGACAGAAATCTTTAGATCCTCACTGTCTTCAGGGGATGTCTCGGAGGACTGGAGAATAGCCAATGTTGTTCCTCTGTTTAAGAAGGGTAGCAAGGATAATCCAGGGAACTACAGGCCAGTGAGCCTTACTTCAGTGGTAGGGAAATTACTGGAGAGAATTCTTCGAGACAGGATCTATTCCCATTTGGAAGCAAATGGACGTATTAGTGAGAGGCAGCATGGTTTTGTGAAGGGGAGGTCGTGTCTCACTAACTTGATAGAGTTTTTCGAGGAGGTCACTAAGATGATTGATGCAGGTAGGGCAGTGGATGTTGTCCATCTGGACTTCAGTAAGGTCTTTGACAAGGTCCCTCATGGTAGACTAGTACAAAAGGTGAAGTCACACGGGATCAGGGATGAGCTGGCAAGGTGGATACAGAACTGGCTAGGTCATAGAAGGCAGAGAGTAGCAATGGAAGGATGCTTTTCTAATTGGAGGGCTGTGACCAGTGGTGTTCCACAGGGATCAGTGCTGGGACCTTTGCTCTTTGTAGTATATATAAATGATTTGGAAGAAAATGTAACTGGTCTGATTAGTAATTTTGCAGACGACACAAAGGTTGGTGGAATTGCGGATAGCGATGAGGACTGTCAGAGGATACAGCAGGATTTAGATTGTTTGGAGACTTGGGCGGAGAGATGGCAGATGGAGTTTAATCCGGACAAATGTGAGGTAATGCATTTTGGAAGGTCTAATGCAGTTAGGGAATATACAGTGAATGGTAGAACTCTCAAGAGTTTTGAAAGTCAAAGAGATCTAGGAGTACAGGACCACAGGTCATTGAAAGGAGCAACACAGGTGGAGAAGGTAGTCAAGAAGGCATACGGCATGCTTGCCTTCATTGGCCGGGGCATTGAGTATAAGAATTGGCAAGTCATGTTGCAGCTGTATAGAACCTTAGTTAGGCCACACTTGGAGTATAGTGTTCAATTCTGGTCGCCGCACTACCAGAAGGATGTGGAGGCTTTCGAGAGGGTGCAGAAGAGATTTACCAGGATGTTGCCTGGTATAGAGGGCATTAGCTATGAGGAGCAGTTGAATAAACTCGGTTTGTTCTCACTGGAACGAAGGAGGTTGAGGGGGAGACCTGACAGAGGTCTACTAAATTATGAGGGGCATAGACAGAGTGGATAGTCAGAGGCTTTTCCCCAGGGTAGAGGGGTCAATTACTAGGGGGCATAGCTTTAAGGTGAGAGGGGCAAGGTTTAGAGTAGATGTACGAGGCAAGTTTTTTTACGCAGAGGGTAGTGGGTGCCTGGAACTCGCTACCGGAGGAGGTGGTGGAAGCAGGGACGATAGTGACATTTAAGGGGCATCTTGACAAATACATGAATAGGATGGGAATAGAGGGATACGGACCCAGGAAGTGTAGAAGATTGTAGTTTAGTCGGGCAGCATGGTTGGCACGGGCTTGGAGGGCCAAAGGGCCTGTTCCTGTGCTGTACATTTCTTTGTTCTTTGTTCTTACAGATTTCTTCCTGAATATTTCCAATCAGGTTTATTGTCCCAAGTAAGGTGCAAACCAGCTTTAATCCAAATTACATCCTCTGCGACTGTGACTATTATTATCACCTCACTCCTCTTCCTCTGCCCCGCTGTAGCCTTTGGCATAGTTAACCGCGCCACCTCACCTCCACTGTTCAGCTTAGTGAGACTGTGTTCACTTGCTTGCCCCAATTTTTCATATCAAATAACAGCCAGAGGATCTCCAGAGATGGCTTCTCCTCTCTTTCCTGCATTGGTTACCCCTGGGGTCGCAAACAGCTCTAGTCACGGACTCACCTACTTGGCAACATCATCTGAAGAGATGAAGTGAGCTTCTACATCTAGGCTAACAGCATCCAGTTCTACCTCTCCACAACCTTTCAATCTCTCCACTGCCTTAGTGATATCAGACTCTCCGATACCCATCCTGGGAAGAATGATACTTCCATTCAGCTAAACTTGGGAAGACCAAAGCCAATATCTTCAGCCCCCAGCTGACTTCCTGACTCCATATTCTTTCCAACATCAAAGCCACCAACGACCCCTCAAACATTCTCCACTTCCATCCCTGCTTTAGCTAATCTCCTTCTGAAATCTTAAGACTAAAATGCCTCTTGGTTGGTGTCTTATTGCTAACGCCCATAAACTTCGCCTCATTCAAAGTTCTGCTGCTGGGATCTTACCCTACACCAAGTCTTGTTCCACCATCAGTCCTCTGCTAGCTCACCCACCTTAGTTCCTTGTCGATCAATGCTTCAAACTTAAAATCCTCATCCTCATTTAAGTTCCTTTATGGTTTTGATACCCCTCCCTCCTTCCATATCTGTAAGCTCCTCCAGCTCTCTCCGCTATTGAACGCTGAGTCAGGGCTCTCTTTATCCCATCATCGATAGGCATGCTTTCCGCTAAGTAGGCCTAAAGCCCAGAAACACCAACTTTCCACCTTCCTCTGAAGATCCCTCTTAAAACTCATCTGTTTTACCAAAAATATGATCACCCCTTTTAATATCTCCTTCTTTGGTTCAGCATTCAATTTTTTTTCTCAACGTAGGCCGGAATTCTCCGGATTTTCACTGGCAGCGAGATTCTCTTGTGCCGCTGGAAGTGCACCCTGGCCCACGGGTTTCCTGGCGGTGTGGGGTGGCTTCAGTGGGAATTCCTATTGACAGCAGCTGGAGCAGAGAATCCTGCCGTCAGCGAACAGCGCACTGCCTCCCGCTGCCGGGAAACACGCGGTTGGGAGGCCAGAGAATCCTGCCTGTAATCTAATAAAAATATACAGCAGAGGATCCACTTATTGAGTCAATTTTCTTGGCATGCGCTTCCATTGATAGAACTAGCTGTCCAGCCAACTGAGCTAAACCGGCCCCCTCACTTCTATGATGCTTCTACTGACAGCGGTAGAGATTGACCTTCCCTGTGCCATTCAGTTCTCTCCCTCCATTCCACAACCCATCATGAGGCCACTATGACCCGACATCCCTCCATCTGACAGTCACGCCCTGACCTCACTGGATAGCACCAGCCGAGCTTAATGCAACAGCTCAGCCTCCTCATCCAACAAAGTTCTCCAGATTTCAAATGCACTCCAAATCCACCAGGAAGCCAACCTCACCTGTTGCATGGCACCCTTAAATACTCATGAATCTGAATTAAGGCACATGCTCCTAATTTGCTGCCCACTTAAATCGCAAATATTCCATTAACTCTGGTGTTTTACTGAGTATGCATGACATGGTAATTTAAAATACGTTTCTGGGCGGCATGGTGGCGCAGTGGTTAGCCCTGCTGCCTCACGGAGCCAAGGTCCCAGGTTCGATCCCGGCCCTGGGTAACTATCCGTGTGGCGATTGCACATTCTCCCCATGTCTGCGTGGGTTTCACTCTATAACCCATAGATGTACAGGTTAGGAGGATTGGCCATGCTAAATTGCCCCTCAGAAAAAGAAAATAGGTTCCTACCACTAGTTGGGGAGCAAGATCCACTGTTAATCCACCGCAGATTTACTTCCAAACTATTACCCTTTCGGTAAGCTGCCATTTCACCTCCTGCACAATTGAATGCCCCGTCTGCCTCATTTGCCACTCCTAAGAACTTTACTAGACTCAGCCCACTGTCTCACTGTTCTAGAAGTTGCATACGGTGCTCTGGTCTGGACTGAAATAAGCTTAGAGCAACCTATTTACCTTGTACAGTGACCGTTAAATATATATACTGTTGTCGATAGTTACTGCCCTTAATTCACGCTTCGTTTTTTCCATATTTGATGTTCTATGGCTTGAGTAGAAGGTATTTAAAACAAGAGATCAGTAAATAATTTGTCAAGATTGTGATGACTGCCTGGAAAAAGAGCCCAGCAGTCTCCAAAGAAAGGGCCTAGTCAAAGAACATAACTGAAAGAAGCATTTCATGAATCAGGATTTAATAAGAGCCAGTCTGCAGGATTTCTCAAGGTCAGATCAAACATGGTAAATATCAGAGGACAGGTAGGAGGCAATACAATGGATATGATTTATATGGGTTTTCAAGACATATTTAATAAGGTGCTATATTAGATATTTAAATAAAGATAAGGGTACATGGAATTATGATAAATGGAGCTTTACTGAAGATAGCAAATGGTAACATAAAAGGACATTTTACAGATTGAAAGATGAGTGGTTCTCCACAAGGATCTGTGAGATCTAATCATAGAGAAATTAAAGGAAATCTATGAATCCCACTTTATGACCATTTTTCAACTCAACTGTGCAGTGCAATGTATCGTTTAATTTTTAATTTTTAAGACAATAGCCTGTACCATCCAAAAATGGCTAAGTGCAGAAACTTTAATTTGAGCTCCCCTCTCAATTCCAGAGTGGAATATGCATTCCATTTATTCATGCTGCAAACACAGTTTGCCAACACACACGGTGACCATGTGATTCAAGATACCAATGGCAACAGTGCTAAATGCTGGCTTTGGATACAGATTATTCCAGAAGACAAAGAGGTGCAGGTTAGGTGCGGTTACAGGGATAGGATGGTGGAATGGGCTTAGGTAGGGTGCTCTTTCAGGAGGTTCGGTGCAGACCCGATGGACCAAATGGCCTCCTTCTGCACCGTAGGGATCCTGTGGCTCTGTGGAATGGGTGCTGAGTTCTGCTTTGCATTCAGCATTTCTAACTCACCTCTGGGCATGGGTGATGCTTCTTCCATCTTTAGAAGCTTCAGTGTCGTGACAATCTCTGTCTTTGCTCCTTTACCTTCTTTGGAGAAGGGTCGAAAGACATTCGACTCGTTGCAAGTGGCCATTTCTATGATGCCACCTTTATAACTCTGTGTGCATTCCAACTGGGAATCCAGAATCTGCTGATGAGACTAACATTGAGCAATGAAACATCAGATGGATTAATCGTCTCCATTTTGTTCCTACACAAACACTCTTGTTTTTATAATAGAACATACAGTGCAGAAGGAGGCCATTCAGCTCATCGAGTCTGCACCGACCCACTTAAGCCCTCACTTCCTCCCTATCCCCATAACCCATTAACCCCTCCTAACCTTTTTGTACACTAAGGGCAATCCACCTAACCTACACGTCTTTGGACTATGGGTGGAAACCGGACCCCCCGGAGGAAACCTACGCAGACACAGGGAGAACGTGCAGACTCCGCACAGACAGTGGGGGGGAATCGAACCTGGGCCCCTGGCGCTGTGAAGCCACAGTGCTAACCACTGTAATACCGTGCTGCCAGTTATTATAATAGCCATTTTCTCTTTCACATATTATACCAACAAGATAATTTAATGTACTAGCAATGATAACTTGCAAGTGTCGTGGCTTTAACTTGATAATTCAAAAGTTGACTTGTTTATTATTTCTTCTAACAAGTCTTTATTTACAGTTTGTCTCTGTATCTCAGAATTCTCATCAGAACCTTGATTGTGCAGAAGGAAGCCATTTGGCCCATCGAGTCTGCACTGTCCCTCTGAAAGAGCATTCTACCGATTCCCATTCCCCTGCAACCTTGCACATTCTCTCTTTTCAATTGGCAATCTAATTCCTTTTTGAATACCTCGATCAAACCTGCCCTCCACCACCCTCCCAGGAAATTTGTTACAGACTCTGGGTGAAAAATCTTTTCCTCACATCACTTTTACTCCTTTTGCCAATTATTTTGAATCTATGCCATCTAGTTCTTGATGCTGTCTTGAGAGGAAACAGCTTTTCACTGGTTACCCTGCCCATACCCCTCAGGACTTTGAATATCTCTATCGAGCCTTCTCTCAGCCTTCTTTTCTCCAAGGAAAACAATCCCAACCTCTCCAATCTATCCTTTATCCCTTCTTTATCTCTGGAATCATTCTTGGGAATCTCCTCTGTTCACTTTCCAATGCTTCACATCCTTCAAGTATGGCGACCAGAACTGGATACAGTCTCCAGATGATGTCTAATTAGTGTCTTATACAAGTTCAACACAACATCCTTACTCTCAAGACTTTATTAATAGGGGAATTGAGTACAAGATACCATATGCTTTATTAACTACTCTCTCAATATGCCCTGCCATCTTCAATGACTTATGTTTAGGGGCTGTTTAGCACAGGGCTAAATCGCTGGCTTTGAAAGCAGACCAAGGCAGGCCAGCAGCACGGTTCGATTCCTGTAACAGCCTCCCCGAACAGGCGCCGGAATGTGGCGACTAGGGGCTTTTCACAGTAACTTCATTTGAAGCCTACTTGTGACAATAAGCGATTTTCATTTCATTTCATTTTCATTATGTACATATACAACAAAGTCTTTCTGTTTGTGCACCTCCTTTAGAATTTCTCTCTTTATTTTATGCTGTCTCTATATTCTTCCTGCCAAAATGAATCACATCACACTTCTCTGCACTGAACTATATTTGCCACTTGTTTGCCCAATCCATCACTATGTCTATGTCCTTTTGAAGTTCAAGAACAATCTCATCGCAGTTGGCAATGTTCCAAATCTTCGAATTTTGAAATCATGCCCTGAACGCCAGTCTAGATTATTAATATATATCAGGAAGAGCAAGGGTCACGACACTGACCCTTGGGGAACTCCACTACAAATCTCCCTCCAATCTGAAAAACTATTTATCACTACTCTCTATTTTCTGTCACTCAGCCACCTTCTTACCCAAGTGACTATTTTCTCTTTTATTCCATGTGCTAGAATTTGCTTACAAGTCTGTTGTGTGGCATGGTCTAAAATGCCTTTTGAAAATCCATATGCACCAAATCAACAGCATTGCCCTTATCAACTTTCCCTGGTACCTCCATTCAGAAGCTATTTTCTAGATATTTGTTGAGGGATTAATCTATCGATCTATTAACTGATACAGTAGGATTTTAAAGTAGGTAAGTACAATGTTTTTATTATAAGATGTCAGAGAAAAGTCACATTAATCTTAACAAATGATGGTAAAGGTTATGCTTACTGCAGAATTCGGGAGAGCTACTGACTGCAATGAAGTGACAGCCATAGAGCGTAGGGAACAATCATTTAGATTTTTAAACTTCACAAGTAGGGAACCTTGCACCTTATATGTAGACAAACACTTGCCCGAAATATCAACCTGTGGAAAAATTATTAAAACAAAAAGATATAAATATATTATAGCATAATATACTTATTGTAACTGACAGAAATTCCAGAATGCAATTAAAAATAATTAAACCCCCATTCTTTTATATCTTGTGTAACTCATTATATTTTACAGAGCACTTACAGGAACTTCAAGTTGTTCTCTCACCTCCTTTTTTTAATAAATTTTCTTTTTTCCAATTAAGGGGCAATTTAGCATGGCCAATCCACCTAACCTGCACATCTTTGGGTTGTGGGGCGAATGTGCAAACTACACACGGACAGTGACCCAGACCGGGATTTGAACCCGGGTCTTCAGCTCTCCACCTCCCTGTCTAAACCCCTCCACCTCTCAAAACCACATGGCAATCCTTGTCTCAGTCAATATTTCAGTTTTACCCCATTAATTTTTCCTTCCTGGCCCAACATTAGTTTCCCTTTGTGCCTACATGAGAAAATATAGTGAAAATGTTTATAATCTGAAAAGACAAAATGTAAATGTTTGATGTTGTTACTGTTGGTGGCCCAGAGACAGTACCAGGGCTAGAGTGAAAAGCTGCACATTTAGCGTCATGCAACAAACATAGGTTTCCTGTCCTAAATCTGCATGTGACAATAGTGCGGGAGACAGGATCAGTTAAATAGGCAAGAGAGAGATTTCCGAAGGGTTCGGAGCATAGCATTTTCAAAAGCAGCCAGTATATCGACAATAAGATATCAATATACCTGTTGCAACAGCCAAAGTATTTTTATTGCTATTCAGCACAAGTCTGGAACTGTAATGTGTTACGAGGTGCACACCTACCTAGACTCTGTTATGCATTGTGACAGTGGCCAGAATGTTATGCTCCCTCCCACATGGTGGGATATTACAGTCCCAAATGAATGGAGAACATTTAAATTGCTCGTCATATCCGCCAGGTGAGGGTAGTCTAAAGAAAACAATTGAGGCCAAAAAGTTCTGATGACTTCATGTGGTATTTGAGGTGGTGAGGAATGCTGTAATCTGGTTTCTTCTTGGATTCAATCCCAACGTTTGCTCATCAACCGCTAAGAATTCTGAAAGGGTTCTTTTGGAGTCTGTAGTAAAGCTAACTTCAAATTTATTTTCAGAAAATTCCCTTAAATATCCATAAACTCACACTATTTATTTAGTTCATGAAGTGTGGGATTTCATCAAGTAAATGTGGCAATTTCTTATTCAACCAAAATATATATACTTGAAGATAAAGAGAAATCCAACTTAATGTAGTCAGTGGGAGCTCTCTTTGAATGAAAACACAGATTTGTGCCAGCGGCAGCAATGTTGGTTCATCATCAGACATTACTGAATTCTCTGAATCACTTTCCGACTTGGGAGCAAAGAGACCTTGTTACATCTGGGTTTTATTTTTAAACTTCTCACTGCACAATTCCATATTCAGTAGCTTGAACTAATCCAAGTCCAATACGTCTTTACCAATAGTGATGATGAATATTACTCACAACTCAAATCAAAAGATCAGAAACGTGATCAATAATTCATGGATTAATAATTGATCATTTGAAGTTAAAAAGACTGCATTTATCTATAATGTCCTTAAATGACCCAAAGTACTTCACGGCCAATGAGGTATTTATAAAGTTGTAATGTACAAAATGCTACAGTATGAACAGCAACGTGACCAGATAATCTGGTTTTGTGGTGTTGGTTGAGGAATAAAAATTGACCAGGATGCCAGGTTTAACTCCCCTGCTCTTCTTCAAAGTAGAGCAATGGGATCTTTTACATCCACCCGAGATGGTGGAAAGGGCTTCAGTTTAACATCTCATCCAAAACACAACCAGCTGGATTCTCTGTCGGCAGGGTCCTCCATTTCGCCGGCAGTGCAGTCATGCCTGCGTATTTCCCAACGGCGTGGGGGTGCCCACAATGAGAAACCCCATTGGCCGGCAGCCGGGACAGAGAATCCCGTTGCCGGCGGGGACGCCCCGCACCAGAAAATGGGTGTTGCGGGACAGAGAATACTGCCCTACACCTCTGCCAGTGCAGCATACCCTCAGGATGGCACTGGAGTGTCAACTTGGATATTTGTGCTCAAGTCCTGGAATGGGATTTGAACTCACAGCCTTTTGACTCACAGGTGAAAGTACTAGGGTACTACCAAGTTAGCCTGATCATGATAACTAGCTTAAGATGAAAACAGGAATATAATATGCTTAATTTACTGATTTATTGAAGGATCTGATTGACATACTGGAATCTTCAAATACATCACAATATTTTCTTTGTAGTTAAATCAGATGCAACTTTTCCATCATTATGGTAAAATTTAGTGTGGATACCAGTCTAAATTTCAGAACAGTCCATTATCAACTTTAATATTAATATGAAAGCTTTTTATAAGTGTCTTACCTCCTCAACAGTTTTCTGTTTATTTACTGTGTATGAATCTTGAAGAACACTGAGGATGCCTCGTTTGATGTTCAAGGCCCAGGTTTCTTCACTGTCTGAAGGACAGATTTCAGGGATTATCCCATCTTGGAAAGAAAATTGAAGTGGATGT
The DNA here is from genome assembly GCF_047496885.1 of Scyliorhinus torazame. Lineage (NCBI taxonomy): Eukaryota > Metazoa > Chordata > Chondrichthyes > Carcharhiniformes > Scyliorhinidae > Scyliorhinus > Scyliorhinus torazame. Next base: position 101,807,436 of record NC_092723.1, on the reverse strand, counting down.
TTTTCCAGGGAAGATCTGCAATGACAGACATGCAAAACTATTCTGAATACAGTTATGTATCGACTGGTTAATATTAATGCTGGTTAATATTAATGTAAAATCACCATCCTTTACGCAGTTCCACAGGGGTGGCAGGGTGGCAGAGTGGTTGGCACTGCTGCCTCAGTGCCAGGAGCCCAGATTTGATTCTGGCCTTGGGTGACTGTCTGTGTGGAGTTTGCATGTTCACTTCGTGTCTGCGTGGGTTTCCTCTGGGTGCTCCGATTTCCTCCCACAGTCCAAAGCTGTGCAGGTTAGGTGGATTGGCCATGATAAAATTGTCCCTTATGTCCAGGAATCTACAGGTTAGGTGGGGTTACGGAGATAGGGCAGGGGAGTGGGCCTCGGTGGGGTGCTCAATCTGAGGGTCGATGCAGACACGATGGACTGAATGGCCTCCTTCTGCACTGAGTAGATTCTATGAGATTCTAGAATTGCGTAGACTGTACACATTATTGGTATTTGGGAACATCCATTTTGGAAAAGCTACTTCCATATAATAGGGGTTCCCCAGGATTGGTTTCCCGTGATGATGCTGGCTGTCTCAAAACAAATCTATGTTAGCGGTTGATGAGCAGGGGCTAGGCTCCTTATTTGTCTCAGCAAAAAGGCTAATGCCAGTGATGTGGGCAAAGAGAGAGGATGCATCTTGATTATTCTTACCAAAGTGGGCCACCTCAGTTCAGAAATATGCAAATGCTTCCTGTTCACCATTGTGGGACCACATTCTGCTGCATCTCAAACAAAAGCGAGGACCTCTCCATATTAAAACGTATTCCACGTTGTTACAACTTTGATCATAAAGTTCAGCCAAGCGCCATGCAACAGATATATGAGCAATACTGGACTTGTTGCTTCTTTCAATGTGACTGAACGGGTTACAGCCAATCTAAAAAGGAAGTTACAACCAGAATTCTTAGAATCTTACTGTTGTGTATTTGGGGTATTTTCAATGATTCCTTACTCGCAGCCTTGCAGCTGAACAGAGGCACTTTAAGAGAATGGAGATGATGCCATGTGTGGGTAACTGGGCAGTGTAGATCTGTAGTGTTAACATCTCCTGAATATAGCTCTTAGTTTTTGTTGAACTTTCACGGGATCTAATGTCAATCCTGCAAACACCATACTTACCCCATCACCATTATAGATAACGCAGCCAAAGAGTTCAAATTGTTAAATGACTGCAACAATTTATTTATAGCTGCTTTCCCAATGGCAAATGTTTATCCACAATAGACTGGATTTTTTTTTTTTTTTTTTAAACATAAAAACCTGCACTGGCCCCCATTTCCACTGTTGGGTATTGAGAATGCACTAGCCCTGGCTATTTTGATGACATCGGGATGGAGGGGTCACCTTTTTTTCATAATTTGTGCTCCATTGGAAGCTGGTTCAAACCCAAATTCTGCCCCCCCCCCCCCCCCCAACCCCCACCCCCCCACCACCTTCGCCCACTAACTGCACTACTGCCCACATGCACTGCAATGCAGTACATGTCACTTATTTCAAGGACATGCGTCTTAACACTTCATCCGATGACACTAGCGGTTTTGTCTGTTCACCCTGTGGAACTGGCACTTCTGAACATCACTCTGTGGTGCTAATGCCTTCAACAATCGCAAAAATACAGAAAAACTGTTTCACATTTAAATTATTCCTTTCAATCTACAAATTTAAATGATGGACACAAAAGAGTAATTAATTAAGGTAATCATAATTTAATGAGGTGCCAAGTGCTTACTGAGCTGCAAAAAATAGTTGGTGCACCTAATGCATTGAAAGTGGGGCATTTGTAATTGAGCTCGATGGTGATGCCAAATGGACATACAACATTGCCCGAGATAGAAGGCGGTCCTCAAAAGGATTGGGCAACAGACGTGGTGAGGACTGTACTGCACATCAGGCTGGTGTATTTTGGAATTGTTCTCTCATGTTGGAAGATCATGCCAGTCACGTAATCTGCTGTAATGTTTATCATAAGATGTTTTGAACATCCAGCTCCATTAATGAGCCTTTTTGCACAGGCTTGTCCTCGTATGAATGCAAGATGCGGAGGCAAAAGAATCCTAGTTCCTGTTATTGCAAAACTAGACAGAAAACATCAATAATGTTTAAAAGGCAGCATACACTCTTATTTATATTCTGCTGTGCTCTCCAACTAAACACAATTTAGTGGTCTGTAAGGAATCCATGTAGGTAGGACTGCCAAGTGCTCAACCAGTTCACACATTCTCCATCTACTAAACAGGGATGCATTGCTTTCAAACATTCACCAGTGGTGTATGCTATAGTAGAAATGCTTAGCTAAAGGTATGGAATGCGATGTCACTGGAGGCACACTAGTGTATCATGAGGAAGAGTATAGCTAATGATTTGAAACTGAGAGATGACAACGGTCAATGGGTAGATTTTTTATTATTCTTTCACCGGATCTGGATGTCGCTGGCAAGGCTCATCATTAATTGCTCTTGGAAAGGTGGTGACGTGCTGCCTTCTTGTACCATTGCAGTCCACGTGGAGTGGGGCAGCGAGATTAGTGTTGGATTACTCTAGCACATCAAGGAGATGATGGCTCCTTTCTAGGTGTTGCTGTTTGGTCAAAATAGCACACTATAAATAAAATTCATGTGCGAAGGCAAAGCTAGCATTTCTTTCTGGAACATCACCTCATAACCTACACTGTTGAGTTGGAATATTCTTGTATATCCTGGCTGGCACGGTGACAAGGGCGGCACAGTGCTTAGCACTGCTGCCTCACAGCATCAGAGACCCGGGTTCAATTCCGACCTTGGGTTACTGTCTGTGTGGAGTTTGCACTTTCTCCCCATGTCTATAATAATAATAGTAAGAAGTCTTACAACACCAGGTTAAAGTCCAACAGGTTTGTTTTGAATCACTAGCTTTAGGAGCACAGCTCCTTCCTCAGGTGAATGAAGAGATGGGTTCCTACTGCAACTTATCCGCTTCATTCTGGATCACAACGACTTCACCTTCGACAAGTTCTCCATCCAGACACCCGTAACAGCCATGGGGAACAAATTCACATCTCAATATGCCAACATCTTCATGCACAAGTTTGATCAAGACCTCCTCACTGCACAGGACCGTCAACCAACGTTATACACCAGATACATCGATGAAATTTTTTTCCTTTGGACCCACGGCGAAGAATCACTGAAACGACTACACGATGACATCAATAAGTTCCATCCCACCATCAGACTCACCATGGACTACTCTCCAGAATCGGTTGCATTCTTGGACACACTCATCTCCATCAAGGACGGTCACCTCAGCACTTCGCTTAACGTAAGCCCACAGATAACCTCACGATGCTCCACTTCTCCAGCTTCCACCCTAAACACGATGCTCCACTTCTCCAGCTTCCACCCTAAACACATTAAAGAAGCCATCCCCTATGGACAAGCCCTCTGTAGACACAGGAGCAGCTCAGACGAGGAGGAGTATAACAGACATTTACAGACGCTGAAAGATGCCCTCGTACGAACGGGATATGGCGCTCGACTCATCGATCGACAGTTCCAACGAGCCACAGCAAAAAACCGCACCGGCCTCCTCAGAAGACAAACACGGGACACAACTGATAGAGTACCCTTCGTCATCTAGTACATCCCCGGAGCAGAGAAACGACTACATCTTCTTCAACACGTCATCGATGAAGATGAACATCTTGTCAAGGTCATCCCCACACCCCCACTACTTGCCTTCAAACAACCGCGCAATCTCAAACAGACCATTGTTTGCAGCAAATTACCCAGCCTTAAGAACAGCAGCCACGACACCACACAACCCTGCCCTGGCAATCTCTGCAAGATGTGCCAGATCATCAACATGGGTACCACCATTACATGTGAGAACACCACCCACCAGGTACGTGGCACATACTCGTGCGACTCGACCAACGTTGTCTACCTCATACGCTGCAGGAAAGGATGTCCCCAAGCATGGTACATTGGCGAGACCATGCAGACGCTGCTACAACAGATGAACGGACATCGTGTGACAATCGCCAGGCAGGAATGTTCCCTTCCAGTCAGGTAACACTTCAGCAGTCAAGGGCATTCAGCCTCTGGTCTTCGGGTAAGCGTTCGCCAAGGTGGCCTTCAGGACGCACGACAACGCAGAATCGCCAAGCAAAAACGTCTAGCCAAGTTCCGCACATGAGTACGGCCTCAATCGGGACCTTGGATTCATGTCGCATTACATTCACCCCCACCATCTGGCCTTGGCTTGCAAAATCCTACCAACTGTCCTGGCTTGAGACAATTCGCACCTCTTTAACCCTTGATTATCCCTCTCTCTAGTTGCTCTGTCTGGACCTGTAAAGACTTAATTACCTGCAAAGACTCGCATTCAAAGTATAGTCTTGCATCTTTGATTTTGTCCATCTTATAGGTTTCTGGAACCTCTTCAGCCACCTGAGGAAGGAGCTATGCTCTGAAAGCTAGTGATTTGAAACAAACCTGTTGGACTTTAACCTGGTGTTATAAGACTTCTTACTGTGCTCACCCCAGTCCAACGCTGGCATCTCCACATCATGGTTATAATAATAATAACCTTTATTGTCACAAGTAGGCTTACATTAACATTGCAATGAAGTTACTGTGAAAAGCCCCTAGTCGCCACATTCTGTCGCCTGTTCGGGTACACGGAGGGAGAATTCAGAATGCCCAATTCACCTAACAAGCATGTCTTTCGGCACTTGTCGGAGGATATCGGAGAACCCGGAGGAAACCCATGCAGGCACGGGAAGAACGTGCAGACTCCCCACAGACAGTGACCCAAGCTGGAAATCGAACCTGGGAATCTGGCGCTGTGAAGCAACAATGCTACCCACTGTGCTACCGTGCTACCCAGGTAGGTTTCCTCCCAGTGCTTCAGTTTTCTCCCGTAGTCCAGTTAGGCGGTTTGGCCATGCTAAATTGCCGATTAGTGTCCAAAACGTTAGGTGGGGTTACTGGTTTATGAGGATAAGTTGGGGGAAGAAATCAGCCTGAAAGTTATCTCAGTTGGTCTACCTCTTCTCAAGGCCAGTTACACAGTAATGTGGCAACTGCTATTTTAGCCAAAAAAAAAACACAACAGAGCAGGAAGGAAAAACAAATCAACTGAGAGGATTCAAAAGATGAACATTGGGAACAAATAAAAGAGTGGGAACAAATAAAGTGAAGATTCATTTAGATTTCAAACACTGTGTATGAGCCAGCAAAGCAGCAATGAATGGCATGTCAGAGTCATAATAATGGAACCAGTTACTGAGTTAATGCCGTGTAACATGCACTTTTTCCATTAATTCCACTGACGTTGCATCAATGAGAATGTGTGTAGGGAACTGCGGTTGCAGGCATTTTAAAAATTCTTTCCTGGGATATGCTGGCAAGGCCAGCTTTTGTTGTCCATCCCGAACTGCGCTCGAGAAGGTGGTGACAAGCCGACTCCCGAATGAGAGAGAAAAACAGGCGCACACACAGATTGAATATGAATGACAGACACACTATGGAATGCCTGGAGACAGGCTTCATTGTGGACGTTTACCAGTCCAGCTTGTTCAATGTTCCAATGCATGGAAACCAGATCAGAGTGAGCAAGTCGGTATTTCAGGGAATTGGTACCAAAATTCCAGTGGAGCAAAGGGGCTGCAAAACAGATCATGTACAATGGCACCTTCAGTTTGACGAGGGTTAGCTGTAATATGCGGGCCCATTGAGCTTTGATCGTCATCGTCAGCAAAACTGATGCCGCCATCAAAAAAGGCAGCTGCTGTCGACAGTAGCCCTTTTAATTTGAAAGATCTATCCTTAACGTTAATGTTCTCCTGCGTGTTGTCACCCACTTCCATTGATTTGCTTTGTAATTTTCATTTCAATAGTGATTAGTGAGTGCTCCATGACATCATCTGGGAAAGTGTCTAGGAGGAGTTTCCATGCCTGACAGTGTGTGGGAACTGCACTAAAATCAGGAGAATTTGCATAATTTGCTCAGGGGTTTTCACTGCTCTTGTCATTACAACTGTGTTATTTCATTTATCTCCTTCATACCAGCAAACTCTGCAACTCTGCTCAGCCATGACCACCACTGATAATCAGTGGGAACAGAAAACATCGGAGGTTTGAAGACAAGATTCTCTTTATAAGAAGCAAGGCAAATGACCAAGGGAATAATAACTGGAAGTGAGATTTTTTTTTTTTTTTCCTTTTTATAGTAGTCAAATGTTATCTGTCCAAACAGAAAACTTGGTCCTGGAGTAACTTTAACTGAAAGTACCGTCTTCGCTAAAAGCCTTTCGAAAAATAATCTTTTTAAATAAAACTCTTTTAATGTTTTAGCAGACATTTGTTGGCTCTAGGATCTTTTGAAAATGTAGGTTCAACGTTTCAAAAACTAAACCACTTTCGCAATCGATATTTGAGTTCCAAATGGTGCTCACTTCATATTGATGTTTATCGGAGAGCTGTGGAGTTTAAATTGGACATTTTAAATCAATTACAGTCAGATCTCTCCAGCTGCAAAAGTAAAAAGATACCGAATTATAACAATAGTGATGTGTGTGTGTGTGTGGGGGGGGGGGGGGGGGGGGGGGGGGGGGAAGAGACCTGAAACATAAACACCAGTGCCAGGGATGGAGTTCACAAAACTATTTAATCTGGCGGAGGAATCCCGAACAAGCTTCAAAGGTTAGGGCTAAGAGTGAAATCACAAAGCGGTTTTTCACACATAAGGTAGGAGAAATCCGGAACATTCTCCACAAAAAGAGTTTGAACGTTGGATGAATTAAAAATTTCAACATCGATAGATGTTTGTTGGGCAAGTGATTCAAGAGATATGGAGCAAAGAAGAATCTGCTTTTCTTCACAATGTCAAGGCAATGTTCATGTCTCGGCACTAAAAAGAAACAAGAGAGAGTATATGCAGGTCGGATCCAAATCCTATTCCACCGCTCGTTTGCTGTACTGACTCATGTTGTTAGGCCTATCTAGTGTTCAAAGCATTCCCAATTCATCATGGCAGAGGCAACATACAAACTCTCCTTTAGTCCTGTACCTGATTTCAAAACCTGAAATGGGCTGGCGAGTGTACACCGTCAATTTTATCAATCAGGAAGTGAGCATACAGCTGGCAGCAGAAATGAAAGACCCTAGAATCCGTACAGTGCAGAAAGAGGCCATTTGGCCCACCAAGTCTGCACTGACCCTTTAAGAGAGCACCCTACCTCGGCCCATTTCCCCACCCCCTGCTCATCCTTGGACACTAAGGAACATTTTGTAAAATCATGGCCAATCCACCTAATCTGCACATCTTTAGGCTGTGGGAGGATACCTCGAGGAAACCCAGGCAGACACGGGAGAAAGTGCAAACTCCACACAGTCATGAAAGGCTGGAATTGAACCCGGGTCTTTGGCGTTGTGAGGCAGCAGTGATAACTGATGTGTTGGGTGCTCTGGATCTGTGGAACACATACAGGCCACCAACACTTAAAATAGTACAACACTATTTTATTAAGCTAGAAACTGCTGAATATACTTTCACTGTGGGTTAACACGATGCTAGATTAAACTAAAGACCTATACCTAACCAGTCTATGCACTCAGCACATGGTGAAGATCTGTGCTGTAAGCTCTGTCCTTCTGAGAGGCTGCACCCGAATGAGAGGGAAAACTGATGCCCTCTGTCTTTATAGTGAGTGTGCTCTAACTGGTGATTGGCTGCGGTGTTGTGTGTGTTGATTGGTCTTGCTGTGTGTCCATCAGTGTGTGTGTCTGCACCATGATTTACTGGTGTATATTATGACATCCCCCCTTTTATAAAAAAAATGTATGTGTGTGGCAATAAATAATGTATGGTGATAATGTTCCTAGCTATGTGTGGGGTGCGAAGACTTATTTACAGGACTACGTACATGAGAACTAAGCTATTTACATGGGAAGGTGCCTGGTGCAGAGAAGCTGTATGCAACAAGAGTAACGAGATCAATACTATATATAAACCAGGGAACCGATCAAACAAAGCAACAAAACAATTCAGAGAGTCCATAAATTCGAAAAGTTCACAAATTTAGTCTCTGAGGTGGGCGACGAATTCTGGTTGACCGCCTCACGGGTGGGTTGAGCGCCGCCGGTTCAGGAGCAGGCAGGACTGCGTCAAAGTCAGGGGGAGGCAGAGTGACAATGAGCTCTGCATAGTCCGTGGCAGGGTCAGCAGGAGATAGAGAGTGAACTTTCTGAAGTAGGTTCAACAGCTTGCATGCCTGCACGCCAAGCAGGGAGGCTTTCGAGGAGCCCACGGTTTCAACGGGAAGGATGGCTTTGCGTGACCGGTGCGTCACTTCAAGTTGGCATGAGCTGCTGGCAGCAATGGCATTACCATTATAATCTAATAGTTGGCAGGCTGATGGCAGGATGGCTGGTATGACACGAAGGCTTCGGAGGTCAGACCGCGCAATGAAATTGGCGGAGGCACCGGTGTCCAGGCGGAATCGTATTTGGGACCGGTTGACCGTAAGGGTGGCACACCACTCATCATCCGGATCGATGTTGTATACCGGTAGAGGCTGGATTCTTTGCTTCGGGGACACCCTGTTTTTTATAATGATACCGACTGGAAAAGGCGCCTTCGGGTCCTCGGTGTCAATAATGGGCAGCAGGTCCGAATCGGGCTCGGTGACCGTGGGTTGAATGGCCCGGACATTCCTGCGAGGCTGGCTGAAGCAACGAGAGTTGGCAGGCTGATCTGATCTGCATAAAGCAGCATAGTGACCAAGTCTGCCACATTGCAGGCATCGTCGGGATTTGGCAGGACATTGCCGCTTTAAATGGGCGGAGCCACAGTTGCCGCACTTTGTAGCGTCAGTCCGTTCGCTGCGCCACCGCGCATGCATGGTGCGGTCGTACGCGGTGCGCGCCTGCGCAGTACGTTCGTCGACGTCGCCGTCCCCTCGTTCGGTGCGCAAAAGTGCGGGAGTCCGCGAAAAGCGCGCAAAATGGCCACCCTCATCCAGGCTAGGCCCTGGAGTTGCTTGATTGCTTGGAGCCGTTCTGCCTCGTGGGGACCTTGCCGTGCCGTTTCAGCCGCTCGGATGTGGGAATACAGACTAGTGCCGTGTTCGTGTGGCATGCAGGTCTCGATGGCAATTGCTTGGGTGAGCTGCTTTACCTCGAGGAGCTGCTGGCGTAGCGGGTCCGACTGAACACCAAAAATGATCTGATCGCGTATCATGGAGTCGGAGGTGGACCTGTAATTACAGGACTGCGCAAGGATGCGGAGGTGGGTGAGAAAGGACTGGAAAGGTTCATCCTTACCCTGCAAACGCTGTTGGAATACATAGCGCTCGAAACTTTCATTCACCTCGATGTCACAGTGAGTGTCAAACTTGAGGAGGACCTTCTTGAATTTTAATTTATCTTAACCATCAGAGAATTGAAAATGTGGATGGCATGGTCCCCGGCAGTGGATAGGAAGAGAGCGATCTTCCATGTGTCTGAGGCAGCTTCCCGGTCTGTGGCTTCAAGGTAGAGCCGGAAGCATTGTTTGAATATCTTCCAGTTGGCCCCTAGGTTACCGGTGATGCGGAGCGGCGGCGGCGGGTGGACGCTGTCCATTTTGCAGGATGGCTGTATGCTGGTGGAAGGCAGATCACTTGCAGGTAGGTCTAAGAAGTTCTAACATCCCTCAACTACTGGTACCATGATGTGTTGGGTGCTCTGGATCCGTGGAACACATACAGGCCACCAACACTTAAAATAGTACAACACTATTTTATTAAGTTAGAAACTGTTGAACATACTTTCACTGTGGGTTCACACAATGTTAGATTAAACTAAAGACCTATGCCTATCCGAACCAGTCTATGCACTCAGCACATGGTGAAGATGTGTGCTGTAAGCTCTGTCCTTCTGAGAGGCTGCATCCCGAATTAGCGGGAAAACTGATGCCCTCTGTCTTTACAGTGAGTGTGCTCTAACTGGTGATTGGCTGCGGTGTTGTGTGTTGATTGGTCTTGCTGTGTGTCCATCAGTGTGTGTGTCTGCATCATGATATACTGGTGTATATTATGGCACTAACCACTGCACCACCGTGCCACCCTCCTCCATTATATCCCTGCTTGCCAATAGCTAGAATCTGTTCATGACACTGCACCAAGACAGGTTAGAATTTAGATTCTCAAATACACATTTTAAAGGATTGTGCAGCAGTTTTGATGCCTGCATGTCAATGAGTCTCTGGCCACAGCCTTGTTTTTGCAGGATAGCCCAGGGGCAAGACATGGTGTGACAGATGCCGAGACATGAATATTACCTTGACATTGTGAAGACAAGCAGATTCAGAGTATTATCATTGAATTGTAGACGGAATGTCATTCAGCCCATTGCCCCTATGTTGGCTCATGGAAGATGAAGCTACTTCACCATTTTCTGTCTCTAACCCTGTTACGCTCCTCATCCTCAATTACCTGTTGAATTTACTTCAGCTTTCATCATCTTTTCAGACAAAATATTCCAGATCCTGCCATCTCCGTGAAAAAAATAATCATCTCCCTGCTATCTTTTTTGAATCTATGACTTTGGTTGTTGACACGCTCACCAGAGGGAATAATTTGTTTCTATCTATATTATTTTAAAAGCCTCCATCAGGCCACCTTGTATGGTTACTTGTTCGAAGGAGAACAGTCTCTCAACCTCCCCTCATAACTGGAGTCCCTCGCCTCCGGTATAACCTCATCTGGACTATCTCTAAGGCCTAAACATTTTTCTTAACATTTGGTGACCAAAATTATCTATAATATTCCAGCTGAGGCTCAACAAATGATTTATAAAATTTAAGCATGATGTCTTAGTTATTCTATTCCACTCCTCTACTTAGAAGTCCAAGGAAACCATTTTTTTAAACCACCATATCAACAGGCCCTGCCAACTTTAAGGGTTTGTATATATAAACATCAGTTCTCCCTGTTCATCTGCATTGTTGAAAATCATGCCATTTAGAGTATGCTGTCTTTCTATATTCCTCCCAAGTTTTCATGTTGAATTGCGTCTGCCATATGTCAGACAAACATAGGAATTAGATTATCATAGAATTTACAGTGCAGAAAGAGGCCATTCGGCCCATCGAGTCTGCACCGGCTCTTGGAAAGAGCACCCCACCCAAGGTCAACACCACCACCCCATCCCCATAACCCAGTAACCCCACCCAACCCAATTAGGTGCAAGAGTCGGCCAATTGGACCTTCGAGCCTCCTCTGCCCTTCAATAGCTAATCTGATTGCAACCTCAACCCCACACACTGGGCATAATTCAACAGGGGGGAAAAAAATGTCTGCTTTTGGACGTGTTTAGCGGGGTGTTTCTTAGTGGCTGCAGCGCCAACAAAGACACCGCTATTCTTTGCCATTCTTGTTGGCCTTGGCAAGGAACACCCTGTCGAGGCCGCACTCGCATCATTTCCTGCACTGACGAGCTCAGCTCGCCAGTGCAGGGGGACTAATTGCAGATTGGGGCGCCATTTTTAAAGACAGTTGATCTTTCAACCCCCCTCAGCAACCCCACTGCGGCCTCCAGACCCCCCACTGCACCCAACCTGCACTAGTAGTGGACTCGCCAACACTAAGGGCATTCATAGAATTATCATAGAATTTACAGTGCAGAAGGAGGCCATTCAGCCCATCGATTCTGCACCGGCTCTTGGAAGGAGCACCCTACCCAAGGTCAACACCTCCACCCTATCCCCATAACCCAGTAACCCCACCCAACGCTAAGGGCAATTATGGACACTAAGGGCAATTTATCATGGCCAATCCACCTAACCTGCACATCTTTGGACTGTGGGAGGAAACCGGAGCACCCGGAGGAAACCCACGCACACACGGGGAGGATGTGCAGACTCCGCACAGACAGTGACCCAAACCGGAATCGAACCTGGGACCCTGGAGCTGTAAAGCAATTGTGCTATCCACAATGCTACCGTGCTGCCCGTAAACGGTCATTGGATAGACATATGGACGATAAGGGAATAGTGTAGATGGGCTTTAGAGTAGTTTCACAGGTCGGCGCAACATTGAGGGCCAAAGGGCCTGTACTGCGTTGTAGTGTTCTATGTTCTATGTTCAACCTACCTCTTCCAGGGTGCTCAAGACCCCCGCCCTCCATCTCATCTCTTAAGGGCAAGGCAACCCCTGGACCTACCCCTGGCATGGCCAACCTGGCACCAGGCACCTTGGCACTGTCAGTCTGGCACCCTGGCAGTATCAGAGTGACACTGTCAGGGTGCCCATGTGAAATGTCAAGGTGCCAGGCAGGCAGAGCCAACATGCCCGGGTGCCAGTGGGAGTGCCAGGGTACCACCCTGACCAGAGCCCGACGACACAGTGTCTCCAATGGTCTGGGAGACCCCCACACCCTCCACCCGCCAGGTGCCGTTGCAACGGATCCATGTTTGTATGGACCAGTTCTAAACGGAGCCCGGTCGAGGTCTTGCTGAGGAGGCCGTTAGTTCCGGGCCCCGCGAGAAAATGGCACATACATATTTAAATGAGCCAAATGACACATATAATTACACTGATCTGTATCACACCCAGTGAGGGAGAGATCCAGATTAAGACGTCTCAAGCGTTTCGGTTGAATCTCACAAGATGTCTCAAGCATCGCGAATATCGCAAGAGGCCTCTCGCGAGGTTCAACAGTCTCGTTATGTCACCAATATGGGCATGACAGGGCCGGTAAATCCCACCCTCTAAATGCACTTCCCTCATGCCCTCAATCACCTTTGATTCCCTTCCCTTGTTAGTCAAGAATCTATCTACTTCTGCCTCAGCTATACACTGATCCTGCCTCCACCGCCCTCCAGGGAAGAGACATCCAAAGATTCATAACCCTCAGCGAAATAATGTCTTCCCATCTCAGTCCTAAATGGGAGACCCTTATCTTTAAGCTGCACTATTAAAGTGCAGATGTCACCTTGAAGCCAACTGTCCTAATTGTCATAATATCCACGCCTGTATATAATGAAGTGCAGACAGGCAGTGATTGACACACAGGATGACCAGGATGGACGAACGGGTGGTCCAAATTCGTGAGGAGACAGCCAAGGATCCTCTGCTGCAGCGTGTGATGCAGCACCTCAGCAATGGCTGGCAGCAGGGACAATGTCCCCAGTTCTATAACATAAAAGACGACCTGGCGGTGGTGGAGGGAATCCTTCTGAAACTCGACAGAATCGTAATTCCTCAGAGTATGCGTGCTATGGTGCTGGGCCAACTCCATGAGGGCCACCTTGGGGTCGAGAAATGCTGCGCAGAGCTCGGGAGGCGGTCTATTGGCCGGTATTAGCCAGGACATTACCGACACAGTCCTCAGCTACCCTACCTGTCAGAAGTATGAGATCGTGACCTCTCCGTGGTCCAAAGTAGGTGTAGACCTTTTCCACGCCAAGGGGCGTGACTACGTATTCCTGATCGACTACATCTCCAGTTACCCAGAAGTAGTGAAACTGTCCGACCTCACGTCGAAGGTGGTAATCAAAGCCTGCAAAGAAACGTTCGCCAGGCATGGGATACCACCCACAGTAATGAGCGACAACGGTCCTTGCTTTTACAGCCAGGAATGGTCTGACTTCGCACAGTCCTACAACTTCCGTCACGTTACCTCCAGTCCCCACTACCCGCCGTCAAACGGGAAGGCCGAAAAAGGGGTCCACATTGTAAAGCGGCTGCTGTGCAAAGCTGCAGACTCAGGCTCCGATTTTAACCTGGCGATGCTGGCATACAGGGCAACCCCGCTGTCCACTGGATTGTCTCCAGCCCAGATGCTCATGAATCGCACTCTGAGGACCACAGTTCCAGCTATCCATGTTCCCGACCTTGACCCCCTCACGGTTCTACAGAAAGTGCAGCAACCACGGGCCCAACAGAAAGCCACGCACGATGCCCATGCCACGGATCTGCCCGAGCTGGCCCCAACTGATCATGTTCGCGTACAGTTGCCAGAGGGCGGCGTCAGCCACAGCTGTTGTGCTCAAACAAGTGGCCCCAAGATCATTCCTTGTCCGCATGGCTGATGGCTCCCTGCTATGGTGCAACAGACGGGCACTGTGAAGAGTTCCACGCCCGCTACCTGACCAGCGTGCCCCGCCGCCGACGATGCCTCCTCCGGACGTACCCGACCACGAGGCCACCGATCTACCAGCAATCCTGCCGGTCCACGCGCCCACCGCGATACCAGCGATCCCGCCTCTCCAAGCGCAGGCGGCTCCTAATCCGCCTCTGCAGTCGCCCACCACAAAGACTAAATCCAAAGACTGAGCTTTTGTACATTTTTGTGATTTCACCAATTGGACCTCTGTAAATATCGTTTTGTTTGCCACGTATCTGCACTATCGCACCCTTCCTATGTATATACGTTCATTTAGACATCTTCCTGTATATAGTCAGGCTTATATATGGATGTTTATATATTTCTAAGCGCCCACACCTTAGTATTTTTTATTTTTTTTTAAAAAGGGGGGAGATGTCATAATATCCACGCCTGTATATAATGAAGTGCAGACAGGCAGAGATTAACACACAGGATGACCAGTAAGCACACAGCACAGTGCAGCCAATCACCAGACAGGACACCACCACTATAAAGCCAGAGGGCACAAGGTTTCCCGCTCTCTCTGGACCCAGCCACTGAGACAGTCAGAGTCCACGAGCTAGCACAGTGCAAACACCATGCGGTAGCTAGTAAGTCTGGTCAGGCTAGTACAAGGTCTCCAGTCAGTTCAGTATAGTGTCGACCCACAGTTAAATATGTATGTTAGTTCTATCGTTCAATAAAACCGTGTTGGATCTTCTACAGTGTTAGAGGTCTGTTTCTCGCATCGCTGCATCAAGTGCAGTCCACACCGAACCGACCTGCCTAACACATCACTGATCACGGTCTACTACTTTGCAATGTTTCATATCATCTGCAGACTTGATAATGTTGCTTGCTGTAAGTCTCAGGCCAAAAGTTTACATATGAAGTTCCGGCATGTGTCTGACCCAGAGAAGTGTAAAATTGCACAAAGCGGCTTGGGGCACATGTCCCAACGTCATCGCACCCCCATGCAAAATTTCAGTTGGCAGGCGCGTTGGAAGATGGCCCACCAACAATCAAGAAACCAAATTAAATTAATTGAACAGCCATTGACCAAGATTTTACATGGCCCATTTGCCTTTACGGTTGGTGGGAGGGCCGATTGGCAAGGCGGCCTTTACTTGTAAAAATTAATTTACAGTACCAATTCAATTTTTTTTCCAATTAAGGAGCAATTTAGAATGGCCAATTCACCTACTCTGCACATCCTTTTGGGTTGTGGTGTTGAGACCCACGCAGACACGGGGAGAATGTGCAAAGTTTTTATGTTTAAGCTGCAACCTTGATCCAGGGCGGGGTGAAAGATCACAGTTGAAATATATTTAACTCATATGTCTGGGGACTGAGGTCTGTGTGTGATTGTGCTGCTTAAACACTCGTGGCGTAGTTTTAACATCAATATTTATTGTTCACAGGTCTGCAGCTTGCTGAGACAACTCCGCAGCAGTTGTCCCCCCGAGGGATCCCATTGGAAACATCAGCCCACATTCTCGCTGTTCTCGGAGACCCTCCCCCTCTTCCTGCCCTCCCTGGTAATGCTTGGCCTTTCACAGAGCATGTTCCAGGCTGAATGGCCATTAATTGTGAAATTGGGCTCCAAGGCCGACCGCAATCGGGAATGTGTTGCACGCTCATTTCCAGACCCGTCAAATGTGCATACACGATGGGTGGAAAATTCAGACCTAGGTCATTTATAAAAAAACTGAAAAGTGTTTTGGACTGTTATAATCCCAGTTGATGCTACTACTGGACAGGAAGATCCCAGAATGGAACGATAGCACAGAAAAGGCCAAACTTTTACTTTTTTTAAGCATAACATGGGCAGCACGGTAGCATTGTGGATAGCGCAATTGCTTCACAGCTCCAGGGTCCCAGGTTCGATTCCGGCTTGGGTCACTGTCTGTGCGGAGTCTGCACATCCTCCCCGTATGTGCGTGGGTTTTCTCCGGGTGCTCCGGCTTCCTCCCACAGTCCAAAGATATGCAGGTTAGGTGGATTGGCCATGCTAAATTGCCCTTAGTGCCCAAAATTGCCCATAGTATTGGGTGGGGTTGCTGGGTTATGGGGATAGGGTGGAGGTGTGGACCTTGGGTAGGTTGCTCTTTCCAAGAGCCGGTGCAGACTTGATGGGCTGAATGGCCTCCTTCTGCACTGTAAATTCTATGATCTATGAAGAGAGTCACAGGACTGCCAATTATCTTTCAATAATCACTTATTAAACATCAAAAGTTTGACTATAATACAAACCCCCTTTTCTCCCACTTATCTTCACAAATGTACACAGATTTAAAGGATAACAAAACATATCTTAGGCTATAATGTTCTCCATACACATACAGTTCCTGCAACCCAACTGTCTAACTGTGGTCTGGCAGCACCCCACTCTGAAACCCAATGACAGATGCCACTCAATCGCTTTTCTGTGGATTTCTCCTCAAATTGATTATCCCACAAGCATTTCTAAACTACCCTCTCAAAATGACACGTTTTATAATCTTCGTTCAACCAATGTTTACTCTCAGCTGTTCCAAACAAGGACCCACCTCCAGGTTTTCCAACTATCCTTCGAAACAAGATTTTCTCTCAGCAGTTTCAGCAATGATCCAGGTTTTCCAACTTTTCTTTCAGCATTCCTTAAATTGCCATAGGGTCCAAACTTCTACCTAAAACCTCAGGCACTCAGTCCCCAACAGAATACTATTGTTTCAAAGACTGGAAATACGGACACCAAAGACACAACATTCGGCACAACATCGTGGGCCGAAGGGCCTGTTCTGTGCTGTATTTTCTATGTTATGTTATTACGAATGTTTCAGATCAGTCTCTGAATTCTTGCTAGCCAACTTCACCAATTTCTTCACTTTTCAGCTGTCTTTAACTTCAATGAACTGTTGCACCTTATTCTAATGGCAGTTCCTCTTTTACTTCATTCGTCCTCAAAATTTCTCTTCATTTTCTAGTTTCTAGAACTAACCGCCCTTTAGTTCCTCTGGAGCTTGCTTTCATGCCCATTACCCTATAGTCTGGTGTTCCTGCTTCTAGTAGAGATGAGGGCTGTTCACGCTCTAGCTTTCTAGCTCAACTTCCTTTAGGTTCAGTTTAAAACTCACTCAAAATGAGTTTTCCCCTAAAGGTGCGCTTGGTTGCGAAGCAACATCAATATTCTTCCTCCAAGCTAGTGTTTACTTTTCACATTCTAAACTCGCTCAGCACAACAGAGACAGTTTGAACTGAAACCAAAAACAAACATACAAACATTTTTGTCTGACATGGTTGGCTTTAACTAGGGTTGTACCCTTTCCTACACAAAATACTAAATTGAACCCACTTAAATCTCATTTCTAATATTTAACAATGCAATTATAGATCACTTACAGCTACCTCAGTTTCCTGACAGGACCCAAAATTGATCTTTGGTGAAAATGACAACAAACCACCCGCGAGTTTGAAAAACATCCACCCACCATCCTTTGCTTCCTGTCACTGAGCCATTTTCATATCCACCACTTCCCCCTTTAACAATGGGCACTTTGTTTAATGTGTTCTGAAAGTCCATAAATACACAGGGCATGATCTAAACAAATTGGAACAGAGTCGCGTGCTTGCAGCGCTGAGAAACACCATGTTATCTAACACTGTTGCTTCACAGTGCCAGGGTCCCGGATTCGATTCCCGCCTTGGGTCACTGTTTATGCGGAGTCTGCACGTTCTCCCCGTGTCTGTGTGGGTTTCCTCCGGGTGCTCTGGTTTCCTCCCACAAGTCCCAAAAGACGTGCTTGTTAGGTAATTTGGACATTCTGAATTCTCCCTCTGTGTACCCGAACGGGCGCTGGAATGTGGCGACTAGGGGCTTTTCACAGTAACTTCATTGCAGTGTTAATTAAGCCTACTTGTGACAATAATAAAGATTATTATTATTCAATTCGGAGCCTCAGTGGGGAACGGCCCGCACAGAGATTTGGACACCATTTTTAAATTCCATCACAATCTCTCCAACCCCGAACTCCCCCAAAGGCCCAACTGACCTGTAAGGGGATCCTCAGGCCCCCTGCTCCCCACCTCACATGTGCAGCTCACCGCCGGTCCTCATCCCTGCCATGGGAAAAATGCCAGCCTGGCGCACTGGCAGTGTCCCTGCCAGCTGGCAGTGCCACCCGGGCACTTTTGCATCAGGCTGGCAGTGCCAAAGTGCCCAGGTAACACTAGCAGTGCCAGGTGCTTGCCCAGAGGCCAGCGATCCCCTGGGGGACCCCAAAGGTGCCGTTCCGTGTGGTTCCCATTTCATAGAATTTACAGTGCAGAAGGAGGTTATTCGGCCCATCGAGTCTGCACCGGCCCCTGGACAGAGCACCCCACCCTTTCCCCTTATCCCAGTAGCCCCACCTAACCTGCACATCTTTGGACTGTGGGAGGAAACTGGAGCACCCGGAGGAAACCCACGCACACATGGGGAGAACGTGCAGACTCCGCACAGACAGTGACCCAAGCCGGGAATCGAACTGGGACCCTGGCGCTGTGAAGCAACTGTGCTAACCACTGTGCTATCATGCTGCCCATTTGTGGGGACCAGCATTGAGAGGCACTTGCCTGAAGTCTCCAAAGCGAAGGGGTTAGATCCTGTAGATTAGGGGGGTGCATATTAGACTGTCTCCAAAATGCAGATTTGCAAAATACTGACTCCGCCCATCATGGGCAGGATTCAGATCTCGGCAAGATTTTGGGAGGTGTGGAGAGCCGGGTAGATCCTGGAAGAGGGATCTCCCGGCATGTACCTGCCGCGCTGCCTTTCAGGCACCCGCGGACTTTTGCACAACCCTGATCAACTATCACTAACCATATCAAGGAATTTAAGCAAATTAAAAGCCACAATTTGCCTTGAACAAATCCAAACTAGCTCTCCTAAATTAATCTTTGTCTTTCTAAACAAAAGCTGATTTTGATGATGGTTTCTAATGACTTCCACACCAAGGATGTTGGGCTGCCTGTCCTGGAACTGTCTGATTTATCACTCACTCCTTCCTTGAATGCTGCTAGAACATTAGCAACTCTCAAATCCTACAGCCCTACTCCTCCATCCAATCAAAATTTGTGTATTGCTGAAAAAAAAAGACACATGTTGTCAAAGGTTTTTGTCTTGCACTCAGGAACATACCATCAAGCCAAAAGGACGTTATGCTATCACACAAATTAGTAACGTGGTATACGAATTTCAGTGCCAGTGTGGTGCCAGGTATGCAGACCGTATGTAGCAAAGATTAGCGGATCATATCAAACAGCATGTCCCTTCAGCTATTCAAAACAGACAAGGTACCAACCATACCCAACCAGCCTGTGCTTGAAAAACTCAAATCATATGATGGAATTCTACCATATCTACCATGCCCCTGCCAGTTGTTTTTATGGTGGACAGTGGGGAGGGGACAGGGAGTATTCGGCGGGAAGCTCACACATCAGTTTCACGCTGGTGTGAATTACCCGTGGGATCTTCCTCTGATTAGCCTGTCATGGTGGGTCAGGGAACCCACTGGGGGTCAGCGTCAAACGGATTTGTATCCCTGGTAAGGAGAGGCCCGATCGGAATCTTCCCACCACACCGGATTCTCTGCAACAACAGCGGGAAAACATGTTGGTGCAAAACACATGTGGAATAACGTGGCACATACACAGGGCTTCATAAAACTTACAGTGCAGACTCGGCCCATCAAAGTTAGTAAGTCGATGTTTTGGGTGTCCTCGTGACTGCTAAAGTTTATCATATTTTTGAGGGGGGTGTTGGGCTTTGTTTCCCTGTGTTGGGGGCAGAAATGTGGCATGTCTCCCACTGCGAGGCTAGTGTTGAAAAGGAGCCCAACATCGTCCTATCCCCGTAACCGAGTAACCCCACCAAACCTTTTTGGACACGAAGGGCAATTTAGCAAGGCCAATCTACCTAACCTGCACATCTTTGGACTGTGGGAGGAAACCCATGCAGACACGGGGAGAATGTGCAGAGTCCACACAATCAACCAAGCCGGGAATCGCACCTGGAACCCTGGAGCTGTGAGCAACTGTGCTCACCACTGTGCTAGCCTGAATAATGCCTGGGGTTACATCTGCCAGCATCTGGATCCTGGAACACCACAACAGTGGGTAGAGGGGGCATCTACTGGTGGACCTTCCAGATTCAGTGTCACTGAGGAGATCCATCTTCCAGCCTTCGAGTGCTCCTGGAGATCCACCTTCATTTTCAGGAGGCCCATCTTCTTCCTTCAGAAGTGGGTGGGCGATGTTGGGCTCCTTTTCAACATGGTGGCCGGATATGTTGGTGGATTATGTGCCATCAAGCCCACCCTGCCACGGGGCCAGAGGATACGGCATATTTCCCCACTTGCCTCGCAGTGGGAGACATGCCACATTTCTGCCCCCAACACAGGGAAACAAAGCCCAACATCCCCCTCACAAATATGATGAACTTTAGCAGTCACGAGGACACCCAAAGCATCTGACTTACTAACTTGTGTTCCCCACAGATGCTGCCTGACCTGCTGAGTATTTCCAGCCTTTGCTGCTTTTTGCTTTTCTGAATTTATTCTTAGTTGTCATTTTTTTAGCTGGAGTAAAACAGGCTCGACATGATCTGCAGCATGTTAATTATTTCCACAAGGGTGGCTATCCAAAGGAATCAATAGTGAAGAATTTGAGAGAATGTTATAGCTACTCTGGAGCAGTGATGTTTATTGTATTTCAATATTGTACTTGCCGTGTTGTGACATTTGAGAAGTTTCATAAATGCAAAAAGATGTGTTATAACATTCCTTGGCAGCCAATGAAAATTGGTGCAGAGAATGATTATGACACAGAAGGAGGCCTTTCAGCCTCTCACCTCCATGCTAGCTCTCTGCAAATGCAGCAAACCTGGTCCCATCACCATCACACCTTTCCCCCAAAGCCTGACATTTGTTTGCTCCTCAGATAATTACAAAATTTTCTTTTAATCGATTGGAATTTTCAGTAATATGTAGATGGGGTCCTTGAAAAAACATCAGGGCAAGTTTATTGCAATTATTCTTAGGTTGAACCTGTTGGGAGTCGCTAGGGTTAGGGTCAGTAAGAGGATATCTTCTGTGCCAGCTATAAGCTGTTGAACCACCCATCTCCTGCTTGCTATCTTGTGGGGGTGGGTAACGGTACTCTGTTCTTCTCCCCTGGTTCACTTGCATCAATAAATATAAAGCATTTTCTCAGCTGTTTTAAAGTGCATTTTATATTGGTTGGCTAGCCCAAATTGTACTTGCGAAGGTGGAGATGATCCATCTTCTTAATCCACTGCAGGCTACATAAAAACAGTAGGAGCAGGAGGAGGCCAATTGTCCCTTCAAGCCCGTTCCGCCATTCATTATGATCATGGCTGATCATCCAACTCAATAGCCTAATCCCGCTTCCCCACATATCCTTTGATCCCCTTCACCCTAAGTGCTACATCTAACTGCTTCTTGAAAACATACAATGTTTTGGACTCAACATGGTGTAGAGTTACACCCACAGTGCTATTAGGGAGGGAGTTTCAGGGTTATGACCCAGCGACAGTGAATGAATGGTGATGTAGTTCCAAGTCAGGATGGTGTATGCCTTGGAGGGGGATCTTGCAGGTGGTGGTGTTCCTATGCATCTGCTGCTCTCATCCTTCTAGGTGATAGAGGTCACAGGTTTGGAAGATGCTATTGAAGGAGTCCTGTAGATGGTACACGATGCTGCCAGCGTACTCTGTCATCGAGGAAGGGAAGGTTTCAGCTGATGGATAGGCTGCCAATCAAGTTAGCTACTTTGTCCTGGATGGTGTTGAACCTCTGGAGTGTTGTTGGAGCTGCACTCATCTAGGCAAGTGGAGAGTATACTATCACACTCCTGACTTGTGCCTTGTAGATGGTGGACAGGCTTTGGGAGACAGGAGGTGTCTTACTTGCCACACGATTCCTAGCCTTTGAACTGCTCTGGTAGCCACAGTATTTATATGGCTAGTCCAGTTCAGTTTCTGGTCAATGGTAACTCACAGGATGTTGATGGTTGGAGATTTAGTGATGGTAATGCCATTGAATGTCAAGGATATTCTCTCTTCTTGGAGATAGTCACTGTCGAGTGATTGTGTGGCGTGAATGGTACTTGGTCCAGTTATGGATTGCTGATTAGGCAACTCAACTTCTTGTCCAACCAGATTTATTCAAAGATCCCATAAATCTAAAACTATGAACATCACATACAAACTCAATTGTAAAAAAAATTGCGGTTAATGTATTTGGTGTTTCCATTAATAAAATATGTCCAGGGCAAGGGGCACCTATTTGCACCCAATTTTCGTATTCAGTGTTCCGCAATGGTGCAGGTGCTGGAGTGGCTTGTTTAAAGAGTCTCCCCTGTTTTAGACAGATTTATTTTGATGACTAGAAGTTACCAGAACCAATATGGAACCCAACGCAACTTAGCTGTGGCAAACCATGGCACAAAACAAATGCCATTGGTGAGGAGTCACTGAAAAGCATTCTGGGAAAACTCAGCTCAGTCACCATAACCAAGGAGGGGATTGCAGGGGACCTAGTGCTCAACTGGAGGAAGAGCAGTCAACAAATGCCGGTTCAGAAAGTGATGTGGGTTCAACCAAAGCAGCTAATTGATGAGTACGCTCTGGTGAGTAAGTCCTGGTGAGTATTTTCAATCTATTAAAGTATGTGATGAACAGTTACTGCCTTATCATCATGTAAGGTGATGTCCCCTTTAGGACCAGGCTTGGAACACTAGGGACTCCGCCTCTGGCTCCGCCCATCTGGGAGCCATACATAAAGGCCTGCCTCATGGTCTGTATAGCAGTCAGCTCTCGTCCAAATCTGTAGCATAGTTATTAGCCTAATAAAGCCTTCTTTACAGTTTAATCTCTAAGCATCATTATTGAGGGTACCTCCATTTATTAGGCTAAACTAGATTCAGGATGGACGCAGGCCTAAAACCAGAGAAGCTCAATCTGGAAGCACGAACGCCGGAGGCAAAGGAAATTTTTAAATACTGGCTGCGGTGCTTCGAGGCCTACCTGGACTCCGCAGAGACTCCCATCCTGGGGCCACGCAAGCTGCGTCTACTCCACGCCCGGGTAAGTCACAGAATCTCCGCCACGCTCGAAAGGGCGACGAGTTATGAGGAAGCGATTGAGTTGCTCCGCAAGCGGTTTGTCAAACCCGTCAATGAGGTGCACGCCCGGCATCTGCTCTCTACCTGCCGACAGCGCTCGGGGGAAATCGCTCGACGAGTTTGTTGAGAAACTCACCGCGCTGGCCAGGGACTGTGACCATCAGGATGTGACAGGGGAAGTCCATATGAACCTGCACATCAGAGATTCTTTTGTGTCCGGCATCCGCTCGACCTACATCCGGCAGCGACTGCTCGAAAACGGGGCAAAAGACCTCCAGGAGACGCTAACGCTCGCCTCCTCGCTGGAGGTGGCCCGACACAACTTGGGTACGTACCCCGCTGACTCTGCCAGCCCCCCCCGGACTTCCTCAGACTCGCCCGTATTACAGGCCTGCGCCACGCGGCGACCCGCTCACCATGGGGGCACACCTTGCTACTTCTGCGGGCAGGGCCAGCACCCACGCCCACGCTGCCCAGCCCGCTCTGCGATCTGCAGCGACTGCGGGAAGAAAGGGCACTTTGCGAGGGTCTGCCTGGCCAGACCCAGGGGCCAGAAAAACAAAGAACAGCCGGCCCGAAAATTGGGCTCCCAGGCCCGCAGGCCTCGCAATGCTGCTGCGCACCGACCCGACACGTCCTCTTCTGACGCGTCATCAGTCTCGTGCGAATCATGGGAGCTGCCATCTTCTCGACCCGACACATGCGACCAACGGCAGCGGCCATTTTACGACTCCGATTACCCGCGACTGGGTGCGATCACCCTCGATCAAACTCGGCCAAAACACCTGCAGGACTCCATGATGCAGGTCCAGGTCAACGGGCACGACACTGCATGTCTCTTCGACTTCGGGAGCACCGAGAGCTTTATCCACCCTGAAACGGTAAGGCGCTGCTCCCTACGCACCCATCCCACATCCCAAACCATAGCCCTCGCATCTGGGTCCCACTCGGTACAAATCACGGGGTACTGTATTGCGGATCTCTCAATCCAGGGTGCCAAATACACCCGTTTCAAATTTTATATCCTCCCTCACCTCTGTGCCCCCCTGCTGCTCGGACTGGATTTCCAGTGCAGCCACCGAAGCCTGACACTGAAGTTCGGCGGACCCTTGCCCCCCCTTACGGTGTGCTGTCTTGCGACACTGAAAGTCGCACCCCCCTCGCTATTCGCTAACCTCACTCCTGACTGTAAGCCCGTCGCCACCAGGAGCCGGCGCTACAGTGCCCAAGATATGGCTTTTATCAAGTCAGAGGTCCAGCGTTTACTGGGAGAGGGGGTCATCGAGGCTAGCAACAGCCCTTGGAGAGCGCAAGTGGTGGTAGTCCGGTCCGGGGAGAAGAAACGGATGGTCGTGGATTATAGCCAGACCATAAACCGATTCACGCAGCTTGATGCGTACCCCCTTCCTCGCATCGCGGAAATGGTAAATCGGATCGCCCAATACAGAGTCTTTTCCACGGTCGACCTCAAATCTGCCAACACCAGCTCCCCATCCGACCAAAAGACCGCCCCTATACTGCCTTCGAAGCAGCCGGCCGGCTCTTCCACTTCCTCAGGGTCCCCTTTGGTGTCACAAATGGGGTCTCCGTCTTTCAAAGGGCGATGGACCAAATGGTGGACCAGTACGGTTTGCGGGCTACATACCCGTACTTGGACAATGTCACTATCTGCGGCCATGATCAGCAGGACCATGACGCTAACCTCAAAAAGTTCCTCCAGACCGCCCGAGCCCTTAACCTGACCTATAACGAGGGCAAATGCGTTTTCCACACCACCCGGCTGGCCATCCTCGGCTATGTCGTGGAAGACGGGGTCCTAGGTCCCGACCCCGACCGCATGCGCCCCCTTAAGGAACTCCCTCTCCCCCGCAGCCTCAAGGCCCTCAAACGGTGCTTGGGGCTTTTCTCCTATTACGCCCAGTGGGTCCCCAAGTATGCGGACAAAGCCCGCCCACTCCTAAAGACCACCACTTTTCCCCTCTCGGCTGAGGCCCAATTGGCCTTCAACCGCATCAAGGCCGACATCATCAAGGCCACCATGCACGCGGTGGACGAAACCATCCCTTTCCAGGTAGAGAGCGATGCATCAGACATCGCCCTGGCTGCTACCCTCCATCAAGGAGGCAGACCAGTAGCGTTCTTCTCCCGAACCCTCACCGCCTCCGAGATTCGACACTCTGCAATCGAAAAGGAGGCACAAGCCATTGTGGAGGCTGTGCGGCGCTGGAGACACTACCTCACCGTTAGGAGGTTTACCCTCGTCACCAACCAACGGTCGGTCGCCTATATGTTCGATAACACGCAACGGGGCAAAATAAAGAACGATATATAAACTCGTACGATATCAAGTATCGTCCAGGGGAGCTCAACGAGCCCCCAGATGCCCTGTCCCGCGGCACATGCGCCAACGCGCAGGAGGACCGCCTGCAAGCCATCCACAATGACCTCTGCCACCCGGGGGTTACCCAGCTCGTCCATTTCATCAAGTCCCGCAACCTACCTTACTCAACCAAGGAGGTCAAGGCCATGGTCAGGGCCTGCCAGGTTTGTGCGGAGTGCAAACCGCACTTCTATCGGCCAGACAAGGTTCGGCTCGTGAAGGCCTCTGGCCCCTTTGAGCAACTGAGCGTGGACTTCAAGGGGCCCCTCCCGTCCACCGACCGTTATGCCTATTTCCTCACCGTGATCGATGAGTTCTCCCGTTTCCCATTCGCCATTCCCTGCACCGACATGACCTCAGCCACGGTGATTAAGGCACTGCACAGCATCTTCACCCTGTTCGGTTTCCCTGCTTATATCCACAGCGACCGGGGTACATCGTTCATGAGCGATGAACTGCGTCAGTATCTGCTCAGCAAAGGCATCGCCTCGAGCAGAACGACCAGCTATAACCCACGGGGAAACGGGCAGGTGGAGAGGGAGAACGCGACCGTGTGGAAGGCTGTCCTTCTGGCCCTGCGGTCGAGAAATCTCCCAACCACCCGCTGGCAGGAGGTCCTACTCGATGCCCTACACTCCATTAGGTCACTCCTCTGCACGGCCACAAATGAGGCCCCTCATGAGCGATTGTTTCTCTTCCCCAGGAAGTCTACCTCCGGGGTCTCGCTTCCACCTTGGCTGACGGCTCCGGGACCTGTTCTTCTCCGGAGGCACGCGAGGAGCCATAAAACGGACCCCCTAGTTGAAAAAGTCCGACTGCTCCACGCCAACCCCAGTTACGCCTACGTGGAGTACTCCGACGGCAGGCAAGATACGGTTTCCCTCCGGGATCTGGCGCCCGCTGGATCCTCCACCACAGACGCCCCTTCCCGCGCCGCTCCCCTGCAGGACCCGTCGCCCCCTACAACACACCCCCTTCCGGCCCTACCACCCGTTGGTGAGCTCCTACCGTGCGCCCCCCCTTTACACACCCCGCCGGCGCCGGCTCCGCTACCCTCAGCCCTGCCTAGTTCCTCTGCCCCGGCTCCACTACCCCCGGCCCTGCCTAGTTCCTCTGCCCCGACCCGGACCGGAGCTCCGACCGCTGTGCTCCCAGATGTGCCCTCAACCGGGACGTCCGTGCCCGCCGCACCACCGCCCGAACTGAGGAGATCGAGGAGGACGATCCGGCCGCCGAGACGAATGGACCTATGATGGCACTTCACCCCCGCCGGACTCCTTTTTAAACAGGGGGTGAATGGGATGAACGGTTACTGCCTTATCATCATGTAAGGTGATGTCCCCTTTAAGACCAGGCTTGGAACACTGGGGACTCCGCCTCTGCCCATCTAGGAGCCATACATAAAGGCCTGCCTCATGGTCTGTATAGCAGTCAGCTCTCGTCCAAATCTGTAGCCTAGTTATTAGCCTAATAAAGCCTTCTTTACAGTTTAATCTCTTTTGTAAGGGCCCCGAAGAATCCAGCACGAGTTTTAAGGATACAAAATAATAAAGTTTATTTACTTATAACAATATATACATAGCAGTAGCAGCAACTTCCCTTGCTACCTTCTCCTTCCTCCTGGTTCCTGGACTGGCCAGCTTATTTATAGTAGGAGTTTCTCCGCCCCCCTCATTGGGGAAGTTCATACTCCCATAGGATTGTGGGATAGTCATTAGTCCCCAGCCAATCGTCAGTAGGCAGGTTATAACAATCTCTAAGCATCATTATTGAGGGTACCTCAAATGTAATTAATTGCTTAATACGAAGGTATGGACTAAAAGAATAAGAATATAGAATAGTACTGTAAAAGTTGCCATAGTCCCAGAAGACAATAGGCTGCTTTTCCCTTTGAGGGGGAGCTGACTGGTGGTGATTTAACCTGAGGATCACCACACCTCAGGTAAGGGGCAGATTGAGAAGGTGGGGCCTTCATGAATAACCTCAGTCATTATGGAAACGGAAGCCACGCCATTGGCCTCGCTCTGCATCACAAACCAGCTGTCCAGCCAACTGGGCTAAACCGGAGATCCCAGAGAAATAGCATTAACTGCCATTGCTCTTGGGTTTCTGTTGAAATTGTGGTAGACAATTTGAGAACTGCTGTGGAAATTACTGGTCTAAGTATCCATTTGACAGTTCCACTAATTAGATTTCCTTGTGCCCAGGAGTCTTGTCCTTCAGTGCTGCAGTATAGATGGCCACACATATTTCTCCTCCTATGCTATTCTGACTCTTGGGTGAGCTGGTTCCAGAGAGTACATCCCACAATCCCTCATCTTCTCTGCTGCCCATTTCTGTTCAAACAAAGATCCTCTACTCCAGCGACTCAACTTCTTAACCCTTCATACACATATATTGTGCGCAGATACACGCAGGATCCATGATAGTCCACATATCACACACAGCACACATCATTCACCACCATGTTTCTGTCTGGCTTTTTAAAGCTGGAGACGGTGTTAGCCCGAACCTTCACTGGCATGAATTCAATCTGCTCTTAATTGATTTGCGTCTTCATTTTAAAAGAAAGTCTATCTTGGCAAGTGGCACCTTCAGACTAAACACCTCATTCGTCTGGCCTCTTGCACTCCGTTAGTTTCTATCAAGTCGATACTTGCTACTCGCCTCAAACTTGATAGTAGAAATTTACTTGAGCCGAGGCTCAGCAGTATGCAGGTAGCTCTGATGCTGAAGGACCCAAGGCTGGGAGGGAATTAGGTGTCAGGTTAGCCTTGTTTGGGCAGGTTGCGGACACCTGAATTGTCACTGTTTTGAAGAGTATGAATGTCAGCTTGCACCTTGCTGACAGTGGGGTGAAGTCCTGGGAGGGCAGCTCAACAAGGGGAGGAGATACTTCTGCTTTTCCTGTCAACACTGAAGGCTTTTTGTTATGATTTGCAATACAAAATGCACTTGCCATTGATGTCCTCAACCATCACTGAGGAATCCTAAGTGGGGCAGATCTGGCACCTGTCCTGCTCATCACTGCCAATATTTATGAGGTCATCTAAAATGGCTGTGGGGCCCCTCATTTACATACATCAGGGTCCAGCCACCAGGAGTGCCTGAAAATGGTCTGACATAATTTTGTGATTTGACACTTCCAGGCTTCCTTAGGGTCTTTGGTCCCAAAACAGTGTCACGGTGCATCAGTTTTACACTCAAAAACTGCTGCAAAGATGGCCCAACACATCATAATGTTAATTTACACAACCCAATCGTCACAGGAGAAACAGCCAATGAAAAGGACAGATCTTTTGAAAGGTCTTGTGGAACCGTGGGTTGCATCCTTGACTTTGAGCCAGAAGCTCTGGGTTCAAGCCCCACCCCAGGATTTGATGGCCAAGGGAGGTGCGTTCATAATGCAACCAAACAGGATGTGTGTCAACTTGTAAATCCTTCCAACACACAAATGGCTGGCGGTAAGAGGGAGAGAGACTCCTAGTCAGTCATGTGATGGATGAAAATTGGAGTCTCTACCCATAGCTCCAGGCTACAACATGGATGTAAAATTGCATGTTGCCTCAGCAACTCAGACTTGCCAATGGCTGGTTGGCTGGGTGCCAGGTGTGGATCAGATTGGTGGCAACAGTACGAGGTTGATTCCTGTTCCAGCTGGGTTGGATTTGGAACTAGCTTCCTTGTACGCGGTGGTGCTGTGTATTGGACATGCCTTTGAAGACGAATGACCGATTAGCATCTCTTCATTTAGGTGCGCAATGAACAACTTCAGGCAGTTTCTTGTATTAAATAGCTAAACTTGAGTAAGTTTATATTCAAACTTCACTACAGGTAGTATTCCTCTCCCAATTGCTTTCATTGGGCTACACTCTACATTAGATTCTACTATCTCAAACAATTAGATTCTAAAAACTCGGGTATTAGCCCTGACTATTCTGCTCAAATTTTATCATTTGTTTTGCAGTTGCACACCCCATCCTGTTGCCTCTGCAAAGTCTTCCTCACTAACATCGGGGATTTGTGCCAAAATTGGGAGAACTGCCTCACATACTATTCACCAAGGCTTCTTTGACAGCACCCCTCAAACCCTTGATCTATACCATCTAAAAGGACAAGGGCAGCGGGTGGCTAACCATGCTGCTGCCAGCTGGAAGATCCCCTCCAAGCCACGCACCATCCTGACTTGGAAATATATCACCGTTCCTTCACTGTCGCTGGGTCAAAATCCTGGATCTCTCTCCCTAACAGCACTGTAGGTGTACCTACACCTCATGGACTGCAGCGGTTCAAGAAGGCAGCTCACCACCACCTTCGCAAGGATAATGAGACAACAAGCTGGCCTCACCAGCGATGATTTCATCCCATGAAAGAATAAAAACATTCCTCTTGTAATTAAATTTGTCAATCATTCTGCATACATTTGGAGTTGCAGCTAAATGCATGGCTGGGAATTTTTCAACTAAGACATCTGCTAATTAAAGTAACTGAAGTATGGACTTGCTGATGGAAGGACAAGATCAAGCTGGTTTTCAACATCTGTACTGATGTCAGACAGGCGAAGGGGATAATGGATTAACAGTGATCATATCTGGCAAAGCATGTGAATTTAATCATAGAATTTACAGTGAAGGAGGCCATTCAACCCATCGAGTCTGCACCGGCTCTTTGAAAGAGCACCCTACCCAAGGTTCACATCTCCACCCTATCCCCAGAACCCAGTAACCCCACCCAACACGAAGGGCAATTTATCATGGCCAATCCACCAAACCTGCACATCTTTGGACTGTGGGAGGAAACCGGAGCACCCGGAGGAAACCCACGCACACACGGGGAGGACAGCGACCCAAGCCGGAATCGAACCTGGGACCCTGGAGCTGTGAAGCAATTGTGCTATCCACAATGCTACCGTGCTGCCATCATTATCATCATCCTATTTGAATTGTTGATCTGCATGCTTCACTATTCTGTTTATTTGTACTGATTTAGACACTTATAATCCTCTGTTTGCTAACTTCAATTGAAAAGTGGATGTGAGCATAAAGAGAATATACACCCCATTTGTCTTCTCTTGCTGCTTTTGCATCCCTTGTACATGCTTTGTTTGAAACATCTAGGGCAGGATTCTCCGGCCTGCCAGCGTGTTTCTCGGCAGCAGGAGGCGGCTTGCCGTTCACTGGCAGTGGGATTCGCGGCTCCCACCACTGTCAAATGAGTTTTCCCATCAAAACCACCCCATGCATCAGGGTGCACTGCCGGCAGGACCAGAGAATCCCGTCACCAGCAAACAGCCAGAGATTTCTGGCCCTAGTGCTGTACATTAAGTACAGAAAACTATTGGTTTAAGGGAAACTAAACTACCAAGTGTACGGCCAAATCAAGGCAACTTGCTGCAACATGATTCAAGATGAACTGCTGCTTATAATTGAAACGTGTGTGCGCTATTAAACCTTAGCTACACTGCTCATTATTTAGCTTTTTCGTATTCACAGGAGTAGAGGATAGAAAAGGCGTGCTTCTCTCCTGTTAAAAGTTTCACAGATCATTTTATCAAATTCGTAAACCGACATGTCCGTGATGCTACAATATCTTTCAAATGGTTAATCTGGCTTCCAGTAAGGAATGAATTATTAAAAGGTTGGGGAAATAGATCCTTTTTATCTCACCAGTATATTTCATGTTATAACAGGGTTTAATTGTACATAGGTGGTGGGCATTAGCCAGGGATTCACTTGAGCCCCCTCGTAATAGATACAGACTAAAACTGTGGTTGTTAGGTTCGGAGATTTATGCCTGCAATGTGTAACTCTGTAAATAAATACAATAGTGCATAAAAATTGGCTTCAGTTCTATTTCTCAGCAACTGAACAGATTCTGCTTTGCATGTGGGCTATTTCCCAACCAGTTTCCCTTGCAGCATTTGCCTATTTGATATTTTATGCTCAGGTTGTGAAGGTAGAAACAACATAGGGAGGAAAAGGGACAGGGATGTAAAACAGGAATTCAGGGAGCTGGGTGGAAGCTGAGAGCCAGGACAGACCGTGTTGTCATCTCTGGTTTGCTGCCAGTGCCATGTGCTAGCGAGGTGAGGAACAGGGAGAGAGTGCAGTTAAACACGTGGCTACAGGGATGGTGTAGGAGGGAGGGTTTCAGTTACTTGGATAATTGGAGCACATTCTGGGGAAGGTGGGACCTGTACAAACAGGACGGGTTACACCTGAACCAGAGTGGCACCATCCATGGAGGGAAATTTACTACAGCTCTTCGGGGGTTTAAACCAATTTGGCAGGGGGATGGGAAACTGATTTGTAGGAGATAGCGTTGCTGGAGTTCAGGAAGTTGAGGGTAGTGCAGTACTGAGGAAGTACCAAGGTCACAAGAGTGGACCTGCAGGCATGAAGGTGGTTTGAAGTGTGTCTACTTCAATGCGAGGAGCATCAGGAATAAGGTTGGTGAGCTTGAAGCATGGATTGATATTTGGGACTACGATGTTGTGGCCTTTACGGAGGCATGGATAGAACAGGGGCAGGAATGGTTGTTGGAGGTTCTGGGGTTTAGATGTTTCAGTAAGATTAGAGAAGGTGGTAAAAGAGGTGGAGGAGTAGCATTGTTAATCAAGGGTAGTATAATGGCTGCAGAAAGGCAGTTTGAGGAGGATCTGCCCACTGAGGTAGTGTGGGCTGAAGTTAGAAATAGGAAAGGAGCGGTCACTTTGTTAGGAGTTTTCTAAACAGTAACAGAGATGTGGAGGAAAAGATTGCAATGCAGATTTTGGATAGGTGCGGTAGTCACAGGGTAGTTGCCATGGGTGACTTTAACTTTCCAAATATTGATTGGAACCACTATAATTCGAATAGTTTGGATGGGGTTGTTTTTATCCAGTGTGTGCAGGAGGGTTTCCTCACACAATATGTGGATAGACCGACAAGAGGCGGAGCCACATTAGATTTGGTACTGGGTAATGAACCGGGCCAAGTGTTAATTTGGTTGTGGGAGAGCACTTTGGAGATAGTGACCACAATTCGGCGACTTTCACTATAGCAATGGAGAGAGATCGAAACATAAGGCAGGGCAAGGTTTATAACTGGGGGAAGGGTAATTACGATGCGATTAGGCAAGAAGTGAGTTCTCCCAGTGAGACAGAGAAGACAGCCAGGAATGAGACAGCAAAGAGTGAGTTTGGGAATTTGAATCGAGGTGGGAATTGAATTGAATTAAATTGAATCAGTAAGGCAGCTCCTTTTAAATTTCAGGAGTTTAAATTAATTTATATTAAGCTAGTATTGGGCATTGGGCAGTGTAGGTTAACAAGGGCTGTCCCACCCACTCACATAACTGGTTGGCAGTTAAGTGTCAGTCACTTTAATCTACTTTGATCTGAAAGCAGGTGGGGGAGGGGAGTCAATTCAGGACAATTTAAAAAGAGCAACTTGTAACTCACTCCCAGTGAGACAGAGAAGACACAGCCAGGAGTGAGACAGCAAAGAGTGAGTTTGGGAATTTGAATCGAGGTGGGAATCCGAAGCTGGGTGGGGAGGAAGTGTTTTTTTATCCCTGGTAAGTGACTGGTAAGTAGTGTTTCTGTTTTTCTGTTTCCTTTCATTGGTGTATATAAAGATTTTTTCTTCATTGTTTATTTATTTAGTTAAATTTTTGGGGGGGAAATTGAAATTGTTCAAGTTAACCGAAGGTTTAAGACATGGCAGGAGATCTCAGACCCGTGTCATGCTCCTCGTGTGCGATGTGGGAGCTCAGGGACACGTCCACTGTCCCTGTCTCCTTCACGTGCAAGAAGTGTGTCCAGTTGCAGCTCCTGTTAGACCGCTTGACGGCTCTGGAGCTGCGGATGGACTCACTTTGGAGCGTCCGCGATGCTGAGGACGTCGTGGATAGCACGTTTAGCGAGTTGGTCACAGCGCAGGTGAAAGGTACTGAGGGAGATAGTAAATGGGTGACCAAAAGACAGAGCAAGAGTAGGAAGGCAGTGCAGGTGTCCTCTGCGGTCATCTCCCTGCAAAACAGATATACCGCTTTGGATACTGTTGAGGGAGATAGCTCACCAGGGGAAGGCAGCAGCCAGGTTCATGGCACCGTGGCTGGCTCTGCTGCGCAGCTGGGCAGGAAGAAGAATGGCAGGGCTATAGTGATAGGGGACTCCATTGTAAGGGGAACAGGCAGGCGGTTAACATAGAACATCGAACAATACAGCGCAGTACAGGCCCTTCGGCCCACGATGTTGCACCGAAACAAAAGCCATCTAACCTACACTATGCCATTATCATCCATATGTTTATCCAATAAACTTTTAAATGCCCTCAATGTTGGCGAGTTCACTACTGTAGCAGGTAGGGCATTCCACGGCCTCACTACTCTTTGCGTAAAGAACCTACCTCTGACCTCTGTCCTATATCTATTACCCCTCAGTTTAAAGTTATGTCCCCTCGTGCCAGCCATTTCCATCCGCGGGAGAAGGCTCTCACTGTCCACCCTATCCAACCCCCTGATCATTTTGTATGCCTCTATTAAGTCTCCTCTTAACCTTCTTCTCTCCAACGAAAACAACCTCAAGTCCATCAGCCTTTCCTCATAAGATTTTCCCTCCATACCAGGCAACATCCTGGTAAATCTCCTCTGCACCCGCTCCAAAGCCTCCACGTCCTTCCTATAATGCGGTGACCAGAACTGTACGCAATACTCCAAATGCGGCCGTACCAGCGTTCTGTACAGCTGCAACATGACCTCCCGACTCCGGAACTCAATCCCTCTACCAATAAAGGCCAACACTCCATAGGCCTTCTTCACAACCCTATCAACCTGGGTGGCAACTTTCAGGGATCTATGTACATGGACACCTAGATCCCTCTGCTCATCCACACTTTCAAGAACTTTACCATTAGCCAAATATTCCGCATTCCTGTTATTCCTTCCAAAGTGAATCACCTCACACTTCTCTACATTAAACTCCATTTGCCACCTCTCAGCCCAGCTCTGCAGCTTATCTATATCCCTCTGTAACCTGCTACATCCTTCCACACTATCGACAACACCACCGACTTTAGTATCGTCTGCAAATTTACTCACCCACCCTTCTGCGCCTTCCTCTAGGTCATTGATAAAAATGACAAACAGCAACGGACCCAGAACAGATCCTTGTGGTACTCCACTTGTGACTATACTCCATTCTGAACATTTCCCATCAACCACCACCCTCTGTCTTCTTTCATCTAGCCAATTTCTGATCCACATCTCTAAATCACCCTCAATCCCCAGCCTCCGTATTTTCTGCAATAGCCTACCGTGGGGAACCTTATCAAACGCTTTGCTGAAATCCATATACACCACATCAACTGCTCTACCCTCATCTACCTGTCCAGTCACCTTCTCAAAGAACTCAATAAGGTTTGTGAGGCATGACCTACCCTTCACAAAGCCATGCTGACTATCCCTGATCATATTATTCCTATCGAGATGATTATAAATCTTGTCTCTTATAATCCCCTCCAAGACTTTACCCACTACAGACGTGAGGCTCACCGGTCTATAATTGCCGGGGTTGTCTCTGCTCCCCTTTTTGAACAAAGGGACCACATTTGCTGTCCTCCAGTCCTCTGGCACTATTCCTGTAGCCAATGATGACATAAATCATCATAAATCAGGTTCTGCGGACGAAATCGAGACTCCAGGATGGTATGTTGCCTCCCTGGTGCAAGGGTCAAGGATGTCTCGGAGAGGCTGCAGGACATTCTGGGGGGAGGGTGACAGCCAGCTGTCGTGGTGCACGTAGGCACCAACGATATAGGTAAAAAACGGGACGAGGTCCTACAAGCTGAATTTAGGGAGCTAGGAGTTAAACTAAAAAGTAGGACCTCAAAGGTAGTAATCTCAGGATTGCTACCAGTGCCACGAGCTAGTCAGAGTAGGAATGCCAGGATAGAGAGGATGAATATGTGGCTCGAGAGATGGTGCAAGAGGGAGGGATTCAAATTCCTGGGACATTGGAACCGATTCTGGGGGAGGTGGGACCAGTACAAACCGGACGGTCTGCACCTGGGCAGGACTGGAACCGATGTCCTAGGGGGGCAGCTAGAGCTGTTGGGGAGAGTTTAAACTAATGTGGCGGGGGGATGGGAACCGATGCAGGAAGTTGGAAGGTAGTAAAACAGGGACAGAAATAAAAGGCAGTAAGGGGGAAAGTGAAGCCATAGTCAAAAATCAAAAAGGGCGACAGTACAAGGTACAGTGACTGAGGGGAGCTCAGTGAATAGGACCAGGAATACTAAAAGAAATAAAACGGGAAGTGAAAACATTAATGGTAAGCGATGCGGCAGGTTGTTACAGGAAGATGTGGGTTCGACGACAAGGAAAATTAGGAGAAAGGTTAAGAGGAAATATAACTTAGGAGAGGTTACTGATCGAGGTGTTAAGATTAAGAACCGAGGTAAAAAAGCCAACATAAGTGTACTTTACCTGAATGCTCGTAGTATTCGGAATAAGGTAAATGAGTTGATGGCGCAAATCATCGTGAATGACTATGATTAAGTGGCCATTACTGAAACATGGTTAAAGGATGGTCACGACTGGGAGTTAAATATCCGAGGGTATCAAACTTTTCGGAAGGACAGAGTGGATGGTAAGGGAGGTGGTGTAGCTCTGTTATTTAAGGATGACATCCGGGCAACAGTAAGGGATGACATCGGTGCTATGGAGGATAAGGTTGAATCCATTTGGGTGGAAATCAGGAATAGTAAGGCGAAAAAGTCACTGATAGGAGTAATCTATAGGCCACCAAATAGTAACATTATGGTGGGGCAGGCTATAAACAAAGAAATAACAGATGCATGTAGAAATGGTACAGCAGTTATCATGGGGGATTTTAATCTACATGTTGATTGGTTTAACCAGGTCGGTCAAGGCAGCCTTGAGGAGGAGTTTATAGAATGTATCCGCGATAGTTTCCTCGAACAGTATGTAATGGAACCTACGAGGGAACAAGCGGTCCTAGATCTGGTCCTGTGTAATGAGACAGGATTGATTCAGGATCTCATAGTTAGGGATCCTCTCGGAAGGAGCGATCACAATATGGTGGAATTTAAAATACAGATGGAGGGTGAGAAGGTAAAATCAAGCACTAGTGTTTTGTGCTTAAACAAAGGAGATTACAATGGGATGAGAGAAGAACTAGCTAAGGTAGACTGGGAGCAAAGACTTTATGGTGAAACAGTTGAGGAACAGTGGAGAACCTTCCAAGTGATTTTTCACAGTGCCCAGCAAAGGTTTATACCAACAAAAAGGAAGGACGGTAAAAAGAGGGACAATCCACCGTGGATATCTAAGGAAATAAGGGAGAGTATCAAATTGAAGGAAAAAACATACAAAGTAGCAAAGATCAGTGGGAGACTAGAGGACTGGGAAATCTTTAGGGGGCAACAGAAAGCTACTAAAAAAGCTATAAAGAAGAGTAAGATAGATTGAGAGTAAACTTGCTCAGAATATAAAAACAGATAGTAAAAGTTTCTACAAATACATAAAACAAAAGAGTGGCCAAGGTAAATATTGGTCCTTTACAGGATGAGAAGGGAGATTTAATAATGGGAGATGAGGAAATGGCTGAGGAACTGAACAGGTTTTTTGGGTCGGTCTTCACTGTAGAAGACACAAATAACATGCCAGTGACTGATGGAAATGAGGCTATGACAGGTGAGGACCTTGAGAGGATTGATATCACCAAGGAGGTAGTGATGGGCAAGCTAATGGGGCTAAAGGTAGACAAGTCTCCTGGCCCTGATGGAATGCATCCCAGAGTGCTAAAAGAGATGGCTAGGGAAATTGCAAATGCACTAGTGATAATTTACCAAAATTCACTAGACTCTGGGGTGGTCCCGGCGGGTTGGAAATTAGCAAACGTGACACCACTGTTTAAAAAAGGAGGTAGGCAGAAAGTGGGTAATTATAGGCCAGTGAGCTTAACTTCGGTAGTAGGGAAGATGCTGGAATCTATCATCAAGGAAGAAATAGCGAGGCATCTGGATGGAAATTGCCCCATTGGGCAGACGCAGCATGGGTTCATAAAGGGCAGGTCGTGCCTAACTAATTTAGTGGAATTTTTTGAGGACATTAACAGTGCGGTAGATAACGGGGAGCCAATGGATGTGGTATATCTGGATTTCCAGAAAGCCTTTGACAAGGTGCCACACAAAAGGTTGTTGCATAAGATAAAGATGCATGGCATTAAGGGGAAAGTAGGAGCATGGATAGAGGATTGGTTAATTAATAGAAAGCAAAGAGTGGGGATTAATGGGTGTTTCTCTGGTTGGCAATCAGTAGCTAGTGGTGTCCCTCAGGATCAGTGTTGGGCCCACAACTGTTCACAATTTACGTCGATGATTTGGAGTTGGGGACCAAGGGCAATGTGTCCAAGTTTGCAGACGACACTAAGATAAGTGGTAAAGCAAAAAGTGCAGAGGATACTGGAAGTCTGCAGAGGGATTTGGACAGGCTAAGTGAATGGGCTAGGGTCTGGCAGATGGAATACAATGTTGACAAATGTGAGGTTATCCATTTTGGTAAGAATAACGGCAAAAGGGATTATTATTTAAATGATAAAATATTAAAACATGCTGCTGTGCAGAGAGACCTGGGTGTGCTCGTGCATGAGTCGCAGAAAGTTGGTTTTCAGGTGCAACAGGTGATTAAGAAGGCAAATGGAATTTTGTCCTTCATTGCTAGAGGGATGGAGTTTAAGACTAGGGAGGTTATGCTGCAATTGTATAAGGTGTTAGTGAGGCCACACCTGGAGTATTGTGTTCAGTTTTGGTCTCCTTACTTGAGAAAGGACGTACTGGCACTGGAGGGTGTGCAGAGGAGATTCACTAGGTTGAAGGGGTTGGATTACGAGGAGAGGTTGAGTAGACTGGGACTGTACTCATTGGAATTTAGAAGGATGAGGGGGATCTTATAGAAACATATAAAATTATGAAGGGAATCGATAGGATAGATGCGGGCAGGTTGTTTCCACTGGCGGGTGAAAGCAGAACTAGGGGGCATAGCCTCAAAATAAGGGGAAGTAGATTTAGGACTGAGTTTAGGAGGAACTTCTTCACCCAAAGGGTTGTGAATCTATGGAATTCCTTGCCCAGTGAAGCAGTAGAGGCTCCTTCATTAAATGTTTTTAAGATAAAGATAGATAGTTTTTTGAAGAATAAAGGGATTAAGGGTTATGGTGTTCGGGCCGGAAAGTGGAGCTGAGTCCACAAAAGATCAGCCATGATCTCATTGAATGGCGGAGCAGGCTCGAGGGGCCAGATGGCCTACTCCTGCTCCTAGTTCTTATGTTCTTATGTAATTGGGGAGCATAAGATGGAAACAGGAACTGTCACGGATAGGCACAATTGAGATGTGGAGCTTGTTCAAGGAACAAATACTGCATGTCCTTGATATGTATGTCCCTGTCAGGCAGGGAGGAAATGGTCGAGTGAGGGAACCATGGTTTACAAAAGAGGTTGAATGTCTTGTCTAGAGGAAGAAGGGGGCGTATGTAAGGATGAGAAAACAAGGTTCAGTTAGGGCACTTGAGGGATACAAGATAGCTAGGAAGGAGCTCAAGAAAGGGCTTAGGAGAGCTAGGAGGGGGCATGAGAAGTCCTTGGCAGGTAGGATCAAGGAAAACCCAAAGGCTTTTTACACTTGAGGAATAAAAGAATGAGCAAGATGAAGTTAGGGCCGGTCAAGGACAGTAGTGAGAACGTGTGCATGGAGTCTGAAGATATAGGAGAGGCCCTAAATGAATACTTTTCTTCAGTGCTCACAAAGGAGAGGGGCCATGTTGTTGAGGATAGTGCGATATAGGCTGGTAAGCTGGAGGAGGTAGATATTCGGAAGGAAGAGGTGTTAGAAATTTTGAGAAGCCTGAGGATAGATAAGTCCCCTGGGCCTGATGGGATATATCCTAGGATTCTTTGGGAGGCGAGGGATGAGATTGCAGAGCCTTTGGCTTTGATCTTTATGTCCTCACTGTCGACAGGAATAGTGCCAGAAGACTGGAGAGAGGCGAATGTTGTCCCCTTGTTCAAGAAAGGGAATAGATATAACCCTGGGAATTATTGGCCGATTAGTCTCACTTCAGTTCCAAATTATTGAAATGGGTCCTGAGGGATAGGATTTATGATTATTTGGCAAGATACAGCTTAATCCAGGATAGTCAGCACAGATTTGTGAGGAGTAAGTCTTGCCTCACAAGCTTGATTGTATTCTTTGAGGAGGTAACTAACTACGTAGATAAAGGTAGAGCAGTTGATGTCATATACATGGATTTTAGTAAGACGTTTGATAAGGTGCCCCATGGTCGGCTCATGTAGAAAGTAAGGAGGCATGGCATAGAGGGAAATTTGGCCGATTGGATCAGTAACTGGCTATCACATAGAAGACAGAGGGTGGTGGTAGATGGTAAATTTTCATCCTGGAGCCCAGTCACCAGCAGTGTACCACAGGGATCAGTGCTGGGTCCTCTGCTATTTGTGATTTTTATCAGTGACTTGGATGATGGAGTTGAAGGTTGGGTTAGTAAATTTGCTGATGACACCAAGATTGGTGGAGTAGTGGATAATGTGGAGGGCTGTTGTAGGCTGCAAAGAGACATAGATAGGATGCAGAGCTGGGCTGAAAAGTGGCAGATGGAGTTTAACCATGATAAGTGTGAGGTGATTCATTTTGGTAGGACAAATTTGAATGCGGATTACAGGGTTAATGGCAGGGTTCTGAAGAATGTGGAGGAGCAGAGAGATCTCGGAGTTCATGTCCATAGATCTCTGAAAGTTGCCACCAAAGTGGATAGAGCCATGAAGAAAGCCTATAGTGTGTTAGCATTTATTAACAGGGGAATTGAGTTTAAGAGCTGTGAGGTTATGCTGCAACTGTACAAGACCTTGGTTAGACCACATTTGGAGTATTGTGTGCAGTTCTCGTCACCTCATTATAGGAAGGATGTGGAAGCACTGGAAAGGATGCAAAGGAGATTTACCAGGATGCTGCCTGGATTGGAGGGTAGGTCTTATGAGGAAAGATTGAGGGAGCTAAGGCTTTTCTCATAGGAGTGAAGGAGGACGAGAGGTGACTTAATTTAGGTGTATAAGATGATAAGAGGGATAGATAGAGTGGACTTTCAGCGACTTTTTCCTCGGGTGGATGTAGCAGTTACAAGGGGGCATAACTAGAAGGTTCATGGGGGCAGATATAGGAGGGATGTCAGAGGTAGGTTCTTTACTCCGAGAGCGGTTGGGGCATGGAACGCACTCCCAGCTATGGTAGTGGAGTTGGACACTTTAGGAACTTCCAAGAGGTTATTGGATAGGCATATTGAGGTACCCTCAATAATGATGCTTAGAGATTAAACTGTAAAGAAGGCTTTATTAGGCTAATAACTATGCTACAGATTTGGACGAGAGCTGACTGCTATACAGACCATGAGGCAGGCCTTTATGTATGGCTCCCAGATGGGCGGAGCCAGAGGCGGAGTCCCCAGGGTTCCAAGCCTGGTCTTAAAGGGGACATCACCTTACATGATGATAAGGCAGTAACCGTTCATCACACATCTGGAGTGCACTAGAATGATTGGGAGTAGGTTGATTTGATCTTAGTTTCAGACTAGTTCGGCACAACATTGTGGGCTGAAGGGCCTGTACTGTGCTGCACAGTTCTATAGAAATTACATGGTATTACATAGGATAATGGCACAGAAACAGGGCATTTAGTCTCACCAGTCCATGCTGGTGTTTATGCCTCATCACATCTTTCCTTATCTAAATTTATCACTGTAACCTTCACCCACATATGCCTGTCTCACTTCCCCTTGAACCCATCTATAGTATTGGCTTCAACCACTCCTTGCACTGGCGAGTTCCACATTCTCACATCCCTTTGGGGAAGAAAGGTTTCTTCTGAATTTCTTGTTGGATTTCTTCAGGACTAGTCTTTTATTTTGATTATCGTTATGCTCTCTCTCCGTCCACCCTGTCAAAACACATATCTCTGAAATCTGTCCGGTTATGTCCAAATTATTGAATTCAGTAACAAGAGATCAGAGACTGAAAAAGAAGCAGAATGTCAAACTCCTTTTTCACGCACCGATTTCTTACCATGTGGAATACTTTTACCAGAAATGTCCATGGAGGCTGAAATAGAATCATTATTTAAGAGGCAAAGGATATGTTTTGGAGAAGGAATAATTAAGAGAATAGGATTGGAGGTGATAACCGCAGTGGGGATGGCAAGTCGATGATGTACTGATGACCTCTGTGCTGCAATTGCTATTCCAATAAAAACCCCAGCAGATCTGCTGAATGGTCAGGTTTGGTACTTCTGTTAGATATTTCACAGATCACTTTATGAATTTCATGAGCAAGCATGTCCAGTGATGCCATGATATCTTTCCCATCATTTGATCTGACTTGCAGTAAGAAATAAATTATTAAAAGCTTGGGGAAATAGATCCACTTTGTGCAGTCAGTAGAGGTCATGTTATGACAGGGTTTAATTGTTTAACCTTACAGCCGCAGCTTTAGTCTACATCTATTTACAGGGGCTCCAAGTGAATCGCCAGTTAATGCCTGACACCTAGATACAATTAAACCTTGTTATAACATGAAATTCAGCCTGCTTTGAAAATGATTGCTTTGTCGGAGTAGAAAGCGAATTTGTACAACAATTTGCTTTTGCTACTCGAGTGATTTCACTGGTTGATTTAAGTACTATACAGACTTTTTTTATTGATTTTCTTTTCATGGGATCTGGGTGTAGCAGGCAGGGTCGGCATTTGTTGCCCATGCCCAATTGCCTTGGATTGAGTGACTTGCTCGGCCATTTCAGAGGGAAATTCGGCCATTTCAGAGGGAAATTCGGCCATTTCAGAGGGAAATTCGGCCATTTCAGAGGGAAATTCGGCCATTTCAGAGGGAAATTCGGCCATTTCAGAGGGAAGCTCGACCATTTCAGAGGGAAGCTCGACCATTTCAGAGGGAAGCTCGACCATTTCAGAGGGAAGCTCGACCATTTCAGAGGGAAGCTAAGAGTCAACCACATTGCTGTGGGTCTGGAGTCACATCGAGGCCAGACCAGGTAAGGATGGCAGATTTCCTTCTCTAAAAGGACATTGGTGAAGCAGATGGATTTTAGTTCGGACAATCGAAGATGGTCACCATTGAGACCAGCTTCCAATTCCAGATTAATTAACTGAATTCA
Source organism: Scyliorhinus torazame (assembly GCF_047496885.1). Lineage (NCBI taxonomy): Eukaryota > Metazoa > Chordata > Chondrichthyes > Carcharhiniformes > Scyliorhinidae > Scyliorhinus > Scyliorhinus torazame. The sequence continues at coordinate 101,764,500 of NC_092723.1, read as the reverse complement.
AGACCCACCAATTGCCATGGTGGGATATGCGCCCATGGCCCCAGAGTTTGGCCTGGGACTCTGGATTATAGTCCTGTACTACGCCAATGCTTGGCGGCATCATGTAAAGCAACCAGTCTGGGAGCACTGATAACGGCACCTCTGCCGTTCTCGCCGGCCCGATACTCCACAAGTCCGGTGGTAGTGGCGGCTCTGAGGATCTGGGGGCAATGGAGGAGATATAAGAGAGTGGAGGGAGCATTGGATTGGATCCCGATTTATAACAACCACAGGTTTGTACCGGGTAGGCTAGATGGCGGATTCCGGAGATGGCAAAGGGCAGGAATTAGAAGGATGGGGGATCTATTTATAGACGGGAGCTTCCCCAGCTTGAAAGCTTTGGAGGATAAATTTTAAATTGCCAGCAGGGAATGGTTTTAGGTATTTGCAGGTGCCAGACTTCTTGAGAAAACAAGGTGCCGGCCTTTCCGCTGCTGCCGCACGGGAGATACAGGATAGAGTAGTCTCCAGTACCTGGGTGAGAGGGGAAGGTTTCAGATATTTACCAGGAGCTTTCAGAGGTGGCGGAAACTCCGGTGGAGGAGCTTAAGGGCAAGTGGGAGGACACGCTAGGAGGAGAGATAGAGGCGGGGCTATGGGCAGATGCCCTAAGCAGGGTTAATACCACCTCATCATGTGCCAGGCTTAGCCTGATACAATTTAAGGTAGTCCACCGGGCACACATGACATAGGCTAGGAGGATTAAGTTCTTCGGGGTTGAGGATAGGTGCGTGAGGGAAGCCCAGTAAATCATGTCCACATGTTTTGGGCATGCCCGAAGCTTAGAGGGTTTTGGTAGGATTTTGCTACGGCAATGTCCACGGTCCTAAAAACACGGGTGATGCTGAGTCCGGAGGTAGCGATCTTTGGAGTGTCGGAAGATCCGGGAGTTAAGGGGGGTGAAAGTGGCCGACGTCTTGGCCTTTGCCTCCCTGGTAGCCCGGAGACGGATCTTCTTAATGTGGAGGGACTCGAAGCCCCCGAGTGTAGAGACCTGGGTTAGTGACATGGCTGGGTTTCTCAGTCTCGAGGAAATAAAGTTTGCCTTAAGTTTGGATGGGGTGGTGTTTGTGCAGTGTGTCCAGGAAGCTTTTCTAACACAGTATGTAGATTGTCCAACCAGAGGAGGGGCAATATTGGATTTAGTACTGGGTAATGAACCAGGGCAAGTGATAGATTTGTTAGTGGGGGAGCATTTTGGAGATAGTGACCACAATTCTGTGACTTTCACTTTAGTAATGGAGAGGGATAGGTACGTGCAACAGGGCAAGGTTTACAATTGGGGGAAGGGTAAATACGATGTTGTCAGACAAGAATTGAAGTGCATAAGTTGGGAACATAGGCTGGCAGGGAAGGACACAAGTGAAATGTGGAACTTGTTCAAGGAACAGGTGCTACGTGTCCTTGATATGTATGTCCCTGTCAGGCAGGGAAGAGATGGTCGAGTGAGGGAACCATGGTTGACAAGAGAGGTTGAATGTCTTGTTAAGAGGAAAAAGGTGACTTATGTAAGGCTGAGGAAACAAGGTTCAGACAGGGCATTGGAGGGATACAAGTTAGCCAGGAGGGAACTGAAGAAAGGGATTAGGAGAGCTAAGAGAGGGCATGGACAATCTTTGGCGGGTAGGATCAAGGAAAACCCCAAGGCCTTTTACACATATGTGAGAAATATGAGAATGACTAGAGCGAGGGTAGGTCCGATCAAGGACGGTAGCGGGAGATTGTGTATTGAGTCTGAAGAGATAGGAGAGGTCTTGAATGAGTACTTTTCTTCTGTATTTACAAATGAGAGGGGCGATATTGTTGGAGAGGACAGTGTGAAACAGATTGGTAAGCTCGAGGAAATACTTGTTAGGAAGGAAGATGTGTTGGGCATTTTGAAAAACTTGAGGATAGACAAGTCCCCCGGGCCTGACGGGATATATCCAAGGATTCTATGGGAAGCAAGAGATGAAATTGCAGAGCCGTTGGCAATTATCTTTTCGTCCTCACTGTCAACAGGGGTGGTACCAGGGGATTGGAGAGTGGCGAATGTCGTGCCCCTGTTCAAAAAAGGAACTAGGGATAACCCTGGGAATTACAGGCCAGTTAGTCTTACTTCGGTGGTAGGCAAAGTAATGGAAAGGGTACTGAAGGATAGGATTTCTGAGCATCTGGAAAGACACTGCTTGATTAGGGATAGTCAGCACGGATTTGTGAGGGGTAGGTCTTGCCTTACAAATCTTATTGAATTCTTTGAGGAGGTGACCAAGCATGTGGATGAAGGTAAAGCAGTGGATGTAGTGTACATGGATTTTAGTAAGGCATTTGATAAAGTTCCCCATGGTAGGCTTCTGCACAAAGTAAGGAGGCATGGGATAGTGGGAAATTTGGCCAGTTGGATAACGAACTGGCTAACCGATAGAAGTCAGAGTGGTGGTGGATGGCAAATATTCAGCCTGGATCCCAGTTACCAGTGGTGTACCGCAGGGATCAGTTCTGGGTCCTCTGCTGTTTGTGATTTTCATTAATGACTTGGATGAGGGAGTTGAAGGGTGGGTCAGTAAATTTGCAGACGATACGAAGATTGGTGGAGTTGTGGACAGTAAGGAGGGCTGTTGTCGGCTGCAAAGAGACATAGATAGGATGCAGAGCTGGGCTGAGAAGTGGCAGATGGAGTTTAACCCTGAAAAGTGTGAGGTTGTCCATTTTGGAAGGACAAATATGAATGCGGAATACAGGGTTAACGGTAGAGTTCTTGGCATTGTGGAGGAGCAGAGAGACCTTGGGGTCTATGTTCATACATCTTTGAAAGTTGCCACTCAAGTGGATAGAGCTGTGAAGAAGGCCTATGGTGTGCTCGCGTTCATTAACAGAGGGATTGAATTTCAGAGCCATGAGGTAATGATGCAGCTGTACAAAACCTTGGTAAGGCCACATTTGGAGTACTGTGTACAGTTCTGGTCGCCTCATTTTAGGAAGGATGTGGAAGCTCTGGAAAAGGTGCAAAGAAGATTTACCAGGATGTTGCCTGGAATGGAGAGTAGGTCTTACGAGGAAAGGTTGAGGGTGCTAGGCCTTTTCTCATTAGAGCGGAGAAGGATGAGGGGCGACTTGATAGAGGTTTATAAGATGATCAGGGGAATAGATAGAGTAGACAGTCAGAGACTTTTTCCCCAGGTGGAACACACCATTACAAGGGGACATAAATTTAAGGTGAAAGGTGGAAGATATAGGAGGGATATCAGAGGTAGGTTCTTTACCCAGAGAGTAGTGGGGGCATGGAATGCACTGCCTGTGGAAGTAGTTGAGTCGGAAACATTAGGGACCTTCAAGCAGCTGTTGGATAGGTACATGGATTACGGGAAAATGATATAGTGTAGATTTATTTGTTCTTAAGGGCAGCACGGTAGCATTGTGGATAGCACAATTGCTTCACAGATCCATGGTCCCAGGTTCGATTCCAGCTTGGGTCATTGTCTGTGCGGAGTCTGCACGTCCTCCCCGTGTCTGCGTGGGTTTCCTCCGGGTGCTCCGGTTTCCTCCCACAGTCCAAAGATGTGCGGGTTAGGTGAATTGGCCAATGATAAATTGCCCTTAATGTCCAAATTGCCCTTGGTGTTGGGTGGAGGTGTTGAGTTTGGGTAGGGTGCTCTTTCCAAGAGCTGGTGCAGACTCAAGGGGCCGAATGGCCTCCTTCTGCACTGTAAATTCAATGATAATCTATGATTAATCTAGGACAAAGGTTCGGCACAACATCGTGGGCCGAAGGGCCTGTTCTGTGCTGTATTTTCTATGTTCTATGTTCTATGTTAAGAGGGTCAATGTTAGGGTTCTCCCGGACGTGGCAGCCGTTCGTCGACATTCTCGGGGAAAATACAAATGTCAGCAGATGCAGTATTCCAAAGAGGGGGGGGGATTGTTGTTGTAGCGTTGAGGTGCGTGAAGATTGGGCTGGGGGGTGATATGTTTATTTTACCATGTTGATGTCATGTTAATGTCACTGTTTTAAAAATTTTCAAATACCTTAATAAAATATTATTTTTTAAAAAAGAGGGAATGGCTCACCGTGCTCGGAGAGCACTTTAACAGCCTCAACATCTTGGAATGATGGTGATAAGCCCGTAACTACAGGAGATTTGCCTCAGTGGACCTGGGCAAGGTTGATTCCTGGAGCTTTGTGCTACCTCAGGTTCCCCAATGTAAAAAAATAACATGGGGCGTCAATTGGCTTTCAGCCCAGGGAACGCTTCCATGCACAGAAAACACAAAGTGAAATCTGCAGTCATGTGGAGGCTGGCATGGAAGAGACCTTCATCCTGGAACATAATTAGCTTTGTCACGGTCAAGAAAATACAAGTTTTAACGATGAAGTAAACATTCCTAAACTATACACTTGTAAAACAAGTCAGGAAGTTGTGAGAGTTACAATGTTTTATGTAGGCCATGGATTGTGAGAGGTGGTCAGCGGGCTGCCATGTGGTCAGGGAAGATCGTCCTCCTGCTCGTTTTATGATGCAGCGAAGAATAGTATTTTTTTTCTGCCCCTAAAAGGAATCAAACAGGTAAGCCCCTCACGAATGTTTGAAGAAATGCCAATGAACTTTAACCCCTCACTGCAAACAGAGATCATTCAAGACCAGAGTCAAACTTAATTCTTGGTTCAAACAAAATAAGAAAATGATGGACAATCTCATGCGGAGAGAGAATGGAATTAATGTTTTGAGTCTGGATGATTCTTTGTCAAAGCTAGAGAGAACAAAGTTCGTCACTATTCATTTCTCAGGCTTAATATTGGTGTTAGACTCTCTTGGAATGGTTACTGCACAGAAGGCGGTCATTCAGCTGGTCATGAGCATGCTGACTCTTTTGTACGAGCTATTCATCTAGTGCCACGCCCTTGCCTATCCCCCGAGTCTCATCAATCATTTTATGAAAAGTAAAAATTTAAGTCCCTTTTGAGTGCTTCAATTGAACCTGCCTTCACCACACTTTCCATTCCAAATCCCAACTGTCATGATATGCAAATATGCAGCTAATGAACGCATAGATTAGGACACGACCAATGAGCAGTCAGGACACTCAGGGGTGGTATCTCACTATAAAAGGGATGAGGCACTCAAACCCCACCTCTTTCCACAGACCAACAACTACAGAGTGAGACAGGGTGTATCCTCAACATCACACCCCAGCACGTGGTTTAGAGCAAGGCTGGTTCAGTTAGACTGAGTTACTACATTTAGATTAGCAGAGTCAAACTCATTGAGAACTGTGCCAATAGTTCAATTAAACACATTGATCTCACTTCAAAGTTTGGAGCATCTTTTACTCAAAACTGCATCAAGTAGCAGCTTGTGTTATTTCAAATTACATAACACAACACCAACCACTCACTGTGTAAATAGATTTTTCCCTCATGTTGCCATTGCTTCTTTAACCAACCATCTTAAATCAATACCTTCTGGTTCCTCTATCCTTCCACCAATGGAAACAGTTTTTCCCTCTCTACTTTCTATGGACCCCCCATGATTTTGAACACCTCTATCAAATCTCTTCTCAACCCTCTGTTTTCTCAGCAGAAAGGGCCCAGCTCCTCCATTCTACTCCGGAAACCATTCTTGTGAATTTTCTCTGCACACTCTCTAATGTATTCACATCCTTTCCATGGTGTGGTTTCCAGAGCTGGATGCAATATTCCAGGTGAGGCCAAACCAGAGTTTTCTACAAGTTTAGCATAACTTCCTCGCTTTTGTACTCTAAACCCAGGATGTCACATGCTTTATCAACCGTTCTCTCAACCTGTTCTGCTACCTACAATGATTTGTGGATGAAAAACCATGTCCCTCTGTTCCTGCAACCTCTTTATTTCATAGAACTTACAGTGCAGAAGGAGGCCATTCGGCCCATCGATTGTGCATCGGCCCTTGGAAAGAGCACCCCACACCCCCACCCTCCCCGCAACCCAGTAACCTATCTAACCTTTTGGACATTAAGGGCAATTTAGCATGGCCAATCCACCTAACCTGCACATCTTTGGACTGTGGGAGGAAACCGGAGCACTCGGACGAAACCCACAGACACGGGGAGAACGTGCAGACTCCACACAGATATTGACCCAAGCCAGGAATCAAACCTGGGGCCCTAGAGCTGTGAAGTAACTGTGCTAACCACTATACTACTGTGCTGCCCTTTAGAACTGTATCTTTTATTTTATAATGTGTCTCTGCGTTCCTCTAGAAGTATGAAGTGGTTCATTTTGGTATGTGTTAAACTTCATCTGCTGCTCGACACCCCACCGCACCCCCCCCCCCCCCCCCCCCATTCTAGCAACCTGCCTGTCCTTTTGAAGTTCTGCACTATGCTTCTTCCTCGCAGTTCATAGTATTTCTAAGTTTCATGTCGGCTGAAAATTTTGAAATTGTACCTCACACACCAACGTCCGGGTCATTAATATATCATCAAGAGGAGGGAGCTAATACCCTTAAGAAACGCCATTATGAACTTTCTGCCAGTCCAAAAAAGCAGACCGTCACCACTACCCTCTGTCTCCCATCACTCAGCCAGTTCAGTATCCATGTTGCTGCTGTCCAGGAGCTCCAGCTTTGCTCATACGTTTGTTGTGTGCCAGTTTATCAAACCCTTTTGGAAATCTATGTAGATCGCATCAATGGCATTCCCCTCATCAACCTTCTCTGTGACATCATTAAAAAAACCACCAGTTTGTTAATGCGCCCTGAATTATTGGACGGGATTTTCCGGCCCCTCCAGCTGGTGGAATTTTCCGGTCCCGCTGCAGTCAACAGAGATTCAAATTGATCGCCAGATCCATCATGGGAAAACCCAGTACGGCATGGCCAGAAAGAGTTGCCGATCATTTCTAAAAGCTTCACCTTCACCGGAGGTTAAACTGATTGCTGTATAGTTCCTGGCTTCTCTTTGCGCCCTTTTTGAACAAGTGTGTAACTTTTGCAGTTTTCCTATCCTTTGGCGCCACCCGTGAGTCTAAGATTGCAAAATTATAGCCAGTATTTCTGCTGCCCTCAGTATCTTTGAATGGGTCTCATCTGGTCCTCATGTCCTATTAACTTAAATACAGACAGCCTATCAGATACCTCCTCCTCAGCAATTTTACACCCTTCAAGTCTATGAACTGCCTCCTCTTTCACTGGGACCGGGGCAGCATCTGCTTTAGAACTTTAGAACCATAGAACAGTTACAGCCATTTGCCCCATCTTGTCCATGCCAGCCTGAGGACACCCAGGTGCCTTTTCTAATCCCACTTTCCTGCACTCGGCCCATAGCCCTCCTCCCCATATCAACCTCCCATCTACTATTAATCAGGGAGGATCAATATGTTTTAGAAGTTATCATCCAAAAGGGATGAAGATGGGATAAAGTAACTGTATTCATTATGTTAATGTAAGGAGAGCTTACAAATGTACTCCAACACTGTTAGAGAGTGTTATTGGCTCCGTATTATTAACAGGCCTACAGAATCTCACTGGTAATAATACATTTTCAGATTGATGGTACTTAGAGGAAGTTACCCATTTTACTTCTTATAATGGGACTTATTTTATCTGTAACAACAAAGCATATCCTTGGCTTCCAAAACTTTGGTCAGGGTCTTGCCATTTAGGATACGTAATACCTGCCATCCGTCATCTTCCTTCTTTATCAAGACTATCAGTTCAAAGAAATAAGCGTGCCCTCACTGCACAAGATAGATTTCTTGCCCAATTTGTTCCTTTTTATTGGGATGCAAAAGTAGCCAAAGAATTGGATAAAATAATAGCCATCACAGAAAAAGTAGCTAATGATACCTCTACTGCCCTAGTTAAAGTTTGCCGAAATGCTAGCTATTCGAACTTACAGAATCGGATGGCACTTGACTATTTGCTAGCCGAAAATGGTGGCACCTGTGCCCTGATTGGTGCAGAGTGTTGCACCTACATCCCTGATATTTCAGAAGATATGAAAAGTTTGGCAACACATATTCAAGAAGAAGTCAGGAAATTTTGCCAACCCTCTGATAACACTCTTTGGGAGTGGCTTTCCAGATGGTTGGGTGGCACAGGAATTTCCATCATTCAGGGACTTCTCTTATTTTGCATATTTGGAATTGTCATTTACGTAGTGATCTTGCTGATGAGATGCATTGGCCAATGTATGGCTACCCATAATGCCCCACCAATCAAAGTGGTTTATAGTAATCCAACTGCACCACTAGCCCATGACATTGAAACACGCTACTACTATTGAACTGTTATTACTGCATTATTAACCAATTATTACTGAATCATATAATTAACTTCAATTATTACTGAATTGTTATTGCACTTTATAATCACCTTTTTTGAATAAAATACTTCCAGAATGCTTGCAAAGCTATGCCCGCTCCATTATTAAAGGCAATGTGAATGAGTTCCTCCCCGCGCTTACTTCTATCCTGTCGCATTTCTTCCTTAATTTCTATTTGTTATTTTGATTCATTTTATTAATCTTTAGAAGAATCAAAAGACTGATAGAAATCAATTTTTGAGTTAGTTATAGATAAGATAGGTAAAAGGTTTAATGAACAAACCCAGGTTGGAAAAATCCTTAAATCCTTAAGAGTAATTAACTAAATCAATATATTAACCATGAGTGTGAGAAAAGCTGAATGGCAGGGAATTGATCAGATAAGACTTAATTTTCAGATTTTGCAAGTCGTGCAAACTGCTAGTCTACAAGGTCAAATAGCAGCAAAACCCTTTATGTTAAAGATCCCAGTTCCGTTTCCATGGTAACAAGTCAGCCCATAGTGATAAGTCTTGGTGGGAAATGTGTTTCGCTCAAACAATGTTATGGAAAATTACACCAAATCCTTTATCTCTTAAATTGACAGACAGAAAGTTCGGCCAAATTGAGTGAATTGCAAATTAGTTAAAGCCAATCACAGCTCTAAAGAGGGTAAAACATTAAGATAGTAATCTCCTTAAAAGATCAATAGTCGGGATGAGGAAACACTTTCTTCTTCTTCTTCTTTTCCGGAATCACTCTAACCTATTTTCTGAAACCTATTCTGCTTGCTTTGCAAAATTGCCATTTTCTTTTGTTTTAAATCACTCAGTCGTTTTTGGTACTATGCATATTGATGCAAAGAAATTACCAAGAAATATAATTGTATTTTGAATCCAACTACTGTATTTGCGAACGACAATCGATCTGACTAGCTTGCTGCAGGGCTAGTTGGAACTTGCTGAAATTTTGTACTGAAATTGAATCACCAGGAGACACTAAAAAGCTGACGAATAAAGTTTCAAATAACTTTGCCAAAAAGTACAGTCTGGAATCTCTGTTATTTGGGAACTAAGAAGGGATAACGCATATCCAGGGTTCTGAACAGACACAGATCCATCAAGCACTTAGGAGACAGTGGTGTAGTAATATTGTCATGGACTAGAAATCCAGAGACCCCGAGTCATGCTCTGGAGAACTGGGTTCAAATCCCACCATGGCAGACGGTGAAATTTGAATTCAATAAAAATCCGGAATTAAAAGGTAACCATGAACCCATTGTTGATTGTTGTAAAAACCTATCTGTTTCACTAATGTCCTTTAGAGAATAAAATCTGTCGTCCTTACGTGGTCTGGCCTACATGTGACTCCAAATCCTCAGCAATGTGGTTGACTCTTAAATGCCCTCAGGGATGGACAATAAAAGATGGGCACTAAAGGCTGGCCCAGCCGGCGACGTCCACAACCCATGAACAAATAACAAAAAGGTGCAGGTCCAGGTACTTTTTAAAAAGAGTTTAGGGTCCCTGCCTCAACCACAAATTCAGGCAGCGAATTCCAGACACACACTGTGTAAAAACAATTTTTCTTCATGTCCCCTCGATAACTTCTTGAATTACTGTCCCTTGGTTCTAGAATTCTCTGCCAAGGGAAACAAATTTATCCTGTCCACTCTATTCCTTCCCCTCATAATTTTGTACACCTCAATCAACTCATCCCTCAGCCTTCTTTGTTCCAGGGAAAATTACCCCAACCTATCCAATCTCTCCTCGTAGCTACACTTTTCTAGTCCTGGCAACATTCTTGTAAACCTCCTCTGCACTCTTTCCAGTGCAATACAACCTTTGTGTAATGGGGTGACCAGAACTGTATACAATTCCAACAATATATCCTCACTTTTATATTCTATACCTCCACCAACGAAGGAGAGCATTCCATATGCCTTCTTTACAAACTTGTCTTCTTGAACTGCTGCTTTTAGGGACCTGTGCACTTGTATACCAAGATCTCTTACTTCATCTACCCCTCTTATATTCCCATTTATTGTGTACTCCCATAGCTGTTTGACCTCCCTAAATGCATGACTTCTCTGTGTTAAATTCCATCTGCCACTTTACCGCCCACTCCACGAATCCATCTATATCATTTTGTAGATTAGAGCTATCCTCTTCACTATCCACCACTCAGAAAATCTTTGCATCATCTCAAAATTTCACAATCTGCCATGTGGGACCTTGTCAAACATCTTGCTAAAATTCATGTACACCACATCCACTGTTCTACCTTCATCAACCCTTCTTGTAACTTTCACAAAGAATTCAATCAAATTTGTGAAGCAAATCCTTCCTTTAACAAATCCATGCTGACTATCACTGACTAGTTCATGGCTTTATACATGACAGTTAATCCTACCTTCAGTGATTCTACTAATTTTCCCACCACCAAGGTAAGACTAACTGGCCTATAATTGTTTGGCATTTCCTTTGATCTCTTTTTAAACAATTGGTAACACCTGGACTACTCCGGGGTTCTAAAAGAGATAGCTGAGGAGATTGTGGAGGCATTGGCGGTGATCTTTCAGGAATCACTGGTGGCAGGAAGGGTCCCAGAGGACTGGAAAGTGGCTAATGTAACACCACTGTTTAAGTAGAGGCAGAAGACGGGAAATTATAGGCCGGTTAGCCTGACTTCAGTCGTTGGTAAGAATTTAGAGTCCATTATTAAAGATGAGATTGCAGAGTACTTGAAAGTTCATGATAAAATAGGACTGAGTCAGCACGGCTTCGTTAAGGCATGTCTGACAAATCTGTTAGAATTCTTTGAGGAAGTAATAAGGGAGTTAGACAAAGTAGAACCCGTGGACGTGATTTTTGGATTTCCAGAAGACCTTTGACAAGGTGCTGTATAGCAGGCTGTTAAATAAGTTAAGCGCCTATGGTGTTAAGGGTAAGATATAGGATTGGCTGACTGTCGGAAGGCAAAGAGTGGGAATAGAGGAGTCTTTTTCAGGAAGGCAGCGGTGACTGGTGGTGTGCCTCAGGGGTCAATGTTGTGACCATAACTTTTCACAATATACATTAACAATCTGGAAGAAGGAATTGAGGGCACTGTTGCTAAGTTTGCAGATGATACAAAGATATGCAAGAGGGACAGGTAGTATTGATAAAGCAGGGGGGCTGCAGAAGAACTTGGACAGGCTAGGAGAGTGGGCAAAGAAGTGGCAGATGGAATACAATGTGAAAAAGTGTGAGGTTATGCACTTTGGAAGAAAGAATGGAGACATAAATTATTTTCTAAATGGGAAAAGCTTAGTAAATCAGAAGCACAAAGGGACTTAGGAGTCATGAGGTAACAATTTTAGCATTCATGTCGAGTGCTAAAATATAAGAGTAAGGATGTACTTCTGAGGCTGTATAAGGCTCTGATCAGACTTCATTTGGAGTATTGTGAGCAGTTTTGGGTCCCGTATCTAAGGAAGGATGTGCTGGCCTTGCAAAGGGTCCAGAGAAGGTTTAATAAGAATGATCCCGGGAATGAAGAACTTGTCGTATGAGGAACAGTTGAGGATTCTGGGTCTGTACTCGTTGGAGTTTAGAAGGATGAGAGGGGATCTCATTGAAACTTACAGCATACTGCAAGGCCTGGATAGAGTGGACGTGGAGAGGATGTTTCCACTTGTAGGAAAAACTAGAACCCAAGGACACAGCCTCAGACTGAAGGGACGATTTTTTTAAACTGAGATGAGGAGGAACTTCTTCAGCCAGAGGGTGGTGAATCTGTGGAACTCTTTGCCGCTAAAGGCTGTGGAGGTCAAACCACAGAGTGTCTTTAAGACAGAGATAGATAGGTTCTTGATTAATAAGGGATCAAGGGTTATAGGGAGAAGACAGGAGAGTGGGGATGTAAAAAATTTCACCCATGATTGAATGGCAGAGCAGACTCGATGGGCTGAGTGGCCTAATTCTGCTCCCATGTCTTGTGACCTATGGTTTACATTTCTCCAATCTTCTGGTACCTCCCCTGTATCTAGTGAGAATTGGAAAATCACCCTCAGGTCATCTGCTATCTCCTCCCTATGGGTTTCCTCCGGGTGCTCCGGTTTCCTCCCGCAGTGCAAAGATGTGTAGGTTAGGTGGATTGGCGATGCTAAATTGCCCTTAGTGTGCAAAAAAGTAGGATAGGGTTACGGGGATAGGGTGCAGTGTGGGCTTGGATGGAGTGTTCTTTCCAAGGGCCAGTGCCGACTCGATGGGCCAAATGGCCTCCTTCTGCACTGTAAATTCTATGACTCTATGACCTTCAGCAGCCTTGGAAATAAACCATCTGCCCGGTGACTTGTCAACTTTCAAGGATGCCAACCCTTAGAGTACTTCCTCTCTCTTTATGATTATCCCATCCCGCATCCTGGAATACTATATCTGCATCATCCATTTCCTTTGGAAACACTGAGACGACATATTCATTAAAACCCTTCCCTCTGCATCTACACACAAGTTCCTTTCTTCATCCTACTTTTTCCTTAACTAACCTTTTACCATTAATATATTGGTAATGCATGGTTCCCGTACCAGCCTCCCTGAACAGGCGCCGGAATGTGGCGACTAGGGGCTTTTCACAGTAACTTCATTGAAGCCTACTCGTGACAATAAGCGATTTTCATTTCATTTCATTTCACGCAACTTTGGGTTTTCTTTAACTTTACTGCTAAGCTTATTTCAAGCCCTCTCTTTCATTACCTTATTTCCTAACTTAAGTTTTATTTTTCTGTTTGATCTTCCCCTGTATTCCTCTAGATAACCAGGTGGGTCTAGATTTGCCAGCACCTCTCTTAATTTGGGAGGGGACATATCTACTTTGTACATTTAGGATCTGACTTTTCAGTGCTTTCCACTGGTTTTCCACTGATTTATCCTCCAACAATGCTGCCCAGTTCACCTCAGCCATGTACCTTCTCATTCCTACAAAATTTGCTTTCCCTTAGTTCAAAATTTTTACTCCTGCTTTATCTCTCTCTCCTTTCCCACGGTAGTTTTGAATCTAACTGAATTGTGATCACTCTCCGAGATATGGTTGCTCACTGTCACTTTACCCACTTACCTTTCTTTGTTCCCCAAGACTAGGTCTAGAATTGCATCTCCTTTTGTTGGGTTCGTCACCAATTGGTTGAAAATCTTTTCCTGGACGCACTGCACAAATTTTTCTCCCTCAGTTCGCTTTAAATTGTTTGAATTCCAGTCGATATTGGGACAGTTAAAGGGCAGGATCTACTGGTTGTGTTGTGCCTGAAGGGCAGTGTGGCACAACATGACTGGTAGATGCTGGGATATCCCACTTCCTGGATCTACCTGGCTCACCGGGCCTCACGAGAACTTACGCAAACTCGCAAGATGTCTTGATGTGAATCCTGCCTATTGTGGGCAGGATCACTTTCTGGAAAATCTGCATATTAGAGTGAGACAGCTAATCTCACTCTAATGTGCATTCCCGAGACCTAACCAACGCGTGGGATCTAACCATTTCGCCTTGGAGACCTCGGATGAGCGACGTTCAGTGCTGGTCTCGGCCTTTTGGCTAAGATCAAGTGTATATTTGATCAAGAGAAGCTGAGGATTTCGATGTCGATCATGGATTGGAGAACACTGAGGGATTGAAGTTGTCGAAGAGGAACCGTTTAGAGCTCGGCTGCTATTGGTGGATCTACATGCTGGTCTATGCCTCTGGTTTAGGCCTAACGCCGATACAGTTTAGACTCAACGTACGAGCTATGGCTGCAGCTGCATCCCGACCACCAGGCTGGGGAGTGCGAAACACTGTCAGAGTCACAGCGAAGAAGGCGGAAGGGGAGTCACCTGTGGACCGAAACTTCTTTGTGAAGCGGGTGCTGCTCGAGTGTTGCGGGTTTCAAGCAACAGATATCTTCTGCTTGCAAAACTTCCCCAACAATGGATATTTTGATGTCACCTTCAAGAGTGTCGCAGCGTGCATCAAATTCTTGAACGTGTTCAAAAAAAAGATAACCACAGTCCCCTGTCCATCCTGACTGCGAAGCCTCTGTTTACGCTACCGTCGCAGCAAACCCGGGTTGTTACACTGCACACGTACAACCCCCACGTCCCCGTGTCTGATGTGCTCACGTTCCTCGCCAGGTACGCCGAGCTGAAAAGTGACAGCGTGCAATTGAAAGACACCTTTGGCATCTGGACAAGTGAGCACCAGATCAAGGTGACTCTGAGAACAGACGGCGACGGAACCATCCTGCATCCCCCCTCCAGTTTCGCAATTGGAGGAAATCGTGGCTACCTCTACTACGTGGGACAGCCACGAGTATGTCACACCTGTGTCAAAACGGGGCATGTTGCCGCAAACTGCAGTGTGACCTTCTGCAAAAACCGCAGGCAGGAGGGACACATGACTAAGGGCTGCAAGGAAGACAAGTGCTGCAACTTGTGTGGGGAGGCCGGCCATCTTTACAGGGCCTGCCCGAAACGCGGGGCGACATATGCACAAATCATCAGCAGCGGAGTTAAAAAGGCGACCAGAGAGGAGGTTCATACACCCTCCATCGACAAAGACACCACAGCACAGAATGCGGAAAAGCAACAGAAGGGCCCTCAACAAAAAGGAGGCCCCAGCACGACCAGAAAACTCAACCCCAACTTCATCTGACGAGGAACACTCAATGGAAGAGGATGGGACGAAGAATAAAGAGCCCTGGGAAACAGTGAACAGGGACAAACGAAAGAGGAAACTAAAAAAACAAACTGAAGAACCCCCCGATGGGGAGTGGCAAAAAGCGACACCTTTCAGCCAGCGGACTTAGCGCCGACACCTCCTCCGATGAGGGAAAATAAGACTAGAATCGGCCTCAAATAAAGAGGCAAAGCACCAATCTGGAACAGGATGCACAGACCCCCTAGACCACAGACAGGGAAGAAAATAAAACGCGCCGAGACAATCAACCTCTGGCTCATGGGAACAGCAATATGACCAACGGCCACCAAACGCTGGACATCGAAAACAAGGTCACAGACCAACCCCCGAAATTAACAAGCAGCAACACCCCAGGCGAAGACCGGCCTGCAACCCCAACACCTACTGACTGCCACAACGGACGCCAGGGCTACACCACCCCCCCAATGCATCTGCATCAAGTTCACGGTGCCAGTGCGGACCAGGACAGTTTTCGCAGCCCTGCAATTGTGCAACAGTTTGCGAGCACCACCGGCATGCTGGGGAACATCCAACAGCTGGAACAGCCAACTGTATAGACTCTGGACTCTGAGACTGGTAAATCTACCTTTTTATAATGGGTTTTAAAATTGCATCCATTAATGTGCGAAGCATCAAAGATACTTTGCGGTGCGTAGCCACACACAACTATTTAGCAAATGTGAAAGCTGACCTACTGTTCCTGCAGGAGTGCGGAATTCCGCACCTCAGCAACTACAGGCGCTGGATGAGCTGGTGGTCCCACGGGCCATCCATCTGGTCAGGAGGAAACTACTGCCGCTCCTCCGGCCTGGGTATTCTGCTGCGGGGAGGCAACTTCACCATCTCCGACGTTAAGGAGGTGGTGGGCAGGCGCCTCCTCGTAGCAGACGTCAAATACAAAAACACCCCTCCCAGACTTATTAATGTGTACGCCCCAGCCGTAAAAAGCGAGCGGCTGGCAGTCCTTCAGCAACTCCCACTGCTGTTGGCCACCTCCAAGCCGGTCATTCTGGGCGGTGACTTCAACTGCATCATCGATGCGACTGGACGATCCGGCAGAGCCGACAGCAAACCGACACTACGTCCAGACTCCTGATGGAAACGGTAAAAGACGCCAAGCTGCTCGACGTCTGCAGCAACCCTGCAGACAGAGCGCAGCGTAGATACACATGGTCACGGCCAGACGGGTCCGTCCGCTCCAGGATAGACTTCTTCTTTGTGTCCTGTGCTTTCACGGTCAGGTCCACCGACGTAAGGCCGGTGTTCTTCTCTGACCACTGCCTCCTACTGGCCGACTGCCACCTGCAGGAAAACCAGGGGGTAGGCAGGGGGACATGGAAGCTGAATGTAAAACCGCTGACCCATGAGAACCTCGAGGAACTCGGGAGGGATTACAAAGTTTGGAGAACCGTGAAACCCCTCTTTGAGGCTCCACAACTCTGGTGGGAAGCAATCAAGGGGAATATCAAGAGGTTTTTCATCCTCAAGGGCGTTCAAAAGGTGAGAGAGAGACGAGGGGTCATGTCCAGGCTCCAGAAAAGTGTGCAGAATTTGCTCCAGCTGCAGTCGATGGGGGTGGATGTCAAGGAGGATCTCCAAGAGGTGAAGAGCCAGCAAGCCTCGCTCTACACCCCGGAGGCCTCCAAGATTATCTTCCGTTCCAGAGTCCGCTCCGTGGAGCAGGATGAAAAGTGCTTGCGCTTCTTCTTCCAAAAGGTGCACAGAGAGATCTCTGTGATCAGCAGCCTGAAGGAAGAAGATGGCTCTGTAAAGTCATCGCAGTCTGACATCCTGAGGATCAGCCAATCCTTTTATGCCGGACTGTATGACCTGAAGCCAACAGATAGCACTGTTTCCCAGACCTTCCGGTCGACTATCACGGTGGTCTTAGGCGACAGCGAGCTGGAAAACCTGGACAAACCGCTAACTCTGGATGAGCTGACAAAGGCCGTCAAGTCCTTCGAGACGCGTAAAACTCCCGGAAGCGACAGCTTACCGGTTGAGTTGTATTCAGCTCTGTGGGACTGGGTGGGCCCAGACCTGCTGGAAGTGTACAAGAGTATGCTTCTGGAAGGCAGCATGTCAGAGTCCATGAGGAAAGGCATCATCACCCTCATCTACAAGCAGAAGGAGGAAAGGGAAGAAATTTGAAATTGGCGACCCATTTCACTATTGAATGTGGATTACAAAATTCTAGCCAAGGTAATCGCCAATCGGGTCAAGTCTGCTCTGGAGTCGGTGATCCACCTTGACCAGACCTGTGCTGTACCCGGCAGGAAGATCTCTGATAGCCCCGCGCTACTCAGGGATACGATCGCCTACGTGCAGGACAGGGGGGTGGACACCTGCCTCATCAGCCTTGACCAGGAGAAGGCTTTTGACAGAATATCGCACACCTACATGATGGATGTGCTCGCCAAAATGGGGTTTGGGGAGGGAATTCGCAATTGGATCAAACTGCTCTACACAAACATCTATAGCGCAGTCTCAATCAATGGGTGGGAATCAGAAAAGTTCCAGATCAAATCCGGAGTCAGGCAGGGCTGCCCTCTCTCCTCTGCCCTTTTTGTGTGCTGCATGGAACCATTTGCTGAGTCCATCAGGAAGGATCCAGGTATAAGAGGAGTGACGATCCCAGGCAGTGGAGGCATGCAAGTCAAGGCCTCCCTGTACATGGACGATGTTGCCGTCTTCGGCTCGGATCCTGCGTCTGTACGCAGGCTCTTGAATGCCTGCGACCAGTTTGAACTGGCCTCGGGAGCCAAGGTAAACCGTGGCAAGAGCGAGGCCATGTTCTTTGGGAACTGGGCTGACCGGTCTTTTGTCCCCTTCACTGTCAGGTCAGATTACCTGAAGGTGCTGGGGATATGGTTCGGAGCTGCTGGGGCTTGCAACAAAAACTGGGAGGAGCGCATAGCCAAGGTAAGACAGAAACTGGGCTGGTGGGAGCAACGCTCCCTCTCCATTGCGGGCAAAACCCTGGTCATCAGGTGTGAGGTACTCTCGGTGTTACTGTACAGGTCTGGCCCATAACCCGACCCTACGCCACAGCAGTCACCCAGGTCATCTTCAAATTTATCTGGAGATCCAAGATGGACCGTGTCCGAAGGGACACCATGTACAAACCTCTGGAGAAGGGAGGGAGGAACATACCCAATGCCTCCCTCATCCTGTTGGCCACCTTTGTGTCCAGCTGCATCAAGCTGTGCGTGGACCCCAGTATGCAAACACCAACTGTCACTACATACTGAGGTTCTACCTGTCCCCGGTGTTACGAAGGATGGGCCTGGCCTCATTGCCGCGGAACGCTCCAAGTAGTTGGACCGTTCCGTACCACCTGTCCTTCGTGGAAAGGTTTTTGAAGAAAAACACCTTTGACCACAAGGCAATGAAGCTGTGGTCAGCACGTAATGTCCTCGAGGCCCTCAGGAAAAAGGAGACTGTGGAGGACGTTGAATGGTTCCCTGAGCAGACTGTCAGTCATCTGGCAGAACGCCTCATCACCAGAACTTTCAAACAAGCACCAAGACCTAGCTTGGCTGGTGGTGAGAAGGGCCCTCCCTGTCAGATTCTTCATGCACACCCGAAGGCTCTGCGCCAATGCACGCTGCCCTCGGAGTGGCTGTGGGGGAAATGTGACGGTCACACACCTCCTTGTGGAATGTGCCTTTGCAAAGAAGGTCTGGAGAGAGATGCAGTGGTATTTGTCAAGGTTCATCCCGAGCAGCTCTGTGACACAGGACTCTGTGCTCTACGGACTGTTTCCAGGGACACACACCGAGACAAAAATCAACTGCTGCTGGAAGGTCATCAACGCGGTGAAAGACGCTTTTTGGTCTGCCCAAAACTTGCTGATCTTCCAGTGCAAAGAATTGTCCTCGACCGAGTGTTGCAGACTGGCACGTTCCAAGGTCCAGGACTACGTGCTGAGGGACGCATTCAAGCTTGGGGCAGCTGCCGCCAAGGCGCAATGGGGAAAGACCACGGTGTAAGGTCTTTCCAGCAAAGGTACACCGAGGGGCGGGTAACAGTGTAAACCCCCCTCGGTCTGGGCCACCAACACTCAAATGTATAAAAGAAACATGACAATGTAAATATTTAAGAATTGTAACGTAAAGAGTGATGTGTGTAATGTTATCAAAATTGAATGGAAGAAAGTCAAGGGAATGTGTAACTCTGATGGAAATGTACAGTCAAGACAATTCGAAAGGTTCTGTAATGTTTATGATAAATTTTATGAATAAAGTATATTTTTTTGCATTAAAAAAGAAAAAATGCTGGTCTCCACAAAAGCAGACCAGATGGAACGGCACTCGTGGGGATCTCCCAAGGGATTGGAGGCCCCTAGGTGCATGCCCTCTGAGCAGGGTGGTATTCAGGTGCTGCCATGATGTCCAGGTGGCACTGCCAGTTGGCAGGGGCACTGCCATGGTGCCAGGCTGGCATTTTATGCAAGGTGATTGGGCCAGGGTGCTGTGCGTGGGTGTCTGGGGGATGCTGGAGGCCCAGGCCATTATTATGCGTTGGGCTTGGGCAGAGGGGGGGGGGGGGTGTTCAGGCATCAGGGGCCCAGAGATCAGGATGCCATTTAAAAATGGCGTCCCAATCTCACGCTGCACTGAGGAGTTCCGGCGAGGGGAGATATTCGGTGCAGAAAATGGAGCTAAGAGTGGCCTCGTCGGGCTGCTCCACATTGAAGCCCAAAATCTACCATGATGGGCATTATATCACAATGCTCGGAGTGCCAAAAAACACCTAGCTAACCTCACGCTCAATGGGATTCTGTCCCCATTTCGGTAGATTGTGCCCATTGTCTCCTACTATTATTGCCCTCTTGTTCTTACAGGCAGAAATCTGCCAACATATTTGATCTTCTATCTCCCTTTTGCTATTTGGGGGTCTGTAGTATATTCCCAGTAGTGTTATTGCCCTTTTTTAAATTTCAAGCTCAACCCATAAAGCCTCGTTTGTTGACCCGTTTAATATATCATCCCTTCTCACAACTGGAATTGATTCTTTAATCATTCGTGCTCCTCACTCTCCTTTGTTTTTTTTATCTCCCACGCTATCGTGTCTGAAGGCTCTATAACCAGGGATATTGAGCTGACAACTTTGCCCCTCCTTTAGCCAGATTTCCCTTATAGCAATGACATCCTGCTGCCATGTGTACCTATGCCCTTAACTCATCTATCTTGTTTGTAATACTCCTTATTGAAGTATAAACAGTTTAACCCCAGCATTTTCCTAGTTGGACATTTTAAAAACTCTACTTCTGCTGTAATTTCACATCTATCACTACATCTTCTGCATCACTAGCTAATGTTCTGCCTCCATTTTCCTGATCTGAATCTGACCTATCTGATCCTACTCCTGGGATCACATCCCCCTGCCACACTCGTTTAAATATTCCCCAACAGGACTAGCAAAGGTCCCCACAAGGATATTAGTCCCAGCTCTGCCTGCGTGCAACCCATCCAGTTTTACAGGTACCACCTGCCCCAGACTGGTACCAGTGTCTCAAGAATCTGAATCCCTCCTGGCTACACCATCTCTCCAGCAACATGTTAATTTGATCTATCCTCTTATTCCTACTCTCACTAGCGCGTGGAACTGGGAGTAATCCTGAGATGACTACATTTGAGATCCTGCATTGTAATTTATCTCCTAACTTCTTGTACTCAGCACACAAGTCCTCATCCCTTAGTTTACCCATGTCATCGGTACCAATGTGTACCATGACCACTGGCTGTTCACCTTCCCTCCCCAAAATACCCTGCAACCACTCCGTGACATCCCAGACCCTGGCACCAGGAAGGCAACATACCATCTGTCAGTCACGTTTGCGGCCACAGAAGCATCTGTCTGTGCCCCTAACTATTGAAAGTCCTATCACTATAGCTCTGCCATTCATTTTACTCCCACCCCTCTGAACAGCAGAGACGGCCACAGTGCTGTGAACTTGGCTACTGCTGCTTTCCACCGAGAGGCCAACCCCTCAACAGAATCCAAAGCAGTATATCTGTTTTGAGAGGGGTATGGCCACAAGGGACGCCTGCGCTACTTTTCTGAGTCTTTTACTATTCCAGATGGTCATCCATTCCCTTTCTGCCTGTGCAACTCTCACCTGTGGTGAGCACCTTGCTAAACATCCTATCCATGCCTTCCTCAGCATCGCAGAAGCTCTACAGCGAGTCCACCCGCAGCTCCAGCTCAGAATTTCAGTTAGCTAGAAGGTGCATTTGGACACACGTTCTGCACACATGGTCATCAAATTTCCCACTGTGCAGGAAGAACACATCACGGGTCTGAGGTCTCCTGCCATGACGTCCCTCTCGATTAAGCTAGTCACTCCCTTTAAAAACATTACATTAGCTAGGAGCCTTACCAAACACTTCTATTATAATTTTACTGTACTATGTACAATTTAGTTTGCGGAACTGTCCAATGGATACTTACACCAGTAATTTCCACAGCAGTTCTCAGATCGTCTACCATAATTTGGTCAGAAACCCAAGAGCAATGACAGTTGATGCTATTTCTCTGGGATCTCCAGTGTTCCAGTGTAGATCCCTGTAGAAAGGTGGAAAGTGACTGCTACTGGAGGTACAGCACCCAAGTGTGGGTGAAAGACAAATAGGAGCTGTAGCAGTGACGGGAGATTCTGTCATCTGGAGAGGGAGAATCTGTTTGTGATTGAGACTCGGAATCACAACTGATTCACCCTGCTGTCCAGGGGAGGAGAATCATGGTACAGATGGAAAGCTCTCGGGAGAAGTAAGAAAAGTAACCAAAAGTTGCAATACATGTTGGAAGAAATTACGTTGATGAAAGTATGTTTAAGTTGCAGACAAACAATACTATATTCAAATTCAATGCTCCCAATATGGCTATGTCAGAATAGCTTCCTATGCAACATTTTGGATAGGTTGAAGAGAGGAAGAGTAAGAAGATCAACGTATGACGGTGGGGCTAGTCGATGCTCTTTAGACAGTAGAGCAAAGAACACAGGATCACAGGAATTCTTGGAGAGAGAGAGAGAGTTCATAGGAGCAGTGGTGAAGGATTGAAATTAAAATGGCGAGGTTGAATATGAAAAGAAGCAATTTCGTTCTGGGAAATTAAATTGGGTAACCATAACATTGTTGGGTTCACCCCAAGAATAAAATGTCATTTAAAAAAACCCAAAAAGATCAAAGTTCAGTGAGTTGAACAAGAAACTGACCTAAATTCACTGGTCAAAATAATCAACAAACTCACAGGAAATTTTCAAATACAAGATGTATGAAGTATAAAACAAACTGTTCCATAAAGTGAAAAGGAAATTAATTCTGAAGATTAAAATTAATTATTTTAAACATAAACATGAAGGTGCATTTTTGCGAAAGATAATCGAGACCATTCTAAAACAGTATAGTAGGGAGAAAAGGAAGGAATGTAGAAGGGTAAAGTAGTACAAAAAATAATCCAAAAGACTTGCATAAGCATACGAGGAAGTGGATAGGAGCTCACAGGGACAAAGGATGGAATTAAATTGCGGAGAATGAGGGTGTGGCCGAGCTAGTAGACATTGGAATGTTAAGTGGACAGAGAACATGGGTGTCCTAGTGGAGATATGGAGCAACTGATAGAACCAACTCTAGAAAAGAAACTCAACAGAAAATCAGGCCGAAGAAACGGAGTACTGATGACATTTAAAAAAATGTTGGGGATGGTGATGTAGATTTTACCCATCTTGTTCAATTCTTCAATATACAAATTGTGTCTTAAGACTGATGAGTAACTACAGTAACATCCTTGTTCAAAGGGAGAGAGAGAAAAGCATAAACTGAATAACTACAGACCAATGTCAAACTCTCAAAATCCATAATTAGAGATAAAAGTAATTGGTATGCATGGGTTAAACAAGGACAGGCAACAAGGTTGTGCTGCAGGCATGTCATGCTTGAATAATGAGAGCATTTTTATAAGGGACCAAATGGATTGATAAAGGAAACACAATAGATTTGGGGATCAAATTCAGGAATGCACATGACAGCGCTGTGGTAAAAGCCCCTGCACCCCACCCCAACCCCCTCCCCCAGCCTCAAATTGTGAGCTCCAAAGAGTTTAGTATTATGAGCCTCAGATCTCTTCACCGCAAAGAAGGCAAATATTCTAGGTTTGAGTCACCGCTGGACTGTCAGGTAGATACTTCAGAGTCATAGAGTTTTACAGCACAGAAAGTGGCCCTTCGGCCCATTGGACGGGATTTTCCTCCCCCTCTGCCGCATGTCTTGCAGCGGCAGAGGGCGGCTCGCCAGTGGCCGGTGGTGGGAATTGTGCTCTTGCCGTTGTTAACGGGGCTTCCCGTTGAACGTACCCCTCACCGCCGCAAAACCTGTGGCGGAGGTGAACCATTGGCAGGACAGTAAGATCCTGCCAGATCGACCAGCCGGAAAATCCTACCCATCATGTCTGTGCCAGCCACCAAACCACAATCTATTCAAATTTCCATTTTGCAGCACTTGCTCCGTAGCTTTATATGCTATGGTGTTTTAAGTGCTTGTCTAAATAAGGCAGTAAGTTCCAGATTCCCACCACATCCTTGGTGAAAATGATTTTACTCAAATCCCCTCTAAATCTCCTGCTCCTTACCTTAAATTTATGCCTCTTGTTTTTGATCCCTCTATTAAGGCAAAAAGTTTCTTCCTATCTACTCTATCTATATCCCTCATAATTTTGTACACCTCGATCAGGTTCCCACGCAGCCTTCTCAGCTCTAAGGAAAATAACGCCAACCTGTCCAGCCTCTCTTCATTGCTGAAATGCTCCAGCCCAGGCAACATCCTGGTGAATCTCCTCTACACCCTTTCTAGTGCAATCGCATCCTTCCTATTGATGTACCGTCAATTACCACGAGACGAAAATGGTGGAACGATCAAGGCTTTATTGAGCAAGATGTTGTGCCTCCTGTAGCTGGAACCAGAATGGCTGCAGCATCGGAGAGCACACACTTTTGTACGTCACCTGCTGGGCGGAGCCAGCAGGCAGGGATTTACCGTTGTACCTGTAATATGCGGGCAGTGCCGTGATACATACAATATACCACTAGTGGTGTTTACCACATTCACCCCCTGCTAAAGAAAGAGTCCGTCGGGGGTGACGGAAACATTACAAATTAAGTCTGTCGGGGGCTTTGACCCTCCGCCGCGATCGCCTCAGTCCTGGTGGTGATGTGGGCGCCGACCTGGTCACCTGCGACTCCGGGAGCGTGTTGTCCTCGTCTTCGTCACCCTTGAGTGAATCCAGTGGGAGGACGGATCCTACTGGGGCGGGGGCTGCGGTGAGGTTCGCTGGAGGGAGGGTGAGTGGCGCAGGGGTGAATGAGGCAACCGGGGGAGGAAGGAGCGGTGTCAGGTCGGGGGTCATGGGTGGGGATCCAGTGGGTGCCAGGTCCCGGAGGGAGACGGTGTCTTGGCGCCCGTCAGGGTGTGCCACGTAGGCGTACTGCGGGTTTGCATGTCGGAGGTGGACTTTCTCGACCAGGGGGTCCGATTTATGGCTCCGCGCATGCTTCCGGAGGAGGACGGGTCCAGGAACCGTCAGCCATGTTGGGAGCGAGACCCTGGAGGTGGGCTTCCTGGAAAAGGCAAACACACTTTCGTGAGGGGTCTAGTTAGTGGCGGTGCAGAGGAGCGACCGCATGGAGTGGAGCGCGTCGGAACGACCTCCTGCCAGCAGGAGACTGGGAGATTTTTAGACCGCAGGGCCAGCAGGAGGGCCTTCCAGACCGTCCCGTTCTCTCTCTCCACCTGCCCGTTTCCCCGGGGGTTGTAGCTGGTCGTCCTGCTCGAGGCGATGCCCTTTCTGAGCAGGAACTGACGCAGCTCATCGCTCATGAAAGAGGATCCCCAATCGCTGTGGATGTAGGTGGGGAAACCGAACAGAGTGAAGATGCTGTGCTGGGCTTTAATTACCGTGGCAGAAGTCATGTCGGGGCATGGGATGGCGAAGAGGAACCGGGAGTACTCGTCAATAACGTTGAGGAAGTACACATTCCGGTCGGGGAGGGGAGGGGCCCTTTGAAGTCCATTAAGAGGCGTTCAAAGGGGCGGGAGGCCATCACCAGGTGTGCTCTATCTGGCGGGTAGAAGTGCGGCTTGCACTCTGCGCAGACTTGTCAGTCTCTGGTGATGGTCCTGACATCCTCAATGGAGTAGGGCAGGTTGCAGGCCTTGACAAAATGGAAGAACCGGGTGACCCTCGGGTGGCAGAGGTCATAGTCGGTCTACCTGTGCGCTGGCACATGTACCGCGGGATAGGGCATCTGGGGGCTCATTGAGCTTCCCCGGGTGATACAAGATCTCATAGTTATAGATGGAGAGCTCGATCCTCCACCTCAAGATCTTGTCGTTTTTTATTAAACATGAAGGCAACCTACCGTTGGTCTGTGAGGTGAGTGAATCTCCTGCCGGCCAGGTAATGCCTCCAATGCTGCACAGCTTCCACATTGGCTTGGGCCTCCTTCTCGACAGAGGAGTGCCGAATTTCGGAGGCACGGAGGGTGCGGGAAAAGAAGGCCACGGGCCTGCCCGCCTTGTTGAGGGTGGCGGACCACGTCCGATGCATCGCTCTCCACTTGGAAGGGGAGGGACTCGTCGTCCGCGTGCATCGTGGCCTTGGCGATGTCTGCCTTGATGTGGTTGAAGGCCTGGCGGGCCTCCCTGGCAGTGGGGAAGGGGGAGTTCCAGGAGGGGATGCATGCGGTCGGGGTCAGGCCCTAGGACTCCATTTTCCACTAGATAGCCAAGGATGACTAAGCGGTTGGTGCGGAACATGCATTTCTCCTTATTGTAGGTGAGGTTAAGGAGTTTGGCGGTATGGAGGAATTTTTGGAGGTTTGCGTCGTGGTCCTGCTGATCATGGCCGCAGATGGTGATGTTATCTAGATACGGAAAGGTGGTTCGCAGCCCGTACTGGTCAACCATTCGGTCCATCTCTCGCTGGAAGACCGAGACCCCATTGGTGACACCGAAGGAAGTGATAGAGGCGGCCATCTGCTTCGAACGCAGTGTATTGGCGGTCCTCCGGGCGGATAGGGAGCTGGTGGGAGGCGGACTTCAAGTCTACTGTGGAAAAGACTCAATACTGCGCAATCCGATTGACCATGTTAGATATGCGTGGGAGGGGGTACGCGTCGAGCTGTGTGTACTGAGTAATGGTCTCCCCAGTTTTCACTACCACTACTTGAGCTCTCCAGGGGCTGTTGTTGGCCTCGAAGATCCCCTCCCGCAGAAGCCGTTGGACCTCCGACCTGATGAAGATCCTGTCCTGGGCACTGTACCATCTGCTCCTGGTGACGGTGGGTTTGCAGTCCAGGGTGAGGTTCGCAAACAGGGAAGGTGGATCGACCTTAAGGGTCGTGAGGCCGCAAACGGTGAGGGGGGGCAGGGGTCCGCCAAATTTTTAAGTCAGGCTTTGGAGATGACACTAAAAATCCAGGCCAAGCAACAGGGCAGCGCAGAGGTGGGGGCGGACGTAGAGCCTGAAGTTGCTGAACTCTACGCCCTGGACCGTGTGGGTCGCGACACAGTACCCCCGGATTTCAACAGAATTGGATCCGGAGACCATGGAGGTTTTCTGGTTGACGGGGTGTACCGGGAGGGAGCAGCGCCTTACCGTAGTGGGGTGGATGAAACTCTCTGTGCTCCCGGAGTCAAAGAGTTAGGTCGTCTCGTGCCTGTTGATCTTCACCGTCGTCGTAGCGGCCGCGAGGCTGCGGGGCCGAGACTGATCCAGGGTGATGGAGGCGAGCTGCGGAAGATGCTGGGAGGTCCCGGGCTGACCAGTGGTGGCGGAGGTAGCAGTAGGCGGCAAACGGCCAGACGAGCAGGGGTCCTGAGGCGCGGTCCAAAATGGCGCCAAAGATGGTGGCGCCCACGGCGGGCAGCATCAAAAATTGCGGCGCCAACGGATGCACGTGGCTGCCGATGAGGAACATGGTGGCGCCCCTGGGTCGCACGTGGGGGGGGGGGGGGGGGTGTAGAAATGCCGGGCCTGGAAACAGCGGCGACCGACCGGGCCTGGCAAACGGAAACAAAGTGCCCTTTCTTCCCACAACCGTTGCAGGTCGCGCTCCGCGCCGGGCAGCGCTGCCTGGGGTGTTTACTTTGTCCACAAAAATAACACTTGGGGCCCCCCAGAGTTGGCTGGCTGCGCAGGCTTGCGGTGAGCTGGGGTCGGCAGCTGGTGGGGCCCACGATGCCCACGAGGGTGCCGCGCGGTCGGGGGTGTAGGACTGCAGATTACGGGAGGCCACTTCTAATGAATTAGCAAGCTGCCTAGTCCCCGCGAGATCGAGCGTACCCCCTTCCAATAGTCGCTGGCAGACATACGTAGATTTCATGCCCGTGACATAAGCGTCTCTAATTAAAAGTTTGGTGTGTTGGACTGCCGAAACTGCCTGGCAGTCAGAGTTCCTACCGAGGATCTGTAGGGTTCATAAGAAATCGTCCAGAGTCTCCCCGGGGAGTTGCTGTCTTGTGGCCAGGAGGTGCCTGGTGTACACATGATTCACCGGTTTAACGTAATGTCCCTTCAGGAGCGTCATCGCTTCGCAGTAGGTGGGCGCATCCCGGATGAGGGGAAGAAAGTCAGGGCTCACCCGTGAGTAGAGGACTTGGAGCTTCTGCGAGTCCGAGGGTTCTTCAGTGGCTGCTCCGAAGTGGCCTTCGAAGCAGGCTAGCCAGTGGTCGAAGGTGGACGTGGAGTTGGCTGCGTGAGGGCTCAGCTGCAGGCGATCAGGCTTGATGAGGAAATCCATCTTTTAAAATCTTGTTCAATAAATTGATGTACCGTCAATTACCACGAGACGAGAATGGTGGAACAATGGAGGCTTTATTGAACAAGATGTTGTGCCTCCTGTAGCTGGAACCAGAATGGCTGCAGTGTCGGAGAGCACACTCTTTTTTACACCGCCTGCTGGGCGGAGCCAGCAGGCAGGGATTTACCGTCGAACCTGTAATATACAGGCAGTGCCGTAATACATGCAATATACCACTAGTGGTGTTTACCACACCTATAGAGTGGCGACCAGAACTGCACATAGTAGCTGTGGCCTAACGATTGTTTTATACAGCTCCATCATAACCTCCCTGCTCTTATATACTATGCTTCAGCTAATAAAGCCAAGTACCCCATATGCCTTGTGTGGGGAAATATTGAATCCAAACCACAACTGTGACAATGTAACAATGTGAGCAGAGCCAGTAAGTTAAATACAAGTATAAAATGCACAGATGGAGCGCCAATCAGGAGTCACAACTCAGGATTAGTAAGGCAATGGGGAACAAAGGAGGGGTTGTTACCAAAAGTGTGCATGTATAAGAAAGCTTGACACTTTGTGCGTGTGATTCTTTCTGTTCTTTGTTCTCTCTCGTTTGCTCCCCTGAGCTTTTGTTTATTTTTTTATATCTGCACTAAGTTTTGCAATAAACTCAATCTAAACCTACCAGCAGACTTCAACTCTTGCGAAAATAAGAGATCCTACACCTTGTTAACTACCGTTTCTACCTATCCTGCTTCCTTCAGAGATCTATGGACATGCACCCCATGGTCCCTCTGTCCGCTGTCCGTCCTAGGACCTATCATTCATTGTATATTCCCGCGCCTTGTTAGTCCTCCGAAAATGCATCAACTCACACTTTTCAGGGTTAAATTCCATTTGCCGCTGTTCTGCCCATCTGACCAGCCGTCTGTATCATCCCGTAATCTAAAGCTTTCCTCCTCACTATATACATTACCAATTTCTTTCTCATCTGCAAACTTACTGATCATACCCCCCACATTTCTAATACTTCAGTGAGGAAGCGCAGGTCTAGGGTGGATTGACAATAGGTATGAGGAATCTTGGGGAGGGCTGTGAAGAAGCAATCATTGGGATTGTGATACTTAGATTTAGCACTCCCTTGCTGGCTGCCCCATACTAAACCAAAGTTTCAGTAGGGACCTGAAGCAGCACTTAGGTATATATGAATGGAATAAAAATGTCAAATAAATGTAAAGTCGCCACAGTCCCAGATGGCCATAGGCCGGTTTCCCTTTGAGGGGGGAGAGCTAACTGGTGGTGATTTAACTTGAGGATCACTGCACCTCAGGCGAGGGGCAAGTTCATGAATACCCTCATCTGGTATGGGGATCGAACCTGCGCTCCTGGCCTTGCTCTGCATCACAAACTAGCCATCCAGCCAGCTGTGCTCAACCTAACTCCTGCATCAAAGGACACCTTTGATTGGCTTTATACAATAACTGCGGATAGTGCAGTTCCAGCCAAAGGTATGTACTGCATATCACCAATTTAGGACCATAGGACACTTGGTAGCTCCTTTAAAAAGAACTGCCCAATTTAACCCCTATAGAGTTTATAGAGTTTCAAAGGGCGCTCAAAAAGTTCTTTCAAGGGGCTTGAGAACACAACTCAGGCAAATGGAACAATTAAAAAATGTAAAAGCATGTTTGGAACGTTGATCCGACAAGAAACAAAGTGATGGTCCAATGGGTGTTGCTGGAAGTAATGAACTAAGAACTGATCTATGGAATACAGATGGTTTGAAGTTGGGGGCATAATCTCAGTGTGCTACCAATGCAGAAGTAGGTGGTTTGGAGAACCAACGAGACGAATGGGGAAAATGTAGAGTTCAGGAAGATACAGGTTAGTAGACAGATGCCATTCAATGTGTTAAGTGTGAGATGATGTATTTTGGGAGGAAATACAAGGATTGGGAATATACTGGCAATGGAAGAGCTGCTGATGTCTGGATAAGTTACGGGCCTCAAAGGCACAATTCCATGAAAGATTGAGCAAGTAGAGTCATTTAAGAAAGATCAATAGCAATTTTGGGTTTACAAATGGAGCATGAAGCACAGGAGCAAAAGAGCAATAATGAATTGGTATAACTGACTGGTCGGGTCAGTTACAGTGGCTCAGTTATTACTGATCCAGATTAATCTTCTACAACACCAAATGCTATTCAATTAACCACACAAATCATATTCTCCTTCCACTTTCTGATGGGAATTGTCCCTGGCCGCAATTAATGGTCATGTTGGTCCCAATTAATGGTCACATTGGTTGCAATTAATGGTCACGTTAGTCGCGGGCACAATTCCCACTAAACCTCGCAAGATGCCAAAAATGAGATTCTCGATGACGAGATTTAAGTTTCCAATCTTCCCAGACCCTACCCAATGATACAATCAGGTTCCCGCCCAGAAAGGGCATAAGCCTGATTTGCATGCATTCCCAACTCATTAGCAGGCATCACGATGCATGATCCGCCCTCGTTGCACCTTCCCACCCAGCCAGCATGGCATTATGCAGGTGCGAATCACTACTGCTTTTGAAAAACGGAAGCCTGACACCATGACCTCAGATTGAGGGTGGAGGAATAGGCACAGGCTGAAGCTGAGGATTTACTATCCAGTGAGTTTCATTATGGAGGGATGACAGCAATCAACTCCCTGATGGCTACCGCTTGAGTTACCAGGGTGTTTACTAGCACAGCCTATCACTGAGGGAGGAAACAGTGATGCCCTGTTAGTAAGCTGTGATTTATGCTTGTGACACCGATTGCCACTCATGATTTAACCCTTTGCACCATCAGCTCCCCCACAGTGCTGCAGCCCAGGCTGAGCCACAGCTTTCGGAGGGAGAGCTGGCAAACCTAGTGCCTCAGAAATAAGGGCCAAGGAGTTCACCTCCCCTCAGGATCCCCAGCTCCTGCATTAGCGTTCCTAATGAATTCTCCCCCATTCCCAATGCCCACCTCAACGTCCAAATGTGAACTTCCAGGTGCGACCAGGAACCCCAAGATGCTCCTCAAAGGGCCTTCAGTGGTCCCATGCGCATGGGCAAGTGGGCTAGAGAAGCCCTCATCGCGACATGGTTCCCGATTATAGAGGACACTTGGGTGACCCTTTCTGGACATGGCCCCTCCAAGCACCCGACAGGGCTTGCGAGGGCTAACAACTCAGGGAGCTGATGATGGGGTTTCCCCAATGCTAGCTGTCCATTCGATACAGAAGGGTGATGATGACCTGCAGTGAGTAAAGGGCTGTGATGCTCCTCAGAGATACTCTGAATGTCTGACTCCAGTCTGGTTGATGACAGCTCACCGACTCCCTGTGGATTAGGTTATTTCAGAGCGATGATGCGCGGAGACAGTCATCTCTCCTGATGCTGTCTCATGGGGCAGGGGGTTCGGTTAGAGGATTCCCTGTATCATGACTTGAGGGGAGGGCGGGGGGGATATATCAGACAAATCCCTGTATCATTACTCGGGGGAGTGGGGATGTTTGAGGATTTCCTGTATCATCACATGGGGGTGGGGGGGGGGGGGATATTAGAGGATTCCCTGTATCATTACTCAGGGGATCTGGAGGGCCCCAGCCTACTTGCGGGTGGCACAGGTCACAGTAACACCCTGTTCTAACCACTCTGCCAGAGGCACGCAAGTCTCTGGAAGGGGTCGGTCAGATGGACTGGGCACTCCCAAGGGTCTCCTGCCCGCCTGCGAATAAATGGTTGACTTCCTCTCCTCCACAGCATCCAACATCCTTGGCAGGGAACACTCTCTGAACCTTGGAGTTGCCTTTCTTGCTGCCATCTCCTTGGCTGGACTGTGAGCAAGTGCTTTGGGGCAGTTTAAATGCGGTACCCCCTTGATTGGACTGCTCAAATGACCCCAGGGCTGATTCAGACACACAGCGCCACAGGCGCAGAATAAAGAAATTGGCCGAGTTGGATTGGCCCTGCTGTGTGTGTGTGCAGGACATATCTGGGCAATTTTCCACATTGCCGAGTAGATGCCAGGATTGTAGCTGTACTGGAACGGCTTGTCTCATTCTGGAGAACAAATCTTCAGTCCTATTACTGAAATGTTGTCAGTGCCCACAGCCTTTGCAGTGTTCAGTGCCTTCAGCCAATTCTTTTTTTTTTTATAAATGTACGTATTCATATTTTTCAACAAACACCCCCCCCCCAAAAAAAAACAAGAACACAACAATCAGAAATTATACATTGGATTTCCCCCAGATACAATAACCCCCCATATAACATTTAAAAACACAAATAGGGGAGAGAAAAAAAAACACCTTCACCCAAACGCCACCTCAAAAGAAACCCCCCTTGCCCCCACCCTTGGGCTGCTGCTGACCTCCTCCTAATGCTGCGCGAGATAGTCTAGGAACGGTTGCCACCGCCTGGCGAACCCTTGCACAGACCCTCGCAAGGCAAACTTTATCCTCTCCAGCTTGATGAACCCTGCCATGTCATTGATCCAAGCTTCCACACTAGGTGGCTTCACATCTTTCCATAGTAGCAAAATCCTCCGCCGGGCTACCAGGGACGCAAAGGCCAGAATACCGGATTCTTTCGCCTCCTGCACTCCCGGCTTGTCTGATACCCCAAATAATGCCAATCCCCAGCTCGGCTTGACCCAGGTGTTCACCACCGTGGACATAGTCCTCGCAATATCCCTCCATAACCCATCCAGCGACGGGCACGACCAGAACATATGGACGTGATTTGCCGGGCTCCCCGAGCACCTCCCACATCTATCCTCCACCCCAAAGAACCTACTCAACCTCGCCCCTGTCATATGCACTGTGTGTGTAACTTTGAACTGTATTAGGCTGAGCCTGACGCAAGAGGAGGAAGAATTAACCCTACTCAGGGCATCAGCCCACAGACCCTCATCTATCTCCTCCCCAAGCTCCTCCTCCCACTTGCCCTTTAACTCCTCCTTCTCTTCCTTCAGCTCCTGGTTAATTGCCGAAACCTTGCCTTCTCCAACCCATACACCCGAAGTCACCCTGTCCTGAATCCCATGTGCCGGAAGCAGCAGGAATTCCCTCACCTGCCACCTCACAAACGCCCTCACTTTCATGTACCTGAAAGCGTTTCCCGGGTGTAGTCCAAACTTCTCGATTTCGAGTCGATTTCGTCGTGAGAACAGCTGGTGAGTCAGTTTCAGCGGGAGCATTGCGGAAGGAGGTTGGTGGGAGGTAAGTCAACCTTTAAAAGCACTTGTCTTTGCAGGGGCAGGCCAGTCGATTTTGGCGTGAGAACAGCTGGTGAGTCAGTTTCAGCGGGAGCATTGCGGAAGGAGGTTGCTGGGAGGTAAGTCAACCTTTAAAAGCACTTGTCTTTGCAGGGGCACGCCAGTCGATTTCGGCGGGAGTGGAGCTGGCTGGTTAGTCAATTTCAGCAGGTGCTGAGAATTTTTCTTTTTTTTTTCAATTAGTTTTTTAGGCGGGAACAGGAAGTCGACCCGCGGACTTTTGGGAAGACAGTCACCAATAAATTCTGGTGGAGAGGAAACCCGAGACACTACACGTGTAGTGTCTCCCACCCACCCTCCTCCTCTAACCTAATAATAAAACCCATTGGTCTGAGGTAAGTACCATATTTTATTATATTATTATTATTTTTTATAAAAATTTAATTTAGTTAGCCAGATCTTGGTAGAAAGTTAGAGGAATGGCAGGGAAGGGAGTGCAATGTTCCTCCTGCAGGATGTTTGAGGTGAGGGATGCAGTTAGTGTCCCTGCTGATTTTACCTGCAGGAAGTGCTGCCATCTCCAGCTCCTCCAAGACCGAGTTAGGGAACTGGAGCTGGAGTTGGAAGAACTTCGGATCATTCGGGAGGCAGAAGGGGTCATAGATAGCAGCTTCAGGGAATTAGTTACACCAAAGATTGGAGATAGGTGGGTAACTGTAAGAGGGACTGGGAAAAAGCAGTCAGTGCAGGGATCCCCTGCGGTCGTTCCCCTGAGAAACAAGTATACCGCTTTGGATACTTGTGGGGGGGGGGACTTACCAGGGGTAAGCCATGGGGTACGGGCCTCTGGCACGGAGTCTGTCCCTGTTGCTCAGAAGGGAAGGGGGGAGAGGAGCAGAGCATTAGTAATTGGGGACTCGATAGTCAGGGGCACAGATAGGAGATTTTGTGGGAGCGTGAGAGACTCGCGTTTGGTATGTTGCCTCCCAGGTGCAAGGGTACGTGATGTCTCGGATCGTGTTTTCCGGGTCCTTAGGGGGGAGGGGGAGCAGCCCCAAGTCGTGGTCCACATTGGCACTAACGACATGGGTAGGAAAGGGGACAAGGATGTCAGGCAGGCTTTCAGGGAGCTAGGATGGAAGCTCAGAACTAGAACAAACAGAGTTGTTATCTCTGGGTTGTTGCCCGTGCCACGTGATAGTGAGATGAGGAATAGGGAGAGAGAGCATTTAAACACGTGGCTACAGGGATGGTGCAGGCGGGAGGGATTCAGATTTCTGGATAACTGGGGCTCTTTCTGGGGAAGGTGGGACCTCTACAGACAGGATGGTCTACATCTGAACCTGAGGGGCACAAATATCCTGGGGGGGAGATTTGTTAGTGCTCTTTGGGGGGGTTTAAACTAATGCAGCAGGGGCATGGGAACCTGGATTGTAGTTTTAGGGTAAGGGAGAATGAGAGTATAGAGGTCAGGAGCACAGATTTGACGTCGCAGGAGGGGGCCAGTGTTCAGGTAGGTGGTTTGAAGTGTGTCTACTTCAATGCCAGGAGTATACGAAACAAGGTAGGGGAACTGGCAGCATGGGTTGGTACCTGGGACTTCGATGTTGTGGCCATTTCGGAGACATGGATAGAGCAGGGACAGGAATGGATGTTGCAGGTTCCGGGGTTTAGGTGTTTTAGTAAGCTCAGAGAAGGAGGCAAAAGAGGGGGAGGTGTGGCGCTGCTAGTCAAGAGCAGTATTACGGTGGCGGAGAGGATGCTAGATGGGGACTCTTCTTCCGAGGTAGTATGGGCTGAAGTTAGAAACAGGAAAGGAGAGGTCACCCTGTTGGGAGTTTTTTTCTAGGCCTCCTAATAGTTCTAGGGATGTAGAGGAAAGGATGGCGAAGATGATTCTGGATATGAGCGAAAGTAACAGGGTAGTTATTATGGGAGACTTTAACTTTCCAAATATTGACTGGAAAAGATATAGTTCGAGTACAATAGATGGGTCATTTTTTGTACAGTGTGTGCAGGAGGGTTTCCTGAAACAATATGTTGACAGGCCAACAAGAGGCGAGGCCACATTGGATTTGGTTTTGGGTAATGAACCAGGCCAGGTGTTGGATTTGGAGGTAGGAGAGCACTTTGGGGACAGTGACCACAATTCGGTGACGTTTACGTTAATGATGGAAAGGGATAAGTATACACCGCAGGGCAAGAGTTATAGCTGGGGGAAGGGCAATTATGATGCCATTAGACGTGACTTGGGGGGGATAAGGTGGAGAAGTAGGCTGCAAGTGTTGGGCACACTGGATAAGTGGGGCTTGTTCAAGGATCAGCTACTGCGTGTTCTTGATAAGTACGTACCGGTCAGACAGGGAGGAAGGCGTCGAGCGAGGGAACCGTGGTTTACCAAGGAAGTGGAATCTCTTGTTAAGAGGAAGAAGGAGGCCTATGTGAAGATGAAGTGTGAAGTTTCGGTTGGGGCGATGGATAGTTACAAGGTAGCGAGGAAGGATCTAAAGAGAGAGCTAAGACGAGCAAGGAGGGGACATGAGAAGTATTTGGCAGGAAGGATCAAGGAAAACCCAAAAGCTTTCTATAGGTATGTCAGGAATAAGCGAATGACTAGGGAAAGAGTAGGACCAGTCAAGGACAGGGATGGGAAATTGTGTGTGGAGTCTGAAGAGATAGGCGAGATACTAAATGAATATTTTTCGTCAGTATTCACTCAGGAAAAAGATAATGTTGTGGAGGAGAATGCTGAGCCCCAGGCTAATAGAATAGATGGCATTGAGGTACGTAGGGAAGAGGTGTTGGCAATTCTGGACAGGCTGAAAATAGATAAGTCCCCGGGACCTGATGGGATTTATCCTAGGATTCTCTGGGAGGCCAGGGAAGAGATTGCTGGACCTTTGGCTTTGATTTTTATGTCATCATTGGCTACAGGAATAGTGCCAGAGGACTGGAGGACAGCAAATGTGGTCCCTTTGTTCAAAAAGGGGAGCAGAGACAACCCCGGCAACTATAGACCGGTGAGCCTCACGTCTGTAGTGGGTAAAGTCTTGGAGGGGATTATAAGAGACAAGATTTATAATCATCTAGATAGGAATAATATGATCAGGGATAGTCAGCATGGCTTTGTGAAGGGTAGGTCATGCCTCACAAACCTTATTGAGTTCTTTGAGAAGGTGACTGAACAGGTAGACGAGGGTAGAGCAGTTGATGTGGTGTATATGGATTTCAGCAAAGCGTTTGATAAGGTTCCCCACGGTAGGCTATTGCAAAAAATACGGAGGCTGGGGATTGAGGGTGATTTAGAGATGTGGATCAGAAATTGGCTAGCTGAAAGAAGACAGAGGGTGGTGGTTGATGGGAAATGTTCAGAATGGAGTACAGTCACAAGTGGAGTACCACAAGGATCTGTTCTGGGGCCGTTGCTGTTTGTCATTTTTACCAATGACCTAGGGGAAGGCACAGAAGGGTGGGTGAGTAAATTTGCAGACGATACTAAAGTCGGTGGTGTTGTCGATAGTGTGGAAGGATGTAGCAGGTTACAGAGGGATATAGATAAGCTGCAGAGCTGGGCTGAGAGGTGGCAAATGGAGTTTAATGTAGAGAAGTGTGAGGTGATTCACTTTGGAAGGAATAACAGGAATGCGGAATATTTGGCTAATGGTAAAGTTATTGAAAGTGTGGATGAGCAGAGGGATCTAGGTGTCCATGTACATAGATCCGTGAAAGTTGCCACCCAGGTTGATAGGGTTGTGAAGAAGGCCTATGGAGTGTTGGCCTTTATTGGTAGAGGGATTGAGTTCCGGAGTCGGGAGGTCACGTTGCAGCTGTACAGAACTCTGGTACGGCCGCATTTGGAGTATTGCGTACAGTTCTGGTCACCGCATTATAGGAAGGACGTGGAGGCTTTGGAGCGGGTGCAGAGGAGATTTACCAGGATGTTGCCTGGTATGGAGGGAAAATCTTATGAGGAAAGGCTGATGGACTTGAGGTTGTTTTCGTTGGAGAGAAGAAGGTTAAGAGGAGACTTAATAGAGGCATACAAAATGATCAGGGGGTTGGATAGGGTGGACAGTGAGAGCCTTCTCCCGCGGATGGATATGGCTGGCACGAGGGGACATAACTTTAAACTGAGGGGTAATAGATATAGGACAGAGGTCAGAGGTAGGTTCTTTACGCAAAGAGTAGTGAGGCCGTGGAATGCCCTACCTGCTACAGTAGTGAACTCGCCAACATTGAGGGCATTTAAAAGTTTATTGGATAAACATATGGATGATAATGGCATAGTGTAGGTTAGATGGCTTTTGTTTCGGTGCAACATCGTGGGCCGAAGGGCCTGTACTGCGCTGTATTGTTCTATGTTCTATGTTCTCCTCCAGCGCCCCTAGGCTCGCAAACGTCCCATCGATGAACAGGTCCCCCATTCTTCTAATCCCTGCCAGATGCCAGCTCCGAAACCCCCCATCCATCCTTCCCGGGACGAACCGATGATTCTCTCGAATCGGGGGACCAAACCGAGGCTCCCACCTCGCCCGTGTCACCTCCACTGCCCCCAGATCTTCAGCGTCGCCACCACCACTGGACTCGTGGTGTACCTTGTCGGCCAGAGCGGCAGCGGTGCCGTCACCAGTGCCCTCAGGCTCGTGCCCACACAGGACGCCATCTCTAGCCTCTTCCACGCCGCCCCCTCTCCCTCCATTACCCACTTACGGATCATCGCCACATTGGCTGCCCAATAATAGCCACACAAATTCAGCAGCGCCAGCCCCCCCAGTCCCTGCTACGCTCCAGAAACACCCTCTTCACCCTCGGGGTCTTATTCGCCCACACAAATCTCATGATGCTCCTGCTCACCCGTTTGAAAAAGGCCTTGGGGATCATAATGGGAAGACACTGGAACACAAAGAGAAACTTCGGAAGGACTGTCATTTTGACCGACTGCACCCTACCCGCTAGTGAGAGTGGCAGCATATCCCATCTTTTAAAATCTTCCACCATCTGCTCCACCAACCGCGTCAAATTGAGCTTGTGCAGGGCCCCCCAACTCCTAGCTACTTGGATCCCTAGGTACCGAAAGCTCCTTCCGCCCTCTTCAGCGGTAGCTAGTCTATCCCCCTTCCCTGGTCCCCTGAATGCACCACAAAGAGCTCACTCTTCCCTACGCCGAGTTTATACCCCAAAAAGTCCCCAAACTCCCCAAGGATCCGCATGACCTCCGCCATCCCCTCCACTGGATCCGCCACATACAACGACACCCGGTGTTCCTCTCCCCCCCGGACCAGACCCCTCCATTACCTGATCTCCCTCAGTGCCATGGCCAGTGGCTCAATTGTCAGTGCAAACAGCAAGTGGGATAAGGGGCACCCCTCGTCCCCCGGTACAGCCGAAAGTACTCCAACCTCCGCCGGTTCGTAGCCACACTCGCCACTGGGGCTCTATATAGCAGCCTGACCCAACTGATGAACCCCTCCCCGAACCCAAACCTCCGCAACACTTCCCAAAGATACTCCCACTCCACCCGATCAAAGGCCTTCTCCACGTCCATAGCTGCCACTACCTCCGCTTCCCCCTCCACCGAGGGCATCATAATCACATTGAGGAGCCTCCGCACATTTGTATTTAGCTGCCTACCCTTCACAAATCCCGTCTGGTCCTCATGAATCACCCCCGGGACACAGTCCTCAATTCTCGTAGCCAGCACCTTCGCCAGCAACTCAGCGTCAACATTGAGGAGCGAGATCGGTCTATACGACACACATTGCAATGGATCCTTATCCCGCTTCAAGATCAAAGAAATTAGCGCCCTGGACATTGTCGGGGGCAAGATTCCCCCCTCCCTTGCCTTATTAAAAGTCCTAACTAGCAACAGGCCCAGCAGGTCCACGTATTTCCTGTAGAATTCAACCGGGAACCCATCCGGCCCCGGGGCCTTCGCCACCTGCATGCTCCCCAATCCTTTAACCAGCTCCTCCAGCCCAATCGCACCCCCAAACCAGCCACCTCCTCCTCCTCCACCCTCGGGAACCTCAGCTGATCTAGGAATCATCGCATCCCCTCCTCCCCCGCTGGGGGCTTAGACCTGTACAGATCCCCATAGAAGTCCCTAAATACCTTGTTTATTCTCACCGCACTCCGCACCGTATTCCCCCCAGTGCCTCTGCTTTCCCCGTGGTCAACAGGTCGAATTCCGTCTGAAGGTTCCGTCGCTCCCTAAGTAGCCCCTCCTCACCTCCTGTCTACCCTTAGAATCTCCCCCACCAACCTCTCCCTCCCCTCTCTCTTCTCCCTGTGGGCCCTAATGGAGATTAGCTCTCCCCTGACTACTGCCTTCAACGCCTCCCAGACTACCCCCACCTGCATCTCTCCGTTGTCGGCCTCCAAATATCTTTCAATACACCCCCGCACCCGCCCGCACACCCCCTCATCCGCCAACAGTCCCACATCGAGGCGCCACAGCGGGCGCTGGTCCCTCTCCTCCCCAGCTCCAGCTCCACCCAATGTGGGGCATGGTCCGAGATGGCTATGGCCGAATATTCCGTTCCCTCCACTTTCGGGATTAGCGCCCTACTCAAAATGAAAAAAATCTATCCGGGAGTAGGCTCTATGGACAAACCTGGCAAACCTCCATGGATCCACTCCCCCCATCTGGTCCATAAACCCCCTGAG
The DNA here is from genome assembly GCF_047496885.1 of Scyliorhinus torazame. Classification (NCBI taxonomy): domain Eukaryota; kingdom Metazoa; phylum Chordata; class Chondrichthyes; order Carcharhiniformes; family Scyliorhinidae; genus Scyliorhinus; species Scyliorhinus torazame. The sequence goes on along the minus strand of NC_092723.1, from coordinate 101,724,787 downwards.
CACCTTGGCCGTAGCCGGCCTCTTACCCGTCCTGGACCTAGAACGGTCCAGTGCTGGGTCCAGCACCGTGCTGAAGTCCCTCCCAAATATCAAGCTTCCTACCTCCAGATCCGGAATCCGAACCAGCATGCGTTTCATAAATCCGGCATCATCCCAATTCAGGGCATATACGTTCACCAGTACCACCCGCACCCCCTGCAACCTACCACTCACCATCACATATCGACCTCCATTATCCACTACAATATTCAGTGCCTCGAACGACACCCGCTTCCCCACCAGTATTGCAACCCCTCGGTTCTTCGCATCCAGCCCTGAATGAAAAACCTGCCCTACCCATCCCTTTCTCAGCCAAACCTGATCTGCCACCTTCTGATGTGTCTCCTGGAGCATAACCACGTCTGCCTTCAGTCCCTTTAAGTGCGCGAACACCCGGGCCCTCTTGACCGGCCCGTTCAGGCCCCTCACATTCCAAGTTATCAGCCGGATCGGGGGGGCTGCTCACTCCCCCTCCCCCCCCCCACCGACTAGCCATCTCCATTTCTAGGCCAGCCACGTGCCCGCGCCTCCCGCACCCTCCAGTCCCCCAGGCGGCAGACCCCCGCCCCGACTACCTCGCCTACTTCCAGCTCCCTTTTGGCCAATGCAGCAGCAACCTAGTTCCCCCCCCACTAGATCCTCATCTAGCCATTTTGCTCCCCCCATGACACTCCCGTAAGTCAGCTGACTCCTCCTGACCCCGGCCTCTCCCGCCATTCCATCGACCCCCCAGTGTGAGAATCCCCACACCCCTTGGCAGTCAGTGCGCATTCCTCTCCAGCACTGCCCTTCCCCCCCGGCCCCGCCCCATCCTTCCCTAACCCGGGAAAAAGCCCACGCTTCCCTGAGCCGGCCCCGCCCCCTCTGACGCAGCTCCTTTTTGCGGCCTTACCCCAACTCCCCATCCCCGGGCCTCCACCCCCCCTCTTCCTCCGTGGGACCCTGCCCCTCCAACACCGATGCCCACACTCTCCCACAGCCCCCACATCAAATCCATTCACCCATCTCCACCCAGCACTCAAACAAAAAGAACATTCCCCAAACACAGTAAACATCCCCCCATGACAAACCCTCAATTTGAGTCCAACTTTTCAGTCTGTATAAAGTTCCATGCCTCATCAGGCGTTTCAGGCGTTTCAAAATAGTGGAGCCGATCTTGGAACGTGACCCACAATCGCGCTGGCTGCAGCATCCCGAACTTCACCCCCTTCCGATGGAGAACCGCCTTAGCACGGTTGAAACCAGCCCTCTTCTTAGGCACCTCCGCACTCCAGTCCTGGTAAATTCGGATCTCCGTGTTCTCCCACCTGCTGCTCCACTCTTTTTTGGCCCATCTCAAACCACACTCTCTGTCCACAAAGCGGTGGAACCTCACCACTGCAGCCCTTAGCGGCTCGTTGGCTTTGGATCTCCTTGCCAGGACCCGATGAGCCCCATCCAGCTCCAGAGGCCTCGGGAAAGCTCCCGCGCCCATCAGCGAATTGAGCATCGTGCTCACATATGCCCTGGCATCGGGCCCCTCTACCCCTTCAGGGAGACCCAGAATCCGAAGATTCTTCCTCCTCGACCTATTCTCCAGGTCCTCGAATTTTTCCACCCACCTCTTGTGCAGCGCCTCCACCTTCACCAGCAGGCCCAAGATCTCGTCCTCGTTCTCCGAAGCTTTTTGCCGCACCTCCTGGATCGCCACCCCTTGGGCCTTCTGGGTCTCCACAAGCTTCTCAATCGCCACCTTCATTGGCGCCAGCATTTCGGTCTTCAGCTCCTCAAAGCAGCGTTTAAGAAACTCCTGCTGCTCCTGCGACCACTGCGCCCACGCTGCTTGGTCTACACCCGCCGCCAACTTGCTTTTTCTCCCTCGCACTTTTCGCTGCACCTGGATCACTTTTTTAGCCGTTCCACTCCTGGTCCAATCCATATAATGTCAGGGGGACCTTGCTGTCACCTTCCCACACTGGAAGCCGTCGAACAATTGCCGTTGGGGCCCCTCTGAAGAGCCCAAAAGTCCGTTCCGGGCGGGAGCTGCCGAGCGTGCGACCTACCTAGGCATAGCCGCAACTGGAAGTCGCCTTCAGCCATTTCTTGATGTCATGTGGAGTGAATTGAATTGGCTGAATACTGGTTTTTGTTAAGCTGGAGAGCTCTGGAGGAGAGCGAGACGGATTATTCACTCGACATTTCTGGTTGAAGATTGTTGCTAATGTTTCAACCTGGTCTTTTACACTGATTTGCTGGGCTCCCCCATCATTGAGGATGGGGATATTTGTGGACCCTCCTCCTCAGTGAGTTGCTTAATTGTCCAGCTCTGTTCACAGCTAGATATAGGGCTTAGAACTGATCATTTGATTGTGGAAATGCTTACCTCCATCTATTGTATTCTGCTTCCGCCTTATGACATGCAAGTAGTCCTGTGTTGTAGCTTCACCAGGCTACAAGAGTGCAGGCTAAGACCTGCACTCTTCATTGAACTAGGGTTAATCCCCTGACTTGGTGTTAAAGTGTGGGGGATATAACAGGCCATAAGTTTATAGATTGTGGTTGAGTTCAATTCTGGTAGGGCAGCACGGTGGCGCAGTGGTAGCACTGCAGTCTCACGTCACCAAGGTCCCAGGTTCGATCCCAGCTCTGGGTCACTGTCCGCGTGGAATTTGCACATTCTCCCCGTGTTTGCGTGGGTTTCGCCCCCACAACCCAAAGATGTGCAGGGTAGGTGGATTGAACACGCTAAATTGCCGCTTAATTAGAAAAATGAATTGGGTACTCTAAATGTATTTTTTTTAAATTTAAATTCTGCTTCTGCTGATGGCCCACGGAGCCTCACAATTGCCAAGTATTGAGTTGTAAGATCTGTTTGTAGTCCATCCCATTTAACACAGTGGCACGATGGAGAGTATCCTCAATATGAAGACAAGACTTCATCTCCACAAGGAAGGTGTGGTGGTCACTCCTACCAATACTGTCATGGACAGGTGCATCTGCGGCATGTAGATTGGTCAGGATGAGGTGAAGTAGGTTTTTCCATCTTGCTGCTTCATCACCTACTGAAGATCCAGTCCAGACACAACTAGCCAACTGAGACCACACTGTCTGGACCGTGTGGCGGGCTCTGCATGCCACACATCTTAGTCCCAACTTGGGTAGTGGAAGGCCTCTCTGGGAAGTGACAATCGTGCAGAGAATTGTATGTAGGGAGCGGTCCATCATCCACACCATTTAATACTGGGAGGTCGAGGGAGCAGTCATATTCAGGGGACGCAACTGGATCCGTTAGGCCAGTAATTCCAAAGTCATTGGTGCGAGGTCTCAGATGGTAGGGTTGCAGGTGGTGAGAAGGAGCGGGGTGAGATGAACAAAAGGGTGTGGGGGCATCATAATGAAAGAAACTGGTAGGGAACAGGAATATCAACATAAATAATAATGGGGTCAAGAGTAACGGGGATCGGGGGGTGGGGGAGACTGGATAGTAACAGGAGAGAATTAGAGGTGATGACTGTGGAGGAGGATGGGGCGATCGTGGTGTATGAAAGGGGGATGTTAGAGTGTCTTGGTCACACTCAAATGTTAACAGTTGGAAAAATAAACTCGAGAGAAAACGATATGGGACGGGTCTCAAATTGCGTGGGAGGAATTCAGGAATCCTCTTTTGAGCCGACTGAGGGGGCACAGTATTAATTAATTGCTCAAACAATGGAGAACAAAGCTCAGCTGTGTCCTGGTTAAAGGCCCATTGGAGGAACATTGCCCCTTGACTAATGGGGCACATTCCTGTGAGAGTCCATTACATTTTATAGGCTGCACTCCTGTTTAGTTATTAAAAAAATTGTTTGTTGCAGCTTTGTTTGCACTTCAGTCCCACCCTCCAGATCTACTGGCACCCGGTGCAGGGAGACGTGTGGGCAGGGAGAAGGACCTCTTCGAGAACCTGCTCCTGGGCCTGGCTAAGCTTGCCATCAACAGGTCCAGGCGGCGGGCAATCGAGGGGGAGGAGGGGAGGCTGTTGTCCAACCTGAAGGTTTGCCCCTCTCCTGCAGCTATGTTCGTGGCCCGGTCTCCCTGGAGAGGGAGTATGTGGTGTCCACGGGCAGCCTGGAGACCTTCCATGCCCGGACTGACCCCATTAACCACATTTTGACTCAATGTCTTAAGTTTAATTTGCGATTCACTTTTTGTTTAAGGCTGTATCCATTTGGGACAGCCCCTTTAATTTATGCCTCAGTTAATTTGATTTGTTTACTTAGTTCTTTCTGTTACAAAATAGTTGGAGCCACATTTGAATTGTGTGATTGGCCAAAGTGGATGGAGGGACAAACAATCAAGGGCCACGGTTGCTGGTCAGAAGCCATGCACACTCCAAGGCTCAATATTCCCAGGTAAATGATAATGGCTGGCAATGGTTAAAGTCCTCACACTATGATAGGGTTATGTTCCCTATATACATGCCTAGGCCCATGGAGGCAAGCTGACAATTAGCTGATGGGGGCTTCTTGAATATGGCTACAATCACCCTGATCAACACCCACATTATAAATGTGCATTCATGGCTGAGGGGGTGGATCAGCCACCTGCAGTTCTCCAGGATCTGCTTCACCTGCAGTTGGTACCTGGGGATGCCATGTCTAGATGGAAGCTGGCCCAAGGGCTTTGCACCGGCTTCCTTGCATGGAGATGGAGGAAAGTCAGTCAAAGGAAAGTTTTAATTAATTCTCAAATGTACTTATTGATATACAAAGAGGAACAAGGAACCAAAGCAATCCTGTCCTGTTTATAGCTCTAATTTGAAATAAGGAGAAGGGTTCGCCACCGATTGGCACAGGTCCAAGATGTGCAGCGGCCTGAGCAGCAAGCAGGAGCAAGGCCCCAAGAAGTCCAAGATGTTCTTGAAGAGGGGCAAATTCAACGCTGGTTAGTGATCCGATCGCAGGTATATCGAACACACTGTTCATACGTGGGGATGAGCAAAAGACAAAGCTGATGCGGCAAATGGTGGTTAGCACTGCTACCTCACAGCGCCAGGGACCCGGGTTTAATTCCAGCCTTGGATGACTGTCTGTGGAGTTATTACATTCGCTCGGTGTCTGCGTGGGTTTCCTCTGGGTGCTCCGGTTTCCTCCCACAGTCCAAAAAGATTTGCAGGTTAGGTGGACTGATCAATTCACAGGGTCATGGAGGATAGGGAGGGGGAGTGGGCCGAGGTAGAGTGCTCTTTCGGACGGTTGGTGAAAACTCAATGGGCTAAATGGCCTCCCTTGCATTGTAGAGATCCTATGAGTCATCTTAAATTGTCCACAGATGTGGTAACTCACATTTGCCACGGAGTGGATTGTCATTGTTTGCTGAATCCTATGAACCTTGCGCTGCCTGAGCGATAAACAGAGGAGTGAGATATCTCCTTGCTCGAGGAGGACATTGAAGGGAATGGATCTGAAGAGGGAGAGGATGTAAACAAGGGACCATTGCACAGGACCAATGCAAAAGATGTGCCCGTAACAATCTTATAGCTACACAATTCCAGGAGGAGTAAAGTGCAGGCACATTTCCACAATTGTTTCCTTTGCCTTTGCTGCCTGGGACTTTCCATCACCTTCAATCATAGAGAGAAATTATTTCTAAAGTTCAATGTTCTCATGGAATTATCACAACTCGTAATCCATCTTCTCTGATGTTGGGATCATCATTGGAAGGGCTTAAACTACAGTTAATTGAGTAGCATTAAGGCAACATATCGCCACTTTGTAACATGAACATTACCCCCTACTGACACAATTAGGCAACTTTACCTAATGCAGTCCTTTCACCCATGGCTTCACCAGGTCAGTGTGCAGGGCAGTTTACAAGCAGCTGGAATTCAAAATTACATAGGGATAATCTTGGTCACTCTGACACCTGCTCATGGAGGCGGCCTGACCACACATCATTTTTCTAGGCATTACCGGAAGAATGGCTCCACAGGGAGCAGCATCATGAGAGCTCGATATGTCCCATTGCCCCGCTCCTCAATGCAGAATGAGGAGGTATCAACTTGCTAATACCCTGGTGATGAATGTAGGGATTTCAGATATATTGTATTGTAGAGGGGTCAATTACGAGGGGGCATAGGTTTAAGGTGCGAGGGCCAAGGTTTAGAGGAGATTTACGAGGCAAGTATTTTTACACAGAGGGTAGTGGGTGCTTGGAACTCGCTGCCGGAGGAGGTGGTGGAAGCAGGGACGATAGTGACGTTTAAGGGGCATCTTAACAAATACATGAATAGGATGGGAGTAGAGGGATACTGACCCCAGAAGTGTAGAAGATTTCAGTTTAGTCGGGCAGCATGGTCGGCGCAGGCTTGGAAGGCTGAAAGGCCCAGTCCTGTGCTGTACTTTTCTTTGTTCTTTGTATTATATGTATTTGGTGCAGTAAGGGTTAAACGTCTGAATTAGTGTGTGTATGACTGCTGCGTTCATGTCTGGATTAGTGTGTGATTGACTGCTTGCGTGATTGGTGGACGTGCGCGGCTCCAGCTTGTCAGCCCTGCGCATGCGTGTCCCTGGACCTGGCGATTCTCCGGCCATTCTTCATGCAATCCATGGGTGTTCCACATGGCACCGGTGCTAGGCCTTCACTGGTACCGAATCGGTGAGGGATCTGCACCGATTTTCCCGTCGTGGAACACCACAGGTTCTCCATTGGCGCCGGCACTTAGCCTCAGAAACAGAGAATCCAGTCCATTGTGTTCTGTTTCGTGAGATGATATAGTTAATGGGAGGAGCTAAGGGCTGAAGCAGTCAGGTGTTGCAATTCAGAGTTAGTCTGTGGGTGGAAGGCAAGCTGAGACGGTTTTCTGAAGAAATACAGCCAGAATTTCTGCTTTATCGTGACAGGGTTCAGGTTTATCTTTACAAACAACCGTGGTTCAAGTTTATCTTTACAAACCATGTCAAAAGATGTCTCTTTACAGCACGTATACCTGAGTGCAAACTATATTCAAAAGCGGATTGTAATCGGAGATGTTTTTTTTGTTTGAGTGGGAATAAAGATAGCAGTTAAGGATTATTGTGCCACTGTATTGATTAGCATTGTTTACGGGGTAATTGTAAGCAACTTTATTGTGTGATGTTAAAGTTATTTTAATACTATGTTAGAAATAAAGTTTGCTTTACTATACCATATCCCTATTTTGGAGTGAGGTATCCTTTCCTCAGTCTTACAAAATTAACATAAAATATTGGATTTCTGTCCTAGCCACTGCTGGGGTCTGGTGCGGGATTATAATTCCAGCCAATCACATTCGGACATCATGAAGCAGCAACCATTGACATCTAGATTATGCAGTAAAGGTTTGAAGTTTGTTTATATTGTCCTCACTGAGAGTGACTCAGCAGATCTATGGTATGCCGAGGTGTAACTACTTGATGTGGCATTCATTGCATGACATGACATGGCTCTCATTGACTTAGGACGGAAAGGTATGGCCTTGTGAGGTGTACCGCCAAGGACTGTGATGTTCTCAATGCATGCAAATACAACAAGGCCTCTGCATGGTCCATGCAGGGAAGACCTACTCGTTGGCTGGCCATTGTGCCAATAATGACTGCTCAAGAGTTTCACCCTAATGCAAAGGTCACCTAGGGCAGAGAATTGCCAGGTTTCTGACGATTGTGGCAGTTGCTCCGTCTGGACCTGTAAAGACTTAATTACCTGCAAAGGCTCGCATTCAAAGTACCGTCTTGCATCATTGACTTTGTCTATATATATATATGTTTCTGGAACCCGCCTCTTCATTCACCTGGAGGAAGGAGCTGCGCTCCGAAAGCTAGTGATTTGAAACAAACCTGTTGGACTTTAACCTGGTGTTGTAAGGAATCTTTTGTCTTTAAATGATGCAAGATCACCTCGTCATTGGCCCACATCCAAATGCAAGACTTTCCTCTCCACCTGCGTGCAGTAGTTTTGTGCAGGAATGACCGTCCTTCAGTTACATTTCCATGACAATGCTAGTGGGATGGTGAACATCAGCAATGTCACGATGCAAAACTTTTGGGGCATGCAGGAGGTCTGACTGAAATGTTAGCAGAATGTCATTCGAGGAAAGAACAGATGTGTGACAAACTAAATGGTAGGTCGAGAATACAAATGTGATTACAGCACTTTAACATCATAGATGAACCTAATGGGGACAATGTGTCTCTATTACCAAATATTGTTGAACTCCTATAGCCAAGCCACAGTGCCTCATGTTAGTGCACTGTGCCACGATTGCCTTGGCACCTTTTCACCATGATCATAAAGAAAGACTTCTGTGGCTACGATTATGTGGCCACATTGCATTCGAGCTAGAGCACAACACAGCTGGTAGATCCTGGGAGAGGCCTCTCGCGGACTTCCCAGCAGCCTTCACGCCTCACAGGATCTGCTCAAGTCCCGTGAGGCAGTGGAATCCCATCAAAAGGGGCGTGACCAAATGACACGCAGTTAACTAAGTTTTAAACCTACTTAGGCACGCTTGTCTGGAATCTACCAGCCTCCCCAGCAAGACTGCAGCAGAGCACCATTCAGTACTGGTGCACACAAATGTGGAATGGCACACGGAGTGGAGGGGTGGGGGGGGGGTTCTCCCGAGCCATCGGACACCCCTAGATGGTCAGGGATAGTGCAGGGTGGCTCCCTGGCACTGCCTCTGGAAGGTGGCCAACTTGGCCCATCTGGCACCAGCAAAATGGCAAGAGCACTTGCCGGGTGGCAGTGCAATGGTGCCAGAGTGGTCAGGGCCTGAAGGGGGGCCATGCCCATGAAAGGAGAATGGGTTGAAGGGGGGGGGGGGGGGGTGCATGGCTGGTAAGTAGGGGCCTCTGGGAGGTTGGGCAAGGTGGCGGGGGGGCTGTAAAGAGGTGTGGGGGGGCCTGAATAGGGGGGACCCCATAGAAGTGTGTCCTCATTTGGGTGGTGTGGGGTAGTGCACATGTGTGTGGGGGGTGACATTGCCCATGAGTGGGGGGGTGTGGAGGACCCACAAGCTGACTTAGAGATTGGGGCACCCTATCAAAATGGCAGCCCGATCTCAGAGTTCAGCTCCCCAGTGCTAAAAAATTTCTAGATGTGGCCTAAACCAGTGAGAAACCTCTCAGCATCCAAAACAATGACTAAGTATTGCTTGATAGCGGTGGGGAAATCGCCGGCTCTGGAAACTGCCAGAAAAACCCGCCACAAATTAACTTAGAAATGTTTCTGTTAAATCCCGCCGCTGGTGTTCTACTTCCCATAACAATAATTCAAGGGCTTCATCCTCAAGGTTAGGTTGGCTATTTCTATCATCATTACGGGTATTGGGGAGCAGGAGCTGACTGCAAAACAATTCCTACAATTAGAGAAAGCTGCAACTCAACAATTCCAGGGCTTCTGAAGGCAGCAACCTTTCACTCCATGAAATCTGCAGAGTTTTCTCCTTTAAAGGCCTGCTCCAGAAAGGGTGTGCCCTGGAGTTAGTAGACCGTGCAAGCCTGGAGCACGATCAACAAATTCCAGCGCTCATTGATAAATGCAATTTCAACGCACCACTGCTGCAGTCCAAATCTCCCATCCCAACTAAAAGGGGAGTTGTTACTCGTGAGAACTGGAGGGTTCTTCTGTCAATGTGAATTACTTTGGACAGTTTCTCACAGAAGCAGAATGATTAGAATCGGTTTTACTTTGCTGATGGATGGTCACTATTTTAATTAGCGAGAGCAGAGATAAATGAATGGTAACAACCATAAAGGTACGGAAAGAATAGTAGTGAGAGCAAGTGGAAGAGAAGAGGAACAGAGAATGGTCACATGCCAAGAGGATAGATACACCAAGCAAGCACAAAGACAAGAATCAAAAGACGGGAAATAATCATGGAACGCTGAATTGAAAGTTTGCAGACAACTCTTAGGAATTTATAAATCAGATTGTTCATATCAATGCCGTGAGGCTCTGCAGTAACCTATACGGGACATACTGGGCAGGGATGATTGTTTTCCCTGTCTGCCGCGAAGAGTATGAGCTCCTCCGCAAACTATGCAGCTGCTAACCGTGCTTATATAAAAAGTCGGCCAGTCAGGAACCAACCTCTAGAGAGGGGACCCGGTGAGGTTTAACCAGGCCTCATGTAAATAGTTATCCTCATAAATAAAACATCTTCTTTTGTTTACTCGTCGGACTCCCTTCGCCTTTATTGAAGGCGCATACCTCCTCCCTGCCGACAAACTCACAGATACAGAGGGCAGAGAGCCCAGTTCCACATCACAACACTCAGCTGCCCCCCTCCACCTCCAGAGGAGTGATAAACACAGGACTCCCACCCCAGTGCTGCCAAAATCCAGAATTCTCACCCCGATGTGCCATGTCTGAGGATCATTTTCTCACACCACCGAAGCCCAAGATTAATATCTACTGCTAATTGTTCCTTAGGTAACATCAAGCAGACATAATCTTGCTGTGTATCAGCTTCGAAAATGGTAAGTGATAAACATTGTGTGTATTGCTTTGCACAAGTAAATATAAGGGCCACTCATTTACATTAAGAACACAAGAAATAGGAGCAGGACTAGGCCATTTGGCCCATTTTGAGCCTGCTCCACCATTCAATACGATCATAGCTGATCTTGGGCTTCAACTGCATTTTTCCACCCATTCCATATATCGCTTAATTCCCTAAGACACCAAAAATCTATCAACCCCACAGCTTTAAATATATTCAACAAAGGAACATCCGCAACCCTTTAGGGTAGAGAATTCCAATGATTCATGACCGTTTAGATGAAGAAATATCTCCTCATCTCAGTTTGAAATGATTGGCCCCTTATCCAGAGGCTGGGGCCCCCATGTTCTACATTCTCCAACCAGCAGAAACAGTCTTTCAATATCCACCCGGTCAATCCCCTTCAGAATCTGGTGTGGTTCACGATCACCTCTCATTCTTCTAAAATCCAGGGAGTATAGGCCCAATTTTCTCAGACTTTTATCATAGGACAACCCCCTTATCCCAGAAACCAATCAAGTGAACCTTTGCTAACCACCTCCACATAAGTAAATCTTTCCTGAAATACGGAGATGAAAATTGCACACTCCAGGTATGATCATCAAAGCCCTGTACAATGGTAGCTAAGACTTCCTTATTCTTGTACTCCAATTGCCTTGCAATAAAGGCCTACATGCCATTTGCCTTCCTAATTGTTGCTGTATCTATTTACCTTGTACAAGCCACCCAAGTCTCTCCGAACATCAACATTTACAAGTTTCACGCATTTTTCAAAATATTCTTTCGAATTTTGCGACCAAAGTGAATAACTCCACAATTCTCCACACCATATTCCCTCTGCCACCTTATTGCCCATTCATTTAACCTGTCGAGATCTCTTTGCAGCCTCTCTGTATCCTCCTCACAGCTTCTTTTTTTGTTACAGACTATTGGACAATTCTGGAATTTGATCCACAAAGCATCATGCAATAGAATCGGACTTATTCCGTTACTGTAAGAAGAGAGTCAGATCTCATGGTCAACATAAGAGACTTTTTGTGACGAAAACCGGGTCAGAGACCAATGCCATGGGAAAGCTGCTAATATTATATAAATTGTTTTCTGTAAGGTGCAAACTTCCTGTATGCGTTATGTTTAGTACAAAACAAAGTGATTGCGACATACACCTTGGAGGACTGTTGTGAGAATTGATGGAACATAATTTTATTTTCCCTGTAACTGAAATTGATATATTTTTTTTAAGTCTCAAAAGATTCATGAATGGTTATAAAAGCAAATTACTGTGGATGCTGGAATCTAAAACAAAAACAGAAAATACTGAACAATCTCAGCAGGTCTGACAGCATCTCTGAAGAGAGAGGGGAGCTCACGTTTTGAGTCTGGATGACTCTTTGTCAAAGCTGGGAGACAAAGCTGGAAAAATTCAAGAGTTGTGTCCTCTGAGAGATGAACTATAAAGGGGTGGGTCAAGAGGTAGGGCAATATGGTAGCCTTGGACCTCTGACCCTTTCCCCTGAGCGTGCAGATACTTCTAGGGGCTCAGAAACAGAGAATTTATCCTTATTTTCAGAATGAAAAAGCAACACAATCTCTCAGCATAACAGGCCTGTAACTAACAGTTTAAAGAAATCATCAAAATTGAATTTAAGTTCATTAAAACATTTTTAAACCGTACCTTAGCTTTTCCTGACCTGGGAGAAGTTCCACCTCATTTGACATTGATCCTTTAATCTGTGTATTTTTTAGCTGAAAGCATAAATTGACCATTTAGAATTGCAAGTACAAACAGGCCATGTCCTGAATTGTAATATTTAATCATCCAATCTCTACATCTGTTCATTTGAGCAATAAGATACCAATTTAATACCATCATTTTTAGTTCTTCAGTCCTAAAGTGTTAAACACACTCATTGAGTTTGATGGTGAAGAACATAAGAACTAGGAGCAGGAGTCGGCAATTCAACGCCTCGAGCCCACTCTGCCATTCAACACGATCATAGCTGATCTCCTCTCGGCTGGTACGGGAATCGAACCGTGCTGCTGGCCTGCCTTGGTCTGCTTTAAAAGCCAGCGATTTAGCCCAGTGCATACTCGCTCCTGCACAATTAACAAAAATGTGGTTGTCATCATCATAGAATTTACAGTGCAGAAGGAGGCCATTCGGCCCATCGAGTCTGCACCAGCTCTTGGAAAGAACACCCCACCCAAAGTCAACACCTCCACCCTATCCCCATAACCCAGTAACCCCACCCAACACGAAGGGCAATTTTGGACACTAAGGGCAATTTATCATGGCCAATCCACCTAACCTGCACATCTTTGGACTGTGGGAGGAAACCGGAGCACCCGGAGGAAACCCACGCACACACGGGGAGGACGTGCAGACTCCGCACAGACAGTGACCCAAGCCGGAATCGAACCTGGGACCCTGGAGCTGTGAAGCAATTGTGCTATCCACAAGGCTACCATGCTGCCCCTGTGGCCTGCCTTGGTCTGCTTTCAAAGCCAGCGATTAAACCCTGTGCTAAACCAGCCATCTAACCTGCACATCCTCTGACACTAAGGAGCAATTTAGCATGAACAATCTGATGCACGATCAATGACCACTAAAGCGAGGTTGTAGTCCAACTGAAGGCTTTAATAAGCTAGATGTTTCCCCCAGCAGCTCAGGTACAGAATGAGCGCTGCTGGGGTGGCCCGGTTCTTATACCCCGTCTAGCAGGGCGGAGCTATCATACACTCGAACCAATAAAAAGCATACAGTTTCCACCAATGGTGCTTTAGCCTATCAGGTACTGTAATACCTATAATACCACATTCACCCCCTGTTAAACAAAGAGACCAGCGGGGGTGGTGGCCAGAAACTACAAAACATAACATGGTATAATTAGTTATGGAGGTACCGTAATACCTCCGTACAGTGTTTAGTAACTATTTACAAGTCTGGTAGCTATGTACATTTGATGGTTTATATTTACAGATTACAGTCAAAATGAAGTAATCAGTCGATCGGGGGCCCTGGTCGTCCTCTGTGATCGTCAGAGCTTCGGTGGGGACTCCGGTGGAGGCTCGGGCGCCTGTAACTCCGGGAGCGTGGCTTCGATCTCCATGGCAGCTTCGTTACCCCTGGATGGCGCTGGTGGGGAAAACGGCTGACCTGGGAAAGGAGCGTCTGCGGGGGGCCCTAGACAGGGGCAGCAGAAGGACCGATCCTCCTGTAAGGTGCTGCGGTGGATGGGAGGGTGGGACTGGTGGCTGGAATGTGCGTGGGGTTCCGGCGGTCGCCAGGTCTCGTAGAGAGACCGTATCTTGTCGGCCGTCGGAGCAGTATAGGTCCGGGTGCTGCCAGCCAGGTCGGGAGCGAGGTCCCAGAGGAGGACTTCCTAGGGAAGACAAGGAGACGTTCGTGAGGTGTCTGGTTGGTGGTCGTACAAAGCAGTGACCGGATGGAGTGGAGGGCATCCGGGAGGACTTCCTGCCAGCGGGAGACTGGGAGGTTCCTGGACCGGAGGGACAGTAGGACGGTCTTCCATACCTTTGCGTTCTCCCTCTCTACCTGTCCGTTACCTCGGGGGTTGTAACTGGTCATCCTGCTCGAGGCGATGCCCTTGCTGAGCAGGAATCGTCGCTCATAAAGGAGGACCCCCATCACTGTGTATGTAAGCGGGGAACCCGAACAGTGCAAAGATGCTATGGAGGGCCTTGATGACGGTGGTTGCGATCGTGTCAGGGCAGGGGATGGCGAATGGGAACCGGGAGTACTCGTCAATCACATTCAGGAAGTACGAGTTGCGGTCGGTGGAGGGGAGGGGGCCTTTGAAGTCCATGCTGAGGCGTTCAAAGGAACGGGAAGCCTTTATCAGGTGCGCTTTCTCTGGCCGGTAGGAGTGCGGTTTGCACTCCGTGCAGATTTGGATGTCCCTGGTGGCTGACCTGACCTCCTCGATGGAGTAGGGCAGGTTGCGGGTCTTGACAAAATGGAAAAAGCGAGTGACCCCTGGGTGGCAGAGGTCCTCGTGGAGGGCTCGGAGGTGGTCCACTTGTACGGTGGCACATGTGCCGCGGGACAGGGCGTCAGGAGGCTCGTTTCGCTTCCCGGGACGATACATGATCTCGTAGTTGTAGGTGGAGAGTTCGATCCTCCACCGCAAGATCTTGTCGTTTTTTTTAATCTTGCCCCGCTGTGCATTATCAAACACGAAAGCCACCGACCGTTGGTCAGTGAGGAGAGTGAATCTCCTGCCGGCCAGGTAATGCCTCCAATGTCGCACAGCTTCTACTGTGGCCTGGGCCTCCTTTTCGACTGAGGAGTGGCAGATTTTGGAAGCATGGAGGGTACGGGAGAAGAAGGCCACGGGTCTGACCGCTTGGTTGAGGGTGGCCGCCAGAGCTATGTCGGACGCATCGCTCTCGACCTGGATGGGGAGGGACTCGTCGATGGCGTGCATCGTGGCCTTTGCAATGTCTGCTTTGATGCGTCTGAAGGCCTGGCGGGCCTCTATCGACAGGGGAAAGACGGTGGATTGGATCAGGGGATGGGCCTTGTCCGCGTAGTTGGGGATCCACTGAGCATAGTAGCTAAAAAACCCAAGACAGCGTTTCAGGGCCTTGGAGCTGTGAGGGAGGGGGAACTCCATAAGGGGGCGCATGCGTTCAGGGTCGGGGCCTATAACTCCATTTCGCACTACGTAGCCGAGGATGGCTAGACAGTCGGTGCTAAACATGCATTTATCCTTGTTGTATGTAAGGTTAAGGATTTTTGTGGTCTGGAGGAATTTTCGGAGGTTGGTGTCATGGTCCTGCTGGTCGTGGCCACAGATGGTGACATTATCGAGCTACGGGAATGTTGCCCGTAACCCGTACCGGTCAACCATTCGGTCCATCTCGCGCTGGAAGACCGAGACCCCGTTGGTGACACCGAAGGGAACCCTTAAGAAGTGATAGAGCCACCCATCTGCCTCGAATGCAGTGTATTTGCGGTCACTAGTATGGATGGGGAGCTGGTGAAAGGCGGACTTGAGATCCACCGTGGAGAAGACCTTATAATGCACAATCCTGTTTACCAGGTCAGATATGCGGGGGAGAGGGTACACGTCCAGCTGCGTAAACCTGTTGATGGTCTGACTGTAGTCGATGACCATCCTATGCTACTCCCCGGTCTTTACCACCACTACTTGAGCTCTCCAGGGGCTGTTACTGGCTTCAATGACCCCTTCCCTCAGTAGCCTTTAGACCTCTGACCTAATAAAGATCCGGTCCTGGGCACTGTAGCGTCTGCTCCTGCTGGCGACGGATTTGCAATCCGGGGTGAGGTTCGCAAACAGGGAAGGCGGGTCGACCTTAAGGGTCGCGAGGCCGCAGACAGTAAGGGGGGGGGGCGGGTATAGGGCTGCCGAATTGGAAGGTCAGACTTTGAAGGTTACACTGGAAGTCTAAACCCAGGAGTGTAGCCGCGCAGAGGTGGGGAAGGACGTAGAGACGGAAGTTTTTGAACTCCCTTCCCTGGACTGTGAGGTTTGCTACACAAAACCCCTTTATCTCCATTGAGTGGGAACCGGAGGCCAGTGAGATTTTTTCATTAACTTGGCGGATGAGGAGAACACAGCGCCTTACCGTGTCGGGTTGTATGAAGCTCTCCGTGCTCCCAGAGTCGATTAGGCAGGACGTCCCGTGCCCGTTGATGAATACGGTCGTTGTAGCAGTTGAGAGTGTTCGAGGCAGAGACTGGTCCAGAGTCACCGAGGCCAATCGCAGCAGTTGAGAGTTCTGTTCGGGCAGTGTGCGGTCAGCCGAGCTGGGGTCCTGGGGGTTCATCCAAGATGGCATCTCCCATTGGTCGTACATGGCTGGGGGTACACAAAATGGCGGCACCCATACCTCCATCGTGGCGTCCACGGAACAAGATGGCGGCGCCCGGGTTCCGCACGTGGCCCTGGGATATGGAGGTGGCGGGGACCGCTGGCCGCACGGGGCCCGTGGAGAAGTTTGTGGTTGCGGTCCGCATTCGCCGCTGGAGACCGCAGCCACTGCCCACGCCTGGCATACCCCCACAAAATGGCCCTTCTTGCCGCATCCCTTGCAGGTGGATGCACGGGCCGGACAGCACTGGCGAGGGTGCTTGGCCTGCCCGCAAAAGTAGCAGCAGGGCCCCTCGGGGTTGCCAGGCTGCCTTGCAGCGCAGGCCTGTGGGGAAATGGGGGAAGTCTCGGGGTCGGCCGCGGAGGGGTTCCACGCTGCCCGGGGGGTGCCTCGCGGTCGGGAACGTAAGCGCAGGCGTTCCTGGAGGCCACGCCCAGGGAGCCTGCAAGGGCCTGTGCCTCCCTGCAACCCAGGGTGTCCTTTTCTAACAGGCGCTGGCCAGATTTGTGACGATAGCACACCTGCTACGAAAGCGTCCCGGACTAAGAGTTCAGTGTGTTCGCTCGCCGAAACCTGCAGGCAGCCGCAGATTCTGCCCAACACCAGGAGTGCGCGGTAGAATTCCTCCAGCGATTCCCCAGGGGTTTGTCGCCTTGTTGCAAGCAGGTGCCAGGCATAGACCTGGTTTACCGGGCGACTATAGTATCCTTTTAGCAGCTCTTTTGCTGCATCAAAGTCTTCCGCTTCCTCGATGAGGGTGTAAATCTCCGGGCTCACCCTTGATTGCAGGACGTGCAGTTTCTGCTCTCCAGTGGGTGCGTTTTCAGCCATCCCAAGATACCCTTTAAAGCACGCCAGCCAGTGCTTAAAGATTGTCGCTGAGTTCACCGCGTGGGGGCTAAGTTGCAGACACTCTGGCTTGATTCGGAGCTCCATCCTTCCTTCTTAAAATCTAGCTTATTAAATTGATGCATGATCAATGACCACTAAAGCGAGGTTGTAGTCCAACTGAAGGCTTTAATAAGCTAGATGATTCCCCCAGCAGCTCAGGTACAGAATGAGGGCTGCTGGGGCGGCACGGGTTCTTATACCCTGCCTGTCAGGGCGGAGCTATCATACACTCTAAAAAATAGAAAGCATACAGTTTCCACCAATGGTGCTTTAGCCTATCAGGTACCGTAATACCTATAATACCACACAATCCACCTACACACCTTTGGACTGTGGGAGGAAACCAGAGCACCCAGAGGAAACCCACGCAGACATGGAGAGAACGTACAAACGCCACACAGTCACCCGAGTCCGGACTTGAGCCTGGGTCCCTGTGAGACAGCAGTGCTAACCACTGTGCCACCCACACAGAGATAAGGATGTAGCTTATTCAATCACAACTTATCTGCTGTATATAGAACATACAGTGCAGAAGGAGGCCATTCGGCCCACCGAGTCTGCACCGACCCACTTAAGCCTCACTTCCATCCTATCCCCGTAACCCAACAACCCCTCCTAACCTTTTTTGGTCACTAAGGGCAATTCATCATGGCTAATCCACCTCACCTACACGTCTTTGGACTGTGGGAGGAAACCGGAGCACCCGGAGGAAACCCACGCATACACGGGGAGAACGTGCAGACTCCGCACAGACAGTGACCCAGCGGGTAATTGAACCTGGGACCCTGGCGCTGTGAAGCCATGGTGCTAATCACTTGTGCTACCGTGCTGCCCACATGGAATAACATGACTGGCAATGGCCTTCAAAATGTAATTCAGCTGAGGTTAAAAACTTTCAACATTCCAAGAATGTCTAAAATGCAATCAGGATTACATAAGAACATAAGAACTAGGAACAGGAGTAGGCCATCTGGCCCCTCGAGCCTGCTCCGCCATTTAATGAGATCATGGCTGATCTTTGTGGACTCAGCTCCACTCTCCAGCCCGTACACCATATCCCCGAATCCCTTTATTCTTTAGAAAGGTATCTATCTTTTTCTTAAACACGTTTAAAGGAGGAGCCTCAACTGCTTCACTGGGCAAGGAATTCCAGAGATTCACAACCCTTTGGGTGAAGAAGTTCCTCCTCCACTCCGTCCTAAATCTACTTCCCCTTATTTTGAGGCTATGCCCCCTAGTTCTGCTTTCCCCGACCAGTGGAAACAACCTGCCCACATCTATCCTATCTATTCCCTTCATAATTTTATATGTTTCAATAAGATCCCCCCCCCTGCATCCCTCTAAACTCCAATGAGTACAGTCCCAGTCTACTCAACCTCTCGTCATAATCTAATCCCCTCAACTCTGGGATCAACCTAGTGAATCTCCTCTGCACTCCCTCCAGTGCCAATATGTCCTTTCTCAGGTAAGGAGACCAAAACTGAACACAATACGGCCTCACCAACACCCTATACAATTGCAGCATAACACCCTATACATTTGCAGCTTATATGATAACTTTCTGTTTCAGATACACTAAAGCACTCTTTGTTTTCTCAATTGCATTATTCAACACTGCCGGGGAACGTTGGACTACTTTGTGTTAGCTGTTTTGGGCCAAAGGTCAGCGTCACAGGAGACTGACAACTACCACTTTTAGCCCCTGATGACCTTCCCGCGATGGGTGATTGAGCCTAAAAGATCTTTCAAAAGAAGAATATCGACCGACGGAGGCTGGGTTGAGGATCTGGCGGATGACGTGCTCAATGGTTTCCCCGCTCTGTTAGCAGAAAATATCTGAATCCTGCTGGCCAATGACTCAGTGAGCAGACCTTCAGTTACTTGCACGGAGAACGGGAGTTGTTAGTTATAGAGCAGATGGCTGCAAACAGAAAGCTATGATGCAACAGCAAGAAGATCATTAGGGGGATTAAGTGGGATCAGGTTTGCATTCCTCTGCTAGGGGCATTCAAAACAAAAATCCATTTTAAACTGTTCTTTTCCACCCCATTGCTTGAAAATAGCTATCAACGATTGCCAAAATGATTTCCCTGGGCAAGTGCCAATGACTAGGATGTACTGTGATTGGCAGCAAACCCATGGCATATCTTTGGGCCAAAAGAGATTATATTTCAGTGGCATGGTGGCACTGTAGTTAGCACTGCTGCCTCACATCTCAAGGGACCCGGGTTCAATTCCAATCTTGCTGACTGCCTTTGTGGAGTTAGAATGTTCTCCCCATGTCTACGTGGGTTTCCTCCGGGAGCTCAGGTTTCCTCCTACAGTCCAAAGATGTGCGTGTTAGGTGGATTGGCCATGCAAAATTGCCCCTTAGTGTCCAAAGATTAGGTGGGATTACAGGGATATGGCAGGGGATTGGGCCTGGGTAGGGTGCTCATTCAGAGAGTCAGTGCAGACTCGATGGGCCAAATGGCCTCCTTCAGCACTGTAGGGATTCTATGCTTCTTCTATGATTCTATATTGAAATGCCAAATAACGCAATAGGCTATAGTGAAGACTTGTCTGTTTGCAGATTGTGATATCAGTCCATACAAGAGGAATCCTAGTGAAGGTGTAAACCACTAAGGAATCTTACTGACATCATTGGCCTCAAGGTGGTTCATCATCTTCCATAGGATATTGGGTGTTTGAGGTCCCCAGAATAATTTGAAAAGTAGCAGCCTGAACACCTCGGACAGACTATATGGGCCTTTACGGTGGACGGGATATTTAAAAAACTGTAACACATGTATTTACTTTGCAAGGTTCTGGTAATTTCCCTAGCCCACATGACTCAATCAAGGGGCCCACCAACACCTTTCTGGAGGCTAGCTCTCTTGCTTGGCTACCAGCCCTGCAGTGTGAATCCCAGTCACCTGTGGATGAGAAAAATACAGCTACAACATTCCCAGAATAAGGTCCACCTGCAGTGTAATGTACTTGAAGACAATACGAGCAGCACGGTGGCACAGCTGCCTCTCAGTGCCAGGGCCTCGGATTCAATGCTGGCCTAGGGTGAATGTCTGCGTGGAGTTTGTACGTTCTCCCAATGTCTGCCGAGGTTTCCTCGGGGTGCTCTGGTTTCCTCCCATAGACCAAAGATGTGCAGGTTAGATGCATTGTCCATGCTAAATTGCCCCTTAGTGTCCAAAAGATTAGGTAAAGTTCTAGAGATGGAGTGGGGCGTGGACCTAGGTAGGGTGCTCTTTCAGAGGATCAGTGCAGACATGATGGGCTGAATGGCCTCCTTCTATACTGTAGTGATTCTAATCTAACAGCAGAAACAGTAAATCCAATAAGGATACCTACCGTTAACATATGGTGGCACTTGTCAAGAACATCGATATTCACGAAGCATTCTATTGCTACTCCACTGCTCTCGTGTGAACTGCCCTGCAGGAAGCTATTTGTGGCAGTTGTGTATTTGTAGGTATATCGGAACCCTTTCTGGTAGTTCAGTTGATTGGTACCTGACGGAATAATAAAATGAGTTGATTTTACAGTGATAGACTAAAATGTTGAATAATAAATGAAGCACATGCATTGCATTTACACTTCCTTGCTTTTTTTTGACACTCCACGATGACTAATCAAACATTTTTGAAGCATCAAGACTTCTTTCACTTAGCTCCACAGAATCTCAGGAAAGAGATTGCCATAAGTGACTGCTGCCAATGGCAGTGAATAATAATATACAGTCTGCATTTTTGTTGAATGCAGACCACTGGCCAAACCTGGGTTGATTCATTTGCGGCAATAATATTACAGGCAGATCAGGAAACAACCCTCAGGTCGAAATGCAAGTGAAAATGAGCAATAGATAGCAACAAAGTGAGCTGGAAGGTAACAGCAGATTTTCTTTGAGTGAGCTGCAATCCTCCAGTTTGCCAGAGTTATCTTAGTGTGAACAGAACATGCAATGGGAAGCGGCAGCTGAAGTTGATTCCTGCGTTTTCAGTGTGTTTAGGGCTATTCGATTTCAGAATTTTAAAAAATCTCTCAAATTCCATATCATTTCAGCACCGGTTAGATTTTAAATCCGTTCTCTATCCTGGAAAAAAATCCATTTGCCCAGTGCTAGGCCAGGAATTACTTCTGACATTCCTAGTAGAGAAATGTGGGCCTGTCTCCTGTTTTAATGGAAGCTTATTGCATTCAGTTTGGATTGTTTCGCACTTGGACTGAAATGCTGGCTTTGTGTCTTTGTCCAGCAACATTGGCTGCAGTCATTTCAGGCATACTGTTACCCCAAGATTCTTTTTTAAAAGTTAACAACAAAGAGGTGCTTCAAAAATATTTTACTAGTCACTCAGAATATTGAAGGACTTCAAAATGCACACATATGATGTTAGTCCACAAATTTCAGGTGAAGCAATCTGTAACAGTCGACATAACATACCAGGGTCTGAGAGGGAAGGACAGTGGACACTGAAGTGGTGATGATAATAATGATGATGAATGATAATTGAGGATAAATGCAAGCAGCCGCCTAGTTACACGAAGGATTTCCCTTTTCCTGTTGGAAAACTGCTCGTCTTTGCTGCTCTGGAGTTGGGCAGAGCTGAGTTGCAGCAACAGTACGATTATTGTACCCAGGCCCGTTCGGCAGTGACTAAGTTTTTGGCTGCCAATCTTTCATTCGGTAATGCAGAAACCACACTGCTGGTCTGTCTGGGCGGGCAGAGAGCGGAGCTGGGGAGGGAAGGCTGGATAACAACTTATGTTATTCCAGTTTGTCAGCGGTGCTCCCCACACTTCCAATGAAGGGCAGGAATGCTGCTCCCAATCCCAGTGACTATCAGCACAGTTTGAATGGCAACACATTACAATATCATTACAGAAATGGCTGTAGTTAATAGAGAGTGTGTGTGTGAATAACACTGATCCCACAACTGTTAGTCAAAGATCTCCAGTCAATTTTGACAGGATTTCCCAATCCCTGCACATATTAAGATAACTGGTGCTTACCCGTGCAAGTGGCCACACAGGGAATACCTGGTCGAGGTTTCGCTACATTTCCTAGAGTTAAACAAAACAGACAAGACATAAAAACAGCTCAATGAATTCCATGGCAATAGGCTCTTTTTAAAGATTTGTGGGGGGGGGGGGGGGGGGTGTAATCAGGATGGCTAATGGACTGTGAAACAAAGTTGAAACATCACCCCATCCTCTTACAGATTATATCTGGACTGGTTGGCCCAGTGGCTGCGATGTCAGAAGGGCTGGGTGCAAATGTTTTACATTTTAGGGGGGTGGGGTGTTGTCAGTCATTCAAAGAGGGGCCGAAAGACCAGACAGCCAGAGGAGCCGGGCTACCCTTTCTCTCGGACAATCACTGGGGTGTGATTAATGCAACAGCGACAAAACTAAGTCCACCTCCAACCTCCCCTCTTGTAAATGAGAGTGCCAACTTGTTTTGGGTGTCAGAGGAACAAGGCAACACTTCATCCCCGACTGTACCATTCCCAATCCAACATCTTGGATGATACATATCTGGTGCAGAATCTAATTGGAGAATGTGGTGCTCGAGTTCCCCCTCCTCCCCAGCACTCTCCTGGATGTTAACTCCAGATTATTTCACTTTAAAGGGGGGAATTCATGACACAATTTGTTTCCAAAACAAAATCAAAAATCATTTTGAAATACCGTTTCTACTCTGGGCTAGTTAACAAACACTGAAACAGACAAAAGCACCGCCTCCTGCAGTAGGTCAGTCATTCAAATTGGCTAATTCACTCTGCACACACACATACACACACTTTGCTCATAGTTCACAGCGAAGTTTCTACAAGTCAGGCAGACAGAGGCACCGCGGGGACCCTGTTCATGTGCTCAGTAATCTCATTAGATTCTGTTTTTGTTAAACCCACTCGCACTGAACCGCAGTTTGTTAAGCAATGGAATAAATGTTGGATTGGAAAATAACATGGAACTGGTACAGACTCTGTCCAGATAGAGGATGGGATACACACACACACACACACACATATATATATATATATATATATATGTAAACTTACTGCCAAAGGCGCTGACAGCCGCCCAGAGAAAGAGAACCGCCTGCAGCCTCATACTTGTCACAGGCTAAATCTCCTGGGACAGTCCCACATTTGCGAGGCAGTTCCTGCAGCAGGAGGAGGAGGAAGCTGTTGTTTCCCTCCCCCCTGGGGCTGTGAGTGGAACTCTTCAGCCGCGGCGAGATCCCAACATTGACTCCTTCGCCCAGGCGGCGAGAGGGAGGGAGTTGGAAATGGGGGGGGGGGGGGGGTAGCCGCTTGAAACTTTCCACCAATCCTGGGGCCTCTGTTGTTTGGCTAATATTCTGATTGGTTCGGAAAAGTTAACATCCAGCAGGCGAATACCCAGTCGGGTTGTATCCAAAAAAAGACAGATCAAATTATATTGAGAAAAAAAACACAGGAAACCTCAATGATGCAAACACAAGCAGAAGAGTTCCCTTTAAAACTAATATTATGTATTGATTTAAACTGAAAGGTTCATTCTGATTTAAGGTCGCAGGATGTTAAATCTCCGCTTTGATTAAAGTTTCTGTTTAAGTACAGGGGCTGTCTTCTTTCTTGGTGTTAAGTATCAGACCAGCTTCTTGTGGACTGAATCTGGGTCAAGAATGTTCGATTAGCTCTAGTGGTCGTTTCTTTCCTGTAAAGAAAGAGGCCATTCAGCCCCTCGAGCCTGTCACCTGGGATCATGGCTGATCTGTCATCTAGCTCCATCCACTCCCCCACATCCCAGAAATACGCCAATCTCAGCCTCACTTGCTGTCTGCAGAAGCGATCTTCCGAATTGCGCCACCCTGTGTGTGTCGACCTGTTTCTTAATTTCACTCCTGAAAGGTTCATTCTTATCCCAGTGCCCTGATTTCAACAGCCAGTGGGAAGTGTATCTCTCTCTCTCCAACCCCCCCCCCCCCCCCCCCCGCCTTTCAGCTTGAAATGTTACAAACTTCGACCCCTTGACCGTATCAATTTCAACCACCCAGGAACACCTGGTTTATCTAATCCTTCCTGGTAAATTAACATTAGACTGGCTTTCACTCTGGTGAATCCACCATGCACGCCCTCTAAGACCAATAAATGCTTCCTCAGTTGTGATGTCCAGAACTGTTCATTCTATTCCAGCTGTGCTCAAAACAAACTTTTGTATAGTCGAAACATGACCTTTAAAAATATTTCTGCTTGAGGTGTGGGCATCGCTGGGTGGGCCAGCATTTATTGCCCATTCCATTGTGTAATTTCAAGAAGGAATGAACTCTTGTGGCTAAAGGAATCAAGGGATAGGGGGGGAAGACGGGATCAGGATATTGAACTTGCACGATAGCGCAGTGGTTAGCACAGTTGCTTCACCGCTCCAGTGTCCCGGGTTCGATTCCCAGCTTGGGTCACTGTCTGTGCGGAGTCTGCACGTTCTCCCCGTGTCTGCGTGGGTTTCCTCTGGGTGCTCCGGTTTCCTCCCACAGTCCAAAGATATGCAGGTTAGGTAGATTGGCCATGCTAAATTGCCCTTAGTGTCCAAAAAGATTAGGTGGGGTTACGGGGATAGGGTGGATGTATGGGCTTAGATAGGGCCTGTGCAGACTCAATGGGCTAAATGGCCTCCTTCTACATGGTTGATTCTGTGATCTATGAGCTTGATGATCAGGCATGACGAATGACGGAGCAGGCTCGAAGGGCCGAATGGTCTCCTCTTGCTTCTATTTTCTACGTTTGTTTGCATCCCTAATTGCCCTTGAGAAGGTGGTGGTGAGCTGCTTTCTTGAAGTGCTTCAGTCCCTGTGGTGTAGGTACAGCCACAGTGCTGTTAGGGAGGGAGTTCCAGGATGTTGACCCAGCGACAGTGAAGGAACGGCAATGTTTCCAAGTTGGGGTGGTGAGTAGCTGGAAAGAGAACTTCCACAACTTTGTTTTCCAGTCATCTGAACATAATAAATAGAGATACTCTCCTTCCTCTTCCTAAAATAAATGGTTCCATATTTCTCACTTAGTCACTCAGTTCATGCATCTATTATTGTAGTGTTGATTTTTTTTGCATACCTACTAGACATCATACAATTCTTTTGGGAGGAGTGTTAACCAGGTCTGTCCGGTGTGATCTGGGTGGGAAAGCCTTTAAATATGTAACGTTCAGCTGCACAACAGCGCCAGGGTGATGTATTTTAGAATTAGATTTAGATTTATTGGCACTTGTACCGAGGTCAGTGAAAAGTATTGTTCTGCGTACAGTCCAGGCAGATCGCTCCATAGATGAACAAAACATAAACATACGATGAAGCATACGGAGCATAGTGATACAACAGTAGAGATGTGTAGAGAGATCAGTTCTGTCCATTAGAGGGTCATTCAGGAGCCTGGTTACAGCAATGAAGAAGCTGCTGTTGAATCTGTTAGCGCGTGTTCTCTGACTTTTGTATCTTCTGCCCAATGGAAGAGACATAACCCGAGTGCGAGGGGTCTTTGATCATGCTGCCTGCTTTCCCAAGGCAGCGGGAGGTGTAGACAGAGTCAATGGATGGGAGGCCGGTTCGCATGCTGGACTGGGCTGTGTTCACGACTCTATAGTTTTGTACAGTCTTGGGCTGAGCAGTTGCCTTACCAAGCTGTCCTTGGATGGAGTGTAGTGCTGATTCAACGTATGACTCTGGGGCTAAAAGTGAATACACATTTCATACTTCCAAAGGTTTATGTTCCCTTGAATATAGAAGATTAAAAGAAGATCTAATTGTGGTATTATAGGTATTACGGTACCTGATAGGCTAAAGCACTATTGGTGGAAACTGTATGCTTTCTATTGGCTAGAGTGTATAATAGCTCCGCCCTGATAGGTGGGGTATAAGAACCCGTGCCGCCCCAGCAGCCCTCATTCTGTACCTGAGCTGCTGGGGGAAACATCTAGCTTATTAAAGCCTTCAGTTGGACTACAACCTCGCTTTAGTGGTCATTGATTGTGCATCAATTTAATAAGCTAGATTTTAAGAAGAAAGGATGGAGCTACGAATCAAGCCGGAGTGCCTGCAACTTAGCCCCGCAACGCGGCAAACTCAGCGGCGATCTTCAAGCACTGGCTGGCGTGCTTTAAAGGGTATCTCGAGACAGCCAAAAACGCACCCACGGGAGAGCAGAAACTGCACGTCCTGCACTCAAGGGTGAGCCCGGAGATTTACACCCTCATCGAGGAAGCGGAAGACTTCGATGCAGCAATAGAGCTGCTAAAAGGACACTATATTCGCCCGGTAAACCAGGTCTACGCCCGTCACCTGCTTACAACAAGGCGACAAACCCCTGGGGAATCACTGGAGGAATTCTACCGTGCACTCCTGGTGCTGGGAAGAAGCTGCGGCTGCCCGCAAGTTTCGGTAAGCGAACACACGGAACTCTTAGTCCGGGACTCTTTCGTGGCAGGTGTGCTTTCATCACAAATCCGCCAGCGCCTGTTAGAGAAGGATACCCTGGGTCTCAGGGAGGCACATGCCCTTGCAGGCTCCCCGGACGTGGCCTCCAGGAACGCCCACGCCTACGTTCCCGACCGCACGGCAGTGCCCTGGGCAGCGTGGAACCCCTCCGCAGCCGACTCCAAGACATTCCCCATCCTCCCACAGGCCTGCACTGCAAGGCGGCCTGGAAACCCCGAGGGGCCTCGCTGCTACTTTTGCGGGCAGGCCAAGCACCCCCGCCAGTGCTGCCCGGCTGCGCATCCACCTGCAAGGGATGTGGCAAAAAGGGCCATTTCGTGGGGGTATGTCAGGCACGAGCGGTGGCCGCGGTCTCCAGCGGCCAATGCGGACCGCAACCACAAACTTCTCCACGGGCCCCGTGCGGCCAGTGGTTGCCACCACCTCCATTACCCAGGCCCTCGTGCGGACCCCGGGCGCCGCCATCTTGTTCCGCGGATGCCACGTTGGAGGGATGGGCGCCGCCATTTTGTGCACCCCCGGCCATGTGCGACCAATGGGAGATGCCATCTTGGATGAACCCCCAGGACCCCAGCTCGGCTGACCGCACACTGCCCGAACAGAACTCTCAACTACTGCGATTGGCCTCGGTGACTCTGGATCAGTCTCGGCCTCGAACACTCTCAACCGCTACGACAACCGTTTTCATCAACGGGCACGAGACGTCCTGCCTAATCGACTCTGGGAGCACGGAGAGCTTCATACACCCTGACACGGTAAGGCACTGTTCCCTCTTCATCCACCCTGTTAATCAAAAAATCTCACTGGCCTCTGGTTCCCACTCAGTGGAGATAAAGGGGTTTTGTGTAGCAAACCTCACAGTCCAGGGAAGGGAGTTCAAAAATTTCCGTCTCTACGTCCTTCCCCACCTCTGCGCGGCTACACTCCTGGGGTTAGACTTTCAGTGTAACCTTCAAAGTCTGACCTTCCAATTCGGCGGCCCTATACCCCCCCTTACTGTCTGCGGCCTCGCGACCCTTAAGGCCGACCCTCCTTCCCTGTTTGCGAACCTCACCCCGGATTGCAAATCCGTCGCCACCAGGGGCAGACGCTACAGTGCCCAGGACCGGATCTTTATTAGGTTATAGGTCCAAAGGCTACTGAGGGAAGGATTCATTGAAGCCAGTAACAGCCCCTGGAGAGCTCAAGTAGTGGTGGTAAAAACCGGGGAGAAGCATAGGATGGTCATCGACTACTGTCAGACCATCAACAGGTTTACGCAGCTGGATTCGTACCCTCTCCTCCGTGTATCTGACCTGGTAAACAGGATCGCGCATTATAAGGTCTTCTCCACGGTGGATCTCAAGTCCGCCTACCACCAGCTCCCCATCCACACTAGTGACCGCAAATACACTGCCTTCAAGACAGACGGGCGGCTCTATCACTTCTTAAGGGTTCCCTTTGGTGTCACCAATGGGGTCTCGGTCTTCCAGCGCGAGATGGACTGAATGGTTGACCGGTACGGTTTACGGGCAACATTCCCGTATCTCGATAATGTCACCATCTGCGGCCACGACCAGCAGGACCACGACACCAACCTCCGAAAATTTCTCCAGACCACTAAATTCCTTAACCTAACATACAATAAGGATAAATGCATGTTTAGCACCGACCGTCTAGCCATTCTCGGCTACGTAGTGCGAAATGGAGTTATAGGCCCCGACCCTGAACGCATGCGCCCCGTTAAAAGTTCCCCCTTCCTCACTGCTCCAAGGCCCTGAAACGCTGCCTAGGGTTTTTTAGCTACTACGCCTAGTGGGACACCAACTATGCGGACAAGGCCCGTCCCCTGATCCATTTCTGCAACTTTTCCCCTGTTGATAGAGGCCCGCCAGGCCTTCAGCCGCATCAAAGCAGACATTGCAAAGGCCACAATGCACGCCATCAATGAGTCCCTCCCCTTCCAGGTCGAGAGCGACGCGTCCGACGTAGCTCTGGCGGCCACCCTCAATCAAGCGGGCAGACCCGTGGACTTCTACTCCCGTACCCTCCATGCTTCCGAAATCCGCCACTCCTCAGTCGAAAAAGAGGCCCAGGCCATAGTAGAAGCTGTGTGACATTGGAGGCATTACCTGGCCGGCAGGAGATTCACTCTCCTCACTGACCAACGGTTGGTTGCTTTCATGTTCGATAATACACAGCGGGGCAAGATAAAAAACGACAAAACCTTGCGGTGGAGGATCGAACTCTCCACCTACAACTACGAGATCTTGTATCGTTCCGGGAAGCTAAACGAGCCTCCTGAAGCCCTGTCCCGTGGCGCCACCGCACAAGTGGACCACCTCTGAGCCCTCCACGAGGACCTCTGCCACCCGGGGTCACTCGCTTTTTCCATTTCGTCAAGACCCGCAACCTGCTGTACTCCATCGAGGAGGTCAGGACAGCCACTAGGGACTGCCAAATCTGCGCAGAGTGCAAACCGCACTTCTACCGGCCAGAGAGAGCGCACCTGATAAAGGCTTCCCGTCCCTTGGAACGCCTCATCATGGACTGCAAAGGCCCCCTCCCCTCCACTGACCGTAACACATACTTCCTGTTTCCATTCGCCATTCCCTGCCCCGACATCACCGCCACCACCGTCATCAAGGCCCTCCATAGCATTTTTGCACTGTTCGGGTTCCCCACTTACATTCATGAGCGACAAACTGCATCAATTCCTGCTCAGCAAGGGTATCCATAAGACCATAAGACCATAAGACATAGGAGTGGAAGTAAGGCCATTCGGCCCATCGAGTCCATTCCACCATTCAATCATGGCTGATTTCAACTCCATTTACCCGCTCTCTCTCCATAGCCCTTAATTCCTCGAGAAATCAAGAATTTATCAACTTCTGTCTTAAAGGCACTCAACGTCCCGGCCTCCACCGCCCTCTGTGGCAATGAATTCCACAGACCCACCACTCTCTGGCTAAAGAAATTTCTCCTCATCTCTGTTCTAAAGTGACTCCCTTTTATTCTAAGGCTGTGCCCCCGGGTCCTAGTCTCCCCTGCTAATGGAAACAACTTCCCTACATCCACCCTATCTAAGCCATTCATTATCTTGTAAGTTTCTATTAGATCTCCCCTCAACCTCCTAAACTCAAATGAATATAATCCCAGGATCCTCAGACGTTCATCGTATGTTAGGCCTACCATTCCTGGGATCATCCGTGTGAATCTCCGCTGGATCCGCTCCAGTGCCAGTATGTCCTTCCTGAGGTGTGGGGCCCAAAATTGCTCACAGTATTCTAAATGGGGCCTAACTAATGCTTTATAAAGCTTCAGAAGTACATCCCTGCTTTTATATTCCAAGCCTCTTGAGATGAATGACAACATTGCATTTGCTTTCTTAATTACGGACTAAACCTGCAAGTTTACCTTTAGAGAATCCTGGACTAGCACTCCCAAGTCCCTTTGCACTTCAGCATTATGAATTTTGTCACCGTTTAGAAAATAGTCCACGCCTCTATTTTTTCCAAAGTGCAAGACCTCGCACTTGCCCATGTTGAATTTCATCAGCCATTTCTTGGACCACTCTCCTAAACTGTCTAAATCTTTCTGCAGCCTCGAGCAGGACGACCAGTTACAACCCCCGGGGTAACGGACAGGTAGAGAGGGAGAACGGAACAGTCTGGAAGACCGTCCTACTGGCCCTACGGTCCAGGAACCTCCCAGTCTCCCGCTGGCAACATATCCTCCCGGATGCCCTCCACTCCATCCGGTCACTACTTTGTATGACCACCAATCAGACACCTCACGAATGTCTCCTTGTCTTCCCTCGGAAGTCCTCCTCTGGGACCTCGCTCCCGACCTGGCTGGCAGCACCTGGACCCATCCTGCTCCGAAAACACGTGCGGGCGCACAAGTCGGACCCGTTGGTCGAGAGGGTGCATCTGCTCCATGCTAACCCCCAGTACGCCCATGTGGCATACCCCGATGGCCGACAAGATACGGGCTCCCTTCGGAACCTGGCACCCGCCGGAACTCCACGCACATTCCAGCCACCAGTCCCCCCCTCCCCCCCACCGCAGCACCTTACAGGAGGATCGGTCCTTCCGCCGCCCCTGCCTCGGCCCCCCAACCCACCGATGCCCCCCGCAGGCACTCCCTTCCCAGGTCAGCCGTTTTCCCCATCAGCGCCATCTAGGGGTGACGAAGCTGCCATGGAGATCAAAGCCACGCTCCCGGAGTCACAGACGCCCGAGCCTCCACCGGAGTCACCACCGAGGCTCCGACGATCACAGAGGACGACCAGGGCCCCCGACCGACTGATTGCTGCGACAACGAATGAACGGACATCGTGCGACAATCACCAGGCAGGAATGTTCCCTTCCAGTTGGGGAACACTTCAGCAGTCAAGGGCATTCAGCCTCTGATCTCCGGGTAAGCGTTCTCCAAGGCGGCCTTCAGGACGCGCGACAACTCAGAATCGCCGAGCAGAAGCTTATAGCCAAGTTCCGCACACATGAGTGCGGCCTCAACCGGGACCTGGGATTCATGTCGCATTACATTCATCCCCCACCATCTGGCCTGCGAAATCCTACCAACTGTCCTGGCTTGACACAATTCACCCCATCTCTGGATCTGTAAAGATTTAATCACCTGCTAATACTCGCATTCCAAGCATTGTCTGGCATCTTTGAATCTGTCTATATATACGTTTCTGGAACATACCTCTTCATTCACCTGAGGAAGGAGCAGCGCTCCGAAAGCTAGTGATATCGAAACAAACCTGTTGGACTTTAACCTGGTGTTGTAAAACTTCTTACTGTGCTCGCCCCAGTCCAACGCCGGCATCTCCACTTCATTTTAACTGTAATCTTTAAATATTAACCATCAAATGTACATAGCTGCCAGACTTGTAAATAGTTACTAAACACTGTACGGAGGTTTTACGGTACCTCCATAACTAATTATACCATGTTGTTATGTTTTGTAGTTGCTGGCCACCACTCCCGCCGGACTCTTTTTTTAACAGGGGTGAATGTGGTATTATAGGTATTACGGTACCTGATAGGCTAAAGCACCATTGGTGGAAACTGTATGCTTTCTATTGGCTAGAGTGTATAATAGCTCCGCCCTGATAGGCAGGGTATAAGAACCCGTGCCGCCCCAGCAGCCCTCATTCTGTACCTGAGCTGCTGGGGGAAACATTTAGCTTATTAAAGCCTTCAGTTGGACTACAACCTCGCTTTAGTGGTCATTGATCGTGCATCACTAATAGACCATAAGATATAGGAGCAGATGTAAGCATTTCAGCCCATCGAGTCCGCTCCTCCATTCAATGAGATCATGACTGATCTGATATAATCCTCAACTCCACGTTCCCGCCTTATCCTCATAACCTTCGATTCCCTAACTGACTAAAAATCTGATGAAGGTTGTTGAATGGGTTAATGGAGAGAATCTATTTCCTCTGATGTAGGAGTTCAGAACAAGGGCTCCAAAATCCCCACCCTGACACTTATCTGCTTGTGATTGTGTCTCTGTTTGCTCCTGGCCCAGTGCCATTTGACCGCCCGAACTTGCCTACCTGCCGACTTCAGCCCTATTGCCAACCGATTTTGAGTGCACAGCTGACTGACAATCTGACAATATACAGACAAGACTTGGGGAGTTAAAACCCTCTGGGCCTGAAAGCTGGGCCAGTGAGTGCATGTTGAAACCACCCCAACCTTCACCGTGAGTTAAAATCAAGTACATTTTCCCTTCTTTTTCTGTGTTACATTCCCAAAGTTTTTCCTTCCGACACTTCTTGAATATTTTTCGCCCACTAAAATGATTACAGCATTGAATAATGGCCTGGCCCATCGTGTCTGCACCAGTTCTCCAAATGAGCATCATGACTTAGTGCCTGTCTTAGATAGTTTCTATTCACATAATCATCCAATGCCCCCTTGAATATCCCAGGAACACGAAACATTGCTGAAGTTGACATAGTCTCTCAAGAGATTAATAAAAAGCACAATTTAAGTTAAAACCTTAAGACTTTTCTCAATACTTATCTCTGGAGCACTTTAATCTTTTTAGATTGGTACGGATTGAGATTTGGATAAATAGAAATATACACCAGCAGTCTTAAATGATATCAAAATACTGCAGATCCTGGAAATCTGAAATAAAGGCTGAAAGAGCTGGAAATACTCAGCAGGTTAAGTTGCATTGTGGAGAGTGCGACAGAGTTCATGTTTCAGGTCGATGATCATCAAAAAAGCACCTGCTATAATATTTTGCTTTCTACCGACAAAAATTCAAAATAAATATAATTCTCTTTTATGATAATAAAAATCTTTATTAGTGTCACAAGTAGGCTTACATTAACACTGCAATGAAGTTACTGTGAAAATCGCCCAGTCGCCACATTCTGGCACCTGTTGGGGTACACGGAGGGAGAATTCAGAATGTCCAAATTACCTAACAGCACGTCTTTCAGGACTTGTGGGAGGAAACTGGAGCACCCGGAGAAAAACCCACGCAGACACGGGAAGACCGTGCAGACTCCACACAGCAACCCAAGCCAGGAATCAAACCCAGGAGCCTGCCGCTGGAAAACAACTGTGTTAACCACCGTGCTACCTTGCCACCCTTATAGCACCTGGTTATGTTCCCCTTGCCATTTACAGGGGTCCCAGGAAAATTGAATAGGATAAGATAAAGGAGAAATATCCCCTTAGGTACAATATTAAACATCAATGACAAAATTAATTTCAAAGGTTGAGCTCTCCAGAATGAGAGCTAGGTGAGTGGAGATAAACAGACGCCTGGAGTGGAGCCATTAGCTGCCACAGCACCATCCACTGGCCAGAGACCTGAATTGATACAGCCCAAAGTTGCCAGAGATCGTGGCATGATTTTCCTTGAGGGGAGACAGGACACAAAAGTCGGGAACTACAACGGGCAGACCATGAAAACCACAACAGGTCTGGCAGCATCTGTGGAGAGAAAAGCAGAGATAACATTCCGAGTCCAAAGAGACTCTTCTTCAGAACTCATATTGGACACACTCACACACACCCATCCCTTACTCACACACCCATCCCTCACTCACACACACCCATCCGACACTCACACACCCATCCCTCAATCACACACACCCATCCCTCACTCACACACCCATCCCTCAATCACACACACCCATCCCTCACTCACACACACCCATCCCTCACACACACACCCATCCCTCACTCACACACACCCATCCCTCACTCACACACACCCATCCCTCACACACACACCCATCCCTCACTCACACACCCATCCCTCACTCACACACCCATCCCTCACACAGACACCCATCCCTGACACACACACCCATCCATCACTCACACACAACCATCCCTCACTCACACACCCATCCCTCACTCACACACGCACATCCCTCACACCCACACACCCATCTGGCACACACACACGCATCCCTCACACACACACCCATCCCTCACACACACACCCATCCCTTACACACACACCCATCCCTCACTCACACACCCGTCCCTCACTCACACACCCATCCCTCACACACGCACCCAACCCTCAGTCACACACGCCCATCCCTCACTCACACACACCCATCCCTCACTCACACACCCATCCCTCACACACACACCCATCCCTCACACACACACCCATCCCTCACTCGCACACCCATCCCTCACTCACACACCCATCCCTCACAGACACACCCATCCCTCACTCACACACGCTCATCCCTTACACACACACCCATCCCTCACACACACACCCATCCCTCACACACACACCCATCCCTTACACACACACACCCATCCCTCACACACACACCCATCCCTTACACACACACACCCATCCCTCACACACACACCCATCCCTCACACACACACCCATCCCTCACTCACACACGCGCATCCCTCACACACACCC
The DNA here is from genome assembly GCF_047496885.1 of Scyliorhinus torazame. Lineage (NCBI taxonomy): Eukaryota > Metazoa > Chordata > Chondrichthyes > Carcharhiniformes > Scyliorhinidae > Scyliorhinus > Scyliorhinus torazame. The sequence continues at coordinate 101,690,135 of NC_092723.1, read as the reverse complement.
ATCCCTCACTCACACACCCATCCCTCACTCACACACGCCCATCCCTCACACACACACCCATCCCTCACACACACACCCATCCCTCACACACACACCCATCCCTCACTCACACACGCTCATCCCTCACACACACACCCATCCTTCACACACACACCCATCCCTCACTCACACACGCCCATCCCTCACACACACACACCCATCCCTCACACACACACCCATCCCTCACACACACACCCATCCCTCACTCACACACGCCCATCCCTCACACACACACCCATCCCTCACACACACACCCATCCCTCACACACACACCCATCCCTCACTCACACACGCTCATCCCTCACACACACACCCATCCTTCACACACACACCCATCCCTCACTCACACACGCCCATCCCTCACACACACACAACGATCCCTCATACACACACCCATCCCTCACACACACACACCCATCCCTCACACACACACCCATCCATCACACACACACCCAACCCTCACTCACACATCCCTCACTCACACACGCCCATCCCTCACACACACGCCCATCCCTCACACACACCCCATCCCTCACACACACATCCCTCACTCACACACGCCCATCCCTCACACACACACCCATCCCTCACTCACACACCCATCCCTCACTCACACACCCATCCCTCACACACACACGCCCATCCCTCACACACACACCCATCCCTCACTCACACACAACCATCCCTCACACACACACCTATCCCTCACTCACACACGCCCATCCCTCACACACACACCCATCCCTCACACACACACCCATCCGGCACACACACACCCATCCTGCACTCACACACACATCCCTCACACACACCCATCCCTCACACACACACACCCATCCCTCACTCACACACACCCATCCCTCACTCACACACACATCCCTCACTCACACACACACACACCCATCCCTCACACACACAACCATCCCTCACTCACACACACACACCCATCCCTCACTAACACACATACACCCATCCCTCACTAACACACAAATCCCTCACTCACACACACACATCCATCCCACACTATGACACACACACACAAAGATCCCTTACTAACACACACACATCCCTCGCTAACACACACATGCCTCACTAACACACACACACACCTATCACTCACTAACACACATCCCTCACTCACATACATCCCTCACTAACACACACACACCCATCCCTCACTCACACACACCCATCCCTCACTCACACACACCCTTCCCTCACTCACACACACCCATCCCTCACTCACACACCCATCCCTCACTCACACACACCATCCCTCACTCACACACACCCATCCCTCACTCACACACACCATCCCTCACACACACACCCATCCCTCACTCACACACCCATCCCTCACTCACACACAACCATCCCTCACACACACACCCATCCCTCACACACACACCCATCCCTCACACACACACCCATCCCTCACTCACACACCCATCCCTCACTCACACACCCATCCCTCACACAGACACCCATCCCTCACACACACACCCATCCATCACTCACACACAACCATCCCTCACTCACACACCCATCCCTCACTCTCACACGCCCATCCCTCACACCCACACACCCATCCGGCACACACACACCCATCCCTCCCACACACACCCATCCCTCACACACACACCCATCCCTTACACACACATCCATCCCTCACTCACACGCCCATCCCTCACTCACACACACCCAACCCTCAGTCACACACGCCCATCCCTCACTCACACACACCCATCCCTCACTCACACACCCATCCCTCACACACACACCCATCCCTCACGCACACACCGATCCCTCACTCGCACACCCATCCCTCACTCACACACCCATCCCTCACACACACACCCATCCCTCACTCACACACGCTCATCCCTTACACACACACCCATTCCTCACACACACACCCATCCCTCACTCACACACGCCCATCCCTCACACACACACACCCATCCCTCACACACACACCCATCCCTCACACACACACCCATCCCTCACTCACACACGCGCATCCCTCACACACACACCCATCCCTCACTCACACACGCCCATCCCTCACACACACACACCCATCCCTCACACACACACCCATCCCTCACACACACACCCATCCCTCACTCACACACGCTCATCCCTCACACACACACCCATCCCTCATTCACACACGCCCATCCCTCACACACACACACCCATCCCTCACACACACACCCATCCCTCACACACACACCCATCCCTCACACACACACCCATCCCTCACTCACACACGCTCATCCCTCACACACACACCCATCCCTCACACACAAACCCATCCCTCACTCACACACGCCCATCCCTCACACACACACAACCATCCCTCATACACACACCCATCCCTCACACACACACACCCATCCCTCACACACACACCCATCCCTCACACACACACCCATCCCTCACACACACGCCCATCCCTCACACACACCCCATCCCTCACACACACATCCCTCACTCACACACGCCCATCCCTCACACACACACCCATCCCTCACTCACACACGCCCATCCCTCACACACACACACCCATCCCTCACTCACACACAACCATCCCTCACACACACACCTATCCCTCACTCACACACGCCCATCCCTCACACAAACACCCATCCCTCACACACACACCCATCCGGCACACACACACCCATCCCGCACTCACACACACATCCCTCACACACACCCATCCCTCACACACACACACCCATCCCTCACTCACACACACCCATCCCTCACTCACACACCCATCCCTCACTCACACACCCATCCCTCACTCACACACACCATCCCTCACACAAACACCCATCCCTCACTCACACACCCATCCCTCACTCACACACACCCATCCCTCACACACACACCCATCCCTCACACACACACCCATCCCTCACACACACACCCATCCCTCACTCACACACCCATCCCTCACTCACACACCCATCCCTCACACACACACCCATCCCTCACTCACACACCCATCCCTCACTCACACACGCCCATCCCTCACACCCACACACCCATCCGGCACACACACACCCATCCCTCACACACACACCCATCCCTCACACACACACCCATCCCTTACACACACATCCATCCCTCACTCACACGCCCATCCCTCACTCACACACACCCATCCCTCACACACGCACCCAACCCTCAGTCACACACGCCCATCCCTCACTCACACACACCCATCCCTCACTCACACACCCATCCCTCACACACACACCCATCCCTCACACACACACCGATCCCTCACTCGCACACCCATCCCTCACTCACACACCCATCCCTCACACACACACCCATCCCTCACTCACACACGCTCATCCCTCACTCACACACGCCCATCCCTCACACACACACACCCATCCCTCACACACACACACCCATCCCTCACTCACACACGCCCATCCCTCACACACACACACCCATCCCTCACACACACACCCATCCCTTACACACACACACCCATCCCTCACACACACACCCATCCCTCACACACACACCCATCCCTCACTCACACACGCCCATCCCTCACACACACACACCCATCCCTCACACACACACCCATCCCTCACACACACACCCATCCCTCACTCACACACACACCCATCCCTCACACACAAACCCATCCCTCACTCACACACGCCCATCCCTCACACACACACAACCATCCCTCATACACACACCCATCCCTCACACACACACACCCATCCCTCACACACACACCCATCCATCACACACACACCCATCCCTCACTCACACACGCTCATCCCTCACACACACGCCCATCCCTCACACACACCCCATCCCTCACACACACATCCCTCACTCACACACGCCCATCCCTCACACACACACCCATCCCTCACTCACACACGCCTATCCCTCACACACACACACCCATCCCTCACTCACACACAACCATCCCTCACACACACACCTATCCCTCACTCACACACGCCCATCCCTCACACACACACCCATCCGGCACACACACACCCATCCCGCACTCACACACACATCCCTCACACACACCCATCCCTCACACACACACACCCATCCCTCACTCACACACACCCATCCCTCACTCACACACACATCCCTCACTCACACACACACACACCGATCCCTCACACACACAACCATCCCTCACTCACACACACACACCCATCCCTCACTAACACACATACACCCATCCCTCACTAACACACAAATCCCGCACTCACACACACACATCCATCCCACACTATGACACACACACACAAAGATCCCTTACTAACACACACACATCCCTCGCTAACACACACATGCCTCACTAACACACACACACACCTATCCCTCACTAACACACATCCCTCACTCACATACATCCCTCATTAACACACACACCCATCCCTCACTAACACACACACACCCCTCACTAACACACACACACCCATTCCTCACGAACACACACATCCCTTACTAACACACACACACACCCCTCACTAACACACACACACATCGCTTACTAACACACACACACCTATCACTCACTAATACACACACACACATCCCTCACTAACACACACACACCCATCCCTCACTAACACACACACACACCCATCCCTCACTAACACACACACACACCCATCCCTCACTAAGATACACACCCATCCTTCACTAACACACACACACATCCCGCACTCACGCACAACCATTCCTCACTCACACACAACCATCCCTCACACACACATTCATCCCTCACTCACACACACACCCATCCCTCACTCACACACGCCCATCCCTCACTTACACACACATCCCTCACTCACACACACATCCCTCACTCACACACACATGCCCATCCCTCACACACACCCATCCCTCACACACGCACACATCCCTCACTCACACACACACACACCCATCCCTCACACACACAACCATCCCTCACTCACACACACACACCCATCCCTCACTAACACACATACACCCATCCCTCACTAACACACAAATCCCTCACTCACACACACACATCCATCCCACACTATGACACACACACACAAAGATCCCTTACTAACACACACACATCCCTCGCTAACACACACATGCCTCACTAACACACACACACACCTATCACTCACTAACACACATCCCTCACTCACATACATCCCTCACTAACGCACACACACCCATCCCTCACTCACACACACCCATCCCTCACACACACACCCATCCCTCACTCGCACACCCATCCCTCACTCACACACCCATCCCTCACACACACACCCATCCCTCACACACGCACCCAACCCTCAGTCACACACGCCCATCCCTCACTCACACACACCCATCCCTCACTCACACACCCATCCCTCACACACACAACCATCCCTCACTCACACACGCTCATCCCTTACACACACACCCATCCCTCACACACACACCCATCCCTCACTCACACACGCCCATCCCTCACACACACACACCCATCCCTCACACACACCCATCCCTTACACACACACACCCATCCCTCACACACACACCCATCCCTCACACACACACCCATCCCTCACTCACACACGCGCATCCCTCACACACACACCCATCCCTCACTCACACACGCCCATCCCTCACACACACACACCCATCCCTCACACACACACCCATCCCTCACACACACACCCATCCCTCACTCACACACGCTCATCCCTCACACACACACCCATCCCTCACTCACACACGCCCATCCCTCACACACACACACCCATCCCTCACACACACACCCATCCCTCACACACACACCCATCCCTCACACACACACCCATCCCTCACTCACACACGCTCATCCCTCACACACACGCCCATCCCTCACACACACCCCATCCCTCACACACACATCCCTCACTCACACACGCCCATCCCTCACACACACACCCATCCCTCACTCACACACGCCCATCCCTCACACACACACACCCATCCCTCACTCACACACAACCATCCCTCACACACACACCTATCCCTCACTCACACACGCCCATCCCTCACACACACACCCATCCCTCACACACACACCCATCCGGCACACACACACCCATCCCGCACTCACACACACATCCCTCACACACACCCATCCCTCACACACACACACCCATCCCTCACTCACACACACCCATCCCTCACTCACACACACATCCCTCACTCACACACACACACACCCATCCCTCACACACACAACCATCCCTCACTCACACACACACACCCATCCCTCACTAACACACATACACCCATCCCTCACTAACACACAAATCCCGCACTCACACACACACATCCATCCCACACTATGACACACACACACAAAGATCCCTTACTAACACACACACATCCCTCGTTAACACACACATGCCTCACTAACACACACACACACCTATCCCTCACTAACACACATCCCTCACTCACATACATCCCTCATTAACACACACACACCCATCCCTCACTAACACACACACACCCCTCACTAACACACACACACCCATCCCTCACGAACACACACATCCCTTACTAACACACACACACACCCCTCACTAACACACACACACATCGCTTACTAACACACACACACCTATCACCCACTAATCCACACACACACATCCCTCACTAACACACACACACCCATCCCTCACTAACACACACACACACCCATCCCTCACTAACACACACACACACCCATCCCTCACTAAGAGACACACCCATCCTTCACTAACACACACACACATCCCGCACTCACGCACAACCATTCCTCACTCACACACAACCATCCCTCACACACACATTCATCCCTCACTCACACACACACCCATCCCTCACTCACACACGCCCATCCCTCACTTACACACACATCCCTTAGTCACACACACATCCCTCACTCACACACACATGCCCATCCCTCACACACACCCATCCCTCACACACGCCCATCCTTCACACACACGCTCATCCCTCACACACATGCCCATCCCTCACACATATGTCCATCCCTCACACACGCCCATCCCTCACACACACACCCATCCCTCACTCACACATATCCCTCACACACGCCCATCCCTCACTCACACACACCCATCCCTCACTCACACACCCATCCCTCACACAGACACCCATCCCTCACACACACACCGATCCCTCACTCGCACACCCATCCCTCACTCACACACCCATCCCTCACACACACACCCATCCCTCACTCACACACGCTCATCCCTTACACACACACCCATCCCTCACACACACACCCATCCCTCACTCACACACGCCCATCCCTCACACACACACCCATCCCTCACACACACACCCATCCCTTACACACACACACCCATCCCTCACACACACACCCATCCCTCACACACACACCCATCCCTCACTCACACACCCATCCCTCACACACACACCCATCCCTCACACACACACCGATCCCTCACTCGCACACCCATCCCTCACTCACACACCCATCCCTCACACACACACCCATCCCTCACTCACACACGCTCATCCCTCACTCACACACGCCCATCCCTCACACACACACACCCATCCCTCACACACACACACCCATCCCTCACTCACACACGCCCATCCCTCACACACACACACCCATCCCTCACACACACACCCATCCCTTACACACACACACCCATCCCTCACACACACACCCATCCCTCACACACACACCCATCCCTCACTCACACACGCCCATCCCTCACACACACACACCCATCCCTCACACACACACCCATCCCTCACACACACACCCATCCCTCACTCACACACACACCCATCCCTCACACACAAACCCATCCCTCACTCACACACGCCCATCCCTCACACACACACAACCATCCCTCATACACACACCCATCCCTCACACACACACACCCATCCCTCACACACACACCCATCCATCACACACACACCCATCCCTCACTCACACACGCTCATCCCTCACACACACGCCCATCCCTCACACACACCCCATCCCTCACACACACATCCCTCACTCACACACGCCCATCCCTCACACACACACCCATCCCTCACTCACACACGCCTATCCCTCACACACACACACCCATCCCTCACTCACACACAACCATCCCTCACACACACACCTATCCCTCACTCACACACGCCCATCCCTCACACACACACCCATCCGGCACACACACACCCATCCCGCACTCACACACACATCCCTCACACACACCCATCCCTCACACACACACACCCATCCCTCACTCACACACACCCATCCCTCACTCACACACACATCCCTCACTCACACACACACACACCGATCCCTCACACACACAACCATCCCTCACTCACACACACACACCCATCCCTCACTAACACACATACACCCATCCCTCACTAACACACAAATCCCGCACTCACACACACACATCCATCCCACACTATGACACACACACACAAAGATCCCTTACTAACACACACACATCCCTCGCTAACACACACATGCCTCACTAACACACACACACACCTATCCCTCACTAACACACATCCCTCACTCACATACATCCCTCATTAACACACACACCCATCCCTCACTAACACACACACACCCCTCACTAACACACACACACCCATTCCTCACGAACACACACATCCCTTACTAACACACACACACACCCCTCACTAACACACACACACATCGCTTACTAACACACACACACCTATCACTCACTAATACACACACACACATCCCTCACTAACACACACACACCCATCCCTCACTAACACACACACACACCCATCCCTCACTAACACACACACACACCCATCCCTCACTAAGATACACACCCATCCTTCACTAACACACACACACATCCCGCACTCACGCACAACCATTCCTCACTCACACACAACCATCCCTCACACACACATTCATCCCTCACTCACACACACACCCATCCCTCACTCACACACGCCCATCCCTCACTTACACACACATCCCTCACTCACACACACATCCCTCACTCACACACACATGCCCATCCCTCACACACACCCATCCCTCACACACGCACACATCCCTCACTCACACACACACACACCCATCCCTCACACACACAACCATCCCTCACTCACACACACACACCCATCCCTCACTAACACACATACACCCATCCCTCACTAACACACAAATCCCTCACTCACACACACACATCCATCCCACACTATGACACACACACACAAAGATCCCTTACTAACACACACACATCCCTCGCTAACACACACATGCCTCACTAACACACACACACACCTATCACTCACTAACACACATCCCTCACTCACATACATCCCTCACTAACGCACACACACCCATCCCTCACTCACACACACCCATCCCTCACACACACACCCATCCCTCACTCGCACACCCATCCCTCACTCACACACCCATCCCTCACACACACACCCATCCCTCACACACGCACCCAACCCTCAGTCACACACGCCCATCCCTCACTCACACACACCCATCCCTCACTCACACACCCATCCCTCACACACACAACCATCCCTCACTCACACACGCTCATCCCTTACACACACACCCATCCCTCACACACACACCCATCCCTCACTCACACACGCCCATCCCTCACACACACACACCCATCCCTCACACACACCCATCCCTTACACACACACACCCATCCCTCACACACACACCCATCCCTCACACACACACCCATCCCTCACTCACACACGCGCATCCCTCACACACACACCCATCCCTCACTCACACACGCCCATCCCTCACACACACACACCCATCCCTCACACACACACCCATCCCTCACACACACACCCATCCCTCACTCACACACGCTCATCCCTCACACACACACCCATCCCTCACTCACACACGCCCATCCCTCACACACACACACCCATCCCTCACACACACACCCATCCCTCACACACACACCCATCCCTCACACACACACCCATCCCTCACTCACACACGCTCATCCCTCACACACACGCCCATCCCTCACACACACCCCATCCCTCACACACACATCCCTCACTCACACACGCCCATCCCTCACACACACACCCATCCCTCACTCACACACGCCCATCCCTCACACACACACACCCATCCCTCACTCACACACAACCATCCCTCACACACACACCTATCCCTCACTCACACACGCCCATCCCTCACACACACACCCATCCCTCACACACACACCCATCCGGCACACACACACCCATCCCGCACTCACACACACATCCCTCACACACACCCATCCCTCACACACACACACCCATCCCTCACTCACACACACCCATCCCTCACTCACACACACATCCCTCACTCACACACACACACACCCATCCCTCACACACACAACCATCCCTCACTCACACACACACACCCATCCCTCACTAACACACATACACCCATCCCTCACTAACACACAAATCCCGCACTCACACACACACATCCATCCCACACTATGACACACACACACAAAGATCCCTTACTAACACACACACATCCCTCGTTAACACACACATGCCTCACTAACACACACACACACCTATCCCTCACTAACACACATCCCTCACTCACATACATCCCTCATTAACACACACACACCCATCCCTCACTAACACACACACACCCCTCACTAACACACACACACCCATCCCTCACGAACACACACATCCCTTACTAACACACACACACACCCCTCACTAACACACACACACATCGCTTACTAACACACACACACCTATCACCCACTAATCCACACACACACATCCCTCACTAACACACACACACCCATCCCTCACTAACACACACACACACCCATCCCTCACTAACACACACACACACCCATCCCTCACTAAGAGACACACCCATCCTTCACTAACACACACACACATCCCGCACTCACGCACAACCATTCCTCACTCACACACAACCATCCCTCACACACACATTCATCCCTCACTCACACACACACCCATCCCTCACTCACACACGCCCATCCCTCACTTACACACACATCCCTTAGTCACACACACATCCCTCACTCACACACACATGCCCATCCCTCACACACACCCATCCCTCACACACGCCCATCCTTCACACACACGCTCATCCCTCACACACATGCCCATCCCTCACACATATGTCCATCCCTCACACACGCCCATCCCTCACACACACACCCATCCCTCACTCACACATATCCCTCACACACGCCCATCCCTCACTCACACACACCCATCCCTCACTCACACACCCATCCCTCACACAGACACCCATCCCTCACACACACACCGATCCCTCACTCGCACACCCATCCCTCACTCACACACCCATCCCTCACACACACACCCATCCCTCACTCACACACGCTCATCCCTTACACACACACCCATCCCTCACACACACACCCATCCCTCACTCACACACGCCCATCCCTCACACACACACCCATCCCTCACACACACACCCATCCCTTACACACACACACCCATCCCTCACACACACACCCATCCCTCACACACACACCCATCCCTCACTCACACACGCGCATCCCTCACACACACACCCATCCCTCACTCACACACGCCCATCCCTCACACACACACACCCATCCCTCACACACACACACCCATCCCTCACACACACACACCCATCCCTCACACACACACCCATCCCTCACACACACACCCGTCCCTCACTCACACACGCTCATCCCTCACACACACACCCATCCCTCACTCACACACGCCCATCCCTCACACACACACACCCATCCCTCACACACACACCCATCCCTCACACACACATCCATCCCTCACACACACACCCATCCCTCACTCACACACGCTCATCCCTCACACACACACCCATCCCTCACACACACACCCATCCCTCACTCACACACGCCCATCCCTCACACACACACAACCATCCCTCATACACACACCCATCCCTCACACACACACACCCATCCCTCACACACACACCCATCCATCACACACACACCCATCCCTCACTCACACACGCTCATCCCTCACACACACGCCCATCCCTCACACACACCCCATCCCTCACACACACATCCCTCACTCACACACGCCCATCCCTCACACACACACCCATCCCTCACTCACACACGCCCATCCCTCACACACACACACCCATCCCTCACTCACACACAACCATCCCTCACACACACACCTATCCCTCACTCACACACGCCCATCCCTCACACACACACCCATCCCTCACACACACACCCATCCGGCACACACACACCCATCCCGCACTCACACACACATCCCTCACACACACCCATCCCTCACACACACACACCCATCCCTCACTCACACACACCCATCCCTCACTCACACACACATCCCTCACTCACACACACACACACCCATCCCTCACACACACAACCATCCCTCACTCACACACACACACCCATCCCTCACTAACACACATACACCCATCCCTCACTAACACACAAATCCCGCACTCACACACACACATCCATCCCACACTATGACACACACACACAAAGATCCCTTACTAACACACACACATCCCTCGTTAACACACACATGCCTCACTAACACACACACACACCTATCCCTCACTAACACATATCCCTCACTCACATACATCCCTCATTAACACACACACACACCCATCCCTCACTAACACACACACACCCCTCACTAACACACACACACCCATTCCTCACGAAGACACACATCCCTTACTAACACACACACACACCCCTCACTAACACACACACACACATCGCTTACTAACACACACACACCTATCACCCACTAATACACACACACACATCCCTCACTAACACACACACACCCATCCCTCACTAACACACACACACCCATCCCTCACTAACACACACACACAATCATCCCTCACTAAGAGACACACCCATCCTTCACTAACACACACACACATCCCGCACTCACGCACAACCATTCCTCACTCACACACAACCATCCCTCACACACACATTCATCCCTCACTCACACACACACCCATCCCTCACTCACACACGCCCATCCCTCACTTACACACACATCCCTCACTCACACACACATCCCTCACTCACACACACATGCCCATCCCTCACACACACCCATCCCTCACACACGCCCATCCTTCACACACACGCTCATCCCTCACACACATGCCCATCCCTCACACATATGTCCATCCCTCACACACGCCCATCCCTCACACACACACCCATCCCTCACTCACACATATCCCTCACACACGCCCATCCCTCACATACGCCCATCCCTCACACATATGCCCATCATTCGCACGCATGCCCATCCCTCACTCATACATATCCCTCGCACACACGCGCAACCCTCACACACACCCATCCCTCACACACACACCCATCCCTCTCACACACACCCATGCCTCACACACACACCCATCCCTCACTCACACACAGCCATCCCTCACTCACGCACAGCCATCCCTCACACACACACACCCATCCCTCACTCACACACAACCATCCCTCACACACACACCCATCCCTCACACACACACACATCCGGCACACACACACCCATCCCTCACAGAAACACCCATCCTTCACACACACACCCATCCGGCACACACACACCCATCCCTCACACACACACCCATCCCTCACACACACACACACCCATCCCTCACACACACCCATCCTTCACTCACACACAACCATCCCTCACACACACACCCATCCCTCACTCACACACAACCATCCCTCACACACTCACCCATCCCTCACAAACACACACCCATCCCACACACACACACACCCATCCCATACACACACGCCCATCCCTCACACACACACACCCATCCCTCACACACAGACCCATCCCTCACTCACACACAACCATCCCTCACTCACACAAAACCATCCCTCACAAACACACACCCATCCCACACACACACACACCCATCCCATACACACACACCCATCCCACACACACACACACCCATCCCATACACACACGCCCATCCCTCACACACACACACCCATCCCACACACACACACCCATCCCTCACTCACACACAACCATTCCTCAAACACACACACATCCCTCACACACATACCCATCCCTCACACACACACACATTCGGCACACACACACCCATCCCGCACTCACACACACCCATCCCTCACACACACACCCATCCCTCACTCACACACAACCATCCCTCACACACACCCCCATTCGGCACACACACACCCATCCCTCACTCACACACACCCATCCCTCACTCACACACACGTCCCTCACACACACACCCATCCCTCACTCACACACCCATCCCTCACTCACACACAACCATCCCTCACTCACACACCCATCCCTCACTCACACACGCCCATCCCTCACACCCACACACCCATCCGGCACACACACACCCATCCCTCACACACACACCCATACCTCACACACACACCCATCCCTCACTCACACACACCCATCCCTCACTCACACACCCATCCCTCACACACACACCCATCCCTTACACACACACCCATCCCTCACTCACACACCCATCCCTCACTCACACACCCATCCCTCACACACGCACCCATCCCTCACTCACACACACCCATCCCTCACTCACACACCCATCACTCACACACACACCCATCCCTCACTCACACACCCATCCCTCACTCACACACCCATCCCTCACTCACACACCCATCACTCACACACACACCCATCCCTCACTCACACACACCCATCCCTCACTCACACACCCATCCCTCACTCACACACCCATCCCTCACACACGCACCCATCACTCTGTCACACACGCCCATCCCTCACTCACACACACCCATCCCTCACTCACACACCCATCACTCACACACACACCCATCCCTCACTCACACACACCCATCCCTCACTCACACACCCATCCCTCACTCACACACCCATCCCTCACACACGCACCCATCACTCTGTCACACACGCCCATCCCTCACTCACACACACCCATCCCTCACTCACACACCCATCACTCACACACACACCCATCCCTCACTCACACACACCCATCCCTCACACACACACCCATCCCTCACTCACACACGCCCATCCCTCACACACACACCCATCCCTCACACACACACCCATCCCTCACACACACACCCATCCCTCACTCACACACGCTCATCCCTCACACACACACCCATCCCTCACACACACACCCATCCCTCACTCACACACGCCCATCCCTCACACACACACACCCATCCCTCACACACACACCCATCCCTCACTCACACACGCTCATCCCTCACACATACACCCATCCCTCACACACACACCCATCCCTCACACACACGCCCATCCCTCACACACACACACCCATCCCTCACTCACACACACCCATCCCTCACTCACACACCCATCCCTCACTCACACACCCATCCCTCACTCACACACACCTATCCCTCACTCACACACCCATCCCTCACTCACACACACCCATCCCTCACTCACACACACATCCCTCACACACACACCCATCCCTCACACACACACCCATCCCTTACACACACACCCATCCCTCACTCACACACACCCATCCCTCACTCACACACCCATCCCTCACTCACACACACATCCCTCACACACACACCCATCCCTCACACACACACCCATCCCTTACACACACACCCATCCCTCACTCACACACACCTATCCCTCACTCACACACCCATCCCTCACTCACACACACCCATCCCTCACTCACACACACATCCCTCACTCACACACCCATCCCGCACTCACACACACCCATCCCTCACACACACACCCATCCCTTACACACACACCCATCCCTCACTCACACACCCATCCCTCACTCACACACCCATCCCTCACACACACCCATCCCTCACTCACATACCCATCCCTCACACACACACCCATCCCTTACACACACACCCATCCCTCACACACACACCCATCCCTCACTCACACACCCATCCCGCACTCACACACCCATCCCGCACTCACACACACCCATCCCTCACTCACACACACATCCCTCACTCACACACCCATCCCGCACTCACACACACCCATCCCTCACACACACACCCATCCCTTACACACACACCCATCCCTTACACACACACCCATCCCTCACTCACACACCCATCCCTCACTCACACACCCATCCCTCACACACACACCCATCCCTTACACACACACCCATCCCTCACTCACACACACCCATCCCTCACACACACATCCATCCCTCACACACACACCCATCCCTCACTCACACACCCATCCCTTACACACACACCCATCCCTCACTCACACACCCATCCCTTACACCCACACACCCATCCCTTACACACACACCCATCCCTCACACACACACCCATCCCTTACACACACACCCATCCCTTACACACACACCCATCCCTCACTCACACACCCATCCCTCACTCACACACCCATCCCTCACACACACACCCATCCCTTACACACACACCCATCCCTCACTCACACACACCCATCCCTCACACACACATCCATCCCTCACACACACACCCATCCCTCACTCACACACCCATCCCTTACACACACACCCATCCCGCACTCACACACACCCATCCCTCACTCACACACACATCCCTCACTCACACACCCATCCCGCACTCACACACACCCATCCCTCACACACACACCCATCCCTTACACACACACCCATCCCTTACACACACACCCATCCCTCACTCACACACCCATCCCTCACTCACACACCCATCCCGCACTCACACACACCCATCCCTCACACAGACACCCATCCCTTACACACACACCCATCCCTTACACACACACCCATCCCTCACTCACACACCCATCCCTCACTCACACACCCATCCCTCACTCACACACCCATCCCTTACACACACACCCATCCCTCACTCACACACCCATCCCTTACACACACACCCATCCCTCACTCACACACACCCATCCCTCACTCACACACCCATCCCTCACTCACACACACCCATCCCTCACACACACACCCATCCCTCACACACACACCCATCCCTCACACACACACCCATCCCTCACACACACACCCATCCCTCACACACACACCCATCCCTCACACACACACCCATCCCCCACACACACACCCATCCCTCACACACACACACCCATCCCTCACACACACACCCATCCCTCACACACACACCCATCCCTCACACACACACCCATCCCTCACTCACACACGCTCATCCCTCACACACACCCCCATCCCTCACTCACACACGCCCATCCCTCACACACACACACCCATCCCTCACTCACACACGCTCATCCCTCACACACACCCCCATCCCTCACTCACACACGCCCATCCCTCACACACACACACCCATCCCTCACTCACACACGCTCATCCCTCACACACACCCCCATCCCTCACTCACACACGCCCATCCCTCACACACACACACCCATCCCTCACTCACACACGCCCATCCCTCACACACACACCCATCCCTCACTCACACACACATCCCTCACACACACACCCATCCCTCACTCACACACACCCATCCCTCACACACACACCCATCCCTCACTCACACACGCCCATCCCTCACACACACACCCATCCCTCACACACACACCCATCCCTCACACACACACCCATCCCTCACTCACACACGCCCATCCCTCACACACACACACCCATCCCTCACACACACACCCATCCCTCACTCACACACGCTCATCCCTCACACATACACCCATCCCTCACACACACACCCATCCCTCACACACACGCCCATCCCTCACACACACACACCCATCCCTCACTCACACACACCCATCCCTCACTCACACACCCATCCCTCACTCACACACCCATCCCTCACTCACACACACCTATCCCTCACTCACACACCCATCCCTCACTCACACACACCCATCCCTCACTCACACACACATCCCTCACACACACACCCATCCCTCACACACACACCCATCCCTTACACACACACCCATCCCTCACTCACACACACCCATCCCTCACTCACACACCCATCCCTCACTCACACACACATCCCTCACACACACACCCATCCCTCACACACACACCCATCCCTTACACACACACCCATCCCTCACTCACACACACCTATCCCTCACTCACACACCCATCCCTCACTCACACACACCCATCCCTCACTCACACACACATCCCTCACTCACACACCCATCCCGCACTCACACACACCCATCCCTCACACACACACCCATCCCTTACACACACACCCATCCCTCACTCACACACCCATCCCTCACTCACACACCCATCCCTCACACACACCCATCCCTCACTCACATACCCATCCCTCACACACACACCCATCCCTTACACACACACCCATCCCTCACACACACACCCATCCCTCACTCACACACCCATCCCGCACTCACACACCCATCCCGCACTCACACACACCCATCCCTCACTCACACACACATCCCTCACTCACACACCCATCCCGCACTCACACACACCCATCCCTCACACACACACCCATCCCTTACACACACACCCATCCCTTACACACACACCCATCCCTCACTCACACACCCATCCCTCACTCACACACCCATCCCTCACACACACACCCATCCCTTACACACACACCCATCCCTCACTCACACACACCCATCCCTCACACACACATCCATCCCTCACACACACACCCATCCCTCACTCACACACCCATCCCTTACACACACACCCATCCCTCACTCACACACCCATCCCTTACACCCACACACCCATCCCTTACACACACACCCATCCCTCACACACACACCCATCCCTTACACACACACCCATCCCTTACACACACACCCATCCCTCACTCACACACCCATCCCTCACTCACACACCCATCCCTCACACACACACCCATCCCTTACACACACACCCATCCCTCACTCACACACACCCATCCCTCACACACACATCCATCCCTCACACACACACCCATCCCTCACTCACACACCCATCCCTTACACACACACCCATCCCGCACTCACACACCCATCCCGCACTCACACACACCCATCCCTCACTCACACACACATCCCTCACTCACACACCCATCCCGCACTCACACACACCCATCCCTCACACACACACCCATCCCTTACACACACACCCATCCCTTACACACACACCCATCCCTCACTCACACACCCATCCCTCACTCACACACCCATCCCGCACTCACACACACCCATCCCTCACACACACACCCATCCCTTACACACACACCCATCCCTTACACACACACCCATCCCTCACTCACACACCCATCCCTCACTCACACACCCATCCCTCACTCACACACCCATCCCTTACACACACACCCATCCCTCACTCACACACCCATCCCTTACACACACACCCATCCCTCACTCACACACACCCATCCCTCACTCACACACCCATCCCTCACTCACACACACCCATCCCTCACACACACACCCATCCCTCACACACACACCCATCCCTCACACACACACCCATCCCTCACACACACACCCATCCCTCACACACACACCCATCCCTCACACACACACCCATCCCCCACACACACACCCATCCCTCACACACACACACCCATCCCTCACACACACACCCATCCCTCACACACACACCCATCCCTCACACACACACCCATCCCTCACTCACACACGCTCATCCCTCACACACACCCCCATCCCTCACTCACACACGCCCATCCCTCACACACACACACCCATCCCTCACTCACACACGCTCATCCCTCACACACACCCCCATCCCTCACTCACACACGCCCATCCCTCACACACACACACCCATCCCTCACTCACACACGCTCATCCCTCACACACACCCCCATCCCTCACTCACACACGCCCATCCCTCACACACACACACCCATCCCTCACTCACACACGCCCATCCCTCACACACACACCCATCCCTCACTCACACACACATCCCTCACTCACACACCCATCCCTCACACAGACACCCATCCCTCACTCACACACGCTCATCCCTCACACACACACCCATCCCTCACACACACACCCATCCCTCACACACACACCCATCCCTCACACACACACCCATCCCTCACACATACATCCCTCACACACACACACACCCATCCCTCACACACACGCCCATCCCTCACACACACACCCATCCCTCACACACACACCCATCCCTCACTCACACACACCCATCCCTCACACACACACCTATCCCTCACTCACACACGCCCATCCCTCACACACACATCCATCCCTCACACACACACCCATCCCGCACTCACACACCCATCCCGCACTCACACACACATCCCTCACACACACCCATCCCTCACACACACACACCCATCCCTCACTCACACACACCCATCCCTCACTCACACACACCCATCCCTCACACACACACCCATCCCTCACTCACACACCCATCCCACACTCACACACCCAACCCTCACTCACACACAACCATCCCTCACTCACACACCCATCCCTCACTCACACACGCCCATCCCTCACTCACACACCCAACCCTCACTCACACACAACCATCCCTCACTCACACACCCATCCCTCACTCACACACGCCCATCCCTCACTCACACACCCAACCCTCACTCACACACAACCGTCCCTCACACACACACCCATTCGGCACACACACACCCATCCCTCACTCACACACACCCATCCCTCACTCACACACGCCCATCCCTCACTCACACACCCAACCCTCACTCACACACAACCGTCCCTCACACACACACCCATTCGGCACACACACACCCATCCCTCACTCACACACACCCATCCCTCACTCACACGCACCCATCCCTCACTCACACACACATCCCTCACTCACACACCCATCCCTCACTCACACACCCAACCCTCACTCACACACAACCATCCCTCACTCACACACCCATCCCTCACTCACACACGCCCATCCCTCACACCCACACACCCATCCGGCACACACACACACCCATCCCTCAAACACACACCCATCCCTCACACACACACACCCATCCCACACACACACACCCATCCCTCACTCACACACAACCATCCCTCAAACACACACCCATCCCTCACACACATACCCATCCCTCACACACACACCCATTCGGCACACACACACCCATCCCTCACTCACACACACCCATCCCTCACACACACACCCATCCCTCACTCACACACAACCATCCCTCACACACACACCCATTCGGCACACACACACCCATCCCTGACTCACACACACCCATCTCTCACTCACACACACATCCCCCACACACACACCCATCCCTCACTCACACACCCATCCCTCACTCACACACAACCATCCCTCATGCACACACCCATCCCTCACACACACCCATCCCTCACACACACGCCCATCCCTCACTCACACACGCCCATCCCTCACACACACACCCATCCCTCACACACACACCCATCCCTCACACACACACCCATTCGGCACACACACCCCCATCCCTCACACACACACACATCCGGCACACACACAACCATCCCGCACTCACACACACATCCCTCACATACACACCCATCCCTCACTCACACACAACCATCCCTCACTCACACACACATCCCTCACTCACACACACACACACCCATCCCTCACTCATTCACAACCATCCCTCACACACGCACCCATCCCTCACTCAGACACACACACCCATCCCTCACTCACACACACCCATCCCTCACTCACACACACATCCCTCACTCACACACACACACCCATCCCTAACTAACACACACCCATCCCTCACACACACACACCTTTCCCTCACTCACTCACACGCACCCATCCCTCACTCAGACACACACACCCATCCCTCACTCACACACACCCATCCCTCACACACACAACAATCCCTCACTCACACACATACACCCATCCCTAACTAACACACACCCATCCCTCACACACACACACCTTTCCCTCACTCACTCACACACACCCATCCCTCACTAACACACATACACCCATCCTTCACACACACACATCCCTCACACACACACCCATCCCTCACACACACACCCATTCGGCACACACACACCCATCCCTCACACACACACACATCCGGCACACACACAACCATCCCGCACTCACACACACATCCCTCACACACACACCCATCCCTCACTCACACACAACCATCCCTCACTCACACACACATCCCTCACTCACACACACACACACCCATCCCTCACTCATTCACAACCATCCCTCACACACGCACCCATCCCTCACTCAGACACACACACCCATCCCTCACTCACACACACCCATCCCTCACTCACACACACATCCCTCACTCACACACACACACCCATCCCTCACACACACAACCACCCCTCACTCACACACATACACCCATCCCTAACTAACACACACCCATCCCTCACACACACACACCTTTCCCTCACTCACTCACACACACCCATCCCTCACTAACACACATACACCCATCGCTCACTAACACACACCCCTCACTCACACACACACACCCATCCCTCACTAACACACACACACACAAAGATCCCTTACTAACACACACACATCCCTCGCTAACACACACATGCCTCACTAACACACACACACACCTATCCCTCACTAACACACATCCCTCACTTACATACATCCCTCACTAACACACACACACCCATCCCTCACTAACACACACACAACGCTCACTAACACACACACACCCATCCCTCACGAACACACACATCCCTTACTAACACACACACACATCCCTCACTAACACACACACACAACCCTTACTAACACACACACCCATCACTCACTAATACACACACACACATCCCTCACTAACACACACACCCATCCCTCACTAACACACACACCCACCCATCCCTCACTAACACACACACACACACACCCCTCACTAACACACACACCCATCCCTCACTAACACACACACACACACATCCCGCACTCACGCACAACCATTCCTCACTCACACACAACCATCCCTCACACACACATTCATCCCTCACTCACACACACACCCATCCCTCACTCACACACGCCCATCCCTCAGTTACACACACATCCCTCACTCACACACACATCCCTCACTCACACACACACACCCATCCCTCACACACACCCATCCCTCACACACGCCCATCCTTTACACACACGCTCATCCCTCACACACATGCCCATCCCTCACACATATGTCCATCCCTCACACACGCCCATCCCTCACACACACGCCCATCCCTCACATACACTCCTATCCCTCACTCACACATATCCCTCACACACACGCCCATCCCTCACATACGCCCATCCCTCACACATATGCCCATCTTTCGCACACACGCCCATCCCTCACTCATACATATCCCTCACACACACGCCCATCCCTCGCACACACGCGCAACCCTCACACACACCCATCCCTCACACACACACCCATCCCTCACTCACACACACCCATCCCTCACTCACACACACCCATCCCTCACTCACACACACCCATCCCTCACTCACACACACACCCATCCCTCACACACACATCCTTCCCTCACTCACACACACACCCATTCCTCACACACACCCATCCCTCACTGAGACACACCCATCCCTCACACACACACCCATCCCTCACTCACACACAACCATCCCTCACACACACACCCATCCCTCACTCACACACAACCATCCCTCACACACACACCCATCCCTCACACACACACACCCATCCCACACACACACACCCATCCCTCACTCACACACAACCATCCCTAAAACACACACCCATCCCTCACACACACACCGATCCAAAACAAAGAACAAAGAAATGTACAGCACAGGAACAGGCCCTTCGGCCCTCCAAGCCCGTGCCGACCATACTGCCCGACTAAACTACAATCTTCTACACTTCCTGGGTCCGTATCCTTCTATTCCCATCCTATTCATATATTTGTCAAGATGCCCCTTAAATGTCCCTATCGTCCCTGCTTCCACTACCTCCTCCGGTAGCGAGTTCCAGGCACCCACTACCCTCTGCGTAAAAAACTTGCCTCGTACATCTACTCTAAACCTTGCCCCTCTCACCTTAAACCTATGCCCCCTAGTAATTGACCCCTCTACCCTGGGGAAAAGCCTCTGACTATCCACTCTGTCTATGCCCCTCATAATTTTGTATACCTCTATCAGGTCGCCCCTCAACCTCCTTCGTTCCAGTGAGAACAAACCGAGTTTATTCAATCGCTCCTCATAGCTTATGCCCTCCATACCAGGCAACATTCTGGTAAATCTCTTCTGCACCCACTCTAAAGCCTCCACATCCTTCTGGTAGTGTGGCGACCAGAATTGAACACTATACTCCAAGTGTGGCCTAACTAAGGTTCTATACAGCTGCAACATGACTTGCCAATTCTTATACTCAATGCCCCGGCCAATGAAGGCAAGCATGCCGTATGCCTTCTTGACTACCTTCTCCACCTGTGTTGCCCCTTTCAATGACCTGTGGACCTGTACTCCTAGATCTCTTTGACTTTCAATACTCTTGAGGGTTCTACCATTCACTGTATATTCCCTACCTGCATTAGCCCTTCCAAAATGCATTACCTCACATTTGTCCGGATTAAACTCCATCTGCCATCTCTCCGCCCAAGTCTCCAGACAATCTAAATCCTGCTGTATCCTCAGACAGTCCTCATCGCTATCCGCAATTCCACCAACCTTTGTGTCGTCTGCAAACTTACTAATCAGACCAGTTACATTTTCCTCCAAATCATTTATATATACTACAAACAGCAAAGGTCCCAACACTGATCCCTGTGGAACACCACTGGTCATAGCCCTCCAATTAGAAAAGCATCCCTCCATTGCTACCCTCTGCCTTCTATGGCCCAGCCAGTTCTGTATCCACCTTGCCAGTTCACCCCTGATCCCGTGTGACTTCACCTTTTGTACTAGTCTACCATGAGGGACCTTGTCAAAGGCCTTACTGAAGTCCATATAGACAACATCTACTGCCCTACCTGCATCAATCATCTTAGTGACCTCCTCGAAAAACTCTATCAAGTTAGTGAGACACGACCTCCCCTTCACAAAACCGTGCTGCCTCTCACTAATACGTCCATTTGCTTCCAAATGGGAGTAGATCCTGTCTCGAAGAATTCTCTCCAGTAATTTCCCTACCACTGAAGTAAGGCTCACCGGCCTGTAGTTCCCGGGATTATCCTTGCTACCCTTCTTAAACAGAGGAACAACATTGGCTATTCTCCAGTCCTCCGGGACATCCCCTGAAGACAGCGAGGATCCAAAGATTTCTGTCAAGGCCTCAGCAATTTCCTCTCCAGGCTCCTTCAGTATTCTGGGGTAGATCCCATCAGGCCCTGGGGACTTACCTACCTTAATATTTTTTAAGACACCCAACACCTCGTCTTTTTGGATCACAATGTGACCCAGGCTATCTACACCGCCTTCTCCAGGCTCAACATCTACCAATTCCTTCTCTTTGGTGAATACTGATGCAAAGTATTCATTTAGTACCTCGCCCATTTCCTCTGGCTCCGCACATAGATTCCCTTGCCTATCCTTCAGTGGGCCAACCCTTTCCCTGGCTACCCTCTTGCTTTTTATGTACGTGTAAAAAGCCTTGGGATTTTCCTTAACCCTATTTGCCAATGACTTTTCATGACCCCTTCTAGCCCTCCCACACACACACACCCATTCGGCACATACACACCCATCCCTCACTCACACACACCCATCCCTCACACACACACCCATACCTCACTCACACACACCCATCCCACACTCACACACCCTTCCCTCACTCACACACACCCATCCCTCACTCACACACACATCCCTCACACACACACCCATCCCTCACTCACACACCCATCCCTCACTCACACACAACCATCCCTCACGCACACAGCCATCCCTCACACACACACCCATCCCTCACACACACACCCATCCCTCACTCACACACGCCCATCCCTCACACACACACCCATCCCTCACACACACACCCATCCCTCACACACACACCCATCCCTCATACACACACCCATTTGGCACACACACACCCATCCCTCACACACACACACATCCGGCACACACACACATCCCGCACTCACACACACATCCCTCACACACACCCCCATCCCTCACACACAAACATCCATCCCTCACTCACACACACATCCCTCACTCACACACCCATCCCTCACTCACACACCCATCCCTCACACACGCACCCATCACTATGTCACACACTCCCATCCCTCACTCACACACACCCATCCCTCACTCACACACCCATCCCTCACTCACACACGCTCATCCCTCACACACACACCCATCCCTCACACACACACCCATTCCTCACTCACACACGCCCATCCCTCACACACACACCCATCCCTCACACACACACCCATCCCTCACACACACACCCATCCCTCACTCACACACGCTCATCCCTCACACACACACCCATCCCTCACACACACACCCATCCCTCACTCACACACGCCCATCCCTCACACACACACCCATCCCTCACACACACACCCATCCCTCACACACACACGCCCATCCCTCACTCACACACACCCATCCCTCACTCACACACCCATCCCTCACTCACACACGCTCATCCCTCACACACACACCCATCCCTCACACACACACCCATCACTCACACACACACCCATCCCTCACTCACACACACCCATCCCTCACTCACACACCCATCCCTCACTCACACACGCTCATCCCTCACACACACACCCATCCCTCACACACACACCCATTCCTCACTCACACACGCCCATCCCTCACACACACACCCATCCCTCACACACACACCCATCCCTCACACACACACCCATCCCTCACTCACACACGCTCATCCCTCACACACACACCCATCCCTCACACACACACCCATCCCTCACTCACACACGCCCACCCCTCACACACACACCCATCCCTCACACACACACCCATCCCTCACACACACACCCATCCCTCACTCACACACGCTCATCCCTCACACACACACCCATCCCTCACACACACGCCCATCCCTCACTCACATACGCCCATCCCTTACACACACACCCATCCCTCACACACACACCCATCCCTCACACACACACCCATCCCTCACTCACACACGCTCATCCCTCACACATACACCCATCCCTCACACACACACCCATCCCTCACACACACGCCCATCCCTCACTCACATACGCCCATCCCTCACACACACACCCATCCCTCACACACACACCCATCCCTCACACACACACCCATCCCTCACTCACACACGCTCATCCCTCACACACACACCCATCCCTCACACACACACCCATCCCTCACTCACACACGCCCATCCCTCACACACACACCCATCCCTCACACACACACCCATCCCTCACACACACACCCATCCCTCACTCACACACGCTCATCCCTCACACATACACCCATCCCTCACACACACACCCATCCCTCACACACACGCCCATCCCTCACACACACACACCCATCCCTTACACACACACCCATCCCTCACTCACACACCCATCCCTCACACACACACGCCCATCCCTCACACACAAACGCCCATCCCTCACACACACACACCCATCCCTCACACACACACCCATCCCTCACACACACACCCATCCCTCACACACACACCCATCCCTCACTCACACACGCTCATCCCTCACACACACACACCCATCCCTCACACACACACCCATCCCTCACACACACACCCATCCCTCACTCACACACGCTCATCCCTCACACACACCCCCATCCCTCACTCACACACGCCCATCCCTCACACACACACACCCATCCCTCACACACACACCCATCCCTCACACACACACCCATCCCTCACACACACGCCCATCCCTCACACACACACCCATCCCTCACACATACATCCCTCACACACACACCCATCCCTCACACACACGCCCATCCCTCACACACACATCCCTCACTCACACACACCCATCTCTCACACACACACCCATCCCTCACACACACATCCCTCACTCACACACACCCATCTCTCACACACACGCCCATCCCTCACACACACACCCATCCCTCACACACACATCCCTCACTCACACACACCCATCTCTCACACACACACCCATCCCTCACTCACACACACCCATCCCTCACACACACACACACCCTTCCCTCACACACACACCTATCCCTCACTCACACACGCCCATCCCTCACACACACACCCATCCCTCACACACACACCCATCCCTCACACACACACCCATCCGGCACACACACACCCATCCCGCACTCACACACACATCCCTCACACACACCCATCCCTCACACACACACACTCATCCCTCACTCACACACACCCATCCCTCACTCACACACACCCATCCCTCACTCACACACCCATCCCTCACTCACACACCCAACCCTCACTCACACACAGCCATCCCTCACTCACACACCCATCCCTCACTCACACACGCCCATCCCTCACTCACACACCCAACCCTCACTCACACACAACCATCCCTCACTCACACACCCATCCCTCACTCACACACGCCCATCCCTCACTCACACACCCAACCCTCACTCACACACAACCGTCCCTCACACACACACCCATTCGGCACACACACACCCATCCCTCACTCACACGCACCCATCCCTCACTCACACACACATCCCTCACACACACACCCATCCCTCACTCACACACCCAACCCTCACTCACACACAACCATCCCTCACTCACACACCCATCCCTCACTCACACACGCCCATCCCTCACACCCACACACCCATCCGGCACACACGCACACCCATCCCTCAAACACACACCCATCCCTCACACACACACACCCATCCCACACACACACACCCATCCCTCACTCACACACAACCATCCCTCAAACACACACCCATCCCTCACACACATACCCATCCCTCACACACACACCCATTCGGCACACACACACCCATCCCTCACTCACACACACCCATCCCTCACACACACACCCATCCCTCACTCACACACAACCATCCCTCACACACACACCCATTCGGCACACACACACCCATCCCTGACTCACACACACCCATCTCTCACTCACACACACATCCCCCACACACGCACCCATCCCTCACTCACACACCCATCCCTCACTCACACACAACCATCCCTCACGCACACACCCATCCCTCACACACACCCATCCCTCACACACACGCCCATCCCTCACTCACACACGCCCATCCCTCACACACACACCCATCCCTCACACACACACCCATCCCTCACACACACACCCATTCGGCACACACACCCCCATCCCTCACACACACACACATCCCGCACTCCCACACCCATCCCTCACACACACGCCCATCCCTCACTCACACACCCATCCCTCACACACACACCCATCCCTCACACACACACCCATTCGGCACACACACCCCCATCCCTCACACACACACACATCCCGCACTCACACACAACCATCCCTCACTCACACACACATCCCTCACTCAGACACACACACCCATCCCTCACTCACACACACCCATCCCTCACTCACACACACATCCCTCACTCACACACACACACCCATCCCTCACACACACAACCATCCCTCACTCACACACATACTCCCATCCCTAACTAACACACACCCATCCCTCACACACACACACCTTTCCCTCACTCACTCACACACACCCATCCCTCACTAACACACATACACCCATCCCTCACACACACACATCCCTCACACACACACCCATCCCTCACACACACACCCATTCGGCACACACACACCCATCCCTCACACACACACACATCCGGCACACACACAACCATCCCGCACTCACACACACATCCCTCACACACACACCCATCCCTCACTCACACACAACCATCCCTCACTCACACACACATCCCTCACTCACACACACACACACCCATCCCTCACTCATTCACAACCATCCCTCACACACGCACCCATCCCTCAATCAGACACACACACCCATCCCTCACTCACACACACCCATCCCTCACTCACACACACATCCCTCACTCACACACACACACCCATCCCTCACACACACAACCACCCCTCACTCACACACATACACCCATCCCTAACTAACACACACCCATCCCTCACACACACACACCTTTCCCTCACTCACTCACACACACCCATCCCTCACTAACACACATACAACCATCGCTCACTAACACACACCCCTCACTCACACACACACACCCATCCCTCACTAACACACACACACACAAAGATCCCTTACTAACACACACACATCCCTCGCTAACACACACATGCCTCACTAACACACACACACACCTATCCCTCACTAACACACATCCCTCACTTACATACATCCCTCACTAACACACACACACCCATCCCTCACTAACACACACACAACGCTCACTAACACACACACTCCCATCCCTCACGAACACACACATCCCTTACTAACACACACACACATCCCTCACTAACACACACACACAACCCTTACTAACACACACACCCATCACTCACTAATACACACACACACATCCCTCACTAACACACACACCCATCCCTCACTAACACACACACCCACCCATCCCTCACTAACACACACACACACACACCCCTCACTAATACACACACCCATCCCTCACTAACACACACACACACACATCCCGCACTCACGCACAACCATTCCTCACTCACACACAACCATCCCTCACACACACATTCATCCCTCACTCACACACACACCCATCCCTCACTCACACACGCCCATCCCTCAGTTACACACACATCCCTCACTCACACACACATCCCTCACTCACACACACACACCCATCCCTCACACACACCCATCCCTCACACACGCCCATCCTTCACACACACGCTCATCCCTCACACACATGCCCATCCCTCACACATATGTCCATCCCTCACACACGCCCATCCCTCACACACACGCCCATCCCTCACATACACTCCCATCCCTCACTCACACATATCCCTCACACACACGCCCATCCCTCACATACGCCCATCCCTCACACATATGCCCATCTTTCGCACACACGCCCATCCCTCACTCATACATATCCCTCACACACACGCCCATCCCTCGCACACACGCGCAACCCTCACACACACCCATCCCTCACACACACACCCATCCCTCATTCACACACACCCATCCCTCACTCACACACACCCATCCCTCACTCACACACACACCCATCCCTCACACACACATCCTTCCCTCACTCACACACACACCCATTCCTCACACACACCCATCCCTCACTGAGACACACCCATCCCTCACACACACACCCATCCCTCACTCACACACAACCATCCCTCACACACACACCCATCCCTCACTCACACACAACCATCCCTCACACACACACCCATCCCTCACACACACACACCCATCCCACACACACACACCCATCCCTCACTCACACACAACCATCCCTAAAACACACACCCATCCCTCACACACACACCGATCCAAAACAAAGAACAAAGAAATGTACAGCACAGGAACAGGCCCTTCGGCCCTCCAAGCCCGGGCCGACCATACTGCCCGACTAAACTACAATCTTCGACACTTCCTGGGTCCGTATCCTTCTATTCCCATCCTATTCATATATTTGTCAAGATGCCCCTTAAATGTCCCTATCGTCCCTGCTTCCACTACCTCCTCCGGTAGCGAGTTCCAGGCACCCACTACCCTCTGCGTAAAAAACTTGCCTCGTACATCTACTCTAAACCTTGCCCCTCTCACCTTAAACCTATGCCCCCTAGTAATTGACCCCTCTACCCTGGGGAAAAGCCTCTGACTATCCACTCTGTCTATGCCCCTCATAATTTTGTATACCTCTATCAGGTCGCCCCTCAACCTCCTTCGTTCCAGTGAGAACAAACCGAGTTTATTCAATCGCTCCTCATAGCTTATGCCCTCCATACCAGGCAACATTCTGGTAAATCTCTTCTGCACCCTCTCTAAAGCCTCCACATCCTTCTGGTAGTGTGGCGACCAGAATTGAACACTATACTCCAAGTGTGGCCTAACTAAGGTTCTATACAGCTGCAACATGACTTGCCAATTCTTATACTCAATGCCCCGGCCAATGAAGGCAAGCATGCCGTATGCCTTCTTGACTACCTTCTCCACCTGTGTTGCCCCTTTCAATGACCTGTGGACCTGTACTCCTAGATCTCTTTGACTTTCAATACTCTTGAGGGTTCTACCATTCACTGTATATTCCCTACCTGCATTAGCCCTTCCAAAATGCATTACCTCACATTTGTCCGGATTAAACTCCATCTGCCATCTCTCCGCCCAAGTCTCCAGACAATCTAAATCCTGCTGTATCCTCAGACAGTCCTCATCGCTATCCGCAATTCCACCAACCTTTGTGTCGTCTGCAAACTTACTAATCAGACCAGTTACATTTTCCTCCAAATCATTTATATATACTACAAACAGCAAAGGTCCCAACACTGATCCCTGTGGAACACCACTGGTCACAGCCCTCCAATTAGAAAAGCATCCCTCCATTGCTACCCTCTGCCTTCTATGGCCCAGCCAGTTCTGTATCCACCTTGCCAGTTCACCCCTGATCCCGTGTGACTTCACCTTTTGTACTAGTCTACCATGAGGGACCTTGTCAAAGGCCTTACTGAAGTCCATATAGACAACATCTACTGCCCTACCTGCATCAATCATCTTAGTGACCTCCTCGAAAAACTCTATCAAGTTAGTGAGACACGACCTCCCCTTCACAAAACCGTGCTGCCTCTCACTAATACGTCCATTTGCTTCCAAATGGGAGTAGATCCTGTCTCGAAGAATTCTCTCCAGTAATTTCCCTACCACTGAAGTAAGGCTCACCGGCCTGTAGTTCCCGGGATTATCCTTGCTACCCTTCTTAAACAGAGGAACAACATTGGCTATTCTCCAGTCCTCCGGGACATCCCCTGAAGACAGCGAGGATCCAAAGATTTCTGTCAAGGCCTCAGCAATTTCCTCTCCAGGCTCCTTCAGTATTCTGGGGTAGATCCCATCAGGCCCTGGGGACTTACCTACCTTAATATTTTTTAAGACACCCAACACCTCGTCTTTTTGGATCACAATGTGACCCAGGCTATCTACACCGCCTTCTCCAGACTCAACATCTACCAATTCCTTCTCTTTGGTGAATACTGATGCAAAGTATTCATTTAGTACCTCGCCCATTTCCTCTGGCTCCGCACA
Source organism: Scyliorhinus torazame (assembly GCF_047496885.1). Taxonomy (NCBI): domain Eukaryota; kingdom Metazoa; phylum Chordata; class Chondrichthyes; order Carcharhiniformes; family Scyliorhinidae; genus Scyliorhinus; species Scyliorhinus torazame. Next base: position 101,656,417 of record NC_092723.1, on the reverse strand, counting down.
TAGATTCCCTTGCCTATCCTTCAGTGGGCCAACCCTTTCCCTGGCTACCCTCTTGCTTTTTATGTACGTGTAAAAAGCCTTGGGATTTTCCTTAACCCTATTTGCCAATGACTTTTCATGACCCCTTCTAGCCCTCCCACACACACACACCCATTCGGCACATACACACCCATCCCTCACTCACACACACCCATCCCTCACACACACACCCATACCTCACTCACACACACCCATCCCACACTCACACACCCTTCCCTCACTCACACACACCCATCCCTCACTCACACACACATCCCTCACACACACACCCATCCCTCACTCACACACCCATCCCTCACTCACACACAACCATCCCTCACGCACACAGCCATCCCTCACACACACACCCATCCCTCACACACACACCCATCCCTCACTCACACACGCCCATCCCTCACACACACACCCATCCCTCACACACACACCCATCCCTCACACACACACCCATCCCTCATACACACACCCATTTGGCACACACACACCCATCCCTCACACACACACACATCCGGCACACACACACATCCCGCACTCACACACACATCCCTCACACACACCCCCATCCCTCACACACAAACACCCATCCCTCACTCACACACACATCCCTCACTCACACACACACACACCCATCCCTCACTCATACACAACCATCCCTCACACACGTACCCATCCCTCACTCACACACACACACCCATCCCACACACACACACCCATCCCTCACTCACACACAACCATCCCTCAAACACACACCCATCCCTCACACACACACCCATTCCTCACACACACACCCATTCGGCACACAAACACCCATCCCTCACTCACACACACCCATCCCTCACACACACACCCATTCGGCACACACACCCATCCCGCACTCACACACACATCCCTCACTCACACACCCATCCCTCACTCACACACAACCATCCCTCACGCACACACCCATCCCTCACACACACACCCATCCCTCACTCACACACCCATCCCTCACTCACACACGCCCATCCCTCACACACACACCCATCCCTCACACACACACCCATCCCTCACACACACACCCATCCCTCACACACACACCCATCCCTCACACACACACCCATCCCTTACACACCCACCCATTCGGCACACACACACCCATCCCTCACACACACACACATCCGGCACACACACCCATCCCGCACTCACACACACATCCCTCACGCACACACCCATCCCTCACACACACACCCATTCGGCACACACACACCCATCCCTCACACACACACACATCCGGCACACACACCCATCCCGCACTCACACACACATCCCTCACGCACACACCCATCCCTCACACACACACACCCATCAATCACTCACACACCCATCCCTCACACACACACACCCATCCCTCACTCACACACACATCCCTCACTCACACACACACACACCCATCCCTCACTCACACACACATCCCTCACTCACACACACACACCCATCCCTCACTCATACACAACCATCCCTCACACACACACCCATCCCTCACTCACACACACCCATCCCTCACTCACACACACATCCCTCACTCACACACACACACCCATCCCTCACACACACAACCATCCCTCACTCACACATACACACCCATCCCTCACTAACACACACACCTTTCCCTCACTCACTCACACACACCCATCCCTCACTAACACACATACACCCATCGCTCACTAACACACATCACTCACTTACACACACACACCCATCCCTCACTAACACACACACACACACACACACAAAGATCCTTACTAACACACACACATCCCTCGCTAACACACACAAGCCTCACTAACACACACACACACCTATCCCTCACTAACACACATCCCTCACTCACATACATCCCTCACTAACACACACACACCCATCCCTCACTAACACACACACACCCCTCACTAACACACACACACCCATCCCTCACGAACACACACATCCCTTACTAACACACACACATATCCCTCACTAACACACACACACATCCCTTACTAACACACACACACCCATCACTCACTAATACACACACACATCCTCACTAACACACACATCCATCCCTCACTAACACACAGACACACCCATCCCTCACTAACACACACACACACCCATCCCTCACTAACACACACACCCATCCCTCACTAACACACACACACACACATCCCGCACTCACGCACAACCATTCCTCACTCACACACAACCATCCCTCACACACACATTCATCCCTCACTCACACACACACCCATCCCTCACTCACACACGCCCATCCCTCAGTTACACACACATCCCTCACTCACACACACATCCCTCACTCACACACACACGCCCATCCCTCACACATACCCATCCCTCACACACATGCCCATCCCTCACACATATGTCCATCCCTAACAAACGCCCATCCCTCACACCCACGCCCATCCCTCACATACACCCATCCCTCACACATACGCCCATCCCTCACTCACACACATCCCTCACACACACGCCCATCCCTCACATACGCCCATCCCTCACCCATATGTCCATCATTCGCACACACGCCCATCCCTCACTCATACATGTCCCTCACACACTCGCCCATCCCTCGCACACACGCGCAAACCTCACACACACCCATCCCTCACACACACCCATCCCTCACTCACACATATCACTCACACACACGCCCATCCCTCACATACGCCCATCCCTCACACACATGCCCATCCCTCACACATATGTCCATCCCTCACACACGCCCATCCCTCACACACACGCCCATCCCTCACATACACCCATCACTCACACATACGCCCATCCCTCACTCACACATATCCCTCACACACACGCCCATCCCTCACATACGCCCATCCCTCACACATATGTCCATCATTCGCACACACGCCCATCCCTCTCTCATACATATCCATCACACACACGCCCATCCCTCGCACACACGCGCAACCCTCACACACACCCATCCCTCACACACACTCATCCCTCACTCACACACACCCATCCCTCACTCACACACACCCATCCCTCACTCACACACACACCCATCCCTCACACACACATCCTTCCCTCACTCACACACACACCCATTCCTCACACACACACATCCCTCATTGAGACACACCCATCCCTCACACACACAGCCATCCCTCACACACACACCCATCCCTCACACACACACATCCCTCACTCACACACAAACGCCCACCCCTCACACATGCCCATCCCTCACACAATTGCTCATCCCACACACACATGCCCATCCATCACTCACACACAAACACCCATCCCTCACACACCCCATCCCTCACACACCCGCCCATCCCTCACACACACGCCCATCCCATCCCTCACTCACACACACATCCCTCACTCACACACACACACCCATCCCTCACACACACAACCACCCCTCACTCACACACATACACCCATCCCTAACTAACACACACCCATCCCTCACACACACACACCTTTCCCTCACTCACTCACACACACCCATCCCTCACTAACACACATACAACCATCGCTCACTAACACACACCCCTCACTCACACACACACACCCATCCCTCACTAACACACACACACACAAAGATCCCTTACTAACACACACACATCCCTCGCTAACACACACATGCCTCACTAACACACACACACACCTATCCCTCACTAACACACATCCCTCACTTACATACATCCCTCACTAACACACACACACCCATCCCTCACTAACACACACACAACGCTCACTAACACACACACTCCCATCCCTCACGAACACACACATCCCTTACTAACACACACACACATCCCTCACTAACACACACACACAACCCTTACTAACACACACACCCATCACTCACTAATACACACACACACATCCCTCACTAACACACACACCCATCCCTCACTAACACACACACCCACCCATCCCTCACTAACACACACACACACACACCCCTCACTAATACACACACCCATCCCTCACTAACACACACACACACACATCCCGCACTCACGCACAACCATTCCTCACTCACACACAACCATCCCTCACACACACATTCATCCCTCACTCACACACACACCCATCCCTCACTCACACACGCCCATCCCTCAGTTACACACACATCCCTCACTCACACACACATCCCTCACTCACACACACACACCCATCCCTCACACACACCCATCCCTCACACACGCCCATCCTTCACACACACGCTCATCCCTCACACACATGCCCATCCCTCACACATATGTCCATCCCTCACACACGCCCATCCCTCACACACACGCCCATCCCTCACATACACTCCCATCCCTCACTCACACATATCCCTCACACACACGCCCATCCCTCACATACGCCCATCCCTCACACATATGCCCATCTTTCGCACACACGCCCATCCCTCACTCATACATATCCCTCACACACACGCCCATCCCTCGCACACACGCGCAACCCTCACACACACCCATCCCTCACACACACACCCATCCCTCATTCACACACACCCATCCCTCACTCACACACACCCATCCCTCACTCACACACACACCCATCCCTCACACACACATCCTTCCCTCACTCACACACACACCCATTCCTCACACACACCCATCCCTCACTGAGACACACCCATCCCTCACACACACACCCATCCCTCACTCACACACAACCATCCCTCACACACACACCCATCCCTCACTCACACACAACCATCCCTCACACACACACCCATCCCTCACACACACACACCCATCCCACACACACACACCCATCCCTCACTCACACACAACCATCCCTAAAACACACACCCATCCCTCACACACACACCGATCCAAAACAAAGAACAAAGAAATGTACAGCACAGGAACAGGCCCTTCGGCCCTCCAAGCCCGGGCCGACCATACTGCCCGACTAAACTACAATCTTCTACACTTCCTGGGTCCGTATCCTTCTATTCCCATCCTATTCATATATTTGTCAAGATGCCCCTTAAATGTCCCTATCGTCCCTGCTTCCACTACCTCCTCCGGTAGCGAGTTCCAGGCACCCACTACCCTCTGCGTAAAAAACTTGCCTCGTACATCTACTCTAAACCTTGCCCCTCTCACCTTAAACCTATGCCCCCTAGTAATTGACCCCTCTACCCTGGGGAAAAGCCTCTGACTATCCACTCTGTCTATGCCCCTCATAATTTTGTATACCTCTATCAGGTCGCCCCTCAACCTCCTTCGTTCCAGTGAGAACAAACCGAGTTTATTCAATCGCTCCTCATAGCTTATGCCCTCCATACCAGGCAACATTCTGGTAAATCTCTTCTGCACCCTCTCTAAAGCCTCCACATCCTTCTGGTAGTGTGGCGACCAGAATTGAACACTATACTCCAAGTGTGGCCTAACTAAGGTTCTATACAGCTGCAACATGACTTGCCAATTCTTATACTCAATGCCCCGGCCAATGAAGGCAAGCATGCCGTATGCCTTCTTGACTACCTTCTCCACCTGTGTTGCCCCTTTCAATGACCTGTGGACCTGTACTCCTAGATCTCTTTGACTTTCAATACTCTTGAGGGTTCTACCATTCACTGTATATTCCCTACCTGCATTAGCCCTTCCAAAATGCATTACCTCACATTTGTCCGGATTAAACTCCATCTGCCATCTCTCTGCCCAAGTCTCCAGACAATCTAAATCCTGCTGTATCCTCAGACAGTCCTCATCGCTATCCGCAATTCCACCAACCTTTGTGTCGTCTGCAAACTTACTAATCAGACCAGTTACATTTTCCTCCAAATCATTTATATATACTACAAACAGCAAAGGTCCCAACACTGATCCCTGTGGAACACCACTGGTCACAGCCCTCCAATTAGAAAAGCATCCCTCCATTGCTACCCTCTGCCTTCTATGGCCCAGCCAGTTCTGTATCCACCTTGCCAGTTCACCCCTGATCCCGTGTGACTTCACCTTTTGTACGAGTCTACCATGAGGGACCTTGTCAAAGGCCTTACTGAAGTCCATATAGACAACATCTACTGCCCTACCTGCATCAATCATCTTAGTGACCTCCTCGAAAAACTCTATCAAGTTAGTGAGACACGACCTCCCCTTCACAAAACCGTGCTGCCTCTCACTAATACGTCCATTTGCTTCCAAATGGGAGTAGATCCTGTCTCGAAGAATTCTCTCCAGTAATTTCCCTACCACTGAAGTAAGGCTCACCGGCCTGTAGTTCCCGGGATTATCCTTGCTACCCTTCTTAAACAGAGGAACAACATTGGCTATTCTCCAGTCCTCCGGGACATCCCCTGAAGACAGCGAGGATCCAAAGATTTCTGTCAAGGCCTCAGCAATTTCCTCTCCAGGCTCCTTCAGTATTCTGGGGTAGATCCCATCAGGCCCTGGGGACTTACCTACCTTAATATTTTTTAAGACACCCAACACCTCGTCTTTTTGGATCACAATGTGACCCAGGCTATCTACACCGCCTTCTCCAGACTCAACATCTACCAATTCCTTCTCTTTGGTGAATACTGATGCAAAGTATTCATTTAGTACCTCGCCCATTTCCTCTGGCTCCGCACATAGATTCCCTTGCCTATCCTTCAGTGGGCCAACCCTTTCCCTGGCTACCCTCTTGCTTTTTATGTACGTGTAAAAAGCCTTGGGATTTTCCTTAACCCTATTTGCCAATGACTTTTCATGACCCCTTCTAGCCCTCCCACACACACACACCCATTCGGCACATACACACCCATCCCTCACTCACACACACCCATCCCTCACACACACACCCATACCTCACTCACACACACCCATCCCACACTCACACACCCTTCCCTCACTCACACACACCCATCCCTCACTCACACACACATCCCTCACACACACACCCATCCCTCACTCACACACCCATCCCTCACTCACACACAACCATCCCTCACGCACACAGCCATCCCTCACACACACACCCATCCCTCACACACACACCCATCCCTCACTCACACACGCCCATCCCTCACACACACACCCATCCCTCACACACACACCCATCCCTCACACACACACCCATCCCTCATACACACACCCATTTGGCACACACACACCCATCCCTCACACACACACACATCCGGCACACACACACATCCCGCACTCACACACACATCCCTCACACACACCCCCATCCCTCACACACAAACACCCATCCCTCACTCACACACACATCCCTCACTCACACACACACACACCCATCCCTCACTCATACACAACCATCCCTCACACACGTACCCATCCCTCACTCACACACACACACCCATCCCACACACACACACCCATCCCTCACTCACACACAACCATCCCTCAAACACACACCCATCCCTCACACACACACCCATTCCTCACACACACACCCATTCGGCACACAAACACCCATCCCTCACTCACACACACCCATCCCTCACACACACACCCATTCGGCACACACACCCATCCCGCACTCACACACACATCCCTCACTCACACACCCATCCCTCACTCACACACAACCATCCCTCACGCACACACCCATCCCTCACACACACACCCATCCCTCACTCACACACCCATCCCTCACTCACACACGCCCATCCCTCACACACACACCCATCCCTCACACACACACCCATCCCTCACACACACACCCATCCCTCACACACACACCCATCCCTCACACACACACCCATCCCTTACACACCCACCCATTCGGCACACACACACCCATCCCTCACACACACACACATCCGGCACACACACCCATCCCGCACTCACACACACATCCCTCACGCACACACCCATCCCTCACACACACACCCATTCGGCACACACACACCCATCCCTCACACACACACACATCCGGCACACACACCCATCCCGCACTCACACACACATCCCTCACGCACACACCCATCCCTCACACACACACACCCATCAATCACTCACACACCCATCCCTCACACACACACACCCATCCCTCACTCACACACACATCCCTCACTCACACACACACACACCCATCCCTCACTCACACACACATCCCTCACTCACACACACACACCCATCCCTCACTCATACACAACCATCCCTCACACACACACCCATCCCTCACTCACACACACCCATCCCTCACTCACACACACATCCCTCACTCACACACACACACCCATCCCTCACACACACAACCATCCCTCACTCACACATACACACCCATCCCTCACTAACACACACACCTTTCCCTCACTCACTCACACACACCCATCCCTCACTAACACACATACACCCATCGCTCACTAACACACATCACTCACTTACACACACACACCCATCCCTCACTAACACACACACACACACACACACAAAGATCCTTACTAACACACACACATCCCTCGCTAACACACACAAGCCTCACTAACACACACACACACCTATCCCTCACTAACACACATCCCTCACTCACATACATCCCTCACTAACGCACACACACCCATCCCTCACTAACACACACACACCCCTCACTAACACACACACACCCATCCCTCACGAACACACACATCCCTTACTAACACACACACATATCCCTCACTAACACACACACACATCCCTTACTAACACACACACACCCATCACTCACTAATACACACACACATCCTCACTAACACACACATCCATCCCTCACTAACACACAGACACACCCATCCCTCACTAACACACACACACACCCATCCCTCACTAACACACACACCCATCCCTCACTAACACACACACACACACATCCCGCACTCACGCACAACCATTCCTCACTCACACACAACCATCCCTCACACACACATTCATCCCTCACTCACACACACACCCATCCCTCACTCACACACGCCCATCCCTCAGTTACACACACATCCCTCACTCACACACACATCCCTCACTCACACACACACGCCCATCCCTCACACATACCCATCCCTCACACACATGCCCATCCCTCACACATATGTCCATCCCTAACAAACGCCCATCCCTCACACCCACGCCCATCCCTCACATACACCCATCCCTCACACATACGCCCATCCCTCACTCACACACATCCCTCACACACACGCCCATCCCTCACATACGCCCATCCCTCACCCATATGTCCATCATTCGCACACACGCCCATCCCTCACTCATACATGTCCCTCACACACTCGCCCATCCCTCGCACACACGCGCAAACCTCACACACACCCATCCCTCACACACACCCATCCCTCACTCACACATATCACTCACACACACGCCCATCCCTCACATACGCCCATCCCTCACACACATGCCCATCCCTCACACATATGTCCATCCCTCACACACGCCCATCCCTCACACACACGCCCATCCCTCACATACACCCATCACTCACACATACGCCCATCCCTCACTCACACATATCCCTCACACACACGCCCATCCCTCACATACGCCCATCCCTCACACATATGTCCATCATTCGCACACACGCCCATCCCTCTCTCATACATATCCATCACACACACGCCCATCCCTCGCACACACGCGCAACCCTCACACACACCCATCCCTCACACACACTCATCCCTCACTCACACACACCCATCCCTCACTCACACACACCCATCCCTCACTCACACACACACCCATCCCTCACACACACATCCTTCCCTCACTCACACACACACCCATTCCTCACACACACACATCCCTCATTGAGACACACCCATCCCTCACACACACAGCCATCCCTCACACACACACCCATCCCTCACACACACACATCCCTCACTCACACACAAACGCCCACCCCTCACACATGCCCATCCCTCACACAATTGCTCATCCCACACACACATGCCCATCCATCACTCACACACAAACACCCATCCCTCACACACCCCATCCCTCACACACCCGCCCATCCCTCACACACACGCCCATCCCATCCCTCACACACACGCCCATCCCTCACACACACGCCCATCCCTCACACACACCCATCCCTCACACACACACCCCTCACACACACACACATGCCCATCCCTCACACACGCCCATCCCTCACACACACCCATCCCTCACACACGCCCATCCCTCACACACGCCCATCCCTCGCACACGCCCATCCCTCACTCACGCCCATCCCTCACACGCACCCATCCCTCACACACACACCCCTCACACACACACACATGCCCATCCCTCACACACGCCCATCCCTCACACACACCCATCCCTCACACACGCCCATCCCTCACACACGCCCATCCCTCACACACACCCATCCCTCACACACACCCATCCCTCACACACGCCCATCCCTCACACATGCCCATCCCTCGCACACGCCCATCCCTCACTCACGCCCATCCCTCACACGCACCCATCCCTCACACACACACCCATCCCTCACACACACACATCGCTCACACACACACACATGCCCATCCTCACACACGCCCATCCCTCACACACACCAATCCCTCACACACACACCCATCCCTCACACACACACATCCCTCACACACGCCCATCCCTCACACGCACCCATCCCTCACACACACACCCATCCCTCACACACACACATCGCTCACACACACACACATGCCCATCCTCACACACGCCCATCCCTCACACACACCCATCCCTCACACACGCACATCCCTCACACACACACACACATGCCCATCCCTCACACACGTGCATCCCTCACACACACCCATCCCTCACACACGCCCATCCCTCACACACGCCCATCCCTCACACACACGCCCATTGCTCGCACACACACCCATCCCTCACTCACGCATATCCCTCACTCACACACACACCCATCCCTCACATACACCCCCATCCCTCACTCACACACAACCATCCCTCACTCACACACACGCATCCCTCACATACACATCCATCCCTCACACACACACACACACACACACATCCATCACACACACACTTACCCATCCCGCACACACACCCATCCCTCACTCACACACACGCATCCCTCACATACACATCCATCCCTCACACACACACACAAACACACATCCATCTCCCCCACACACACTCTTCCCTCACACACACCCATCCCTCACACACACCCATACTTCGCACACATGCCCATCCCTCAGTCAAGCATATCCCTCACTTTCACACACCCATCCCGCACTGACACATACCAATCCCTCACAAACACACACACATCCCTCACACACACCCATCCCTCACACACACCACCATCCCTCACACATACACCCATCCCTCTCACACACACACACACACATCCATCACACACACACATACCCATCCCTCAAACACACACCTATCCCTCACACACACCCATCCCTCACACACACACCCATCCCTCACACACATACCCATCCCTCACACACACACCCATCCCTCACACACACACATCCCACACTCACACACATCCCTCACTCAGACACATCCCTCACTCACACACACCAATCCCTCAGTCACACACACACACATCCCTCAGTCACACACACAAATCCATCCCTCACTCACATAGACACACACCCATCCCTCACTCACACAGAAACACACCCTACCTTCACTCACACACACACACCCTACCCTCACTCACACACACACACCCATCCCTCACTCATACACACATTCCCCACTCACCCATACACCCCTATCCCTCACTCACACACACACCCATGCCTCACTCACGCACACCCATCCCTCACTCACACAAATCCATCCCTCACTCACATAGACACACACCCATCCCTCACTCACACACAAACACACACCCATCCCTCACTCACACACAAACACACTCCTATCCCTCACACACACACCCATCCTTTACACACACACACCCATCCCTCACACAAACACACAAATCCCACACACACACTCCCGTTCCTCACACACACATCCCTCACACAGACACCCATCCCTCACACACACACACACCCATCCCTCACACACACACACCCATCCCTCACACACGCAAACACATATCCCTCACACACACACACATCCCTCATTCACACACATCCCTCACACACACATATCCCTCACACACACACATCCCTCACTCACACACATCCCTCACTCACACACAAACACACACCCCTCAGTCACACACACACACACATCCCTCACTCACACACACAGATCCATTCCTCACTCACACAGACACACACCCATCCCTCACTCACACACACACACACACACATCCCTCACTCACACACACACACCCATCCCTCATTCACACAGACACAGACACACATTCCACACTCACACCCCCACCCCCATGCCTCATTCACACACACACCCATCCCTCACTCACTCACACACCCATGCCTCACTCACATACACCCATCTCTGACTCACACACACACACACCCATCCCTCACTCTCACACACACCCATCTCTCATTCACACACACACATTCCTCACTCACACATACACACCCATCCCTCACTCACACACACCCATGCCTCACTCACACACACCCATCCCTCACTCACGCACAACCATCCCTTACTCATACAGACCCATCCCTCACATACACACACTCCCATCCCTCACACACACACCCATGCCTCACTCACACACACCCATCCCTCACTCACACACACAAACACACTCCCATCCTTCACACATACACACACATCCCTCACACACACACCCATCCCTCACACACACACCCATTCCTGACACACACAGCCATCTGTCACTGAGACACACCCATCCCTCACTCACATACATCCATCCCTCACTCACACACACACCCATCCCTCACACACACACCAATCCCTCACACACACATACATCTCGCACTGACACACAAACGCCCATCCCTCACACACGCCAATCCCTCACACACACGCTCATCCCTCACACACCCCATCCCTCACACACACGCCCATCCCTCACACACACGCCCATCCCTCACACACATGCCCATCCCTCACACACACGCTCATCCCTCACACACATGCCCATCCCTCACACACACAAATGCCCATCCCTCACACACGCCCATCCTTCACACACACGCTCATCCCTCACACACACGCTCATCCCTCACACACACACCCATCCCTCACACACACACCCATCCCTCACACACACGCTCATGCCTCACTGAAACGCCCATCCCTCACTCACACACAAACGCCCATCCCTCACACATGCCCAACCCTCACACACACCCATCCCACACACACGCCCATCCTTCACACACACGCTCATCCCTCACACACATGCCCATCCCTCACACATATGTCCATCCCTCACACACGTCCATCCCTCACACACACGCCCATCCCTCACACATACGCCCATCCCTCGCACACACGCCCATCCCTCACTCATACATATTCCTCACACACACGCCCATCCCTCGCACACAGGCCCAACCCTCACACACTCCCATCCCTCACACACATGCATCCCTCACTCACACACACCCATCCCTCACACACACACCCATCCCTCACACACACACACATCCCTCACTCACACACAAATGCCCATCCCTCACACATGCCCATCCCTCACACACATGCTCATCCCTCACACAGATGCCCATCCTTCACTCACACACAAACACCCATCCCTCACACACGCCCATCCCTCACACACACGCCCATCCCTCAAACACATGCCCATCCCTCACACACATGCTCATCCCTCACACACATGCCCATCCATCACTCACACACACCCCATCCCTCACACACACGCCCATCCCTCACACACAAGCTCATCCCTCACACGCACACCCATCCCTCACACACACCCATCCCACACACACGCCCATCCTTTAACACACGCTCATCCCTCACACACATGCCCATCCCTCACACATATGCCCATCCCTCACACACGCCCATCCCTCACACACACGCCGATCCCTCACATACGCCCATCCCTCACACACACGCCGATCCCTCACATACGCCCATCCCTCACACATGCCCATCCCTCACACACGCCCATCCCTCACACACGCCCTTCCCTCACACACACATCCATTCCTCACACACACACACATCCCTCACTGAGACACACCCATCCCTCACACTCACACCCATCCCTCACACACACCCCTCACTCACACACAAACGCCCATCGCTCACACATGCCCATCCCTCACACACAAGCTCATCCCTTACACACACCCCATCCCTCACACACACGCCCATCCCTCACTCATACATGTCCCTCACTCACACACACACATGCCCATCGATCACTCACACACGAACGCCCATCCCTCACACACGCCCATCCCTCACACACACGCTAATCCCTCACACAAACACCCATCCCTCACACACACACCCATCCCTCACTCACACACAAACGCCCATCCCTCACACACGCCCATCCCTCACACACACGCTCATCCCTCACACACATGCCCATCCCTCACACACATGCCCATCCCTCACACACACGCCCATCCCTCACTCATACATGTCCCTCACTCACACACACACTCATCCCTCACACACCCACCCATCCCTCACTCACACACACACATCACTCACTCACACACACACACACATCCCTCACACACACACCCATCCCTCACACACACAGCCATCCCTCACTCGCACACACCCAATCCTCACACACCCCCATCCCTCAACCACACACCCATCCCTCACTCATACACACCCATCGCTCACACACACACTCCCATCCGTCACAGATACACACCCATCCCTCACACATACACACCCATCACTCACACACACACCCATCCCTCACACACACACACACGCATCCCACACACACACCCATCCCTCACACACACACACACACACCCATCCCTCACACACACACACACACACTTCCCTCACTCACGCACATCCTTCACTCATACACATCCTTCACTCACACACATCCCTTACACACACACACACACACATCCCTCATTCACACACACAGATCCATCCCTCACACACACAGACACACACTCATCCCTCAAACACACACACACATTCCTCACTCACACGCACCCCCATCCCTCACTCACACACACACCTATGCTTCAGTCATACACACCCATCCCTCATGCACACACCCATCCCTCACACACACACCCATCCCTCACACACACACCCATCCCTCACACACCCACATCCCTCACACACACACCCATCCCTTACACACACCGATCCCTCACACACACACATCCCTCACACACGCCCATCCCTCACACACATGCTCATCCCTCACACACACGCCCATCCCTCACACATGCACACCCATCCCTTACACATACCCATCCTCACACACACACACCCATCCCTCACACACACGCGCATCCCTCACACATATGCCCACCCCTCGCACACACACCCATTCCACACTCACACATATCCCTCACACACACGTCCATCCCTCGCACACACGCCCATCCCTCACACACACACCCATCCCTCACACACACCCATCCCTCACTCACACACACCCATCCCTCACTCACACACACCCATCCCTCACTCACACACACACCCATCCCTCACACACACATCCATCCCTCACTCACACATCCATCCCTCACTCATACACACACTCATTCCTCACACACACACACATCTCTCACTGAGACACACCCATCCCACACTCACACACACACCCATCCGTCACACACCCATCCCTCACACACACACACACCCATCCCTCACTCACACACACCCATCCCTCACACACACACACCATCCCTCACTCACACACTCACCCATCCCTCATGCACACACCCATCCCTCACACACACCCCCATCCCTCACACACACACACATCCCTCACTCACACACATCCCTCACTCACACACATCCATCACTCGCACACATCCCTCACTCACACACCCACACACCCATCCCTCAGTCACACACACACACCCATCCCTCAGTCACACACACAGATGCATCCCTCAGCCACACAGACACACACCCATCCCTCACTCACACAGAGACAAACCCATCCCTCAGTCACACACCCACACACACCCCTCAGTCACACACACAGATGCATCCCTCAGTCACACAGACACACACCCATCCCTCACTCACACACCCACACACCCATCCCTCAGTCACACACACAGATGCATCCCTCAGTCACACAGACACACACCCATCCCTCACTCACACAGAGACACACCCATCCCTCAGTCACACACCCACACACACCCCTCAGTCACAAACACAGATCCATCCCTCACTCACACACACATACACACCCATCCCTCACTTACACACACACATTCCTCACTCACACACACACCCATCCCTCAGTCACACACACAGATGCATCCCTCAGTCACACAGACACACACGCATCCCTCACTCACACACCCCCATCCCTCACTCAAACACACACTCATGCCTCACTCACACACACCCATCCCTCACTCATACACACGCCCATCCCTCAGTCACACACACACACACATCCCTCAGTCACACACACAGATCCATCCCTCACTCACACAAACACACACCCATCCCTCACTCACACACGGTAGCATGGTGGTTAGCACAATTGCTTCACAGCTCCAGGGTCCCAGGTTCAATTCCAGGCTTCGGTCACTGTCTGTGCGGAGTCTGCACGTTCTCCCCGTGTGTGCGTGGGTTTCCTCCGGGTGCTCCGGTTTCCTCCCACAGTCCAAAGATGTGCAGGTTAGGTGGATTGGCCATGCTAAATTGCCCTTAGTGTCCAAAATTGCCCTTAGTGTTGGGTCGGGTTACTGGGTTATGGGGATAGGGTGGAGGTGTAGGCTTGGGTAGGGTGCTCTTTCCAAGAACCGGTGCAGACTGGATGGGCCAAATGGCTTCCTTCTGCACTGTAAATTCTATGATCCCTCACACACACACACACTCCCATCCATCACACACACCCATCCCTCACACACACCCATCCCTCACACACACCCATCCCTCACACACACCCATCCCTCACACACACACCCATCCCTCACACACACACGCCCATCCCCTTACACACACCCATCCCTCACACACACACACACCCATCCCTCACACACACACACCCATCCCTCACATACACCCATCCCTCACTCACACACACCCATCCCTCACTCACACACACCCATCCCTCACTCACACACACCCATCCCTCACTCACACACACCCATCCCTCACTCACACACACACCCATCCCTCACACACACATCCATCCCTCACTCACACATCCATCCCTCACTCGCACACACCCATCCCTCACACACACACACCATCCCTCACTCACACACTCACCCATCCCTCATGCACACACCCATCCCTCACACACACCCCCATCCCTCACTCACACACACCCATCCCTCACTCACACACACCCATCCCTCACTCACACACACCCATCCCTCACTCACACACACACCCATCCCTCACACACACATCCATCCCTCACTCACACATCCATCCCTCACTCGCACACACCCATCCCTCACACACACACACCATCCCTCACTCACACACTCACCCATCCCTCATGCACACACCCATCCCTCACACACACCCCCATCCCTCACACACACACACATCCCTCACTCACACACATCCCTCACTCACACACATCCATCACTCGCACACATCCCTCACTCACACACCCACACACCCCTCCCTCCGTCACACACACACACCCATCCCTCAGTCACACACACAGATGCATCCCTCAGCCACACAGACACACACCCATCCCTCACTCACACAGAGACACACCCATCCCTCAGTCACACACCCACACACACCCCTCAGTCACAAACACAGATCCATCCCTCACTCACACACACATACACACCCATCCCTCACTTACACACACCCATCCCTCACTTACACACACACATTCCTCACTCACACACACACCCATCCCTCAGTCACACACACAGATGCATCCCTCAGTCACACAGACACACACCCATCCCTCACTTACACACACACATTCCTCACTCACACACACACCCATCCCTCAGTCACACACACAGATGCATCCCTCAGTCACACAGACACACACCCATCCCTCACTTACACACACACATCCCTCACTCACACACCCCCATCCCTCACTCAAACACACACTGATGCCTCACTCACACACACCCATCCCTCACTCATACTCACGCCCATCCCTCAGTTACACACACAGATCCATCCCTCACTCACACAAACACACACACATCCCTCACTCATACTCACGCCCATCCCTCAGTTACACACACAGATCCATCCCTCACTCACACAAACACACACACATCCCTCACTCACACACGGTAGCATTGTGGTTAGCACAATTGCTCCACAGCTCCAGGGTCCCAGGTTCAATTCCAGGCTTCGGTCACTGTCTGTGCGGAGTCTGCACGTTCTCCCCGCATGTGCGTGGGTTTCCTCCGGGTGCTCCGGTTTCCTCCCACAGTCCAAAGATGTGCAGGTTAGGTGGATTGGCCATGCTAAATTGCCCTTAGTGTCCAAAATTGCCCTTAGTGTTGGGTCGGGTTACTGGGTTATGGGGATAGGGTGGAGGTGTAGGCTTGGGTAGGGTGCTCTTTCCAAGAACCGGTGCAGACTGGATGGGCCAAATGGCTTCCTTCTGCACTGTAAATTCTATGATCCCTCACACACACACACACTCCCATCCATCACACACACCCATCCCTCACACACACCCATCCCTCACACACACCCATCCCTCACACACACCCATCCCTCACACACACCCATCCCTCACACACACCCATCCCTCACACACACCCATCCCTCACACACACGCCCATCCCTTACACACACCCATCCCTCACACACACCCATCCCTCACACACACACACACACCCATCCCTTACACACACCCATCCCTCACACACACACACACACCCATCCCTCAAACACACACCCATCCCTCACACACACACACATCCCTCGCACACACACACATCCCTCACTCACACACCCACACCCATCCCTCACACACACCCAACCTTCACCCCCCCATTCCTTACACATACACATACCCATCCCTCACACACACCCATCCCTCACACACACACACATCCCTCACTTACACACATCCCTCACACAGACCCCATCCCTCACACACACGCCCATCCCTCACACACGCGCCCATCCCTCACACACATGCCCATCCCTCACACACATGCTCATCGCTCACACACATGCCCATCGATCACTCACACACAAACGCCCATCCCTCACACACGCCCATCCCTCACACACACGCTCATCCCTCACACAAACACCCATCCCTCACACACACACCCATCCCTCACTCACACACAAACGCCCATCCCTCACACACGCCCATCCCTCACACACACGCTCATCCCTCACACACATGCCCATCCCTCACACACATGCCCATCCCTCACACACATGCCCATCCCTCACACACACGCCCATCCCTCACTCATACATGTCCCTCACTCACACACACACTCATCCCTCACACACACACACACATCCCTCACTCACACACACACATCCCTCACTCACACACGCACACACATCCCTCACACACACACGCATCCCTCACACACACAGCCATCCCTCACTCGCACACACCCAATCCTCACACCCCCCCATCCCTCAACCACACACCCATCCCTCACTCATACACACCCATCGCTCACACACACACTCCCATCCATCACAGATACACACCCATCCCTCACACATACACACCCATCACTCACACACACACACATCCCTCACACATACACACACACCCCTCACTCACACACACCCATTCCTCACACACACACACACCCATCCCACACACACACCCATCCCTCACACACACACACACACCCATCCCTCACACACACACACACATCCCTAACTCACGCACATCCTTCACTCATACACATCCCTCACTCACACACATCCCTTACACACACACACACATCCCTCATTCACACACACAGATCCATCCCTCACACACACAGACACACACTCATCCCTCAAACACACACACACATTCCTCACTCACACGCACCCCCAACCCTCACTCACACACACCTATGCCTCAGTCATACACACCCATCCCTCACACACACACCCACCCCTCACACACACACCCATCCCTCACACACCCACATCCCTCACACAGCCACACCCATCCCTTACACACACACTGATCCCTGACACACACACATCCCTCACACACGCCCATCCCTCACACACATGCTCATCCCTCACACACACGCCCATCCCTCAAACACACGCCCATCCCTCACACATATGCCCACCCCTCGCACACACGCCCATCCCACACTCACACATATCCCTCACACACACGTCCATCCCTTGCACACACGCCCATCCCTCACACACACACCCATCCCTCACACACACCCATCCCTCACTCACACACACCCATCCCTCACTCACACACACACCCATCCCTCACACACACATCCATCCCTCACTCACACATCCATCCCTCACTCACACACACACTCATTCCTCACACACACACACATCTCTCACTGAGACACACCCATCCCACACTCACACACACACCCATCCGTCACACACATTCCTCACTCACACACATCCATCACTCACACACATCCCTCACTCACACACCCACACACCCATCCCTCAGTCACACACACACACCCATCCCTCAGTCACACACACAGATGCATCCCTCAGTCACACAGACACACACCCATCCCTCACTCACACAGAGACACACCCATCCCTCAGTCACACACCCACACACACCCCTCAGTCACACACACAGATGCATCCCTTACTCACACAGACACACACCCATCCCTCACTCACACACACACACCCATCCCTCACTCACACACACACACCCATCCCTCAGTCACACACCCACACACATTCCTCACTCACACACACACCCCCATCCCTCACTCACACACACACCAATCCCTCACACACAACCATCCCTCACTCATACACACGCATCCCTCACTCACACACCCCCATCCCTCACTCAAACACACACTCATGCCTCACTCACACACACCCATCCCTCAGTCACACACACACACCCATCCCTCAGTCACACACACACACACATCCCTCAGTCACACACACAGATCCATCCCTCACTCACACAAACACACACCCATCCCTCACTCACACACGGTAGCATGGTGGTTAGCACAATTGGTTCACAGCTCCAGGGTCCCAGGTTCAATTCCAGGCTTCGGTCACTGTCTGTGCGGAGTCTGCACGTTCTCCCCGTGTGTGCGTGGGTTTCCTCCGGGTGCTCCGGTTTCCTCCCACAGTCCAAAGATGTGCAGGTTAGGTGGATTGGCCATGCTAAATTGCCCTTAGTGTCCAAAATTGCCCTTAGTGTTGGGTCGGGTTACTGGGTTATGGGGATAGGTTGGAGGTGTAGGCTTGGGTAGGGTGCTCTTTCAAAGAACCGGTGCAGACTCAATGGGCCGAATGGCTTCCTTCTGCACTGTAAATTCTATGATCCCTCACACACACACACACTCCCATCCATCACACACACCCATCCCTCACACACACCCATCCCTCACACACACCCATCCCTCACACACACCCATCCCTCACACACACACCCATCCCTCACACACACACGCCCATCCCCTTACACACACCCATCCCTCACACACACACACACCCATCCCTCACACACACACACCCATCCCTCACATACACCCATCCCTCACTCACACACACCCATCCCTCACTCACACACACCCATCCCTCACTCACACACACACCCATCCCTCACACACACATCCATCCCTCACTCACACATCCATCCCTCACTCGCACACACCCATCCCTCACACACACCCCCATCCCTCACACACACACACATCCCTCACTCACACACATCCCTCACTCACACACATCCATCACTCGCACACATCCCTCACTCACACACCCACACACCCCTCCCTCCGTCACACACACACACCCATCCCTCAGTCACACACACAGATGCATCCCTCAGCCACACAGACACACACCCATCCCTCACTCACACAGAGACACACCCATCCCTCAGTCACACACCCACACACACCCCTCAGTCACAAACACAGATCCATCCCTCACTCACACACACATACACACCCATCCCTCACTTACACACACCCATCCCTCACTTACACACACACATTCCTCACTCACACACACACCCATCCCTCAGTCACACACACAGATGCATCCCTCAGTCACACAGACACACACCCATCCCTCACTTACACACACCCATCCCTCACTTACACACACACATCCCTCACTCACACACCCCCATCCCTCACTCAAACACACACTGATGCCTCACTCACACACACCCATCCCTCACTCATACTCACGCCCATCCCTCAGTTACACACACAGATCCATCCCTCACTCACACAAACACACACACATCCCTCACTCACACACGGTAGCATTGTGGTTAGCACAATTGCTCCACAGCTCCAGGGTCCCAGGTTCAATTCCAGGCTTCGGTCACTGTCTGTGCGGAGTCTGCACGTTCTCCCCGCATGTGCGTGGGTTTCCTCCGGGTGCTCCGGTTTCCTCCCACAGTCCAAAGATGTGCAGGTTAGGTGGATTGGCCATGCTAAATTGCCCTTAGTGTCCAAAATTGCCCTTAGTGTTGGGTCGGGTTACTGGGTTATGGGGATAGGGTGGAGGTGTAGGCTTGGGTAGGGTGCTCTTTCCAAGAACCGGTGCAGACTGGATGGGCCAAATGGCTTCCTTCTGCACTGTAAATTCTATGATCCCTCACACACACACACACTCCCATCCATCACACACACCCATCCCTCACACACACCCATCCCTCACACACACCCATCCCTCACACACACCCATCCCTCACACACACCCATCCCTCACACACACCCATCCCTCACACACACCCATCCCTCACACACACGCCCATCCCTTACACACACCCATCCCTCACACACACCCATCCCTCACACACACACACACACCCATCCCTTACACACACCCATCCCTCACACACACACACACACCCATCCCTCAAACACACACCCATCCCTCACACACACACACATCCCTCGCACACACACACATCCCTCACTCACACACCCACACCCATCCCTCACACACACCCAACCTTCACCCCCCCATTCCTTACACATACACATACCCATCCCTCACACACACCCATCCCTCACACACACACACATCCCTCACTTACACACATCCCTCACACAGACCCCATCCCTCACACACACGCCCATCCCTCACACACGCGCCCATCCCTCACACACATGCCCATCCCTCACACACATGCTCATCGCTCACACACATGCCCATCGATCACTCACACACAAACGCCCATCCCTCACACACGCCCATCCCTCACACACACGCTCATCCCTCACACAAACACCCATCCCTCACACACACACCCATCCCTCACTCACACACAAACGCCCATCCCTCACACACGCCCATCCCTCACACACACGCTCATCCCTCACACACATGCCCATCCCTCACACACATGCCCATCCCTCACACACATGCCCATCCCTCACACACACGCCCATCCCTCACTCATACATGTCCCTCACTCACACACACACTCATCCCTCACACACACACACACATCCCTCACTCACACACACACATCCCTCACTCACACACGCACACACATCCCTCACACACACACGCATCCCTCACACACACAGCCATCCCTCACTCGCACACACCCAATCCTCACACCCCCCCATCCCTCAACCACACACCCATCCCTCACTCATACACACCCATCGCTCACACACACACTCCCATCCATCACAGATACACACCCATCCCTCACACATACACACCCATCACTCACACACACACACATCCCTCACACATACACACACACCCCTCACTCACACACACCCATTCCTCACACACACACACACCCATCCCACACACACACCCATCCCTCACACACACACACACACCCATCCCTCACACACACACACACATCCCTAACTCACGCACATCCTTCACTCATACACATCCCTCACTCACACACATCCCTTACACACACACACACATCCCTCATTCACACACACAGATCCATCCCTCACACACACAGACACACACTCATCCCTCAAACACACACACACATTCCTCACTCACACGCACCCCCAACCCTCACTCACACACACCTATGCCTCAGTCATACACACCCATCCCTCACACACACACCCACCCCTCACACACACACCCATCCCTCACACACCCACATCCCTCACACAGCCACACCCATCCCTTACACACACACTGATCCCTGACACACACACATCCCTCACACACGCCCATCCCTCACACACATGCTCATCCCTCACACACACGCCCATCCCTCAAACACACGCCCATCCCTCACACATATGCCCACCCCTCGCACACACGCCCATCCCACACTCACACATATCCCTCACACACACGTCCATCCCTTGCACACACGCCCATCCCTCACACACACACCCATCCCTCACACACACCCATCCCTCACTCACACACACCCATCCCTCACACACACACCCACCCCTCACACACACACCCATCCCTCACACACCCACATCCCTCACACAGCCACACCCATCCCTTACACACACACTGATCCCTGACACACACACATCCCTCACACACGCCCATCCCTCACACACATGCTCATCCCTCACACACACGCCCATCCCTCAAACACACGCCCATCCCTCACACATATGCCCACCCCTCGCACACACGCCCATCCCACACTCACACATATCCCTCACACACACGTCCATCCCTTGCACACACGCCCATCCCTCACACACACACCCATCCCTCACACACACCCATCCGTCACTCACACACACCCATCCCTCACACACACACCCATCCCTCACACACACCCATCCCTCACACACACACCCATCCCTCACACACACCCATCCCTCACTCACACACACACCCATCCCTCACACACACATCCATCCCTCACTCACACATCCATCCCTCACTCACACACACACTCATTCCTCACACACACACACATCTCTCACTGAGACACACCCATCCCACACTCACACACACACCCATCCGTCACACACATTCCTCACTCACACACATCCATCACTCACACACATCCCTCACTCACACACCCACACACCCATCCCTCAGTCACACACACACACCCATCCCTCAGTCACACACACAGATGCATCCCTCAGTCACACAGACACACACCCATCCCTCACTCACACAGAGACACACCCATCCCTCAGTCACACACCCACACACACCCCTCAGTCACACACACAGATGCATCCCTTACTCACACAGACACACACCCATCCCTCACTCACACACACACACCCATCCCTCACTCACACACACACACCCATCCCTCAGTCACACACCCACACACATTCCTCACTCACACACACACCCCCATCCCTCACTCACACACACACCAATCCCTCACACACAACCATCCCTCACTCATACACACGCATCCCTCACTCACACACCCCCATCCCTCACTCAAACACACACTCATGCCTCACTCACACACACCCATCCCTCAGTCACACACACACACCCATCCCTCAGTCACACACACACACACATCCCTCAGTCACACACACAGATCCATCCCTCACTCACACAAACACACACCCATCCCTCACTCACACACGGTAGCATGGTGGTTAGCACAATTGCTTCTCAGCTCCAGGGTCCCAGGTTCAATTCCAGGCTTCGGTCACTGTCTGTGCGGAGTCTGCACGTTCTCCCCGTGTGTGCGTGGGTTTCCTCCGGGTGCTCCGGTTTCCTCCCACAGTCCAAAAATGTGCAGGTTAGGTGGATTGGCCATGCTAAATTGCCCTTAGTGTCCAAAATTGCCCTTAGTGTTGGGTCGGGTTACTGGGTTATGGGGATAGGGTGGAGGTGTAGGCTTGGGTAGGGTGCTCTTTCCAAGAACCGGTGCAGACTGGATGGGCCAAATGGCCTCCTTCTGCACTGTAAATTCTATGATCCCTCACACACACACACACACTCCCATCCATCACACACACCCATCCCTCACACACACCCATCCCTCACACACACACCCATCCCTCACACACACACACCCATCCCTTACACACACACCCATCCCTTACACACACCCATCCCTCACACACACACACACCCATCCCTCACACACACACACCCATCCCTTACACACACCCATCCCTCACACACACACACACACACACATCCCTCACACACACACCCATCCCTCACACACACACCCATCCCTCACACACACACACACACCCATCCCTCACACACACACATCCCTCGCACACACACACATCACTTGCACACACACCCATCCCTCACACACACACACCCATCCCTTACACACACCCACATCCTTCACACACACACACACATCCCTCACACACACTCACCCATCCCTTACTCACACCCATCCCTCACACACACACACCCATCCCTCACACACACACACACATCCCTCGCACACACACACATCCCTCACTCACACACCCACACCCATCCCTCACACACACCCAACCTTCACCCCCCCATTCCTTACACATACACACACCCGTCCCTCACACACACCCATCCCTCACACACACCCATCCCTCACACACACACATCCCTCACTTACACACATCCCTCACTCACACACATCCCCCACTCACACACACACACACATTCCTCACACACACACACCCATCCCTCACTCTCACACACACGCCCAACCCTCACACTCATGCCCATCCCTCACACACACACCCATCCCTCACACACACACCCATCCCTCTCACACACCCCATCCCTCACACACACACCCATCCCTCACATGCACACACCCATCCCTCGCACACACACACCATCCCTCACTCACACACACATACCCATCCCTCACTCACACAGACACACACACACTGACAGACACACACACACACACAGACCCTTCCCTCACTTATATGCACACCTAGCCCTCACTCACACATGTACACCCATCCTTTACACTCATGTACACACCCATCCCTCAATCAATGAGATTGGACGAGCTGGAAACAGCTAAAACGTAAATTGTAATGGTCTTCCTGGTCATATTTGGAACCCAGTTTGGGAACCCTTGTTTTTTTTTTTTTTTATAAATGTTTTATTGAAAATTTTTTCCCAAACAACAATTTTTCCCCTCTTACAAAGCAAACGCAACAATAACAATACAGAAATTTTAAACAATACACAAGTAACAAAACCCCTTTATCTTTGACCTAAACTAAACCCCCCCACCCCCCCCCCCCCCCCCCCCCCCTCCCCCTGGGTTGCTGCTGCTGGTCATCTGTCTTCCCTCTAACGTTCCCCTAGGTAGTCGAGAAATGGCTGCCACCGCCTGGTGAACCCTTGAGCCGATCCTCTCAGGGCAAACTTTATCTGCTCCAGTTTAATGAACCCCGCCATATCATTTACCCAGGCCTCCAGTCCGGGGGGTTTCGCCTCCTTCCACATGAGTAGGATCCTGCGCCGGGCTACTAGGGACGCAAAGGCCACAACGTCGGCCTCTTTCGCCTCCTGCACTCCCGGCTCTTCCGCAACTCCAAATAGAGCTAACCCCCAGCCTGGTTTGACCCGGGCCTTCACCACCCGCGAAATCACTCCTGTCACTCTCTTCCAATACCCTTCCAGTGCCGGGCATGCCCAAAACATATGTGCGTGGTTTGCCGGGCTCCCGCCACACCTCCCACATTTGTCCTCCACTCCAAAGAACCTGCTCAATCTTGCTCCCGTTATGTGTGCTCTATGTAGCACCTTAAATTGAATCAGGCTAAGCCTGGCGCATGAGGAAGAGGAATTTACCCTGCTTAGGGCATCAGCCCACATACCCTCCTCTATCTCCTCCCCTAGTTCTTCTTCCCACTTTCCTTTTAGTTCGCCCACCGACTCCTCCCCCTCTTCCCTCATCTCTCGGTAAATCTCTGACACCTTGCCCTCTCCGACCCACACCCCTGAAAGCACCCTGTCCTGTATCCCCTGTGTCGGGAGCAATGGAAATTCCCTCACCTGTTGTCTAGTAAATGCCCTCACCTGCATATATCTCAAGAAATTTCCCCGGGGCAACTTATACTTTTCCTCCAATGCTCCCAAGCTCGCAAAAGTCCCATCTATAAATAAATCTCCCACCCTCCTAATTCCCAACTGGAACCAGCTCTGAAATCCTCCATCCATTCTTCCTGGGGCGAACCTATGGTTGTTCCTGATTGGGGACCCCACCAGGGCTCCCCGCACCCCTCTCTGTCGCCTCCACTGTCCCCAGATATTCAATGTTGCCGCCACCACCGGGTTCGTGGTAAACTTTTTAGGTGACATCGGTAGCGGCGCCGTCACCAGCGCCTCTAAACTCGTCCCTTTACAGGACTTTCTCTCCAGTCTTTCCCACGCCGCTCCCTCACCCTCCATCATGCATTTACGTATCATTGGCACATTGGCGGCCCAATAGTAATCGCCCAAGTTCGGTAGTGCCAATCCTCCTCTGTCCCTACTACGCTGAAGGAACCCCCTCCTTACTCTCGGAACTTTCCCTGCCCACACGAAGCTCGTGATGCTCCTGTCTATTTTATTAAAAAAGGTCTTAGTGATTAGTATAGGGAGACATTGAAATACAAATAAGAACCTCGGGAGGACCATCATCTTAATTGCTTGCACCCTGCCCGCCAGCGATAGAGGCTGCATGTCCCACCTCTTGAAGTCCTCCTCCATTTGTTCTACCAACCGTGTCAGATTAAGTCTGTGCAAGGTTCCCCAGCTCCTAGCGATCTGAATCCCCAGGTATCGGAAGTTTCTTTCCACTTTCCTTAGAGGCAAGCCTTCTATCTCTCTACTCTGGTCCCCTGGATGTATCACAAATAATTCACTCTTTCCCATGTTTAGCCTATACCCCGAGAAATCCCCGAACCCCCTCAAAATTCGCATAACCTCTATCATTCCCCCCGCTGGGTCCGACACGTATAACAATAGGTCATCCGCATATAACGAGACTCGGTGTTCTTCTCCCCCTCTAATCACCCCTCTCCATTTCCTGGAGTCTCTCAACGCCATGGCCAGAGGTTCAATTGCCAACGCGAACAACAATGGAGACAGCGGGCATCCCTGTCTTGTTCCCCTATATAGTCGGAAATACTCCGATCTATGTCGACCTGTAACTACGCTTGCCGTTGGAGCCCCATAAAGAAGTCTAACCCAGCTAATAAACCCGTTCCCAAACCCAAACCTCCTTAACACTTCCCATAAATACTCCCACTCCACCCTATCAAATGCCTTCTCTGCGTCCATTGCCGCCACTATCTCTGCCTCCCCCTCCACTGGGGGCATCATTATCACCCCTAATAGTCGTCGCACGTTAACATTCAGTTGTCTCCCTTTTACGAACCCTGTCTGATCTTCGTGCACCACCCCCGGGACACAGTCCTCTATCCTCGATGCCAGCACCTTTGCCAACAATTTGGCGTCCACGTTCAACAATGAAATGGGTCTATAGGACCCGCACTGCAACGGATCTTTATCCCTCTTCAAAATTAACGATATCGTCGCCTCCGACATCGTCGGGGGTAGAGTCCCCCCTTTCCTGGCCTCATTGAACGTCCTCACCATCAACGGGGCCAACAAGTCCACATATTTTCTGTAATACTCCACCGGGAACCCGTCTGGTCCTGGGGCCTTCCCTGCTTGCATGCTTCCCAGTCCCTTAATAACCTCGTCTACCCCAATCGGTGCCCCCAGGCCTACCACCCCCCGCTCCTCCACTTTCGGGAACCTCAATTGGTCCAGGAACTGCCGCATCCCCTCCTCTCCCTCTGGGGGTTGAGACCTATACAGTTCCTCATAGAAGGCCTTGAACACTTCATTTATCTTTCCTGCCCTTCGCACCGTGTCTCCCCTTTCGTCTCTAATTCCTCCTATTTCCCTCGCTGCTGCCCTCTTTCGCAATTGATGAGCCAACAGGCGACTCGCCTTTTCCCCATATTCATACCTCCTCCCCTGTGCCTTCCTCCACAGTACCTCCGCCTTTCTGGTGGTCAGAAGGTCAAATTCCGTCTGGAGTCGTCTCCTCTCCCTGTACAATTCCTCCTCCGGGGTCTCTGCAAATTCCCTATCCACCCTTAAAATCTCCCCCAGTAATCTTTCCCTTTCCTTGGCCTCTGTTTTCCTTTTGTGGGCCCCAATGGAGATCAGCTCTCCTCTGACCACCGCTTTTAGTGCTTCCCATACCACTCCCACAGGGACCTCGCCGTCGTCATTGACCTCCAGGTATCTCTCAATACACCCCCGCACTCTTGCACACACTCCCTCATCCGCCATCAGTCCCACATCTAATCGCCAGAGTGTTCTCTGCTCCCTTTCCTCTCCTAATTCCAGGTCCACCCAATGTGGGGCATGATCCGAAACCGCTATGGCTGAGTACTCAGCTTCTTCCACCCTAGAGATCAACGACCTTCCCAAAACAAAAAAATCTATCCGGGAGTACACTTTATGGACATGGGAGAAGAAGGAATACTCCCTAGCCCTAGGTCTAAGAGATCGCCATGGATCCACTCCCCCCATTTGGTCCATAAACCCCTTAAGTACCTTGGCCGCTGCCGGCCTTCTTCCGGTCCTTGAGCTGGATCTATCTAGCCCCGGGTCCAGCACCGTATTAAAGTCCCCTCCTAAAATCAAGTTTCCTACCTCCAGGTCCGGTATACGCCCCAGCATCCGTCTCATAAATCCCGCATCGTCCCAGTTTGGGGCATACACGTTAACCAATACGACCTCCATTCCCTCCAGCCTGCCACTCACCATTACATATCTACCTCCGCTATCTGCTACGATGTTCTTTGCTTCAAATGCGACCTGTTTCCCCACCAAAATGGCCACCCCTCTATTCTTTGCGTCCAGTCCTGAGTGGAACACCTGTCCCACCCATCCTTTCCTTAGCCTAACTTGGTCCGCCACCTTTAGGTGCGTCTCTTGGAGCATAACCACGTCTGCTCTTAGTCCTTTCAAATGCGCGAGCACTCGGGCCCTTTTTATCGGTCCGTTCAGGCCTCTCACGTTCCACGTGATCAGCCTCACTAGGGGGCTACCTGCCCCCCTCCCGTGTCGACTAGCCATTACCTTCTCTAGGCCAGTCCCATATCCCGCCTCCGCGCTCCCGCTCGCTCCCCCAGCGTCGCACACCATCCCCGCCCACCCACTCTTTAGCCATTTCCTTTTGGATTTCCGCAGCAGCAACCCAGTTGTCCCCCCCCCCCTTCTCCCTCCCTCCTCCCCTCCCCGCTAGATCTCTTTCTAGCTTGATTGCTCCCCCCATATTACTTCCGTAAGTCAGCTGACTTCAACTGACCCCGGCTACTCCTGCTCACTCCTCGACCTCCCCATGTGGGGAACTCCCATCCGCCTTGCGCCTGTCTTCCCGCCTTATTCTTTCTGGTGCGGGAACATCCCTTTACCTGACCCGCCTCTTATGGCGCAGCTCCCTTTCCCCTCCCCCTCCCCTTCCCCATTCTCCAACTATGTCCCGTCTTTCCCCCCTCACCGGCGCCCACATTTCCCCAATGTCTCCCCCCTTCCCTGTTTACTTCTCAATTAACTTCCACCATAACATTAACAATAACATTTCCTGCAGCATCAGTCCCTCAGTTCCGATCCAATTTCTCTTCTTTGATGAAGGTCCATGCTTCCTCCGCCGTCTCGAAATAATGGTGTCTCTCCTGATACGTGACCCATAGTCTTGCCGGCTGCAGCATCCCGAACTTCACCTTCCTTTTATGCAACACCTCTTTGGCTCGGTTGAAGCTCGCCCTCCTTCTCGCCACCTCCGCACTCCAATCCTGGTATACCCGTACCACTGCATTCTCCCATCTGCTACTCCGCACCTTTTTAGCCCATCTCAGGACCTCTTCTCTATCCTTAAGGCGGTAAAATCGCACGATTATCGCCCTGGGTGGTTCTCCCGCTTTTGGTCTTCTCGCCGGAATCCGATTTGCCCACTCCACCTCCAAGGGGCCCGTAGGGGCCTCAGCACCCATCAGTGAGCTCAGCATCGTACTTGCGTACGCTCCACAGTCCACTCCTTCCACACCCTCAGGGAGACCCAGTATCCGAAGGTTCTTCCTTCGCGCTCCATTTTCTAGGGCTTCGATCCTTTCAGTACACTTTTTATGAAGTGCCTCGTGCGTCTGTGTCTTAACCGCCAGGCCCAGGATCTCGTCCTCAATATCTGTCACCTTCTGCTCCACCACACGGAGCTCTGTCTCCTGGGTCTTTAATGTCTCCTTGAGCCCCTCAATTGCCTGTAGCAACGGGGTCAGCACCTCCCTCTTCAGCAGCTCCACGCACCGTCTCACAATTTCATGCTCAGGCCCCCATGTCGCCTGCGCTTTCTCCGCTGCCATCTTGTACTTCTCTCTTTCTGACCCTTTGGTCGACGATTCCTCGCGCTGCAGCCGCCGCCGCCGGTTTTTTCCTCCTTCGTTTGGGGGGGACTCCCTTCTCACACGCCCCACACCGGGTTGCGTCGTCGAAAAATTCCCCGTTGAGGCTCTTAAAAGAGCCCGAAGGTCCGTCGGAGCTGGAGCCGCCGAAGCGTGCGGCTAGCTAGGCATCACCGCAACCGGAAGTCCCTTCAGTGGCCTTGATGAGGTCTTTTCACAGTTGTTCCCTCTGCTGCTAGAATTCACCTTTGATACAGGCCCTCAGGTCAGCTTGCAGCTTTAAGCTTGCCCTTCCCCCGCCTGCATGCTGGAAGAGGCCCTGTTTATCCTGTAGTTGCAGCCAAATCTTTCACTGTTTCTGCGTGTGTCTGGCAACCAAGAGACATACCCTTCCTGGGGGACACTGTCGGGGGAATATTGCCGCCTTCTTCCCACACCGGGAAATGTCAAACAAATGCCGTGGGGGCCCTGTAAAAGAGCCCAAAAGTCCGTTCCAAGCAGGAGCTGCCGAATATGCGACCTAGCTCTGCATAGCCGCACCCGGAAGCTTGGGAACCCTTGTTGTACACACTGCTGCCTCTGTGCATTGGTAGTGGAGGGAGTGAATGTTTTAGCTGTTGAAAGGGGTGCCAATCAAGCGGGCTGTGTGAGTGAGGGATGGGTGTGTTGTGAATGAGGGATGTGTGTGTGTGAGTGAGGGATGGGTGTGTGTGTGAGTGAGGGATGGGGGTATGTGTCAGTGAGGGATGGATGTGTGTGTGAGTGAGGGATAAATGTGTGTATGTGAATGAGGGGTGTGTGTGTGAATGAGGGATGAGTGTTTGTGTGAGTGAGGGATGGGTGTGTGTGTGAGTGAGGGATGGGGGTATGTGTCAGTGAGGGATGGGTGTGTGTGTGAGTAAGGGATAAATGTGTGTATGTGAATGAGGGGTGTGTGTGTGAATGAGGGATGAGTGTGTGTGTGAGTGAGGCGTTAGTGTGTGTGTGAATGATGAGCGGTGTGTGTTGTGTGTGTGAATGATGAGCGGTGTGTGTTGTGTGTGTGAATGAGGGATGTGTGTGTGTGTGTGAGTGAGGGGTTAGTGTGTGTAACTTTTTAAATTGTAGTAAATGAATACTCACACGCACGTAATGGTCTTCCTTGCAGAGTCATTCATTAAGGATCCTCACAGGTTAGAAAATGCAGTACTTACAGGCAGCAGGCTTTTCGGTGGAAAGGTTTATTTCTCATCAAACTGGGCCTTCAGCTCAAGGTTCACATTCAGGTCTATACCTTTCTATAGAGACATTTTATTTCATATTGAACCTTGCTTTCAGCTCATAGTTTGATTTCAGGCCACTGTAGTCCAAAAAGAACGTCACCCAGACTTGCTGGAGAGAGAGTCAGCCCTCACAATAGCCTTTTGAAGATGATTAGTAAATCTTTTTGGAGAGAATTAGTTAGATCCCTGAATCCGGGATGAAGAATCAAAAGTGAAACCAAAATGAAACATCTTGACTGTGATCCATGGGATCAGATTCAATCACTGCCTGTTTGCCTGTTATGAGGCAGAGCACAGCCGTTTGGACAAATTCATTGGCCACCAGCCAAATTAATCAAACCGAGCCCCAGCCAATCTCTGTCGTTGGTGCTGGTCAGTCTACAGCTCCAGCTTAAGCCAGCACAGTGATCTCTCCTGCTGCTGAAATCCTCTGCTTGCCTTAAAGACACATGTCCATTAATCACACATGAATCAAATATGTAATGGCAAAAATAAAAGAAGGGCTAAATAAGGGAATAGACAGGAAAAATAAACAAGGAGGACCCTTACAAAACCCACTCCCAGGACGTGGGCCTCAGTTGTAATTTTCATTTTAAATGTAATACAGATGACTTGGTTTTCCAGGGTGTGGGAAACCTGGCCATTAAAAAGAGGCAAGGACTGCAATGTGGTAGTCTAAGTGTCTTTCTAGCACTGCTTGTGGACCAAGAGGAGTAGGAGTGCATCCAACCGGTTCCCCCAACCTGAAAGATAACTTGTGACTCGCCCTGTGACTGAATTGTCTCTCCCCCCCCCCCCCCCACAATCGATCAAATCTCCATTGAGATCACCACCTACCCCCACACCATCCCTTCCACTTTAACTATCGCTCACCACCAAGATCGGGCCTCCGCTCAATCACTGACCACCCTCCAACCCTCAGATCTCTGCCGCAATCTGTCTCCACCTCCCGTCATCAACCGCTGACCCGACAAACCAGCCTCTACCCACTCCCTCTTCACCATCGCTCTCTTAGCAATGCAACATACTTCCCCTGGACTGCAGCCTTTTCTGTAGTTTTATCATCTGATGGGGAGCCAAGCATTTTGGTCTGGTTGGCTTCCAGCTAGGGATCCTGTTGGGGACTCCCCAACCACTTGGATATCCTGCCTTCCGATTTTCCATGCGACTAATCCACCCCTGATTAAATCTATCCTTACTAACCTTACTAACATTAACTCATTTATTTGTTATCCATCATTTTCACACATTAGCTAATTACAAAACACTGTCCAAACAGCTGTTCAAATACACTTCTACACATTAGATCATGGAATAGTTACTGTTGAGCTCAGTAACAATGATTTCACACTTGTTAATTGCATATCAATTGTGTTTAGTTTTGTGCAGGTGGAAAATATTAATTCGGGTTTCACTTGAGCACATATAAAGAGAAACTTACTGAACCTGAGCCAAGAGGTGTATGTTTGAGATGTTTCACTTTTCAAATAAATGTTGGACTTAGTATAAGGTTGACCAACCATACCAATACTGTGGAAAAAAGAGTCGGTGAGACACCAATAATTCTGCACCGAATAACTCACCTCCTGACTCCCCAAAGCCTGTCCGTCATCCACAAGGCACAAGTCAGGGGTGTGATGGAATGCTCTCCATTGGCCTGGATGAGTGCCGTTCCATTGACCTGGATGAGTGCCGCTCCAACAATACTCAAGAATCTTGGCACCATTCGCCCAAGATCGGGCGATCAAGAAGGTGGAGAAGGCGCTGGCTGAGCAGGATGAACTGCGCTGGAGTTGGAGGTGGAGATGCTGAGAGACCAGCAGAAGAAGCTCCTGGAGAAGTTGGAGGACCTAGTGAATAGGTCCCGCCGGCAGAACTTGAGAATCGGTGGGCTCATGGAGGTGTCCGAAGGAGCGGACGCTGGGGCATACATCGCAGACATGTTTGAGAAGCTGCTGGGGGATGGGGCATTCTCCCGACCGTTGGAGGTGGACAGGGCTCACAGAGCACTCGCGAGGAAGCCGTGAACGGGAGACCCCCGAGGGCAATGGTGGTGAGATTCCATAGGTACTTGGATAAGGAGCGCATTCTACAGTGGGCCAAGCAGACACGGAGCTGTAAGTGGGACAACAGTATCCTGCGGGTCTACCAAGACCTGAGTGTGGAGGTGGCCAGGAGAAGAGCAGGCTTTAATCAGATTAGGTTGATCCTTTTTAAGAAAAAGGTGAAGTTCGGACTGTTGTATCCGGCCCGTCTCTGGGTCACGTACGAGGAACAGCACTTTTATTTTGAGTCACCTGAGGACACACTGGACTTCGTGAAAAGGAAAGGACTGGTGGCGGACTGAGAACTTTTGAACTTTGCTGCAACGTTCATGTTTTTTTTTCTTTTTGTTTCTCTGTTCTTTTTTTAAAAAAGTTTCTTGTTTTTCGTTTTGTGGAAGCTGTTTGTAATGCCTTCTGTATTGATTTGGGACCAGTGGTAGAGCTGAGTGAGTTAAGGTTTTCATTTGCACTGTTGGGGGATGGAGGTGTGCTTGTTTAGATTTTGGTGATTTTCTGTCGGGCAATTGTGTGGGGATTGTTTGATGTTGGAGTATGTCTCTATGAGCGGGGGGGGGGGGGGAGAACAATAGGTGGGAGACTATCCGGCTCCAGGGATGGGGGCCACCAAGCTAGCTGGGAGGGCTAGCTCACGGAAGCGCAGTGGTGGGTGTGCATATGTTCGGTTTATCAAAGGGGTTGGGTTACAGAGTGTTGTTACTTAGGGGGGGGGGGGTAAAATGTTCTGCTGACGAGGAAGGGACTTGGGCCAAGGGACAGAAAGGAGGTTGGGGGCGGTGGCTGTCTGGGGGCGGGCCGGTGGAGGCGCGGAGCATGGGCTGGCGGCGGGCCCAAAAAAGGGGGGGGGGGCAACAAGCCATCCCAACTAGGCTGATCACCTGGAATGGTCAAGAGGGCCAAGTGTGTTCGCGCACCTTAGGGGACTGAAGGCAGACGTGGTAATGTTGCAGGATACGCACCTTCGAGTATTAGATTGAGGAAAGGCTGGGTCAGTCAGGTTTTTCACTCGGGACTGGATTCAAAGACTAGAAGGGTCGCGATCCTGATCAATAAGCGGGTGGTGTTTGAGGCGGGTAGAATAGTTTCGGATGTGGGAGGTCGGTACATTATGGTCAGTGGGAAACTGGAGGGTGGTATTAGTAAATGTGTACGCACCAAATTGGGATGATGTGGAGTTTATAAAGAGGATGCTGGGGAAGATACCAGACCTGGACTCGCACAGGTTGGTCATGGGAGGGGACTTCAGCACAGTTATTGACCCTGGCTTGGACCGGTCAAGCTCGAAAACGGGCAGGGTGCCAGCAATGGCAAAGGAACTAAAAGGGTTCATGGAGCAGATGGGGGAGGTGGATCCATGGAGATTTGGGCAGCCAAGAGTGAAGGACTTCTCCTTCTACTCACACGTGCATTAAGTGTACTCCCAGATCGATTTCTTCATTTTGAGCAGGGCCTTGCTGGCAGGGGTGGCGGACATGGGGTACTCGGCGATCACAATCTCAGACCATGCTCCACACTGGGTTGACCTGCAGGTTAATAAAGACCAGCGCCCACAATGGAGGTTAGATGTGGGGCTTTTGGCTGACAAAGGGGTGTGCGAGCGGCTGAGGAAATGTATTCAGAGCTACCTGAGGTCAACGACACGGGGAACTTTCAGCAGCGGTGGTGTGGGAAGCACTGAAGGCGGTGGTCAGAGGGGAGCTGATCTCGATACGGGCCTATAGGGAGAAGGTGGACAGGGCAGAGACGGACCGACTGGTTATGGAAATACTACAGATCGATAGGAGGTATGTGGAGACCCCAGAGGCAGGGCTTTTAAGGGAACGGCAGAGGCTACAGGCGGAGTTCGGCTTATTAACCACAGGGGGGGCGGTGGAGCAGCTGAGAAAGGGAGGGGAGCGATCTATGAGTATGGAGAGAGGGCCAGCAGAATGCTTGCACAGCAGCTTAGAAAGAGGGAGGCAGCCAGGGAGATAGGGAAAGTAAATGACGGAGATGGGAACCTGGTTGGAGATTCAGCAGGGGTGAATAAGGCGTTTAGGGATTTCTACAGCATGCTGTATAGGTCGGAACCCCCTACGGGTCTGGAGGGGATGAGGCACTTCTTGGGGATCTAAATTTCCCAAAGGTGGATGGGGAGCTGGTAGAAGGGCTGGGGACCTCGATCGGGTTGGAAGAGATAGAGGAAGGTCTGAAGGCCATGCAGGCGGGTAAGGCCCCGGGGCCGGACGGGTACCCAGTGGAGTTCTATAAAAAGTTCTCTGGGATATTGGGGCCGGTGTTGATGAGGATGTTCAATGAGGCAAGGTGAAGAAGGGTGCTGCCCCCGACGATGTCACAGGCCACGATTTCACTGATTCTGAAGCAGGACAAGAACCCGGAGCTGTGTGGGTCCTACAGGCCGATATCCCTATTGAATGTAGACTCCAAACTGCTGGCCAAAACTTTGTCCTCCAGGATTGAGGATTGTGTTCCGGACGTTATTGGGGAGGACCAGACGGGGTTTGTTAAGGGAAGGCAGTTGGTATCCAATGTAAGAAGGTTGTTAAAACGTGATCATGATGCCCCCGGAAGGTAGGGAGGTGGAGGTAGTGATCGCAATGGATGCAGAAAAGGCTTTTGATCGGGTAGAATGGGATTGTCTGTGGGAGGTACTGGGACGGTTCGGATTTGGGCGGGGCTTTATTGACTGGGTCAAGTTGCTGTATCAGGCTCCCGTGGCAAGCGTATGGATGAATAAGACAACATCAGACTATTTTAGACTGCACCAGGGAGCGAGACAGGGATGCCCCCTCGCCCCACTGTTGTTCACACTATAGAGCCGTTGACAATTGCTCCGGGAGCCTCAAGGCGCTGGAGGGGGCTGGTCCAAGGGGATGTGGAGCACAGAGTCTGCTCTATGCAGCCGACCTGCTTATGTATGTATCGGACCCAGTAGAGGGGATGGAAGAAATCATGAGGATTCTAGGGGAATTTGGCTGGTTTTCAGGGTATAAGCTAAATATGGGGAAAAGTAGATGTTTGCGACCCAGGCGAGGGGACAGGAGAAGCGATTGGGGGAGTTGCCATTTAGATTAGTAGATTATCATAGATTATCATAGAATTTACAGTGCAGAAGGAGGCCATTCGGCCCATCGAGTCTGCACCGGCTCTTGGAAAGAGCACCCTACCCAAGTTCAACACCTCCACCCTATCCCCATAACCCAGTAACCCCACTCAACACTAAGGGCAATTTTGGACACTAAGGGCAATTTATCATAGCCAATCCACCTAACCTGCACATCTTTGGACTGTGGGAGGAAACCCACGCACACACGGGGAGGATGTGCAGACTCCGCACAGACAGTGACCCAAGCCGGAATTGAACCTGGGACCCTGGAGCTGTGAAGCAATTGTGCTATCCACAATGCTACCGTGTTACCGTAAAGGGGGAAGCTTTATGTACCTGGGCATTCAAATGGCGCGGGAATGGGACCGGCTGCATAAATTAAATCTGGCCCGGCTAGTAGACCAAATGAAGGACGATTTTCGGAGATGTGACGCGCTTCCGTTGCCACTGGCTGGGAGGGTGCAGCCGGTGAAGATGACGGTCCTCCTGTGATTCCTGTTCGTGTTTCAATGTCTCCCCATCTTTATTCCGCGGCCCTTTTTTAAACGGGTCAACAAAATGATCTCTGGCTTTGTTGGGCGGGCAAGAACCCGCGAGTAAGGAAGGTAATGCTTGAGCGAAGTCGGGGGCAGGGCGGACTGGCGCTGCCAAATTTTAGTAAACTATTACTGGGCGGCTAATATAGCCATGATCAGGAAGTGGGTGGTGGGCGAGGGATTGGCATGGGAGTGTATGGAGACGGCTTCATACAAGGGCAACAGTTTGGGGACGTTGGTAACTGCACCTCTGCCGTTCCCGCCGGCATGGTACTCCACGAGCCCCGTGGTGGTGGCAGCCCTGAGAGTCTGGAGGCAATGGAGGAGACATGTGGGAGCAGAGGGAGCATCGGTCTGGTCCCCAATCTTTAATAATCACCGGTTTGCCCCGGGAAGTATGGATGGGGGGGTTCCGGATATGGCGGAGAGCAGGGATTGAGAGGATGGGGGATATGTTTGTAGAGGGGAGCTTTCCGAGTATGAGGGCGCTGGAGGAGAAGTTTGGGTTGGCGAGGGGAAACAAATTCAGGTATCTGCAGGTGCAGGACTTCCGACGTAAACAGGTGTCAACCTTCCCGCTCCTACCGCTAAGGGGGATTCAGGCCAGGGCAGTTTCCAGAGGGTGGGCAGGAGAAGGGAGCGTCTCGGACATTTACAAGGAACTTATGGGGTCAGAGGAGACGCAGACCGAGGAGCTGAAGCGCAAGTGGGAGGAGGAGCTTGGAGGACACATAGAAGATGGTCTATGGGTGGACGTGTTGAGTAGAGTCAACGCGTCCACAACAGGTGCCAGGCTCAGCCTGATACAATTCAAGTTTGTTCACTGGGCTCACATGACAGTGGCCCGGATGAGCAGATTCTTTGGGGTGGAAGACAGGTGTGAAAAATGTGCGGGAGGACCAGCGAACCATGTTCACATGTTCTGGACATGTCCAAAGCTTAGGGGATTCTGGCAGGGGTTTGCAGATGTCATGCCCATGGTGTTAAAAACAAGGGTGGCGCTGAGTCGTGAGGTGGCTATTTTTGGGGTGTCGGAAGACCTGGGAATCCAGGAGGAGAAAGAGGCAGACATTCTGGCCTTTGCTTCCCTGGTAGCCAGGAGACGAATACTATTAGCTTGGAGGGACTCAAAGCCCGCGAAGTTGGAGACCTGACTATGGACATGGCTAGCTTTCTCACTTTGGAGAAAATCAAGTTCGCCTTGAGAGGGTCACTGCTGGGGTTCGCCTGGAGGTGGCAACCGTTCGTCGACTTCTTTGTGGAAAATTAATCGTCAGCAGAAGGTGGGGGGGGGGGGGGGTGGTAGTTTAGCTTAGAGTAGGGG
This sequence comes from Scyliorhinus torazame, assembly GCF_047496885.1. NCBI lineage: Eukaryota > Metazoa > Chordata > Chondrichthyes > Carcharhiniformes > Scyliorhinidae > Scyliorhinus > Scyliorhinus torazame. The sequence goes on along the minus strand of NC_092723.1, from coordinate 101,615,491 downwards.
GTTAATAAAGGTAGGATCTGTAGGGAAGGGAGACGGCTTTTGCACTATGTTTATGGTTTCATGTACATTGTTTATTGTGTTGTTTATTAAAAAAAAGAAGCTTGACACCATCCAGAGCAATGCAGCCCATCCACCAGCTTAAACATTGATCCCTTTCACCACCGGCGAACAGTGGCAGCCATGTATTCCACCTATAAGATGCACTGCTGCAACTCACCAAGGATCCGTAGGCAGCATCTTCCAAACCTCTGTCATCTGCCATCTAGAATGACAAAGGTAGCAGATACATGGGATCACCACCGCCTACAAGTTCCCCTCCAAGCCACACACCATTATAACTTGGAAATATAATGCCATTCCTTCACTCTCACTGGGTCAAAATCCTGGAACTCCCTCCCTAACAAAACCTACACTATATGGCCTGCAGCGGTTCAAGAAAGCAGCTCACCACCACTTTCTGAAGGGAAATTCTGGATGGGCAACAAATGTTGGCCTAGCTAATGATGTTCACATGCATGAAAGAAAAGAAAAAGATATGACAACCTTTTTTTATTTGATCCAACCTCATTATATCTGGTACACAGAAACCATACACATTAAGAATTGTGTGCATGCTTCTATAGGTTTTTGTATCTGCTGTTTCACCTTGAGCAAGAGCTCAATAACTAATTTTTATATTGCTGTCCTTTCCAGTACCAATTCCGACTCAGATGGGTTTGGCCATCATCTTTTTTTAATAGAATTTACAGTGTAGAAGGAGGCCATTCGGCCCATCAAGTCTGCACCAGCCCCTGGAAAGCACACCCCACCTAAACCCACACTTCCACTCAACCCCATAACCCAGCAACCCCACCCAACCTCTTTGAATTGTGCATGGTCAATCCACCTAACCTTCTTTGAATTGTGGGACGAAACCGGAGCACCCGGAGGAAACCCACGCAGACACGGGGAGAACATTCAGAATCCGCACAGGCAATGGCCCAAGTGGGAATCGAACCTGGGACCCTGGAGCTGTGAAGCAACCGTGCTAACCACCGTGCTACCGTGCCGCCCACTGCTCTTCTCCACTGTCACCTCTTCAATAACAATATTGCTGAAAAAAAACATTTTGCTGAACATTTTCGTCTTGCACTCATCAGGCAAACCACCAGAATACTAAAGTCAGGGGAAACAAGGGACTGGATTCTCCGCACCTGGACACCGAAATCGCGGCCGGCGCCGGGGTGGAGAATTCCGTTTGACGCCGAAATCGGGCCCGACGGCGGTTTGGCGATTCTCCGGGCACCAAAAACTGCTGTCACCAGGGAGTACGCCGCGCCGCCGGGGGCCATTTCCAGAGGCCCGCTCCGACATTCTCCGCCCCCAACAGGCCGAGTTCCCGACCGCGTGGAACTAACCTGCTATTGTCGGTTGGGATACTCGCGTGGCGGCTGCGGACTCAGCCTGTGGGCACCCTGGTCGGGGCGGGTCAATCGGAGGCCAGGGGGGGGGGCGGGAAATGTTTGTGCGGGTGTGGAGTGTCTGGCGCACGGCCAATCAGGGGGTCTCTTTTCTGGGTCTGGCTCTGCGGTCCGAGTCCGCCATGGAGCACACTGCGGCTACTGGAGGCCGCTGCCATGCGCTTGCGTGGCCTCCAACCCGGAAGTGCGGGGGCCGGTATCTGCAGCAAAAACTGCAAGATATACTCCGGGTCCATGCTAGCCCCCTGCACGACTGGGAATTAAGGGTCCTTTCACGCCAGTTTTTCTGCATGAAACTCCACCGTTTTTACGCCGGCGTGGGGACAATAATGGAGAATCCAGTCCAATATTTTGTTGTTTGAGCAAAACAAAATAAATACAAACAAAAACATTTGCTGCAATGACCAGAGTCAAGCTCTCCAGTTTAAATTTTCAAACAATAATTGGCAGTTGACTGTCAGTCAACATTAACTGGTGCATTCTCCATGGCAATATCTCTATCAATTAGAGTTCATTTTCTGACTACCCTCTTCTCATACAGTAAAAGCTGTTGTTTCCCCTGACATTGGTATTCTTGTGATTGTCCTGATGAGTGCAAGATGAAAAGCTTTGACAAAATATCTTTTTTCAGCAATACTCAAATTCTGTATTACCAAACGGCTAAGTGTTATATTGCTGTATTATCTTTTATCAATAGGTTCGCTCCTTTGCCTAACTGAAGGGGTATATTTATTAAAAGGTTTCATTTATGGCATTGAGCAGTTTTTCTTATTGGGAACTGTGCTACAACAGTGGTAGCACAAAGCTAACATGGGAATATAAAAGGGAATTGAGATTCAAGCACTCAAGATCATTAGAGCTTGTGGTCTCAGATCTCAGTGACACAGTTGTGCTGATTGTTATTCATAATTTTCCATACTGAGCCCTAACCAACAGATGGCAGCATCATCTTCTCAATCTTTAAGCATATCATCTGTTAACACTCTCATTTGTAAATTCAAACTGGCACCGATGTATCCAATATCAGCTGCTTGCCTGCTGCATACAAACTTTGTATGCTCAGTGTACACCACCCATCATATTGGTAAAGGGTTCATAGAATCATAGAATCCCTACAATGCAGAAGGAGACCATTCAGCCCACAGAGTCGGCACTGACCCTCTGAAAGAGTACTCCACCCAAGCTCACTCCCCCGCCCTATTTCGTTAACCTAACCTACACATCTTTTTTTTGGACACTAAGGGACAATTTACATTGGTCAATCCGCCTAACCTGCACATCTTTGGATTGTGGGAGGAAACTGGAGCACCCGGAGGAAACCCACGCGGACACATGTGCAAACAGCACACAGTCACCCAAGGCCAGAATTGAATCCAGGTCCTTGGCATTGTGAGGCAACAGTGCTAACCACTGTGCAACTTTGCTACAAAAATGGGTTTCAGTGCGGGTATCTGAGGTTTACTTTTGCAACAGCCGTTAGTCTTCTGCCTTCACGACCTCAAACATCACTCTGAGGAGGTCTCTCTGATGCTTTTTCATGATAGCCCTGTTTCCATACAGCCGAAGCACTGGTCTTTAATGGGACCACTGGAAGGGAACATAAAAAGATACATTTAAAAAACAGACTTAATTGCTGAACATGGAGCCGGTGCAGCAAGAGTACTCCTTGTGGTTCTACAGCAGCCGCAAAGGTTTGGTAATTTTCACAGCTTAACAATGTAACATTCCTTAAACAACCGAGTGGGCCGATACACGCAACAACATTAAAATAACATACCCTACTACCCTCCGCTCTATCTCCTGATTACCCATATATTAAGTTCCCTGTCCTTGTCTTACACTACCATGCCTCCCATTTTCCTCCCCCCTTTTCTGCTCCCCCTTCCCCTTACTGCTGACGTTCAATTTTCCTTAAAGAAGTCGATGAACGGCTGCCACCTCCGGGCGAACCCCTGGGTTGATCCTCTCACGGCGAACTTAATCTTTTCCAGCCTGAGAAACCCTGCCATGTCGCTAACCCATAAGCCTGACTTTGGAAGCTTCGAGTCCCTCCATCCCAGCAAAATCCGTCTCCAGGCCACCAGGGAGGAGAGGGCCAAGACATCGGCCACCCTCCCCCCGCTGAGCCCCCGGATCTTCCGATACCCCAAACATTGCCATTTCCGGACTCGGAGCCACCCTCCCTTCCAGGACCTCTGACATGACATCCGCAAATCCCTGCCAGAATCCCCTCAACATCGGACACACCCAGAACGTATGTACATGATTCGCTGGGCTTCACCCACAACTGTGGTGTTGGGTGTTCTGACACACAGATGAGCCAACACGGTTGCATATGGTACAACGCTACTTTATTTAAACTTACTATTTACAGTTTGGTCTTTGCACTCTGCACGTGGGGGGTTCCCTGCTTGTGATGTTTTAACAGCTCTTTCTTGTTCCCTTCTCCCCAGACCTACTGACCACCAGGTGTCGTGCTCGTGCTTTTTATGTGGTTGGTGTTCTTGTCTGTGATTGGTTGTGGTGTTGTGTACTCTGATTTGCCTCTTAGTGTGTCCATCATGATGTGTGTGTTTGAATATCATGACATCCCCCCTTTTTACAAAGATATGTGCCTACGTGGTAATAAATATGATCGTGTCGTGAGTGCATCTAAGAGTGTGTGTGTGTCGTGTGCAGCATGTGCATATGACGGAACTATGTACATGGGGCGATGTCGGGTGCGTCACATGAACCAAGTTGTACCATAACATAACATAAATGCGAACGAGAGAAGAAGAAAAAAAAAAACTTGAACAGTTGTCCAGTCAGACGACATCTGGAACGATAAACAACAACAGGTTATCATGTAAAATTGTGCAACTTGTTAAACATATGAACGGTATTATAAGTCCAGTCTAATGGGCTTGCGACGAGTTCGGGTTGACCGCCTCAAGGGTGGATCAAGAACCACCGGCTGCTGTGCAGGCATGGCCATGGGTGGCGATGGAAAGGGCGTGATGTGCGGCAGCTCCACAAAGTCATCCTCGGAAGCCTGTTGAGGATCTGGCGTGTGCGTGCTGTGTGGCTGTGAGCGTGGAAGTCGGCGAAGGGCGCGCCGATTGCGGCGACGCACGGAACCATCCGGCATGCGAACCAGGAACGAGCGGGGAGCCACTTGTCGGAGGACTTCGGCCGGTGCTGACCAGCCACCATACGGTTGATGGACGCGTACTTTGTCTCCGGAGGACAGGGGGGGCAGGTCCGTCGCTCGTGTGTCGTACCGACTTTTCTGGCGATCACGCTGCAGTTGCATGTTCCGAAGAACCGCCTCATGGTCTGTTGTTGGTGCCAGGATGGAAGGTACCGTCGTCCTGAGGGAGCGACCCATTAGTAGCTGCGCTGGCGAGAGACCCGTGGATAGCGGGGCCGATCGATAGGCCAGCAAGGCAAGGTTAAAGTCCGATCCGGCAGCAGCCGCCTTGCACAGGAGCCGCTTGGCGATGTGGACGCCCTTTTCAGCCTTCCCGTTCGATTGTGGATGCAGAGGGCTGGATGTCACATGAGTGAAACCATATGCTGCGGCAAAGGACGACCATTCACGGCTGGCAAAACAAGGTCCATTGTCTGACATGACAGTCCTTGGAATGCCATAGCGAGCAAATGTTTCCTTGCAGGCCCCAATGACTGCGGACGACGTCAGATCATGGAGAGGCATGACTTCCGGGTAGTTTGAGAAGTAGTCTATAATAACAATGTAATCTCTGCCGAGCGCGTGAAATAGGTCAACACCCACCTTCGCCCAGGGGGACGTCACCATCTCGTGTGGTAGAAGTGTTTCCGGAGGTTGCGCCGGCTGAAACCTCTGACAGGTTGTGCAGTTGAGCACCATGTTGGCTATGTCTTCATTAATACCCGGCCAATATACCGCCTCCTGGGCCCTTCGTCTGCATTTTTCGACGCCCAAGTGGCCTTCGTGTAGTTGATGAAGAATCATCTGGCGCACGCTGTGCGGAATAACGATCCTGTGTGATTTCATAAGGACCCCGTCTATGTTAGTGAGATCATCTCGCACATTATAAAACTGGGGGCACTGCCCTTTTAGCCACCCTTCCGTCATGTGGCGCATCACTCGCTGCAGAAGGGGGTCAGTCGCCGTCTCTGCGCGTATGTGGGCCAGACTAGGATCATCAGCTGGCAGATTTGCTGCTGTCAGAGTTACGTGTGCCTCAATTTGACGCACGAACCCCTCCGCATCTGGTGGTGTGCTCACTGCTCGGGAAAGAGTGTCCGCCACGATGAGTTCCTTCCCCGGAGCGTAGATCAGTTCAAAATCGTACCTCCTGAGTTTAAGTAAGATGCGCTGGAGGCGAGGAGTCATGTCGTTCAGGTCTTTGTTAATGATGTTGACCAGGGGGCGGTGGTCAGTTTCGACCGTAAATCGTGGCAGGCCATACACATAGTCGTGGAACTTGTCCAGTCCAGTTAACAAGCCCAGGCATTCTTTTTCGATTTGCGCGTAGCGCTGTTCGGTAGGGGTCATGGCTCGTGAGGCATATGCAACCGGGGCCCATGACGACGTGCTGTCTTTTTGCAGGAGTACCGCTCCAATACCAGATTGGCTGGCGTCTGTTGAGATCTTTGTAGGGCGAGTCGTGTCAAAGAAGGCCAGCACTGGTGCCGTGACTAGTTTGTGCTTGAGCTCCTCCCATTCCCGCTGATGCGATTGGTGCCAGTTGAATTCTGTCGATTTTTTTACGAGATGGCGCATATTTGTTGTATGAGAAGCCAGGTTGGGAATGAACTTCCCAAGGAAGTTGACCATGCCCAGGAATCTTAAGACAGCCTTCTTGTCAGCCGGTCGTGGCATGGCTGTGATGGCGCTAACCTTGTCTGCATCGGGACGGACCCCTGACCTTGAGATGTGGTCCCCGAGGAATTTCAGCTCCGTCTGGCCGAAGGCACACTTCGCACGGTTGAGACGCAGGCCATTTTGTCGTATGCGGGTAAAGACACGTCGTAGACGATGCATGTGTTCCTGCGGAGTGGTGGACCAAATGATGATATCGTCCACATATACACGTACCCCTTCGATGCCTTCCATCATCTGCTCCATAATGCGGTGGAAAACTTCAGATGCCGAAATGATGCCGAATGGCATCCGGTTGTAGCAGAATCTGCCAAAAGGGGTGTTGAATGTGCATAGTCTTCGGCTGGCCGGGTCCAGTTGGATCTGCCAGAATCCTTTGGACGCATCCAATTTAGTGAATATTTTGGCTCGCGCCATCTCGCTGGTGAGGTCTTCTCGTTTCGGGATGGGATAGTGTTCCCGCATGATGTTGTTATTCAGATCTTTTGGATCTATACATATACGGAGCTCGCCAGAGGGCTTCTTTACACAGACCATGGAGCTGACCCATGGCGTGGGCTCCGTGACCCTGGATAGGACCCCTTGGTCCTGAAGAATCTGCAGTTGTGCCTTGAGGCGGTCTTTGAGTGGCGCAGGAACCCTGCGAGGTGCGTGAACGACAGGGATGGCGTCCGGTCTGAGTCGAATCTTGTACGTGTATGGCAATGTCCCCATGCCTTCAAAAACCTCCTGGTTGTGAGCAAGGAGGGAATGGAGACTTGCGTGGAACTCAGCATCCGGGAAGTCGGATATCTCATCTGGAGAGAGAGACATAATGCGCTGTACCAGGTGAAGGACCTTACACGCCTGTGCGCCCAGTAACGAGTCCTTTGATGAGCCGACAACTTCGAAGGGGAGTGTGGCTGTGTACCTCTTGTGAGTCACCTGTAGCTGGCAAGATCCTATGGACGGGATGACGTTCCCGTTATAGTCAACCATCTTGAGCCGGCATGGAGTGATGGGTGGGTTGACCTTCATGGCCTGGACTGCAGAGTAAGCAATCAGGTTGGCGGATGCGCCGGTGTCCAGACGGAAGGCGACGCGCGATCGGTTGACCGTCAGGGTGGCACACCACTCATCGGCTGGATTGATGGCATTGACCTTGTTGACATCAATGACGGAAACTCGGAAGGCATCCTGGTCATCTGCATCACTTAACTGGAAGTCTTGATGCGTGGGCTGGACGGTCCTGACTCGTCTGCGAGGTTGTCGAGGATGCGCCGGATCCATGGGTTGAGCCGAACGACAGTGGGCTGCGTAGTGGCCCATCGTGCCACATCTGTGGCACTGTCGGTTTTTTGCAGGACATTGCCCTTTTAAATGTAGAGCTCCACAATTGCCGCACGTCATGACGTCACGGCGTTCGTTGCGCCACTGCGCATGCGCAGTGCGATCTTGCGGTGGGCGCGCCTGCGCAGTGCGTCCCTCGTTGTGGCCGTTATTTTTGGCGCGCACCTGCGCAGGAGACCGCGAAAAGCGCGGGAAGCGGCCGCTGTCGTCCGGGCCGTGGGTCGGGAAGTAATCGACGGCCTGGATGCGTTCGACGTCGTGGGCGGCCTGGCTTGCCGATTCGACGGCTGGGGACCCCCTCCGTGCCAACTCGGACGCCTGAAATCGGGCAAAACGGCAGGTAGCATTTTCGTGGAGGACACAGGCTTCCACAGCAGACGCTAAGGTGAGGCTTTTCATTTTAAGAAGCTGCTGGCGTAGGCCACTAGAGGCAACGCCAAAAACAATCTGGTCCCTGATCATGGACTCTGTGGTGGTGCCGTAACTGCAGGACTGCGCTAGAATCCGGAGGTGCGTCAAAAAGGGTTGAAGAAGCTCCTCCTTACCTTGCAGGCGTTGCTGAAAGAGGTATCTTTCAAAACTTTCATTTATTTCAACTTGAAAGTGCTGGTCCAGTTTGAGGATGACCGTGTCATATTTGGCTTGGTTTTCGCCTTCTTCGAACACCAGTGAGTTGAAGACGTCGGTGGCGTGCGGACCTGCGTAGAAGAGGAGCATTGCAATCTTCGTGTCATCCGAGACATTCTGTTTTTCGGTGGCACGGATGTACAGGTCAAATCGCTGCCTGTAGAGCTTCCAGTTGGTACCTAGGTTCCCCGCGACTTGCATCGGCTGCGGTTTGCCGGTGTGGTCCATGTCCAGAATGGCAGGTTGGTAGGCAGGTATCGATCCACTCCTGTACCATGTGGTGTTGGGTGTTCTGACACACAGATGAGCCAACACGGTTGCATATGGTACAACGCTACTTTATTTAAACTTACTATTTACAGTTTGGTCTTTGCACTCTGCACGTGGGGGGTTCCCTGCTTGTGATGTTTTAACAGCTCTTTCTTGTTCCCTTCTCCCCAGACCTACTGACCACCAGGTGTCGTGCTCGTGCTTTTTATGTGGTTGGTGTTCTTGTCTGTGATTGGTTGTGGTGTTGTGTACTCTGATTTGCCTGTTAGTGTGTCCATCATGATGTGTGTGTTTGAATATCATGACAACAACGTCCTCCACTTCCTCAAAAAACCTACTCATCCGGGCCGCAGTCATATGAGCCCTATAAACCACCTTGAACTGGATCAGGCTAAGCCTGGCACAAGCCGAGGATGAATTAACCCTCCTCAAGGCCTTTTCCCATAGTCCTACTTCCAACATCCCTCCTACATTCTCTTCACCTCCCCGATTGGGACCCCTTGCCACTCCATCAATTCCTTGTGTATCTCCGAGACCCTCCCCTCCCCAACTCCTGCTTTTGACAGCACCATCTCCTGTAGTAGTGCCCTCAGGGGGAGGCGAGAAAAGCTTCGAACCAGCCTCCGAACAAAGTCCCATACCTGCAGGTACCGAAATCCATTCCCACCCGGCAACTCAAACTCCTCCTCTAATGCCTCCAGTCTCGGGAAGCCCTCCTCAATGAAGACATCCCCCAATCTCTCAATCCCTGCCCGCTGCCACCTCCTAAAGCCCCCACCCAGACCCCCCCCCCCCCCGGAACAAAACGTGGTTATCACAGATCGGTGACCACACTGACGCCCCCTCCAATCCCATGTGCTGTTTCCATTGGCCCCACACCTTCAGGGCGACCACCACCACCGGGCTTGTGGAGTACTGCGCCGGCGAGAACGGCAGGGGCGCCGTTAATAAAGCCTCCAAACTCATACCCTTACAAGATGCCGCCTCTACCCGCTCCCAAACCGAGCCCTCCCCCACTACCCACTTCCTGACCATCGATATGTTGGCCGCCCAGTTATAGTTAATAAAGCTCGGCAGGGCCAAGCCCCCCTCCCCGCGACTCCGTTCCAGGAGTGCCTTCTTCACCCTCGGGGTTTTACCAGCCCATACAAAACCCAAGATCACCGCATTCATTTTCCTAAAAAAGGCCTTTGGGACAAAAATCGGGAGACATTGAAAAAATAACAGCAGCCTCGGGAGGACCGTCATCTTCACCGTCTGCACCCTCCCCGCCAGTGTCAGCGGGAGCAAGTCCCACCTGCGGAAATCCCTTTTCATCTGATCAACCACTCTACCCAGATTTAACTTGTGAAGCTGCCCCCAATCCTTAGCCACCTGAATCCCCAGATACCTGAAACTCCTCCCTACCACTTTAAATGGTAACTCCCTCAATCCCCTTTCCTGCCCCCATGCCTGAATCGCAAACACCTCACTCTTTCTTCACTGCACCTTTGACATATAGATGTGTATATGTTCTTGGTAGGTTTCCCATGCTGTTGCTTGCAATGACTCAGACAATATGATGGGTTAGAACACCAGGGATGCTGCTCAAAATGTGCTACGGGGTAAGTGTCACAGGAAGTATCAAGTCAACACCAAATACAAGATTTTAAATATATTGTTAAAACCTGCGCCGGGATTCTCCGCCGGCGGGAGTCTCCGTTATGTCGGTGCCCGGGGGTTTCCCGACGGCGTGGGGCCGCCCCACAATGGGAAACCCCATTGACTGGCTGGCGTAACGGAGAATCCCGCCGGCCGGTCGGGGCAGAAATATGGCGTGGCGGGATGGAGAATGTGTTTCTCGTGGCGAATTACATTCTTAAAACAAGGGCCCATATCTTTCTCTCCACCCAACAATGTAAGTCGCTGGTGCACTGCGGCGTGGCGACCCGGACGTGCGGGCGTACATAGACACATAGAAGATAGGAGCAGGAGGAGGCCGTTTGGCCCTTCGAGCCTGCTCCGCCATTCATCACGATCATGGCTGATCATCCAACTCAACAGCCTAATCCTGCCTTCTCCCCATAGCGTTTGATCCCATTCTCCCCAAGTGCTATATCAAGCCGCCTCTTGAATATATTAAATGTTTTAGCATCAAATACTTCCTGTGGTAATGAATTCCACAGGCTCATCACTCTTTGGGTTAAGAAATGTCTCCTCATCTCTGTCCAAAATGGTTTACCCTGAATCCTCAGACTGCGACCCCTAGTTCTGGACACACCTATCATTGGGAACATCTTCCCTGCATCTACCCTGTCTAGTCCTGTTAGAATTTTAAGTCTCTATGAGATCGCCCTCATTCTTCTGAACTCCAGTGAGAACAATCCTCACCTAGTCAATCTCTCCTCATATGACAATCCCGCCAACCCTGGGATCAGTCTGGTAAAACTTTGCTGCACTTCCTCGAGGGGAAGAACATCCTTCCTCAGAAAAGGAGACCAAAACTGCACACAATAGTCTAGGTGTGGCCTCAACAAAGCCCTGTATAATTGCAGCAACACATCCCTACTTCTGCACTCGAAACCATTCGTAATGAAGGCCAACATACCATTAGCCTTCTTTACCGCCTGCTGCACCTGCATGCGTCCTTCAGCGACTGGTGCACAAGGACACCCAGATCCCGCTGCACATTCCCCTCTCCCAATTTACAACCCTTCAAGTAGTAATCTGCCTTCCTGTTTTTGCTTCCAAAGTGAATAACCTCACACTTATCCAAATTATACTGCATCAGCCATTGATTTTCCCACTGTTCAACCTGTCCAGATCATGCTGTAGGATCTCTGCATCCTCGTCATAGTTCACCCTCCCACCTAATTTGGTATCATCAGCAAACTTTGAGATGTTACATTTTGTTCCCTCATCCTGGCATATATGCTAGAAGCACGCGGCGTTCCAACTCCCGGCTGTTTTGGTTTCACAGCTTGACGCCCTGCACTGGAGCTGGAGTTGCTGAATGAAAAATCTAGCTACAGCGCTAACTTGGGCCACTTAGCCAGAGTTTAGGTGAGTTTTTATACTTTTTTATTTGCACTGAACATTTTCGGTCCAGCAGAGGCAGGAGACATCGGGAGGCATTTTTGGTAGGTTAATATTTTATAATTTTAGTGTTTAGCGCTTATAAATATGTTTAAAATGCAAATAAAATGAGGGGAAGAAATATATTTTTAAAACTTTGGTTTGTCATGTGGCTGTTAATTTCATTAAAAGGATACTTTACTGTATAAAGTGCGTTTGAAGTCACAGAAGGTGAAAGAATGATTTTTAAAAAACTTTGTTGTCATGAGGATGTTAATTCCATTAAATGAATTATTATGGATAGAATGCAGTGATCACTCACTAGCGAGTATGATTGTCCACCTAAGATATTCAATGTTGCTGGTCACGGGTTCTGTTGGTCCTTGTCCTGATGAGCCGACCCAATCACTCACAGAATCACTACATTGCAGAAGGAGGCCATTCGGCCCATCAAGTCTGCACCGACCCACTCAAAGAGCACCCGTCAGGCCCACACTCCACTCTATCCCCGTAACCCAATAACCCCACCTAACCTTTTGGACACTAAGGGGTAATTTAGTGTAGCTAATCCACCTAAACTGCACGTATTTGGACTGTGGGAGGAAACCGGAGCACCCAGAGGAAACCCACGCAGACACGGGAAGAACGTACAAACTCCACACAGACAGTGACCCAAGGCGGGAATTGAACCCAGGTCCTGACACTCTGAGGCAACATTGCTAACCACTGTGCCTCCGTGCCTGCCATTCACTTGGCAGGAATTTCCAAAAGGTGGCATTAGTCCTTTGACGCTAACGGTGACTGTGTGGTGTTTGTACATTCTCCCCATATCTGCATTGGTTTCCTAGAACCATGGAATAGAATTATAGAATTCCTACAGTGCAGAAGAAGGGGGCAATTCGGCCCATCAAGTCTGTACCGACCTGAAAAAGCATCCTACCTGGGTCCACTCCCCCGCCCTATCCCCAAAACCTAACCAGTACATCCTTGGACACTATGGGGCAATTTAGCATGGCCAATCCACCAAACCTGCACATCTTTGGATTGTGGGAGGAAACCAGAGCACCCGGAGGACACCCACGCAGACACGGGGAGAAAGTACAAACTCCACACAGACAGTCCACCCGAGGCCGGCTTTGAACCCAAGACTCTGATGCTGTCTTTCTAAATTGCCCATTAGTGTCCAAAGGTTAGGTGGGGTTATGGGGTTAGGGTGGGGGCGTGGGCCTGAGTAGGGTGCTCTTTCGGAGTGTCAGTGCAGACTTTATGGGCCGAATGGCTTTCTTCTGCACTGCAGTGATTCTATAAACACTAATAGAAAAAATCAAATGTTACAAGGACAGTGACAACAAAAAGCCCTGGGACGCTTTAAAATCTTATGACCATAATCTAAACTAAAACATACAAACATTTTTAAGCATACCACATGCAAAGTTATATAATAATCATAGAATTATAGAATCATAGAGTCCCTACAGTGCAGAAGGAGGCCATTCGGCCAATCGAGTCTGCACTGACCCTTTGAAAGTCCACACTACATAGGTCCAATTCCCGGTTCAATTCCTGAAACCCCACCCTAAGGGGCAATTTACCATGGCCAATCCACCTAACTTGCACATTTTTAGACTGTGGGAGGAAACCGGAACATCCGGAAGAAACCCGCACAGACACAGCGAGAATGTGCAAACTCCACACAGGCAGTCGCCCGACGTCGGAATCGAACCCGGATCCCTAGAGTGCAGACTTAAATAGTTTCACAGATTTAAAACAAGTAGACAAACCTCTGTTTACTTATAAATAATCACCTTTAATCATAAATTTTAAAAAAAATTACTTTAAAAGAATCAATAATAGTAATGCTCGTTTAAAAGAAAGAGCAAAGAAAACCTGTTAAAAAACTTTTACATACCTTTAAAACACTTGGTAAGATTGTTGCCCGTTGCTTTTTATCTGTTTAAATGCCAGCTCTCAACGAGGGTTCCCAAGCTAAGCGAATCATAAGGGGGCAGAGCTGCACTTGTCCTGCGCAGCACTGGAGCTACGCAGCCCAGAGCGCTGGAGGCCTCACATTATCAAAGCACTGGTAAGTATGCTGATTTCTCTTTTAAAATCGACGGCATGTGGATTTCCACCGCGAGCTGGAAGTTATAGGCCAAGGTGTTTGTAACAAAGTGTGATATGAAAATCTTTGAGGAAATAATAATGGGACAGGTAGGGTGGAGTGCCAAATGTAAGACTTATTGCTGATGGTGTTTAGATTTCTAAAGGGACCAGCTACTCATGATTGATACAAGGGGCTGGATTCTCCGTAAGCGGGATCCTCTGTTTCGCCGCCAGCGCACTCATGACCGTGGATTTCCCGACGGCGTGGGGGTGCCCACAATGGGAAACCCCGGGCTTGATTCTCCGCTCCCCACACCAAAATCGTGTTCTGCAATGGGGCGGAGAATCCGTTTTGGCACTCACAATCAGGTGTGGCGGCGGTTCTTCAATCCTCCGCCCCCCGAAAATCGTCGTACTCTAGGAGTACTCGCGCCGAGTATCCACCGCCTCAGGCCATTGCCTGAGCCCCGCCCCGCGATGCTCCGTCCCCGACCGGCCCAATTCCCGACGGTGTAGACCTCTCATGGTCACATATCGGCTGTGGACTCAGAACGGGGCCACCATAGATCGGTGGTCAGGGGTGGCTTCATTCGGGGCTGGGGGCAATGTGTGCGGGCGGCCCGGGGCGCACGAGCTGCCGATGCAGGGCACTATTTTGCCGATCCAGGTCCGCGGCTGAGTCTGCCGTGGTGCACGGCGCGGCCACTGGTGACCACCGCCGTGTGCATGCATGGCCTCTGACCCGGAAGTGCGGGGGCCCGTATCTGCAGCTAGAGCTGCGAGCTCTACGACAACTGCCTGCTAGCCCCCTGCAAGACGGTGAATCTGTGGCCTTCTGATGCCGGTTTTCCTGGCGTAAAAGACCACAGTTTTCCCGACGGCGTGGGGACTTAGTCCCCAAAACAGAAAATCCAGCCCATTGGCCGGCTGCCAGGACGGAGAATCCTGCTGTTACAGGGGTGCACCGCAGCCGTAAACGGGTACGGCGGGACGGATATTGCCGCCCAAGTTATTTCAGGTTTTCCATAACAGTGGAACTCAAGGAGGCTGCCTGCTCTTGAATTTAAAAATTGTGGTGAACGTATTGCTACTGCAATTCACCACTGTATTGTATTGTATTATGTTGAAGCTCCTGTGGGCTCCGCCTGTGGCTCCGTCCCCTCGGGGTCGTATATAAACCTGCAGCCTGTAGGCGGCACTCAGTACAGAGTGTTGCAGGCAGACACAGATCTAGCTTATTAAAACCACTGTTCACTTCTACTAATCGCCTTGTGTGAATTGATGGTTGGATCAATTTAATAAGCTAAGATATTGCAATGGAAGCCGCCCTCAAACCTGATCGATTGGAACTCGACCCACAGACATTTGAAGCCAAATCTTCTCACATTGGCTCCGCTGCTTTGAGGCCTACCTCCTTTGAGGCCTACCTCGCCGCCTCCTCCTCGCCCGCCGTCACCGAGACACACAAGCTGAGTCTCCGCCACGCCCGGGTGAGCCACAGAATCTCTGTAGTAATCGAGGACGCGACCACGTATGCAGACGTGGTTGCGATCCTGAAAAGACATGATGTGAGGCCTGTGAACGAAGTGTTCGCGCGGCATCTCCTCACCACATGTCGTCAACGCCCTGGGGAATCGCTGGAGGAATATCTACGCGACCTGAGGGTACTCGCTCTGAACTGTAACTACAAGGATGTCACGGCCTTGCAGCACATGGAACCCGCCATCTGGGACACCTATGTGGCTGGAGTCCAGTCCAACTACGTCAGACAGCGCCTGCTCGAAAAGGGCGCCCTCGACCTAGAAGAGATGGTAAAACTGTCCACCTCATTCGAGGTAGCCTTCCAGAGCCTAAATGCTTTCCCCTCCGACCACGTGATTTTCGCGTGGGTGCCGGAGGCGCGGCCATCACCCGACCCAAGGGTGTCCCAGGCCCGCCCAACCCAGGGGGCCATTATGCTATTTCTGCGGTCAGAACCAGCACCCCAGGCAGCGTTGCCCAGCTCGGAACGTGACCTGCAGCGACTGCGGCAAGAAAGGACATTTTGCCAAAATCTGCCTGGCCCGACCCAAAGTTCCAAAATCGCAGGCCCGACTCACAGACTCACAGGCCTGCAGACCCCGCAGCGTGGCTGCGTGCCTGCCGGTACCGCCCCCTTTTGACGCGTCATCCGCCTTGTGCTATCCGTGGGGGCCGCGATCTTTAACTCCGCCCGACATGTGCGACTCATGGGGGCCACCACCTTGGCCACCATCTTCAACGCCGCCCGACACGTGTGACCGACGGGGGCCGCCATCTTGGCCGCCATCTTCAACGCTGCCCGACACATGCGACCGACGGGGGCCGCCATCTTGGCTGCCATCTTGGGACCACCTCGCTACCACCGACCACGCCGCCTACCCGCAGCTCGGCGCTATCACTCTCGACCAGTCACAGCCCAAGCACCTTGAAGAACTCCATGATGACCATCCGGGTCAATAGGCATGAAACGCCCTGTCTGTTTGACTCCAGGAGCACGAAGAGCTTCATCCATTCGGACACGGTAAAGCGCTGTTCCCTCCAGATTTCCCCTGCGTCCCAAACAATCTCACTTGATTCCGGATCACATTCAGGGCAGATCCGGAGGTACTGTGTCGCAAACCTCGCGATACAGGGCGCCAAGTATGCCAATTTTAAACTCTATGTCCTTCCCCATCTCTGCGTCTTCTCCTGTTAGGACTGGACTTCCAGTGCAACCTCAGAAGTCTGACCCTGAAGTTCGGCGGACCCCTACCCCCTCTCACCGTATGTAGTCTCACGACCTTTAAGGTCGCCCCTCCCTCGCTCTTCGCGAACCTCGCATCCGACTGTAAACCCGTCGCCACCAGAAGCAGGCGGTACAGTGCCCAGGACAGGACTTTTATCAAGTCGGAGGTCCAACGCTCTTGAGGGAGGAGATCATCGAGGCCAGTAATAGCCCTGGAGAGCCCAAGTGGTGGTCATCAGGACCGGGGAAAAGAACCGGATGGTTGTAGACATAAATCGGTACACACAACTCGATGCGTACCCCCTTCCCCGCATAGTGGACATGGTGAATCAGATTGCACACTACCGGGCTTTCTCCACGGTAGATCTGAAGTCCGCATACCACCAGCCCACCACTACACTGCCTTTGAGGCAGATGGCCGCCACTTCCACTTCCTCAGGGTCCTCTTCAGTGTCACCAATGGGGTCTCGGTCTTCCAAAGAACGATGGACCGAATGGTTGACCAGAATTGGCTGCGGGCCACGTTCCCGTACTTGGACAATGTCACCATCTGCGGCCATGATCAGCAGGACCATGACGTTAACCTTCAGAAGTTCCTCCAAACCGCCCAAGCCCTCAATTTCACCTACAACAAGGAGAAATGCATTTTCCGCACAACCCGACTAGCCATCCTCGGCTATGTCGTGGAAAACGGAGTCCTAGGGCCCGACCCCGACCGCATGCGCCCCCTCCTGCAACTCCCCCTTCCCCACTGCCCTAAGACCCTGAAGAGATGCCTCGGGTTCTTCTCATATTATGCCGAGTGGGTCCCCAACTATGCGGACAAAGCCCGCCCACTTAACAAAGCCACCATCTTTCCCCTGCTGGCTGAGGCCTGCTCGGCCTTCAGCCGCATCAAGGCAGACATTACCAAGGCCGCGATGCACGCGGTGGATGAGTCCATCCCCTTCCAGGTGGAGAGCGGTGCGTCAGACGTCGCCCTGGCAGCTACCCTTAACCAGGCAGGCAGGCCCGTGGCCTTCTTTTCCCGTACCTTCAACGCCTCCGAGATTCGACACTCCTCTGTCGAAAAGGAAGCTCAAGCCATTGTGGAAGCTGTGCGGCATTGGAGGCACTACCTGGCCGGTAGGAGGTTCACCCTCGTCACCGACCAACAGTTGGTAGCCTTTATGTTCAACAACACACAGTGGGGCAAGATCAAGAATGATAAGATCTTGAGGTGGAGAATCGAACTCTCCACCTATAATTACGATATCGTGTATCGTCCTGGGAAGCTCAATGAGCCCCCAGATCCCCTGTCCCGTGGCACATGCGCTAGCGCGCAAGGTAACTCACTTCGGGTCATCCACAATGACCTCTGTCACCCAGGGGTCACCCGGCTTCTCCACTTCATCAAGACCCGCAACCTGACCTACTCCACCGAGGATGTCAGGGCCATGACCAGGGACTGCCAAGTCTGCGCGGAGTGCAAGCCTCACTTCTATCGGCCAGACAAGGCCCGTCTGGTGAAGGCCTCCCACCCCTTTGAGCGCCTCAGCGTCGATTTCAAAGGGCCCGTCCCCTCCACTGACCGCAACGTGTACTTTCTCAACGTCGTTGACGAGTGCTCCCATTTCCCCTTTGCCGTCCCATGTCCCGACATGACCGCGGCCACATTAAGGCCCTGCACAGCATCTTCACCCTGTTCAGTTTCCCCACTTACATCCACAGTGACCGGGGCTCCTCGTTTATGAGCGACGAGCTGCGTCAGTACCTGCTCGGTAAGGGCATTGCCTCGAGTAGGACTACCAGCTACAACCCCCGGGGAAACGGGCAGGTGGAGAGGGAGAACGCGACGGTCTGGAAGGCCGTCCTTCTGGCCCTATGGTCTAGAAGTCTCCCGGTTTCCCGCTGGCAGCAGGTCCTCCCCGAGACGCTCCACTCCTTTCGGTCGCTCCTCTGCACAGCCACGAACGAGACCCCTCACGACCGTCTATTTGTCTTCCCCAGGAAGTCCATCTCCGGGGCCTTGCTTCCGTCCTGGCTGACAACACCGGGGCCTGTCCTCCTCCGGAAGCACGTGAGGAGCCATAAGTCCAACCCCCTGGTTGAGAGGGTCCAGCTCCTACATGCCAACCCTCAGTATGCCTATGTGGCGCACCACGACGGCCGACAAGATACAGTCTCCCTCCGAGATCTGGCACCCGCCTGTTCCCCAACGACCATCACCAACACCCCCCCACCCAACACCGCCTATTACCACCAACCGAATCCCTCACAGCGGGCTACCAGCTGCCCCCCTGGGGATCCTGAACACTGCCTCCGCCCTTACACAGCCTACAGCCCCCCTTCCCCCATCGCCTACACAGCGTGATGAAGCTCCAGACGACATGCTCCCGGAGTCAACGGGTCCAACACCCGTGCCCGCAGCGACGTGTTCAACACCCGTGCCCCCCAGCTCCTGGCCACCTGGACCCCCAAATACCTGAAGCTCCTCTCCACCCTTTTTAGTGGGAGCTCACCAATCCCCTGGTCCCCTGGGTGGACGTCGAACAGCTCGCTCTTCCCCATGTTGAGCTTGTACCCCAAAAAGTCCCCAAATTCCCTAAGAATCCTCATTACCTCCGACATTCCCCCCACCGGGTCCGCCACTTACAGCAGCAGGTCGTCCGCATAAAGTGACACCCTATGCTCCTCCCCACCCCGCACCAACCCCCTTCAGTTCCTTGACTCCCTCAGTGCCATAGCCAGGGGTTCAATCGCCAGTGCGAAGAGCAGGGGGGATAGGGGACAGCCCTGTCTCGTCCCTCGGTGCAACCGAAAGTACTCGGACCGCCTCCTGTTTGTGGCCACACTCGCCATCGGGACCTCATACAACAGCCTAACCCACCTGACAAACCCCTCCCCAAACCCGAACCTCTTCAGCACCTCCCACAGGTACCCCCACTCTACCCTATCGAAGGCTTTCTCAGCGTCCATCGCCACCACTAGCCCAGCCTCCCCCTTCCTCGCCGGCATCATGATAACGTTCAAAAGCCTCCGCACATTCGTGTTCAACTGCCTCCCCTTCACAAACCCCGTCTGGTCTTCATGGATGATCTGCGGCACACAATCCTCAATCCTCGTGGCTAAGACCTTCGCCAGCACCGTGGCATCTACATTTAGCAGCAAAATCGGTCTGTAAGACCCACACTGCAGGGGATCCTTGTCCTGCTTCAGGATCAAGGAGATTAGTGCCCGGGACATCGTCGGGGGCAAAGCCCCCCCCCTCCCTTGCCTCATTGAAGGTCCTGACTAGCAACAGGCCCAAGAGGTCTATATATATTTTATAGAATTCGACCGAGAAACCGTACGGCCCCGGTGCCTTCCCCGCCTGCATGCTTCCTATCCCTTTGGTCAGCTCCTCCAGCCCAATCGGGGCCCCCAATCCTGCCACCAGTCCCTCTTCCACCTTTGGAAACCTCAATTGGTCCAGGAACCGTCCCATCCCTCCCTCCACCCGTGGGGGCTCAGATCGGTACAATTCCTCGTAAATGTCCCTGAAGACTTTGTTGGACGTTTTAGTTGCTGTGAAATGTAGAGTCTTGTTCCTTTTCACCAAACACCCTTTATTTCACTTCCACAGCCTCTGCAACAAAACTCTTAACAACACACCACCTGACAGAGGCCACCTGAAGTCCCTTTACATATCAGTGTCAATTAATGGATACTTAACATAAATGAGACAACTAATTGCAATGTCTCTTAACCCATTACTTAACAATCTCCCCTTCCTTGGAGAAAAAAATAATTAGGTGAAAACAAAATTTCAAGAAACTCAAAAACACACACATGAATTCCCCCCCCTTTTTTTTTGTTTGGACAAGAAAGAAAAAAAAAACAGTCACAGAAACAAGCGCCCTTCATTAACAATATCCAAAAGTTTCTGTGAACTCGCCCCTCTTTTCGTAAAACAGTCTGACAGTTGATAGCTCCTGTCGACCCATTTAATTTTTGTTATTTCCCCTCTGTCCAACATCTGCTTCAAACTTGTGATGTCTATCCGTAACCTCTTTTCATTGACACTTTTCGTAGAGTGCACATTTTCCCACAGGGATTTATTGTCAATGTGACAGTCAATAGGTATATTACCCAAATCCCCTAATCCCAAAATTTCTGTCAATATCATACTTATATAAAAAGCCATATCCACCGCCTCTACAAGGCTGAACGTCTCAGCAGCCAAAGGGCTTTTTACCACTCTCCTTATTTTCTTTGTTTCCCACAGAAGTGGGCAACATTTACCATTGTTCCCCAAAAGGAAAGAGCACCCTACTGAGGCCAACTTCCCCGTTCCATCTGCATAACCCAGTAACCCCACCTAGCTTTTTGGACACTAAGGGGTAGTTTAACGTGGCCAATCCACCTACCCTGTACATCTTTGGTACCAATATTAATTTCTTTGGTACAATTTCTTCATGCTTTGATCTGCTTTTACTGACTACACCCCTTAACTGTTTACTTTAAAATTAATTTAGACAAGCTCACATGCTGAGATATCTATTAGACCTCAAGACCTCACTGTATAGGCCATCCTCCATGCATTCTCCATTTACAGTGATGGAGCTGCAATACCATCAAGTGTCTGACAGTGTCACTGTCTGAATACAGAGTGAGTTTTACAAGTTTGGGCGATACATTCAGAGAGCTGTCACTGTGACTTACCTATCTAAATACATTTACAAATTCTAAATATTACAAGCTCTATACGTTCAGAAAGAAGCAAAAGTCAATAACCTTGTAAATCAGAAATGCCTGCAGTACGGAGTGGATATTTCCATAATTAAATACACTATAAATAGTTCAAATGTTTCATAGAGTGGACTTCCAGTGACGGCGACGTGCTCAGAAGTCGCACATAAGGTGGCTCTCCTCCCGCAAGCCCGAAAATAGACTCTTTCACCCGAAATAGCCTGCTAATACGGAGGAGAAAACATCCCCACACCTCAACGATCAGCAACACGAAGGGAAATGCCGAATAACAGCCACTCCAGAGGCCATGTGGAAACTAGGAGTGGAAAAAGCCAGGAGAAACAAATGGCTGAGCCGGCTGGCACACAAGGTGGCGAAACCCAGGCCTCACCAGAACGGGAAGGACCGACCCACTGCACAAGGAGCGTGTGTCCCCCCCCCCCCGCCCCACACCAGGGGTGGGTGGAGGATGGAGGGAACTGAGAGGTCACAGGGAAGAGACAAAAAACGACATTCAAGCTGCGGTCAGGGGTGCGGTCGCAGAAGCTCTGACCACCAATTAGGTGGCCCTGGGCCAGGCGGAGAAGCTCAGGAAAGCACCATAAAAAAGCTGGAGAAGGCCCAACAGACCAGGGCAACCGGATCATCATCCTAGATAAAGAAGTAACAAGGTTGGTCGCGGCACACGTGTGTCTGAAAGGGAAAATCGACGACCAGGAATATCAGTTGAGGCGGCATAACCTGCGGATTGTGGTCCTGCTGGGGGGGATCGAAGGTAGGAACCCCTCGAACTATGTGGCCCAAATGCTGGACAATCTGGTGGGAAGGGATAGCTTCCCCAACCCACCAGGAATCGACAGAGCCCACCGGCCGCTTCGCCCAAAGCTCAGACCCGAGGGCGATAATCGCCAAAATGCACCGGTACCAAGACCAGGAAAGCATCCTGCGCTGGGCGAGGCAGTTAATGAACCCGTAACTGGGAAGGTCACCGGATCAGGATCTACCAGGACATTGGGGCTGACCTGGTCAAGCACCAGGCGGAGTTCAACATTGCGAAGGCTGCCCTGTCCAAGGGCGGCGTAAAGTTTGGGATGCTGTATCCAGCCAAGCTCTGGGTCACATTCCAAGGCAAGGAGCACTTCTTCACGGCCCCTACAATGCGAACAAGTGTGTCTGGAAAATGGGCTGGAGAAACTGTGGTAAACACCACTAGTGATATATTACATGTATTACGGCACTGCCCGTGTATTACAAGTACTACGGTATATCCCTGCCTGCTGGCTCCTCCCAGCAGGCGACGTATAAAAGTATATGCTCTCCTGCGCTGCTTCCATTCTGGTTCCAGCTGCAGGAGACACAACATCTTGTGCAATAAAGCCTCGATTGTTTCACCATTCTCGTCTCGTAGTAATTGACGGTACATCAATTTATTGCACATGATTTTAAAACATGGACTTCCTAATCAAGCCTGACCACCTGCAGCTGAGACCTCACGCTGCCAACACCACGCCCACCTTCGACCACTGGCTAGCCTGCTTCGAAGGCTACCTCAGAGCAGCCACTGAAGAACCTTCGGACCCACAGAAGCTCCAAGTCCTCTACTCACGGGTGAGCCCTGAAATTTTTCCCCTCATCCGGGATGCGCCCACCTGCACAGAAGCGATGAAGCTCCTAAAGGGACATTACGTTAAACCAGTGAATCAAGTGTACGCCAGGCACCTCCTGGCCATGAGACGGCAACTCCTGGGGAGACTCTGGATGATTTCTTGCGGGCCCTACAGATTCTCGGTAGGAACTGTGACTGCCAGGCAGTTTTGGCAGTCCAACACACCGAACTGTTAATCAGAGAAACTTATGTCACGGACATGAAGTCTACATACATCCGCCAGCGACGATTGGAAGGGTGTACGCTCGATCTTACGGAGACTAGGCAGCTTGCTAATTCACTAGAAGTGGCCTCCCGTAATCTGGAGGCCTACACCCCCAACCGCACGGCACCCTCGTGGGCATCGAGGGCCCCACCAGCTGCCGACTCCAGCTCATCGCACGCCTGCACCGCGCGGCAGCCAGCCAACCGCGGGGGGGGGGGGGTGCAAGTGTTATTTTTGTGGACAGAGCAAACACCCCGGGCCGTGCTGCCCAGCGCGGAGCGCAACCTGCAATGGGTGTGGGAAGAAGGGACACTTTGGGCGAGATTCTCCGACCCCCTGCCGGGTCGGAGAATCGGCGGGGGCTGGCGTGAATCCCGCCCCCGCCGGTTGCCGAATTCTCCGGCACCGGAGATTCGGCGGGGGCGGGAATCGCGCCGCGCCGGTTGGCGGCCCCCCCCCCCCCCGCGCGATTCTCCGGCCCGGATGGGCCGAAGTCCCGCTGCTAGAATGCCTGTCCCGCCGGCGTGGATTAAACCACCTCTCTTACCGGCGGGACAAGGCGGCGCGGGCGGGCTCCGGGGTCCTGGGGGGGGTGCGGGGCGATCTGGCCCCGGGGGGGGTGCCCCCACGGTGGCCTGGCCCGTGATCGGGGCCCACCGATCCGCGGGCGGGCCTGTGCCGTGGGGGCACTCTTTTCCTTCCGCCTTCGCCACGGTCTCCACCATGGCGGAGGCGGAAGAGAGTCCCTCCACAGTGCATGCGCGGGGATGCCGTGAGCGGCCGCTAACGCTCCCGCGCATGCGCCGCCCGGAGATGTCATTTCCGCGCCAGCTGGCGGGGCACCAAAGGCCTTTTCCGCCAGCTGGCTGGGCGGAAATCAGTCCGGCGCGGGCCTAGCCCCTCAAGGTTAGGGCTCGGCCCCCCAAGATGCGGAGGATTCCGCACCTTTGGGCCGGCGCGATGCCCGACTGATTTGCGCCGTTTTTGGCGCTGGTCGGCGGACATCACGCCGACACCGGATAATGTCACCCTTTGTTTCTATCTACCAGGCCCAGTCAGTCGCCGCTGTTTCCAGGCCTGTGCGATCCAGGGGTGCCGCCATCTTCTCCACCGCAAGCCACGTGCGGCCCGTGGGCGCCGCCATCTTTGATACCACCTGCCATGTGCGCCCCGTGGGCGCCGCCATCTTCGGCGCCATTTTGGACCGTACCTCAGGACCCCTGCTCGTCTGGCCGTTCGCTGCCTACTGATGCCTCCGCCACCACTGATCAGCCCGGGACCTCCCAACATCTTCCGCAGCTCGCCTCCATCACCCTTGATCAGTCTCGGCCCCGCAACCTCTCGACCGCTACGACGACGGTGAAGATCAACGGGCACGAGACGGCCCGCCTCTTTGACTCCGGGAACACAAAGAGTTTCATCCACCCTGCTACGGTAAGGCGCTGCTCCCTCATGGTACTCCCCGTCAACCAGAAAATCTCCCTGGCCTCCGGATCCCATTCTGTTGAAATCCGGGGGTACTGTGTCGTGACCCTCACCATTCAGGGCATAGAGTTCAGCAACGTCAGGCTCTACATCCTCCCCCACCTCTGCGCTGCCCTGTTACTAGGCCTTGATTTTCAATGCCATCTTCAAAGCCTTACTTTGAAATTCGGCGGACCCCTGCCCCCCCCTCACCGTCTACGGCATCACGACCCTTAAGGTCGATCCACCTTCACTGTTTGCAAATCTCACCCCGGACTGCAAGCCCGTCGCCATTAGGAGCAGATGGTACAGTGCGCAGGACAGGACCTTTATCAAGTCGGAGGTCCAACGGCTTCTGCGGGAGGGGATCATTGAGGCCAGCGACTGCCCCTGGAGAGCTCAAGTGGTGGAAGTGAAGACTGGGGAGAAGCACAGGATGGTCATTGACTACAGTCAGACCATCACCCGGTACACGCAGCTCGACGCGTACCCCCTCCCACGCATATCTGACATGGGTTTTTTCTCATATTACGCCCAGTGGGTCCCTAATTATGCAGACAAGGCCCATCCACTCATCAAGTCCACAGTTTTCCCTCTGACGGCTGAGGCCCGGCAGGCCTTCAACCACATCAAGGTGGACATCGCCAAGGCCATGATGCACGCGGTCGACAAGACCCTCGCCTTCCAGGTGGAGAGCGATGCATCAGACATTGCTCTGGCCGCCACCCTCAACCAGGCGGGCTGACCCGTGGCTTTCTTTTCCCGGCCCTCCATGGCTCCGAAATCCGGCAGTCCTCTGTCGAAAAGGAGGCTCACGCCATTGTGCGACATTAGAGGCATTACCTGGCCGGCAGGGAATTCACTCTCCTCACTGACCAATGGTCGGTTGTCTTCATGTTTAACAATACGCAGCGGGGCAAGATCAAAAAATGACAAGATCTTGAGGTGGAGGATCGAGCTCTCCACCTATAACTATGAGATCTTGTATCGCCCGGGGAAGCTCAATGAGGCCCCTGATACCCTATCCCGCGGTACATGTGCCAGCGCGCAAGTGGACCGACTCTGGGCTCTCCACTATGACCTCTGCCACCCGGGGGTCACCCGGTTCTTCCATTTTGTCAAGGCCCGCAACCTGCCCTACTCCATTGAGGAGGTCAGGACCATAACCAGAGGCTGCCAAGTTTGCGCAGAGTGCAAGCCGCACTTCTACCGGCCAGATAGAGCGCACCTTTGAGCGCCTCAGCATGGACTTCAAAGGGCCCCTCCCCTCCACCGACCGCAACGTGTACTTCCTCAACGTAATTGACGAGTACTCCCAGTTCCCTTTCGCCATCCCATGCCCCGACATGACTACTGCCACGGTCATTAAAGCCCAGCACAGCATCTTCACTCTGTTCGGTTTCCCCACCTACATCCACAGTGATCGGGGGTCTCCTTTCATGAGTGATGAACTGCGTCAGTTCCTGCTCAGCACGGGCATCGCCTCGAGCAGGACGACCAGCTACAACGCCCGGGGAAACGGGCAGGTGGAGAGGGAGAACGGGACGGTCTGGAAGGCCGTCCTGCTGGTCCTCTAGCCACGAGGAAAATAGCCAAGATTAGGGACAAAAAGGCAAATTAATACCGGAGCCAGAAAACGTCAACGAAGCATTCGAGATCGGGGACTGAACACCTCCCCCAGGGGACTTGAGGATGAAACATTAAAATATACAACAAATTCCCTTCTGTCTCTTTAAATGAAAGTTACCAATATAATTTCTGTTTACTCATACAAAATGTCAAAAAATGTTAAAGATTTCCATTTACAAAGAGCAAAGAGCTACATTGTGAGGTTACCACCCCCTTAACCCTAAACAATTTATTTGTGCACACCACAACTGCATTGCAACCACACATCTAATCTTCCTTTCTTTTCAACATTTGTTACAATACAGCAAGGTCAATTCATTATTTTTTTCTCACTCAACACTTTTCATTGAGTTCGCAATCTTCCACAGTTCACAAATATCCACACAACAACAGATATTGCTAATTAGACTTCCAGATTCCATGGGCGGAATTCTCCGTTCCAGCGGCTAAGTGCCGGCCCCAACGGAGCATCCATGGGTGGATCACGACGGGAAAATCGGCGCGAACCCCTAACCAATTCCAGTACCGGCGATGGGCTTGCACCGGCGCAGCGTGAACCACCCGCGGATCGGGCGGAAAATGGCGGGAGAATCGCAGGGTCCCGGGCCACGCATGTGCATGGTTGACGATCAGCACCGGTCGCTCCGGAAAACATGGCGCGGCCGTGCTGGAACCCTAACCCACCCACCCCGACCCCACAGCCCACCCCCTGTCCACCCCCACCACTCCCCCAGCCCTAGCAGAAGCCCCCCCCCCAAGTGGCCCGGATCCCGGACGGGTGTGGCAGCGCTGGAAACTGTCCGCAGCCAGCACGCCATGTTCCTGACCGCTGGGACCACACACGGCCCACACAGTCGGGAACTTGGCCCATCAGGGGCGGAGCATCGCGGGTGGGCCGGCAGAAGTCGCGCCAACGGCCGTGCGTCCCGATAATGCCGATTTGGAGGGGGCGGAGCATCACGAACCGACGTCAAACCGGCACCTACCCCGGATCCGGCGTCGGAAGCCATTCTCCCCCCGATCGCTAATCCCGATTTTGGCGTCGGGCTATGGAGAATTCTGCCCAATGCCTCCAGAAGAGTCAATGTTTCAGGAACCAGAGTACTTTTAACAAATCTATTATTGTCTTGGCGTTGGAGCGAAGGAGAAGCTCATCCGCAGGAAACTTGAAACCAGCATTAGAATACCCATGAGGAAAGTGAATATGGGGGCGGCATGGTGGCACAGTGGTTAGCTCTGCTTTCTCACCGCTCCAGGGACCCGGGTTCAATACCGGCCTCGGGTGCCTGTCTGTGTGGAGTTTGCACTTTCTCCCCGTGCCTGCGGGGATTTCCTCCGCGTGCTCCAGTTTCCTCCCACAGTCCAGAAGAAGTGCAGATTAGGTGGATTGACCATGTTAAAATTGTCCCTTAGTGTCCAAAAGGTTAGGTGGGGTTATTGGATTACAGGGATAGAGTGGAGGCGTGGGCTTAAGCGGGGTGTTCTTTCCAAGGGCTGGTACAGACTCGATGGGCTGAATGGCCTCCTGCACTGTAAATTCATAATACCTCTATAACTGGAGTCTGATATTTAACTACATTTTTTGAGGACAACAGATCTCAACAAAAATCCCCATATCCTGGAAGAAGCATTGAAGTTAAAGACATTCTTTTAGCTTCTTTAGGTACTTTTCAAAATATAACTCTCTAAAAATGATCTACTTGCTGAAATTTATGTCAATTGACATATGCTCCCATGAATGTATTATAAATTCCCTCTATTACCTGGGCTGCACACTGCTCTAGGTTCTAGTCTTACTCCGGGTAATGGCGCAACAAGTATGTAGTTTAATCAAGCTTTTCTTCATTGAGTATCAGGATGTCAGCCAATGGCGGCACAGATATTTGTCCAATCCCCTCTCTTCTAGGATTGTTGCCAGGCAGTTGCATCATGGGTGAACAATCCCCTTTCTCCCCCATCTGCCTTTGACCCCAGCTGCACACAGCTACGTCCACCTTGTGGGTTTTGCCTATTTTAAATCCGTTTCAACTGTAAAGTTCACAAAAATTTCAGTCTTGAGCCAGAAAAAATTTCAGTTCTTGTCAGACACAGATAGTGCTCCTGCTGTGAGAAAAATAACAAGTTACACAATTGCCAGATGGTTTGCGATAGGCGATTTTGTCCTTACAACAGAAAGCAGTAAACCTTTTTTTAAACCCACATCCAACTAAACAATAGTCACAATGTTGTCCTTTTTACATTTCTTCACTCATGTAGTCTTCCTTTGTTCAAACCACCCTTTGACCATCTCAGGACTGTGAATTGCTATTTACAAGCATCGTATCTGCTATAAACCCCCCGCTCACCTGATGAAGGAGCTACTCTCCGAAAGCTAGTGATTCCAAAAAAACCTGTTGGACTTTAACCTGGAGTTGTAAGACTTCTGACTGTAGAAGATTGTAGTTTAGTCGGGCAGTATGGTCGGCACGGGCTTGGAGGGCCGAAGGGCCTGTTCCTGTGCTGTACATTTCTTTGTTTGTTCTTTGACTGTGCACCCCCCAGTCCAACGCCGATATCTCCACATCATAACCCCCATGAAGACCATGGAGGAATCACTGATTGGTCTCCCCATGGGCTTCATGGAATATGAGGCTGCATGGCGGCACAGTGGCTAGTACTGCTGCCTCACAGTTCCAGGGACCCGGGTTCAATTTTGGCCTCGGGTGACTATTTGTGTGGAGTTTGCACTTTTCCCCTGGATATGAGTGGGTTTCCTCCGGGTGCTCCCATTTCCTCCCACAGTCCAAAGAGGTGCAGGTTAGGCGGACTGGCCATGATAAATTGCCCCTTAGTGTCCAAAAGGTTAGGTGGGGTTACTGGGTTACAGGGATAGGGTGGAGGCATGCGACTCAATGGGCCGAATGGCTTCCTTCCGCACTGTAGGGATTCTATGATGAGTTGCTGGATTGAGTGGGCAGAGGTTCACCCAATAGGTTTTCACTAGAGGGGCCTTAAATAACGACCCCAGACCCGGACCGGCAGTTCCCAATGACCCCGGGCTGGGACATTTGTTTTGTACACCATGGCTGCGGTTTATTTATCTTCAAGAATAAACATGCTTTGCCTTTTAGCCTGCGTCCTCTAGGCTGGCGACGAGGATCAAGCATGCAGTCTGAGCAGCCTTCAAAACTTCAGAAGACAACTTTGGTGAGGAAAAAAACGCCGGGAATGCATTTCTTTGGAAGACTTGAGCCATATATTGCAAATGTCGAGACTAGGGCCAGTATGCCAAGTACATGCGCTATTTTGTTCATGCCAAAGGCATTGATAGGGGATTAGAGTCATAAGGTAATCATCCTGACAGCAGGGCCCCAATGTTTAGCATTATCCAAAGCTTAACCTATCCAGCAGCTCCTGACACTAAAAGAATCAACAAGCTTGTGTACCTGGTGGGAAACCGTTACGACCGAAAGCCATCCTCCAACAGTACCATTTTAGCACAGCTGGGAGTCCCCGGGCAACCCTTTACGGAATTTCTTATTAGATTGTGGAAGTTGCCAGATTACTGTGAATTTGGTCCGTCTCTAACTGAGATGCCAGGTTGTAGGTTAGTGTGTGGGATTAAACGTTAAAATCCAGAAATAATTACGTGAACAGCCCAACCTAGACTTCCAGAGGACTATAGAAATAGCTTTGTCCCTGGAAAATGCTGAAAAGGGACTCAAGAATGTCATGGGTTGGTGAATGTCCCTAGGTTGGGGGAGGGGGGGGGGGTGGGGGGGTGGGGTGGGGGGGGGGGGGTCCTCTGATGGAGAAGCCTGCATTTCCGGTGAAGGCCCCTACATGCCTCGCCCACCATTGCCCAACATTCCGTAAAGAAACCCTGGCAGTTTAAAAAACTGCTGGATCACTACAGAGGAAGCCGGGAAACCTCCCCGGAGGAAAACAACGGTCAGCCGCAAGGCTGTTGAAGGGCACAAGCTAGAC
The DNA here is from genome assembly GCF_047496885.1 of Scyliorhinus torazame. Classification (NCBI taxonomy): domain Eukaryota; kingdom Metazoa; phylum Chordata; class Chondrichthyes; order Carcharhiniformes; family Scyliorhinidae; genus Scyliorhinus; species Scyliorhinus torazame. The sequence continues at coordinate 101,585,413 of NC_092723.1, read as the reverse complement.
AAGGCTGCCAGAATCAGAAGTATGTGTGCTTCCCAGGCCGGAAGCCAAAGCCACCTCACTCCCAGTCCTTGCAAGTATACCAGCCCTCAAGAGGACAAAACAATGCAGTTAAACTTTATCGTCATTACCAAGGTCACACCCGATAAGGATAAGGCTGCTTTGCCAACGGTCATTCCTTAGAGATGGAGATGGATACGGGAGCCCCCAGCTTGAACTAAAAGAAACATCCAGAAAGTACGTCACGATTAACACCCATAAGGGTCTGTACAAATATACACGTCTGCCCTTTGGAGTATCATCAGCATGAGCTGTCTTTCAGCATGTGAAAAATATTCTCCAAGGGCTGCCTTGGGTGGCAGTATATCTCAACGATGTATTAATCACAGGGGCCACAGGACAAGGACATAGGAAGATAGGAACAGGAGTAGGCCATTCAGCCCCTCGAGCCTGTCCCACCATTTAATGAGATCATGGCTGATGTGTGACCTAACTTCATTTACCTGCCTTTGGCCCATTGTTGCTCTTTTTAACCTTAGTCTATTTGCTCTGATTACGTCACCTTTGCTCATGAGTCGCCAGGTATCTTTATGTTACCGCCACGTGGTTCAAGTTCAGGTTATGATTAATAATACAGCACACCGCTTAGTAAGGATTAAAACAACAGTCATTTATTATATACAACAAGCAATATTAATACCCTAATACTACATTCTATATAATAAACCTATCACTACTGGCCAATACTTAACTTAGGAAGAGCCCACCAGGTCAGGGAAACGAATGGCTTGTCCAATCAGATCTGGCCCGCGGGATTCAAAAGGCTGCTACAGGTCGGTGGCTAGGTGTCTCTACCGGATAGCGATCGCTGGATTCAAACTTACTGTTGCCGGTTGCTGTTCTTGCGAAGGTCTCGAGCAGGCGAAGAGGAGAGAGAGAGAGATCTGAACTTGGACCCTCGCTTTTATAGGGCCCAGGGGCTTCCCGCCTCCCGGGGCGGCCCTTGACCCTGAGTCCCAAGTGATTGGATCTGTCCCCAATCTCTGGGGTCAATGTGTCCAATGGTGAGGCGATTCCTCGATCGGGGGGTGGTCGCTCACCTGTCTTTGTTTCGGCCACTGCAGGCGCCGACAGGTCTGGCCCGGTATTCAATTGCTAATATGTTGCAATTGTTCCCGGGGATAGCCGATTTAACTGTGGATGTCTGCAAACAGTCCTGAATGCAACTGCAAATACCTGGGTTGATGGGCTGTTGATAGCCCTGAGTATCGATCTGGGCTAACTTCCCAGAGCCGAATATGCAATACTGTCTGCAGCTGCCTGCTTGTGTCTTCTTAGCTGCTTTTCCCAGCAGCCTTTCGGGTTAGCCATTTTAAACTGGGTTTTGGCCAGTTTAATCGGAACGCAGCCATTTTACGTGGCTACATTCCCGCCTTGTGATCCTAACGCGATGCGTGAAGGATCACATAAATTTTGTCCTCTTCGTTCCCTGACCGGGGGGGGGGGGGGCGGGGGGGCACCTCCTACATGGCCACTACTCTGACCCTAGCTATGCACAAAAATTTACCTGAACAATTCTTGAGGGCGCTATGTCAGGCAGGGGCATGTATCTATAAAAAAATAAACTGGGAACCTCTAATTTTACCTAAATAATTTTTCAAGCATTATACAATCTTATCTCTCTAAACATACAATAACAATCACAACATTTAATATATTCGTTCCTGGCTTGGCAGTCAAGCTCAGGATCATACATTTCCATACATTTTCTTTTTATTTACTGGAAAAACCGCCAGTGCATGTTTTATTATTCATATGTCGCGGGGGTCTGGGGTCTGGTCATAGCCGAATATCGGGGATCAGATCCGATAGACCGGGGTTCGAGCGCGGTACGCTCTCCTTTTCCACTTGCGGAGGCGCATGGTCTGTACTGCACAACTGAGTATGGCCAATGCCAACAGTGCCTCAATGATATACGATAGGGAGTACCAAATTATGAACTTGGCACACCAGGATAATGCAGCGTGGTTGGCGACTGGGCCCTCGGTACTACTGGGCCGTGAAGTGTTAACAGTAAAGGGGTTTGGAGTGATGGGGTCCGCGTTCCCGCGCAACCAAAAGTTCATCAAAAGAGTGTTGAGCACGATGAAAGGAGTCCTCATGGCCGTCTTCTTTCCTTCCTTTTCCTGTGTTCGCTGGTTTTCTCCAGACTTGGAGCTTCTGGAGTTCTGTAAGACAAGCGTAGTGTGTGTAAATACTTCGGTTTAATATCCAGTGTGTTAGTGTGCCTGTCCTTCTTGGGGCCAATTAAACCCTTATAATTGGTCACAATATGTGACTCTCCCCCCATTTTTTTTTTCAAAACAAATGTTTGGACACGGCACACTTCCCAATGGTGGACCAGTGCTAAGTTTATCATCCAAATGTTCCAGGATGTAAATAGCATTTGGCAGCAACCCAAAGGTTGACTAAATAAAATAAAACTGTTTTTGAAAGAAAAGGTCGAATGAGGTGCGTGTGGGCCGCGACGGGTAAGACTTGGATGGAGTCCCCGGGTAGGACGGCTACCAATACCGTATCTTCCCTACCCGAGCGTTTTTGACCAATGGGGGGGTCCCCAGGCAGGGCGGGTCTCACGCCGTTTCTCCACTGCCTGAGCGACCAAAGAATGGACAAAAATGTAGTCATCATGGTGGGGTTACTGTTCTGATTCTACCATCAAATCAGAAGAGTAGCTACGATCGGGCGTCTGGTCTGGTGACCAGGTATCAGCTGAAAAGCTAGTTCCTCTGAATGGGCGTCTGGTCTGGTGACCAGGTATCTGTGGACAAGTTGGTACCGCTGAACAAGCGTCTGGCTTGTCCGTTTGGAAAAGAGCTACAAAGTTCAGGTGAATGGGTGTGGGGCGGTGAGAAAATTCTCCTGTAGGACGAACAACATTTAACAAACAGACAGACAACATAAAACATTCTGCAGGTTCCATCAGGAAGGACAACACTTTTCACCAAGTGTCTCCTTTAAATCATCATGTGGACACCTCAGTTCTCGGTCGCTATGGGCTCTGCCTTTTTCTTATTGAGAGTGCCTGTCGGTTGGGCTCTCTGTGGTTTTTTAGGGCCATTGCATTCTTTAGCAAAATGTCCCAACTGTTCGCAATTGTAGCACTCTTGCGGTTTGGCTGGGGGGCTGTTCTTTCCCTCGTTTACCCAGGCGGGGTTGTGGAGAGTGGTTCTTACTGCCTGCACGTCTGCGGCGGCTTGGTTTTCCTCGGGGGTTCTAGTTGCTGATTTGCCGTGAGCCGCTTGTTCCCAACCGCGGGACAATCTTTGACCACCCACTTCTCATTATGAGCCTCCTCCGAGGGGTCATAATTGCTACAGGCATTCTGTCCTGCTTCCGTGGCATGGGAGATAAGGGTGCGGGTCCACTTGGCCATACTGTCTGGGGACAAATGGGCACGATCTACGTTGCCGAAAACGGCTTCATAATGAATCCACAAGCGTCCTGCGAACGCTGGGGGGTGTTCAGACTTTTTCTGTCTGCATTTATTCAGATCGTCTACGGGGTCGCCCCGGTTGTACCCGATCGCATCCAGGATGGCGGCCTGCATTTCTGCAAGGGTGCCTCCTCCTACATTCTGTGGGTCGGGAAGGGCTGCTGCGACCGATGGGTCTAAGCTGTGGACCGTGAGCTTTACCTGCTCTTTCTCATCCAGGCCGTACATGGTCGCCTGGTGTTTGACGGTGGCGAAGAAATGGTGTGGGTCTGAAACGGGGAGGAACGGTGTGATTTTCGCACATGCGTCCCGTAATTGGGTCACTGTGAGGGGGGTGGAATATAAGACCTCCGCCTCGTCTGTTGTGGCGGTGTGGTGGGTTGTTACAGGGTTCATGGGAGCCTGTATTATCTGTTGTGTGGGGGGTGGGGTGCTTTCCTCCTTTGGGGTTTTCCCTGCGCACATGCTCCCTGAGCATATCTCTGCGCTGTCTCTTGCAATTCTTCCCAATCAGGGCCGTCTTCCTGGTCTAAACTTTCCCCAAAGGTTTCTTGAAATCCCTTTTGGACAGAAAGCAGTGCTTTCAAGTCTGCAATCTGCTTTCGGCACTTTGCATGGTCCAAAGAACTCTGCCTTTGTTCCGTGGTTGTGGCGTGGAGCGCTCTCAAGGCTGCCTTGAGATCACTGCATTGTTTCTGGAGCGTCTCTAACTGGTTTTCTGTTTCTTTCTTTACCAGGACTGCACGCTGCAGGTCCTGATAAGCCTTTTCATATTGTGACTGGAAACTACTCAAGTGCGCCAGACAAGATTGGTGACCCCGTTTGGCGTCAGCCACCTCTTCGTCCTTTGCTGCTAATTTCCCTTTTAACTCCAGGTTCTCTTTCTCAACTTCGCATACATCGATTTTACTCATCCGATGTATGCCTTCTATTTCCTTGCGGAGCGTCCTGACGACCTCCTCTGTGCCTCGCAATTGTGCCAGACAGGACACAATTGCCATCGGCTTGCGCGCTTTTGCTAAACTCTTTTTGTGGCTCTCACTCAGGTTCTCCCACCAAGTATGCCCTATACTTCCAGGACCTGAGTCGTCGTTATTGCAGAAATCCTTCCACATGGGCCATCCTTTGCCCTGCAGAAATTTGCGGATTTCCACTTCCCAAACGGGACACTGTCCCGCTCCTACGCTGCTGACTGGTGCGACAGCAAAATCTTCGGGGTTCATGAGGCGCTGCATCGCTTGCATTGCCTGCATGGCTCTCTCTTATCTGCTCGTTACATTCGAATTTGGAACAGGGGGCTAAGGTGGTGTGGTAGATGCGGGTACGGCTTGCGCTAATTTCCAAAATACCAACTGCCGATAGTTTTGACGCAACAAAAAATCTATCAGTTTTGCCTTATAACCCTGTTAGTTACGCATGCATACACACACTTTCGAATTGTGAATTATTAACCAGAACCGCTTGAACACTTGTGGTTTTTTTTGTTTTGTTTTGTTTCCGATTAGATTCTAATTCAAAATGTTGGGGTTCTCCCGGAGTGGTTTTCCACTTCTAAGTCGGGTCCCGTCAGGATGTCGCCAATTATGTTGCTCTTTTTAACCTTAGTCTATTTGCTCTGATTACGTCACCTTTGCTCATGAGTCGCCAGGTATCTTTATGATACCGCCACGTGGTTCAAGTTCAGGTTATGATTAATAATACAGCACACCGCTTAGTCAGGATTAAAACAACTGTCATTTATTATATATAACAAGCAATATTAATACCCTAATACTGCTTTCTATATAATAAACCGATCACTACTGGCCAATACTTAACTTAGGAAGAGCCCACCAGGTCAGGAAAACGAATGGCTTGTCCAATCAGATCTGGCCCGCGGGATTCAAAAGGCTGCTACAGGTCGGTGGCTAGGTGTCTCTACCGGATAGCGATCGCTGGATTCAAACTTACTGTTGCCGGTTGCTGTTCTTGCGAAGGTCTCGAGCAGGCGAAGAGGAGAGAGAGAGAGATCTGAACTTGGACCCTCGCTTCTATAGGGCCCAGGGGCTTCCCGCCTCCCGGGGCGGCCCTTGACCCTGAGTCCCAAGTGATTGGATCTGTCCCCAATCTCTGGGGTCGATGTGTCCAATGGTGAGGCGATTCCTCGATCGGGGGGTGGTCGCTCACCTGCCTTTGTTTCGGCCACTGCAGGCGCGACAGGTCTGGCCCGGTATTCAATTGCTAATATGTTGCAATTGTTCCCGGGGATAGCCGATTTAACTGTGGATGTCTGCAAACAGTCCTGAATGTAACTGCAAATAGCTGGGTTGATGGGCTGTTGATAGCCCTGAGTATCGATCTGGGCTAACTTCCCAGAGCCGAATATGCAATACTGTCTGCAGCTGCCTGCTTGTGTCTTCTTAGCTGCTTTTCCCAGCAGTCTTTCGGATTAGCCATTTTAAACTGGGTTTTGGCCAGATTAATCGGAACGCAGCCATTTTACGTGGCTACACCATATTCCCTAATATCTTTGCTGAACAAAAATCTATCTGAGATCTAAAATTAACAACTGATCTAGCTTCAACTGTAGTTTGTAGGAGAGAGTTCCAAACCTCTAGCATTCTTTGAGGGAAGAAGTGCTTCTGAACATCTCTCTGAATGGTCTCGCCCTACTTTTTAGACTATGCCCCTTCGCTTTAGTATCTCCAATCAGTGGAAATAGTTTATCTTTATCTACCCTGTGTTTCCCTATTAATATCTTGAATACTTCGATCAGATCACCCCATAACCTTCTAAGTTCTAGTGAAAACAGGTCCAATTTGAGTAATCTCTTCTCATAACTCAACCCTTGTAATCCAGGTATCATTTTTGTAAACCTTCACTGCACTCCCTCCAACGCCAAAATATCCTTTCTAAGGTGTGGTACCCAGAACTGCTCTCAGTGCTCCAAGTGGGGTCTAACCAGGGTTTTGTATAGCTGCAGCATAACTTCTGTGTCCTTATACTCCAGTCCTCTAGATGTAAAGACTAGCATTCCATTAGCTTCTTGATTATTTTTTGCACCTGTTCTTGGCATTTTAAGGATTTATGCACCTGAACCCCAAAGTCTATTTGGACATCCACTATCCCTAACCTCTTTCTATTCAGAAAGTAAACTGCTCTATCCTTTTTTGGCCCTAAATGTATAACCTCACACTTGCTTACATTAAATTCCATCTGCCATAGTTTTTCCCATTCACCTAGTCTGCCAATATCTCTTTACAATTTTTTGCTATCATCTCGCTGTCTAACTTTGTATCATCTGCAAATTTGGATATATGACTTTCCATGCTATCACCAAGTCATTATTGACTAGTGTGAATAATTGAGGCCCCAAGGCAGATCCCTGTGGTACACCACTAGCCATCTCCTGTCAATTAGAATAAATTACTGTCAATTACCCATTATGCCCATTCTGTCCCCTGCCACTCAACCAATTTACCAAGCATATCAATAATTTGTCCTCAACTCCATGAGCTTCCACCTTAGTCCACAGTCTATTATGTGGGACTTTTTCAAATGCCTTCTGCAAGTCCTTATAAATGACATCCATGGACATTCCCCTGTCCAGTACCTTAGTCAACTCTTCAAAAAATTCAATAAGTTTGTCAGGCATGACCTTCCCTTCACGAATCCATGCTGTCTCTCCCTGATCGACTAAAATTGTTCAAGATGTTCAGTTACCCTATTCCTGATTCTAGACACCAGCAATTTCCCCACCACAGATGTTAGGCTAACTGGTCTGTAATTTGCTAATTTCCCCCTTTCATCCTTCTTAAAAAGTGGAGTGACATGTGCAATTTTCCAATTCAGAGGGACTACTCCTGAATCTAGGGAACTCTAAAGATTATAGCTAGGGAATTTACAATGTCTTCCCCTATTTCCTTTAACACCTTCGGATGGAAACCGTCAGGTCCTGGGAATTTGTCACTCTTTAGTTCCATTAATTTCCCAGTTACTGATGCTGTACTTACATTAATTGTATTAAATCCCTGTCCTATATCAACTATTAATTTTTTGAGGACTTCCAGAAAGTTATCCTCCTTTTCTACTGTAAATACTGAGGCAAAGTAGTTGTTCAACATGTCTGCCATTTCCCCATTATCACTGACAATATCTCCATTTTCAGCTTTTAGTGGGCCTACATTGCTCTTCACCACCTGCTATCTCTTTATATAACTATTAAATTTCTTCTTAATGATTTTGATGTCCCATGCAAGTTTCCTTTCATAATCCCTTTTAGTAGCTCTTTTAAACTGCTTTGTGGCACTTTGCTCATCTTTGTACCTATCCCATTCATCCAGATCTGTGCCATGTCTTGTATTTTCCCTTTCTTTTAGTTTTATGCTGTCTCTAACTACTTTAGTTGGCCATGGCTGTTATTTTTCCTCTCAGGGGTATATACTTGCTCTGTATTTCGTTAAATGTTTATTTAAATATTCCCCACTGATCTTCAGTTGTTTGACTCATTAACAGATCTTCCCAGTTTAATGTGGACAGTCTTACCCAAGTCTAAAATTCTAGTATCTGAATTGTGCTTTTCACTTTCAAATGCAAATTGAATTTAGTCATGTTGTGATCACTATTTGACAAATGTTCGTGCACAGTTAGGATACTTATTAAATTGGGCTCATTACTCATAACAAAATCTAGTATTGCCTGTCCCCTTGTTGCATCTAGAACATATTGCCGTTGGAACCGATCCCAGAAACATTCCAGAAATTCACTACCTTTCTGACAGATGCCTGTCCCCCTCTCCCAATCTGTGTAACTTGAAATCCCCCAATAATACTACTCTGCCTTTGCTACACACTTGCCTATTTTCTGCCTTTATACAATCTAACACCTTGAAGCTACTACCAGGGGTCAATACACAACATCCATTAAAGTTTTAGATCATTTCTGTTTCTCAGTTCCACACATATGTCTCCACAGGATGTTTCCCCTCACCATTGATAATATTTCTAATCAGTAAGGCTTCTCCATCCCCTCTGCCATCTTCCCTATCCCTCCTGTAAACTTTTTAACCGGGTACATTTAGTTCCAAGCCCCGACCATCCTGCAGCCCTGACCCTGTAACTACATCATAATCTTCAATTTGCATTTGCGCCTGCAGCTCATCTAGTTTATTCCTTACACTCCGTGCATCAGTATATAGAACTCTAAATTGGACTATTCCCCCTAACCTGTCCCTCAGCAATGATGTTTTATTTGCTTGTTTATTATTTTTCTATTTTGGTTTAACCAGTATATCTCTTGTAGTTTTGCCATCAGCTGCAGTTGGATTCCTGACCTACTTCTTTACTCTCTGCCCGACTACTTGTTTTTGGAATTGTGAGTTCCCCGAGGCTAGCTTATCCTCTCCACAGTCCTTTTCCTCATCCACACAGGGAGCAAGTGCCTCGTACCTGTTGGACAAGGTCAAGAGCTGAGGCACTTCCATTTCTGAATTTAGGATCCCTCTACCTGTCTCACTCGCAGTCACACTCTGCTATCCCTGACCAGAGGCCGAAGTTGAGATACCTAATCTATGGGGTATGACTGCCTCTGAAACAAAGCGTCCAGGTAACTCTCTCCCAGATGTACCGCAGTGTCCAAAGCTCAGACTCCAGCTCATCAACTCTCCAAAGTTCCTCGAGTTGCAAACACTTGCTGCAGATGTGGTCACTGCAGCATGCAATGGGATCTACCAGTTCCCACATCATGCAGTTATGTCACATCGCCTGCCCAGACGTCGCTACTTAGTTAATTAATTAGTTTTTCAATGTGCCTTTTCAAATTTAGTGCAGATTCCCTTTCAGACAATCAGTTCACAGCTTTCCTGCAACATCATTTTTCAGTGTTTTTTTCCAGCTTCAACGAAATCCCTGAGGTAAGGTTTTTGTACTTACAGCTCCGATGATGCTCTGCCCCTCCGAGTCCGCTCCCTGGATACTAGGCTGCGAATCCCAGAGGTAAGAGTTTTGTACTTACAGCTCCGATGCACCACCCCTCTGCTTCCATTCCCTGGAGACTAGAGCACCTAGCGAACCTGGAGGAGGCCTTGAGGTGGTTTTCCAACGTTCATAGAATTTACAGTGCAGAAGGAGTCCATTCGGCCCATTGCGTCTGCACCAGCTCTTGGAAAGAGCACCTACCCAAGGTCAACACCTCCACCCTATCCCCATAACCCAGTAACCCCACCCAACACTAAGGGCAATTTATCACGGTCAATCCACCTAACCTGCACATCTTTGGACTGTGGGAGGAAACCGGAGCACCCGGAGGAAACCCACGCACACACGGGGAGGATGTGCAGACTCCGCACAGACAGTGACCCAAGCCGGAATCGAACCTGGGACCCTGGAGCTGTGAAGCAATTGTGCTATCCACAATGCTACCGTGATGCAAGTCTCAAGAGAGAGAAATGTGGACTTCCGGGTGCGGCGATGACCAGCTGAGTCGCACGTTTCGGCAGCTCCCTGTGAAACAGACTTTTGGGCTCTTGATAGGAGCCCCAACGGCAATTTTGACGGCTAAAAACACTGTGCGGTAAACCAGAAGGGAATCCCCCCTGGATACGGATGGAAAAAGGAGGAGAGAGTGGCCAGATTGCAGTGGATCCTTTAGAACAGCGGCAAGGAAGGCAAGCAAAAACCAAGATGGCGTCGGAAGGTGGCAGTTTAACATGGGGCCCTGAACAACAAGAGTTCTTGAAATGCTGTGTGGAAGAGATCAAAAAGGAAATGAAGAAAGAGCTGTTAGCCCCGATACTACAGGAGATCGAAGGGCTAAAGGAGGAACAAAAGACCCAGGAGCGGGAGCTTCGGGTTGTGAAGGCAAAGGCAGCCGAGAATGAGGACGATATACAGGGCCTGGTGGTGAAGACGGAGACGCAGGAGGCACATCAGAAACGATGTGTGGAAAGGTTGGAGGCACTGGAAAACAACGCAAGGAGGAACAACCTGAGGATTCTTGGTCTTCCTGAAGGTGTGGAGGGAGCGGATGTCGGGGAATATGTGAGCACGATGCTGCACTCGTTAATGGGAGCGGAGGCCCCGGCGGGTCCGTTGGAGGTGGAGGGAGCATACCGAGTGATGGCGCGAGGACCGAGAGCAGGAGAAATTCCCAGAGCCATAGTGGTGAGATTCCTCCGTTTTAAGGATAGAGAAATGATCCTTAGATGGGCGAAGAAAACTCGGAGCAGTAAATGGGAGAACGCGGTGATCCGCGTTTATCAAGACTGGAGTGCGGAGGTGGCGAGAAGGAGGGTGAGCTTGAATCGGGCCAAGGCGGTGCTTCATAAAAAGAAGATAAAATTTGGAATGCTGCAACCGGCAAGACTGTGGGTCACATATCGAGGGAGGCACCACTACTTTGAGACGGCGGATGAAGCGTGGATTTTTATTGTGGAAGAAAAACTGGAATGAGCGGGTTATTAAAAAGAACGTTCGAACAAAGTGGTGGGGCGAATGTGGGGGGCAAAGAGGGGTTTTATGTACTAATCCTGCGATGTGGTAACTTTTCTCTCTCCCACAGGTGGTGATGGGGGGAGGAGGGGAGGTGGAGGAGATGGGGCGTTGGCCATTGGGGGCGGGGCCAAGGGAGAAGCGCGGGCTTGGTTCCCGCGCTATGATAATCATGGCGGGAATAGAGAAGCAGGAAGGAGGGGGCGTCGCACGGTGCGAGCCGAGGTCACGGGGGGAAGCCGAGGTCAGCCAGAGTTTGCTGACTTCTGGGAGCAACATGGGGGGAGTAATTACGCTAGCGGGGGATCTAGCGGGGGGGGGGGGTGGGAGGGGGGAATTACTGGGTTGCTGCTGCTGGGGAGAGGGGGGAGCTGGTATGGGAGAGGATGGGCGGGGGGGCACCGCCTGGGGGAGATACAGCTGCGTGGGAACCGGGTGAGGAGCTGGAAAAAGGTGATGGCTAATCGACAAGGGAAGGAAGCCCCCCAACTCGGCTGATCACGTGGAACGTGAGAGGGCTGAACGGGCCGATAAAGAGGGCACGGGTACTCGCACACCTTAAGAAACTTAAGGCAGATGTGGTTATGTTACAGGAAACGCACCTGAAACTGATAGACCAGGTTAGGCTACGCAAAGGATGGGTGGGGCAGGTGTTCCATTCGGGGCTAGATGCGAAAAACAGGGGGGTAGCTATATTAGTGGGGAAGCGGGTAATGTTCGAGGCAAAGACTATAGTGGCGGATAACGGGGGCAGATACGTGATGGTGAGTGGCAAACTACAGGGGGAGACGGTGGTTTTGGTAAACGTATATGCCCCGAACTGGGATGATGCCAATTTTATGAGGCGGATGCTAGGACGCATTCCGGACCTAGAGATGGGAAAGCTGATAATGGGGGGAGATTTTAATACGGTGTTGGAACCAGGGCTGGATAGGTCGAAGTCCAGGACTGGAAGGAGGCCGGCAGCAGCCAAGGTACTTAAAGATTTTATGGAGCAGATGGGAGGTGTAGACCCGTGGAGATTTAGCAGACCTAGGAGTAAGGAGTTCTCGTTTTTCTCCTATGTCCATAAAGTCTACTCGCGAATAGACTTTTTTGTGCTGGGTAGGGCATTGATCCCGAAGGTGAGGGGAACGGAGTATACGGCTATAGCCATTTCGGATCACGCTCCACACTGGGTGGACTTGGAGATAGGGGAGGAAACAGGAGGGCGCCCACCCTGGAGAATGGACATGGGACTAATGGCAGATGAGGGGGTGTGTCTAAGGGTGAGGGGGTGCATTGAAAAGTACTTGGAACTCAATGATAATGGGGAGGTCCAGGTGGGAGTGGTCTGGGAGGCGTTGAAGGCGGTGGTTAGAGGGGAGCTGATATCAATAAGGGCACATAAAGGGAAGCAGGAGAGTAAGGAACGGGAGCGGTTGCTGCAAGAACTTTTGAGGGTGGACAGACAATATGCGGAAGCACCGGAGGAGGCACTGTACAGGGAAAGGCAAAGGCTACATGTAGAATTTGACTTGCTGACTACAGGCACTGCAGAGGCACAATGGAGGAAGGCACAGGGTGTACAGTACGAATATGGAGAGAAGGCGAGCAGGTTGCTGGCACACCAATTGAGGAAAAGGGGAGCAGCGAGGGAAATAGGGGGAGTGAGGGATGAGGAAGGAGAGATGGAGCGGGGAGCGGAGAGATGAATGGAGTGTTCAAGACATTTTATAAAAAATTATATGAAGCTCAACCCCCGGATGGGAGGGAGAGAATGATGGGCTTCTTGGATCGGCTGGAATTTCCCAAGGTGGAAGAGCAGGAAAGGGTGGGACTGGGAGCACAGATCGAGGTAGAAGAAGTGGTGAAAGGAATTAGGAGCATGCAGGCGGGAAAGGCCCCGGGACCGGATGGATTCCCAGTCGAATTCTATAGAAAATATGTGGACTTGCTCGCCCCGGTACTGACGAGGACCTTTAATGAGGCAAAGGAAAGGGGACAACTGCCCCCGACTATGTCTGAAGCAACGATATCGCTTCTCTTAAAGAAGGAAAAGGACCCGCTACAATGCGGGTCCTATAGACCTATTTCCCTCCTAAATGTAGATGCCAAGGTTCTGGCCAAGGTAATGGCAATGAGAATAGAGGAATGTGTCCCGGGGGTGGTCCACGAGGACCAAACTGGGTTTGTGAAGGGGAGACAGCTGAACACGAATATACGGAGGTTGTTAGGGGTAATGATGATGGCCCCACCAGAGGGAGAAACGGAGATAGTAGTGGCGATGGATGCCGAGAAAGCATTTGATAGAGTGGAGCGGGATTATTTGTGGGAGGTGTTGAGGAGATTTGGTTTTGGAGAGGGGTATGTTAGATGGGTGCAGCTGTTGTATAGGGCCCCAGTGGCGAGCGTGGTCACGAATGGACGGGGATCTGCATATTTTCGGCTCCATAGAGGGACAAGGCAGGGATGCCCTCTGTCCCCATTATTGTTTGCACTGGCGATTGAGCCCCTGGCGATAGCGTTGAGGGGTTCCAAGAAGTGGAGGGGAGTACTTAGGGGAGGAGAAGAGCACCGGGTATCTTTGTATGCGGACGATTTGCTACTATACGTGGCGGACCCGGCGGAGGGGATGCCAGAAATAATGCGGATACTTGGGGAGTTTGGGGATTTTTCAGGGTATAAATTGAACATGGGGAAAAGTGAGTTGTTTGTGGTGCATCCAGGGGAGCAGAGTGGAGAAATAGAGGACCTACCGTTGAGGAAGGTAACAAGGGACTTTCGTTACCTGGGGATCCAGATAGCTAAGAATTGGGGCACATTGCATAGGTTAAATTTAACGCGGTTGGTGGAACAGATGGAGGAGGATTTCAAGAGATGGGATATGGTATCCCTGTCAATGGCAGGGAGGGTGCAGGCGGTTAAGATGGTGGTCCTCCCGAGATTCCTCTTTGTGTTTCAGTGCCTCCCGGTGGTGATCACGAAGGCTTTTTTTAAAAGGATTGAAAAGAGCATCATGGGTTTTGTGTGGGCCGGGAAGACCCCGAGAGTGAGGAAGGGATTCTTACAGCGTAGCAGGGATAGGGGGGGGGCTGGCACTACCGAGCCTAAGTGAGTATTATTGGGCCGCTAATATTTCAATGGTGAGTAAGTGGATGGGAGAGGAGGAGGGAGCGGCGTGGAAGAGATTAGAGAGGGCGTCCTGTAGGGGGACTAGCCTACAGGCTATGGTGACAGCCCCATTGCCGTTCTCACCGAGGAACTACACCACAAGCCCGGTGGTGGTGGCTACACTGAAGATTTGGGGACAGTGGAGGCGGCATCGGGGAAAGACTGGAGCCTTGGGGGGGTCTCCAATAAGAAACAACCATAGGTTTGCCCCGGGGGGAATGGATGGGGGATATGGAATGTGGCAAAGAGCAGGAATAACGCAACTGAAAGATCTGTTTGTGGATGGGAAGTTCGCGAGTCTGGGAGCGCTGACCGAGAAATATGGGTTGCCCCAAGGGAATGCATTCAGGTATATGCAACTGAGGGCTTTTGCGAGGCAACAGGTGAGGGAATTCCCGCAGCTCCCAACACAAGAGGTGCAGGACAGAGTGATCTCAAAGACATGGGTGGGGGATGGTAAGATGTGAGATATATATAGGGAAATGAGGGACGAAGGGGAGACTATGGTAGATGAACTAAAAGGGAAATGGGAAGAAGAGCTGGGGGAGGAGATCGAGGAGGGGCTGTGGGCAGATGCCCTAAGCAGGGTAAACTCGTCGTCCTCGTGTGCCAGGCTAAGCCTGATTCAGTTTAAGGTATTACACAGGGCACATATGACTGGAGCACGGCTCAGTAAATTTTTTGGGGTGGAGGATAGGTGTGCGAGGTGCTCGAGAAGCCCAGCGAATCATACCCATATGTTTTGGTCATGCCCGGCACTACAGGGGTTTTGGATGGGGGTGACAAAGGTGCTTTCAAAAGTAGTAGGAGTCCGGGTCGAACCAAGCTGGGGGTTGGCTATATTTGGGGTTGCACAAGAGCCGGGAGTGCAGGAGGCGAGAGAGGCCGATGTTTTGGCCTTTGCGTCCCTAGTAGCCCGGCGCAGGATATTGCTAATGTGGAAAGAAGCCAAGCCCCCCGGGGTGGAGACCTGGATAAATGACATGGCGGGGTTTATAAAGCTAGAGCGGATTAAGTTCGTCCTAAGGGGGTCGGCTCAAGGGTTCACCAGGCGGTGGCAACCGTTCGTCGAATACCTCGCAGAAAGATAGACGGAATGGGAAAAAGAAGGCAGCAGCAGCAGCCCAGGATCGGGGTGGGGGGGGGGGGGGGGAGGAACCAGAAGGACTCTCGGGGTTGATAATATATACTGTATAGTATGTATAGGTCGTTGCTACAGATAATTATATATTGGACTGTTAAATTATATTTTTGGAGAGTGTTACTTGTGACAAGGCCAATTAGGGCTAGTTTTCATTTTTGTTATTTATTATTTATTCATTTTTTGTTTATAAAATAGGTCATTGTTATTTGTGTTGTTATAATATTGTGTAAAGGATGCACAATGTACTGTGTTGGTTGACCAAAAATTTTCAATAAAATATTTAATTTAAAAAAAAAGAGAGAAATGTGTACTCCATGCAGGCGAATTGATTTATCTAGGGTAGATGAGAAAGGCCTATGCCCCGTGGAGGGTAAAGTCAAGGCCATCAAGGAAGCACCAATCCCACAAAATACAACGGAGTTTAAATCTTTTTAAGGCCTGTAAAATTAATCCCACATTTGACCACTTTGTTGTCATTCCTACACATTTCAGAAAAAACATCAAAGGTGGTTTGTTGTTGCCATTACAGAAACCTGGTTGAGGGAAGGACAGGATTGGCAACTAAACATTCCAGGATTTAGATGTTTCAGGCGGGATAGAGGGGGATGTAAAAGGGGTGGAGGAGTTGCGCTACTGGTTAGGGAGAATATCACAGCTGTACTGCGGGAGGACACCTCTGAGGGCAATGAGGCTATATGGGTCAAGATCAAGAATAAGAAGGGTGAAGTCACAATTATGGGGTTTACCACAGGCTTCCCAACAGACAGCGGGAGATAGAGGAGCAGATAGGTAGACAGATTTTGGGAAGGAGTAAAAGCAACAGGGTTGTTGTGATGGGAGACTTTAACTTCCCCAATATTGACTGGGGATCACTTAGTGCTAGGGGTTGGATGGGGCAGAGTTTGTAAGGAGCATCCAGGAGGGCTTCTTAAAACAATATGTAGATAGTCCAACTAGGGAAGGGGCTGTACTGGACCTGGTATTGGGGAATGAGCCCAGCCAGGTGGTAGAAGTTCCAGTAGAGGAGCATTTCGGGAACAGTGACCACAATTCAGTAAGTTTTAAAGTGCTGGTGGACAAGGATAAGAGTGGTCCTAGGGTGGATGTGCCAAATTGGGGGAAGGCTAATTATAACAATATTAGGCGGGAACTGAAGAACCTAGATTGGGGGCAGACGTTTGAGGGTAAATCAACATCTGACATGTGGGGGGCTTTCAAATGTCAGTTGAAAGGAATTCAGGACCGGCATGTTCCTGTGAGGGAGAAGGATAAATACGGCAAATTTCGGGAACCTTGAATAACGAGAGATATTGTAGACCTTGTCAAAAAGAAAAAGGAGAGATTTGTCAGGGCTAGAAGGCTGGGAACAGACAAAGCCTGCGTGGAATATAAGAAAAGTGGGAAGGAACTTAAGCAAGGAGTCAAGAGGGCTAAAAGGGATCATGAAAAGCCATTGGCAAATAGGGTTAAGGAAAATCCCAAGGCTTTTTTTTTTAACAAACAATTTTAATGAGATATTTTTGGCATTACAAACAACAACAGTATAAAAATAATTTACAAAGAACAATAATCATAGTGCAAAGGCCGACATCCGTCCCTCCAAGGCTTGCCTATTTAACCCCCTATTCTATGCTACCCTAGCCGCCCCTCCCACCCCTGCTGACGATTAATTCTCCGCAAAAAAGTCGATGAATGATTGCCACCTCCGGGCGAACCCTAACACTGACCCTCTCAAGGCAAACTTAATCTTTTCCAGGCCGAGAAAGCTCGCCATGTCAGTTAACCAGGCCTCCGGCTTTGGAGGCTTTGAGTCCCTCCAAGCTAGTAATATCCATCGCCGGGCTACCAGGGCAGCAAAGGCCAGAACATCTGCCTCTTTCTCCTCCTGGACTCCCGGATCTTCCGACGCCCCAAAAATCGCCACCCCTGGACTCATTTCCACCCTTGTCTTCTGGACATGACGTCAGCAAACCACTGCCAGTATCCCCTAAGTTTTGGACATGCCCAGAACATGTGGACATGGTTCGCTGGTCCACCCGCACATTCAACACACCTGTCTTCCATCCCAAAGAATCTGCTCATCCGGGCCACTGTCATGTGTGCCCGGTGTACCACCTTGAATTGGATCAAGCTAAGCCTTGCACATGTAGTGGTCGCGTTGACCCTACGCAATGCGTCCGCCCATAGGCCGTCCTCTATCTCTCCCCCCAGTTCCTCCTCCCACTTACGCTTCAGCTCCTCAATCTGCGTCTCCTCCATTCCCATTAGTTCTTTGTAGATGTCCGAGACACTCCCCTCCCCCACCCATCCCTTAGACACTACCGTGTCCTGGATCCCCCTTAGTGGCAGGAGTGGGAAGGGTGATACCTGCCTGCACAGAAAGTCCCGCACCTGTAGTTATCTGAAGTCGTTCCCTGTTGCCAACCCAAACTTCTCCTCCAGCGCCCTCAAGCTGGGGAAGCTCCCTTCCAGGAACTGGTCCCCCATCTTCTCAATTCCCACCCTTTGCCATACCCGAAATCCCCCATCTATGCTCCCTGGAGTAAACCGGTGGTTGTCACATATTGGAGACCAAACCGATGCTCCCACTGCACCAACGTACCTCCTCCACTGACCCCAAATCCTCAGGGCCACCACCACCACGGGACTGGTGGATTATCTCCCCGGCAGGAACGGCAGAAGTGCCGTTATCAACGCCCACAAGCTGGTGCCCCTACATGAAGCTGCCTCCATCCGCTCCCAAACTGACCCCGTCCCCAACACCCACTTCCTTATCATAGCAATATTGGCCGCCCAGTAGTAATTACTGAAATTTGGCAGGGCAAGCCCCCGCTTCCCTCGATTCCTCTCGAGCATCACCTTCTTCACCCGCGGGGAATTACACTCCGAAACAAAGCCCCAAATTATTTTGTTAATCCTCTTAAAAAAGGACCGCGGGATGAAAACCAGGAGGCATTGGAACACAAATAAAAATCTCGGTAGGACCATCATCTTAACCATCTGCACCCTCCCAGCCAGCGACAGCGGGAGCGCATCCCATCTCCGGAACTCGCCCCTCATCTGCTCAACGAAGTGGGACAAGTTCAGCTTATGCAGCCGGCCCCAGTCGCATGCCACTTGTATCCCTAGATATCTAAAATTGTCCCCCACTAACCTAAACGGTAACTCCCCCAGCTGACCCTCCTGACCTCTTGCCTGGACTACAAACATCTCGCTGTTTGTCATATTCAGTTTGTATCCCGAAAACCGGCCAAATTCCCCCAGAATCGCCATGATCGCCCTCATCCCTGCCCCTGGATCTGCTCCATATAGGAGCAGGTCATCCACGTACAGCGTTACCCTATGTTCCACCCCCCTAACCAGCCCCTTCCAACCCCTTGAAGCTCTCAGAGCAATTGCCAGTGGCTCTATGGCTAACGCAAACAGCAGTGGGGAGAGGGGACATCCCTGTCTTGTCCCCCAGTGCAGCCTAAAATAGTCTGAGTCGTCCTTACACTAGCCTCCGGGGCCTGGTACAGCAGCCTAACCCAGTCAATAAAGCCCCTACCGAACCCAAACCATCCCAACACCTCCCATAGATAGTCCCACTCCACCCGGTCAAACGCCTTCTCCGCATCCATGGTCACAATTACCTCGGCTTCCCTGCTCTCCGAGGGCATCATAATCACGTTGAGCAGCCTTTTTATATTGGCCACCAACTGCCTACCCTTGACAAATCCGGTTTGGTCCTCCATAATCACCTCCGGCATACAAACATCAATCCTAGAGGCCAAATCTTTGGCCAGCAGCTTAGTGTCCACTTTAAGCAGTGAGATTGGCCTATAGGGCCCACACAGCTCCGGATTCTTGTCCCGCTTCAATATTAATGAAATGGTGGCCTGTGACATCATCGGGGGCAGCACCCCTCTATCCCTCGCCTCGTTAAAAACCTTGACCAGCAACGGCCCTAGTAACCCCGAGAATTTCTTGTAGAATTCCACCGGGAACCCGTCCGGCCCCGGGGCTTTACCCGACTGCATTGCCTTCAAGCCCTCAGCTATTTCTTCGGCCCTGATCGCAGCCCCCAACCCATCCACCAGCTCCCTGCCCATCCTTGGGAAGGTCAGCCCATCCAAAAAGCGTCTCATTTCCTCAGGCCCCGTGGGGGGTTCCGAGCGATAGAGTCCGCTGTAAAAGTCCCTGAACACCCTGTTTAACCCAGCCGAATCCCCATCAACCACCTTATCTATTCCCTTGGCCGCCTCCCTCTTCCTCAGCTGCTGTGCCAGCATTCTGCTGGCCTTCACCCCATATTCATACAACGTCCCCCTCACCTTTCTAAGCTGCTCCACTGCCTTGCCCGTGGACAGCACCCTGAACTCAGCCTGCAGCCTCCGACGTTCCCTTAACAGTTCCACCCCCGGGGTCGCCACATACCTCCTAGCTATCTGTAGAATCTCCTTAATCAGTCGGTCCGTCTCTGCCCTATCCGTCCTGTCCCTATCAGCTCGGATCGAAATCAGCTCCCCTCTCACCACTGCCTTCAGCGCCTCCCAGACCACCGCTGCTGAGAATTCCCCGTGTCGTTGACCTGCAGGTAGTTCTGCATGCACTTCCTTACACTCTCACACGCCGCCTCGTCCGCCAACAAGCCCACGTCCAATCGCCATTGCGGGCGCTGGAAGCTCTCCTCGCTGACCTGCAGTTCCACCCAATTTGGGGCATGATCAGGGGCGGATCTACTATGAAACTAATGAAGCTTAAGCTTCAGGGCCCCTAATCCCGGAGGGGCCCCAGAAGCGACTTTACAAGACAGTCATAAATTAATTGGCAGGACTTCACTGACAGCAGGTAAGTCAGTGCTGGGTCCCACGTTAAAAGGAAAGTGATTATTCTGCCGCAACAATGCGATCAGGAAATGCTGAGGATCAAAATTTGCCTCCTCTTCCTAATGTAGATGTGCCTCGATGAAGAGTGTCACCCCGCGTAAGTGTTTATGTTAATGCCAGTGTGTGTGTGATTGGGTATTCAAAGAATGCTGATGTGGCCTGGCTCACGGGACTGCTCTCCCCTCATGCACTGTTCACTTGGTCAGTTTCACTAGGGTCACATATTTTGCAGTTGTGTATCGGAGGAATGAAAAAGAGCTGGCTCCAAACCTCAGCACAAACACTGGCGTCCTGCTTTGCTAGTTTTGTCTTTAGCCATAGTGTTGATATATTCTGTCCCAAGGCCCTTTCTCTGCCTTCTTTGAACCGCAAAGCTCACTCAGCCTGGGAACTTGCGGTGTGAATTCAGACGTCCCCCTTTGCCGGTTTGCTATTTCACTATCCCAGCCTTCATCTCAATTTGTACCAGCAGAACTCTATCTGTTGCTGTGTAATTCGTACACAAGTGCGATGTGCTGTGTTAATACCCTGGCCCTGTGCTGTCAGCTCCAATATGCCTAGATATGTTTTTCAATGCACATATTTCATTTTGTTCTCCGGCACTTGGGATGTTGTGAGTGTGTACGGTGGCCCATGCAGCCCCTGCTTTTGTTTCATGAGTTCTCAGGTTTGCCGTAACATGTTGTGATTGCTGCACTTGACAATCAATGATAAACAGACAAAAGAAAACCCCCCTTTGCAGTCCTGTGGGTGAGCCCAAACCACAATGTATCCAGTGAAACATTATACAGACAGGTCTCACTGTACCAGAGTTCATTATAGAGTCAGAGATACAGATCTCACTGTACCAATATTCATTATAGAGTCAGAGATACAGGTCTCACTGTACCAGAGTTCATTATAGAGTCAGAGATACAGGTCTCACTGTACCAATGTTCATTATAGACATGTATTTGAAGGTTATCTTCTGCTATCATCTTTACTTTTGTTTGTTAAAGAATTCAGAGAAAATTCAGTCGATAGGATTGCACACTATGAATCAGAAGCAAAAGGAGTCGATTTCAGCGGGAGCGGAGCAGGTTAGTCAATTTCAGCGGGAGCAGTGCGCAAGTGATTTCTGGGAGGTAAGTTTCTCCTTTAAAAACACTTGTCTTTGCAGGAGCAGGCCAGTCGATTTCAGCGGGAGCGGAGCAGGTTAGTCAATTTCAGCGGAACCACCGTCGCCCTTGGGGGGGTCCCCCGGCATGGCTTCCTCGCCATCGCCCTGTACGCTCTGTCCACCTCCAACGGTCAAGGAAAAGCCCCCCTCCCCCAGAAGCTTCTGGAACATATTCGCCACAAAAGCGCCAGCATCAGCCCCCTCAGCCCCTTCAGGGAGACCAACAATTCTTAAGTTCTGCCAGCAAGCTCTGTTCTCCAGATCTTCCACCTTTTCCAGCAGCCTCTTTTGCTGATCCTTCAGCATCTCCACCTCTAGTTCGACCACCGTTTGGTGCTCCTCCTGGTCCGCCAGTGCTTTCTCCACTTCTGAATCGTCCAATCCTGGGCATCCAGCCTGCGCTCCAGCCGATCGATCGACTCCTTTATCGGGTCGAGACAGTCCCGTTTTTGTCTGGCAAAGCCCTCCTGGATGACCTGCATCAGCTCCTCCATCGATGGCTGGGCCGTCACAGCAGGGGTCCGAACATCAGCCAAGTTGTTTTCAGCGGCCACCTCTACCCAGCCCTTGCTTATCTTTTTATTCCTTCCTTTTTGGTCCCTTGGGGTTCTCCGTTCCATGCTCCACTGTGTGGATCTAGTGCCTAAATGTCCGCACCTTCAAAGCCAAAACTCAAAACCACGAAAAGGTCAGGGAAAAAGGTCCAAAAGTCCGGCAAGAGTGGGAGTCACCAAGTGTGCGACTTACTCCCACATAGCCGCCACCGGAAATTATCCCAAGGCTTTTTACACGGACATAAAAAGCAAGAGGGTAGCCAGGGAAAGGGTTGGCCCACTGAAGGACAGGGGAGGGAATCTATGTGTCGAGCCAGAGGAAATAGGCGAGGTACTAAATGAATACTTTGCATTAGTATTCACCAAAGAGAATGAATTGGTGGATGTTGAGTCTGGAGAAGGGTGAGTAGATAGCCTGGGTCACATTGAGATCCAAAAAGAAGAGGTGTTGGGCGTCTTGAAAAATATTAAGGTGGATAAGTCCCCAGGGGATGATTGGGTCTTCCTCAGAATACTGAAGGAGGCTCGAGAGGAAATTGCTGAGGCCTTGACAGAAATATTTGGACCCTCACTGTCTTCAGGTAATGTCCCGGGGGACTGGAAGATAGCCAATGTTGTTCCTTTGTTTAAGAAGGGTACAAAATTATGAGGGGCATAGACAGAGTGGATAGTCAGAGACTTTTCCCAGGGTAGAGGGGTCAATTACTAGGGGACATAGGTTTAAGGTGCGAGGGGCAAGTTTTGGAGGAGATGTACGAGGCAGGCTTTTTACACAGAGGGTAGTGGGTGCCTGGAACTCGCTGCCGGAGGAGGTGGTGGAAGCAGGGATGATAGTGACATTTAAGGGCATCTTGACAAATACATGAATAGGATGGGAATAGAGGGATACAGACCCCGGAAGTGTAGAAGATTTTAGTTTAGACGGGCAGCATGGTCGGCGCAGACTTGGAGGGCCGAAGGGCCTGTTCCTGTGCTGTACTTTTCTTTGTTCTTTGTTCTTTGGTTATAGCAGCACCACAGGATGAAACATTCGTGAACTGCTGTGCTCAAACGTACTGGCCCATTATGACCCCAGAAAAGAACTAATGCTGATGTGTGAGGCCTCTCCATACGGAGTGGGTGCAGTTCTCTCACATCATTGGGACGATGGCAGAGAGAAGCCCACTGCAAACACCTTCAGGACCCAGGTGGATGCTGAGCAGCGTTCTTCACAGACTGAAGAGGAAGGGATGACTGGCTGTTATCTTTGGTGTGAAACAGTTCTACCAGTATGTGTATGGGCAGCATTTCATAATAAAATGGACCAGAAGCCTTTGATGGGTGTTTTCAAAGAAGATAATTCCCCCCATCGCCTCAGTTCGGATCGAACATTGGGCCTTGTTACTGTTGGCCTACAAATACTCCCTCGAGCACCGCCCTGGAGTGCACATGGGCAACACGGACACCGTGAGTCATCTCTACCCACAAGTTTGGCCTTTTGCCGGTGCTGGAAGAAGTCACCATGACTCCAAACAAGCTTAGAAACAAAAGGTCCCATGTTGCACCATACGATTCTTAGTGTCAGAATCTGAGGACATTCCACGGATGACATGAAGCCCTTCCTCACAGAGGAAGAAGAACTGAGTGTTGATCCTTTGTGGGGATCCTGGGTAGTCGTCCCCTGCCCAGGTCACCGCCAAATTCTGATTGAGTTACATAATAGTTACCCCTTGGCATCCAAGGTGAACATGCTCACGAGTAGCTATGTTTGATTGCCAGAGCTCAATGCAGAATCGCAGACTTGGTGAAGCAATGCCTCTTGTGGCAGGTGAACCAGAGGCTCTCACCTTTGGCCTTCTTACACCCAGGGGAGTGGCCAAGAAGATCATGGGTACAGGTGCACGTAGACTTCGCTCGTCCATGAAGGTGAATTATAGTCGACGCACATTCGACATGGCTGACAGTGCATCGCATGACCTCTATGACTTCTCACGCCATGATAAGGGAAGCTACGGCACAGATTTTGCACCCATGGCATACCAGAAGTCCTTGTTTCCAACAATGGTACAGCCTTACCACCCGTTGTTCAATGATCTGGCAGAGTGGGTGGTACAGACATTCAAGATGGAATAAAAAAACTGGAAGTGGGTTCCATGGACACGAGGTTGGATTAATTCCTGTTTGATTATCGAACTACGCCTCACACCATGACAGGAGACGCCGCGGTGGAATTATTGATGGAATGATGACTCCTGCTATTTCCCAATTTGGTGCAGAAGGTGCAGTCCAAGCAGGAGAGCCAAAAGAGGAATTACTATGCCAGGAGAACCAAGAGAGCACCTAAGACAGGAGATGCCATTTATGTACGGAATTTCAGGGATGGCTCCAGTTAGGTCCCTCGAATCGTGCTAGAGAAGTCAGGACCCGTCTCCTGTAGAGTTATTGCCAAGGTCTTTAAAAAAGCACCTTGGCCACCCGAGCAGGTAGCCCACTCCAGTGGAAACAATGTCCCAGCTCCAGTGATGGCCGCCTCCTGCACAGGGTTTTAACCCATGGGTGGACACCACCACCGATAGTGAAGATTTGAGATTCAAGGTGGAGGCTGAAGAGGCTGGATTGCCTCCAGAGCCCCCGTCATTAATCCTCAGACACTTGTCGAGGAATCTGCTTCACCACCCCCAATCCGGCTCCAACCGCCACAGACTCACGGCCAAGCATCAAAAGGTGAGAGAGGGCTCGTCGCTGTGGGAGTAAAGGGATGAAACGGACTTGGGGGTTGGGGGAGGGGGGGGGGGGGCGGGGGGGAAATGTTATAGACCTCACAAATACCACAAGGGATCACTAATTGCTCTCCCCACGGGTTTTGTGGAGTATGATTTCCCATATTGAGCAGGCAGAGGCTAAAGTGACAATGGGTTCTGTTTGAACTCACCATTGATTGTTGAAATAAGCCAAGCCAGCAAAGACCACCGCTGAAAAGAAAACAGGGAGTCTCCTGCGCCAAACTGCAGCACACTCGAATCTCAAAATCGACTATTCGCCTGCTGAAGCCAGTGCGCCTGCAATCTTGAAGATTTTCTCCTTTAGTCGGGGTACCAGTAAATTTCCTGCCACTGCCGTTAAGCCAACTGGTTTATCGTTCTCTAATTAATGTTGTATCGTCCTTCTTAGCAGAGTGTAGATTAAACTTCTTAGATCCTGAAATCACTTGAAGAACTCGAAGCCAACCCTGATAACAGCCAGGGGATGGGGCCTTTTTTTACATACAAACAATTGTGGCCTGGTAGGAGTTCTGGCTCTAATCCTGGTGGGTTTTGGAGATGGCAGGGTGGTGGGCTGGTCATGGTGATGGGACAGCAGCAATTATATCACGGTCAGGCTGGAGAGGTCAATTAACAGCCGGTAGTGAGGCTCTGCTTCTCTCAGGTATCAGCAGTCAGCAGGTGGGATCAGAAAATTCCCTCCAAACGTTTATCGAGGAAGATTGCAGGAAATTTTCAAGCTGCTTTTGTGCTGGACTATAATTATGGAACTGCAGGGGTAAAGCCACATTATGAATGAGCTGCTGGAGAATCAGATCATCAATCTGACACCAGCGTCCATTGCTAAGTTACTAATGCACGATTGTACATAGCAATGGTTCCTTTTGCTTTAATCTAATTTAGTAAATGATTAACTTGATGGCTAATGTGTTTTACCTTTATTCTCCCATCCTCTCCTAACAACTGTGACTCAAGCTCAATGTATTCCCACTGAATCTTACTATACTCCAGTGCCCCACCTCAGTGGCTATTTTTCATATCAGAATCTTAAGAGCTACGCTTGACAAGGTATTTGTGTAAACTCTGAAAGGCACCTCAGCTAAATCCATCCTCATTCGACATCGGTCATGTTCACTGGATAGTAATAAGGAAGAAGAGCTGATTTCTCTGCTCTCTACTCAGTGGTCTGTTTGCTTGATAAAGCCAGCTAATTCAACACAGGATGAATAAGGAACCTTCAGGAATGTATCTCTCAGTGTGTTTCCCCACTGAAACATTGTTAAGTTTTTTTTTTAATCTCCACTGCCTGGGTGGTAATCTGTCAGAAATAAAAATAATGTAGATTCTACAAAGGTCAGGCAACTCTCTCTGCCACATTAGCACCCAGATTCTGAAGACAAAAATTCATCCCACTGAGAGTTGCTTTACTTAAAAAAAACACGAACACAGCTGGATTTCCCTCTTTCCAGTGTGTGTAGCCACCTGGGACTTAGGAGGAGGTAAAGACTGGAAGTGTTTGCATTCAATTGCAAACATGCACCACGAGTTACTGTAAGCAAGCACAAGGACTAAACCGGTGGTATTTTCTATTAGCATAAAACCAATAGAAAATACCAGTCTGCCAAATTTCTTATATTCAGCAGGATTTCTGCATGTCAGATTGCCATTCACATTTTCTACCACAGCAGGTCAGCATTTTTACAGGGAGTGATGCTTCAATTTATGTGCATTACAGTGGAGAAAGGAACATGAGGGTTTTTATGTTAGCTCGCCAGCATTCGGAGGTCCATGGGGGCGATTCTCCGATATTGAGCCTAAGTGTTCGCGTCGTCATGAACGCCGTCGGTGAACAGGGTCCGGGTACGAGCGATTCTGGCCCTCACAGGGGGCCAGCACGGCGCTGGAGCGCTCCAGCCTCCTTACGCGGCGCCAAATGGGCGCCGCGCCAACCTTCGCATGCGCAGGGGACGTCTTGAGCGCGCCGGCCCCAACCCAACATGGGGTCGGTGTTCAGGGGCCGGCCACGCCAGTATGTAGGCCCGGGGGGGGGGGGGGGAAAGAGGCCGGCCCGCCGATCGGTGGGCCCCAATCGCTAGCCAGACCCCATCGGAGGCCCCCCCCGGTGAAGGAGCCCCCCTAACACCCCCACAGGCCGCCCCCCGACCGTTCCCGCATTGTTCCCGCCAGCAGCGACCGGGGTGAACAGTGCCGGCGGGACTCTGTCGTATCGGCGCGGCCGCTCAACCCATCCGGGCCGGAGAATCGGCGGCCCCGCCGATTCCAGCGGCCCGCGGCCAGTGCCGCGCCAAACGGTGCTGATTCTCTGCACCTCGGAGAATCGCGTGCCGGCGTCGGGGAGTCGTGGCGCGGTTGCGGCGATTCTCCTGCCCAGCGCCGGGCTCGGAAAATCGCCCCCCAAGTCAGCAGTTTGCACCAAGAGATCTTAATACACACAAGCAAGAATCCTTTTTAGTTCCTAGAATGATTCAAAGTGATCCAAATCAAATTGTTCTGGTGGAGCTTAATTTTGCAGACATTTTAATGTAAAGTTATACACATTGCTGGTGTTTCCTTTTCTTCTTCTTTTACTCTTTTACTCTGTCCTTTCTGTGGCTCTGTTCCAATTATGGCAATCAGTGAGTTTGCCCTTCTTTTTATGTCATCTATGTCCGAATGCTTAGAGTCGCCAGGTATCGAATGATAACACCACAAGGTTCAACGGCTATCGCTCAAAGAGCCAAACACCAGTTAGTTAGTTCAAGGTCAAGGGTACTTTATTTACACACAATTAGTCATGCAACATAAACACTACTAGTTAACTACACCTATCGACTAAGACAACCTGTACTTAACTTCGGGAACCTGGCTTAGGTCAGAGAAACAGTGGCCGCTGTTCGATTCTGGATCTATCGGGTTCGAAGGAGTAACTGCTGCTCAGCTAGGCTGATCCGTCTGGTAGCGAGCGTTGAACTTGGACTTGCCTCTGGTGTTGCTGCAATTGGAGATGGCCGTGACTGGGGTACCAGGTCCAAGAGAGGACGAACATGTGGCAAAATCTTCTTCTTATACTTGGGGGTTTTCGCCTCTTTTGGGCGGTCCTCCGGTTTGGGCCCTACTAATTGGGTGATCCCTGATCACTCCGTTCGATTCCTAACCAATGAGTGGGTGGAGATCTGGATGGCTGGGCGTGTCCCAAGCGGTCATTGACCCCGTTGTTTGCATTCCCCTTGAACAGGAAGTGGCGCTGAAATGTCTGAGACTGTACCGGTCGCTCGAGTACCAGTCCTTTGTTTTGGTGAAGATGGGCCATCAAATGCTAATCGGCCCCATTAAAATGCTAATTGGTCGGAGTTTCAGTACCGTCTGGACTTCTTGCTTGCAAATATGCAGTTCAGGCTCTAAGCCTGCCTGAGTCTTGGCTTGTCCATTTTACCCGCTAGGCTTTGCAAGTTTCCCTGTACCCAGTTCTGAGTCGCCATCCCAGATGGCTACACTGGAAAGAATACATGTTGTTGCTGACATGCTATCCAGAGCTCAACCCAGTAAGGAATACAACAGAAAGGAATCTAGTGGTACAGTTTTCCTTATGTATGCGTCTAAATGTAAGTTCACATTTCCTCTCCAGTCACAGGAAACAATGTAAATAAATTGTGAAGTTGATTTTTTTCCCCATGTGCAGCAGATTATGAACTTTCATTCAATACTTTTAAAATTTGGATACAAACAACGTGTTAAGGTGGCTGCCACAAATCATATGACGTTTGGCATTTGAACTATTGCTAGTATTAAGTCTCCGATGAATACCTAATCACATATGGACAAAGGCAAGGATAACTCATTGTGATGTGTAAATTTCACAGGTGGCATTAAGGACGGGCCCAAACCAAAATTTTAGAGTTTGCAAATTGCCTGTGTCCATGAAGGCTCTTCCTGATGATTTCATTAATTCCCCTTTCTTTATTTTTGCCATTATCATTCTTGATCCATTGGAGTTTTCACGTTCTTCCGGTGTCTGCATGGGTCTCACCCCCACAACCCAAAAAGATGTGTAGGCCACACTAAATTGCCCCTTAATTGGAAAAAAATTGGGTACTCTAAATTTATTTTTAAAAATAATAATTCTTTATCCATGTATGCTCAATGGACATGTATCTTTAAGTCAAGCAGCAGAGAGAATGAGGAATTCAAGAAGTTGCAACAAGGAATATGGAGCTGCTAGCCTTGGACAGCAGAACCCAGACGTTGTGGCATCTGAGAGATGGGGTGGGACTCTGTTTGATTGATTGACAGGTGGCCAATAGGCCATATTCTGCCAGGTAACAAGTGGTGATTGGAGCCTGCCGGATAGAATGATTTCCAGAGACATCAGGAAAGCAGAGTTGAGACCGGGACACAGAGAAAAGGACCTGCCCACTCTCTCCAGAAAGACTGTGAGCTGATGTATTTCTGAACCTACAAAGAACCTGATTGAATTAATCTACAGTGAAACTATTGCCGGCTGAAAACAGAGACATGGATCTGAAAGCTTACTTTGAAGAAAACTTGAGACACTTTTTAATTTATTATTTTCATCCCTCTCCTCCCCATTGTGTTATGTGAATCTAGCCCTTGATACTTTTCAATTTCACTCTTAGCTGTTTCAATATCATAATTTTTCCTCCTACATGCAGTACTCTACACTTTATTACATGGTTTTGCTTACATGGTCATTTTGAAATTCTCAAGTTGTCATTGTCATGAGGAGTCATCTCAGAATAAAACAATTGCAGTTATGATCCCTGACTAATGGAAGAATTTAATTGATGACCACCAGAAACATTAATGCTAACTACTGCCACAGAAAGGGGAAGGTCCTATAACCTTATGAAATATTTCTCAATATTAAAGATACTTACACATATTGAAACCAGAATCGGCAAGAAGCCTTTGAGTTCATGTTCAGGAGAAGTTTCAGAAACATGAACCGACATGAATTAACAAACAGGAAGGACAAACATGGCGTTTTCTAGGCACTGAGCCAAGCAGTCAGGAGATCACACGGAGGCTTGTGGTAACCGTTGTAGCTCAGTAGGTAGCACTCTTGCCTCGGGAGTCAGGAAGTGGCAATAAATCAAGGTTGACAATCCGGTGCTGCACTGTCAGAGGGATTATCATTTGGATGAAGTGTTAAGGACAGCATGGTAGCACAGTGGATAGCACTGTTGCTTCACAGCTCCAGGGTCCCGGGTTCAATTCCTGACTTGGGTCACTGTCTGTGTGGAGTCTGCATGTTCTCCCCGTGTCTGCGTGGGTTTCCTCCGGGTGCTCTGGTTTCCTTTCACAAGTCCCGAAAGACGTGCTGTTAGGTGAATTGGATGTTCATAATTCTCCCTTCGTGTACTCGAACAGGCGCCGGAATGTGGTGACTAGGGGATTTTCACAGTAACTTCATTGCAGTGTTAATGTAAGCCTACTTGTGACAATAAAGATTATTATTATAAAAACTAAGGCCCTGTCTGTTCTTTCCAAATGAACATAAAGATCCCATAGCGCTATTTTGAAGATGATCTTGGGAGTTAACCCTGGTGTCCTGGCCAAAGTTTAAAATTTGAAGAGCACTTAATTAACTGGAAAGACCTTTGAAACATCTGGCAGTCATGAGAGGTGCTATATAAATACAAGTTTTTCTTGACAAAAATGTGAGAAAGTAAAACACAAACTGTTAGTTAAAAAGAACAACTGTGTTGTCAGTTGCAAGGGGAGTAGATAGGCATTTTGGTGGCCGCAAACAAGATTCCGGGATGGTATGTTGCCTCCCTTGTGCTAGGGTCAAGGATGTCTCAGAGCAGTTACTGGACATTCTGGAGGGGAAGGGTGAACAGCCAGTGGTCGTGGTACACATCAGTACCAGCGACATAGGGATGAGGTCCTAAAAAGCAGAATATAGAGAGTTAGGAAGAAAGTTGAGAAGTTGGACCTCAAAAGGTAGTGATCTCAGGTACCGGTTCTGGGGGAGGTGGGACCAGTACAAACTGGGCAGGTTACACCTGGACAAGACCAGGACTGATGTCCTAGGAGGAGTATTTGCTAAAGTGGTTCGGGAGGGTTTCAACTAAAATGGCAGGGGGATGGGAACCTATGCAAGTAGTCAGAGGAGGAGGAACCAAGGACAAAAACAAAAGACAGAAAGGGGAATAAGAAAAGTGATAGGCAGGGAACCCAAGGGCCAGATTGAAACAGGGCCACAGTGAAAAATATTGGGAATGAGCCAAGTAACGTTAAAAAGACAAGCTTCAAGGCTTTGTGCCTCGCGGATGAACTAATCGTGCAAATAGACATAAACTAAATGATATAAATCGGGATTATGGAGACATGGCTGTAGGGTGACCAGGGGGGAACTGAATGTCCAGGAGTATTCAGTATTTAGGAAGGACAGGCTAAAAGGAAATGGCGGTGGGGTTGCATTGCTGGTTAAGGAGGAAATTAACGCAACAGTGAGGAAGGATATTAGCTCTGACAATGTGGAACCTGTATGGGTAGAGCTGAGAATCACCAAGGGGCAAAAAACATTAGTGGGCATTCTATATAGACCCCCAAACTGCAGTGGTGATTGTTGTATGTAACATAAGCTGCTACTTGATGTAGGCTCTGCTGAAAGATGCTCCAGACTCGGAGATAAGTTTAACGTATTTATTGAATGATTTACAATGCTCTTAAATGAGTTTGACACTCTACTAATCTGCCTATAGTAACTCAGTCTACTCTGCTAACTATACAAGCTTGCTCTCGACCATGTGCTGGGATGTGATGTTGCTGATAATCAACCCTGTCCTGCTCTCTTGGTTTCTGCCGGTGGAAGAGGCAGAGCCTGTGTGCCTTGTCCTTTTTATATGCGTTGTATAGTGCCCCCTTGTGGTAATGCCACCTCTGGGTGTCCTGATTACCCATTGGTTGTGTCCTGTTCTTATGACCCATTGGTTGCGTGTCTGCATATCATGACATCTCTGGTACTGCCTCTAGTGGTTACTTAGTTGTAGTGTATTTACATTAACCCCTTGTGTATATACAGTGATGCATATCACTATATCCCCCCTTTTTTCTTGTTACATATTATCTGTACTTTGTTAAAGGAAATTGTACAAAGCATGTAGATAAATGATGACATGTACAAGTTGTGATGATATTGATGATTATACAAAGCCAATTAATAGTTATGAGTCCAACCTTAATAAAAAATGTATGAATCCAAACTTTAATTTGTTCGGTTGAGTTGCTTTCTTCTTCTGTAGTTGAAGTGGTGATGGTGATGTTGTCATTTCTTTGTGAACGTCGTCAGTGTTCTTGTGTTTAAGTAACCAGGAAGTCATCATGAGGTGTTCGAATGGTCGAATCACTTTGTTGTATGATTTAGACTTTTTTTTCTATGCTTGTGGTAGCAATTCCGTATGTCATCTTTGTTGTCTGATCTGGATTTATTTCTGTGTTTACGGTATTGATGCTGTATGTCATCTGCCTTGAAAGCTCATTTGCTTGTCTGTAGTGGAGCAAATGTGAATTTGTGAGATTCACTGTCATGCCATGGTATGTTTGTACTCTTGACATTGTTTGGAGCTGTGCAGTTACGTGGTACAACTCTGTACAGGAAGGACAATGTCGTACAAGTTGTTGTTTCATTGTTGTTGTTTTTGTCGTGCTTGTTGTTGCTGTTGTTGCCTTTGTTATGCTTCTTGTTGTTGTTTTTGTTGTTGTTCTTGTAGTTTTTGTTTAGATCCTTGGGGTCGAGGCAGATGCGTAGGTCCCCCAAAGACTTTTTTACATGCACCATCGAGCTGGCCCAGTCAGTTGGTTTGGTGACCTTAGAGATGATGCCTTTCTTTTGTAGGCTGGTGATCTCTGCTTTCAGTCGCTCCCTCAGTGGAGCAGGGACTGTTTGTGGTGCGTGGAACACTGGTTTGGCATCAGGCCGCAGTAGAATCTTGTATTCATATGGAAGCGTGCCCATCCCGCTGAAGACATCTGGGTACTGGATCAGGATGTCGTCGATGCTGGCCTGAAGATCCGGATGAGACGGCGTCATGGTGTAGACCTGTCGGATGAGGTTCAGTTGCTTGCAGGCGTGTGCACCTAGCAGGGATACCCTGTCTGATTTAACAGTCTCGAAGCGTAGGCTTGTCTGTATGTGTCGGTTGGACACTGTCAGGTGGCAGGACCCTAGTGCCTTAATTGCGTTGCCAGTGTAGTCCTGGAGTTTGCAGTTAGCTGGAAGAAGCTTGGGAGCCTTCTTGATTCTCTTGAAGTCCAACTGCGAGATCAGGTTGGCGGAGGCACCTGTGTCCAGTTTGAACTGGATTGGGCATTGGTTGACATCCATCACTGCATTCCATTCACCCTCAAAATCCTCGGCAAGGGTTGACTGGACTTGCGATATGCCCGGTGTGGTGTATTCACACTTCGTGATGATGCCTACTCGGTATGTGTTATCCAGGTAGTCATCGTCTGGATCTGTAGCACTACCTTGATCAGAGTCATGCGTTCGGTGTTGCACACTGCTGATACGATCCTGCCTGAATTGTGGTCGCTGATTCCTGACTTGTGGTGCAGATCTGCACAGGGCTGCATAGTGGTTAAGTTTCCCAGTGTAAACAGCGTTTGACTCTTGCAGGGCAATTTTCTGTAAAGTGGGTGGTGCTACAGTTTGCACACGTCATGACTTTGGCGTCATGACGTTCAGTGCGTCGTTGCACATGCGTGGTGCGGTTCTCGGCCGTTTCGTATTCCGTCGTATTGCGCATGCGCTGGGCCCCGGAATGAACGCGCGTAATGGCTGCCATCGGCAATGTCGAGGTGCTGCATCCGGGAGATGGCCTGAACACTCTCCACCTCGTGGGAGGCTTGTTTTACACTCTCAGCATTTTTGTATTGTGAGTAGCAGTTTTATGAATGCTCATTCACAGTGCACATTTCAATATCGACTTTTAAGGTCATATGCTTGATTTTCAGCAATTGCTCTCACAGAGGACCAGAGTGGACACCAAAAACAATTTGGGTTTCTTGGAGTCAGTTATGTCACCGAATTTGCAGGATTGCGCTAGCAGCCTAAGGTTAGTTAGATAACTATTGAAGGATTCATCTTTACCTTGCATCCTTTGCTTGAAGATTTAGCACTCAAATATTTTGTTTGTGTCCACCTCGCAGTGGCTGTCGAATTTGTCCAGGATGGTCTGGTATTTCGTTTTGTCCTGCCCTTCTGAGTATTGAAATGAGTTGAAGATCTCTATCGCATGGTCACCCGCAGTAGTGAGTAGAAGAGCTATCTTCCGAGCATCAGTCGCGCCATTCATGGTCGGATGCTTCCACGTATAGTTGGAATTTTGTTTTGAACGAACGCCAGTTAGCATTAAGGTTACCGTGGTTCTGAGTTGATGAAGAGCCCGAATCTTGTCCATTGTGCCTGGATTCGGTAGCTGGTTGTCTCTAACCTTGCTGAGTTGAACTAGGGATATAGAGCAGTCACTCCTGGACCATGTTGTGTTATGTTAACATAAGCTGCTACTTGATGTAGGCTCTGTTGAAAGATGCTCCGGACTCAGAGATAAGTTTAACGTATTTATTGAACGATTAACAATGCTCTTAAATGAGTTCGACACTCTACTAATCTGCCTCGAGTAACTCAGTCTACTCTGCTAACTATACAAGCTTGCTCTAGACCATGTGCTAAGGTGTGATGTTGCTGATAATCAAACCTGTCCTGCTCTCTTGGTTTCTGCTGGTGGAAGAGGCAGAGCCTGTGTGCCTTGTCCTTTTTGTATAGAACATACAGTGCAGAAGGAGGCCATTCAGCCCATCGAGTCTGCATCAACCCACTTAAGCCCTCACTTCCACCCTATCCCCTCCTAACCTTTTTGGTCACTAAGGACAATTTATCTTGGCCAATCCACCTAACCTGCACGACTTTGGACTGTGGGAGGAAACCGGAGCACCCGGAGGAAACCCACGCAGACGGGGGAGAACGTGCAAACTCCGCACAATGACTCAGCGGGGTATCGAACCTGGGACCCTGGCGTTATGAAGCCACAGTGCTATCCACTTGTGCTACCGTGCTACCGTCTATGGGTCGTGTAGTGCCCCCTTCTGGTAATGTCACCTCTGGGTGTCCTGATTACCCATTGGTTGTGTCCTGTTCTGATGACCCATTGGTTGCGTGTCTGCATATCATGACATCTCTGGTGCTCCCTCTAGTGGTTACTTAGTTGTAGTGTATTCACATTAACCCCTTGTGTATATACAGTGATGCATATCACTACAGTGATTTTGAGAATGGAATAAACTGGAAATTAGAGATGCATGTGATAAAGGAACATCTGTAAATATGGGTGATTTTAATCTGCATATAGATTGGGCAAATCAAATATGCTGCAAATCAAATTAGCCACAATACCTTAGAGGAGGAATTCCTGGAGTATATACGGTGTGGTTTTCTGGACCAATATGTTGAGAAACAATCTAAGAACAGGTCATCCTAGACTGGGAACCGTGTAATCAGAACTGAATCATTGTCAATCCAGTTGTGTGAGACCCCTTAGGAATGAGCGACCATAATTTGATCAAGTTGGAGATGAAGTAATTGACTCTGAGACTAGGGTCATGAAGCCTCGATAAAGGAAACTACAATGAAATGAGGTGTGAGCGGCAATGATGGATTGAGGAACGTTACTTAAAAGGGATGACAGTGGATAGGCAATGGCAAATATTCAAGGAGCGCATGGCGGAACTGAAACAATTGTTTATTCCCCTCTGGCACAGAAGTAAAATGGGGAAGGTGGCCAATCCATGGCTTACAAGGGAAATTAGAGATAGTATTCGATCCAAGAAGTAGCCAAATTGGCCAAGAAAAAGAGCAGGTCGGAAGATTGGGAGCAGTTTACAATTCAGCAAAGGAGGGCCAAGGGATTGATTAAGAAGTGGAAAATAGATTATGAGAAGAAACTTGCAGGGAACATAAAAACGGACTGTAAAGTTTCTACAGGTATGTGAAGAGAAAAAGTTTGGTGAAGGCATCTTACAGTCAGAAACAGGAGAATGTAGAATAGGGGACAAAGAAATGGCTGAGCAACTAAATACATACTTTGTTTCTGTCGTCGCAAACGAGGACACAAATCCAGAAATGTTTGGGAACGCAGGGTTCAGTGAAAGGGAGGAACTGAAGGTGATCAATATCAACAGAGAAATGTTGTTGGGGAAATTGATGGGATTGAAGGCGGATAAATCCCCAGGGCCTGGTAATGTACACCCCAGAGTACTAAAGGAAGTGACTCTAGAAATAGTGGATGCATTGGTGATAATTTTCCAGAATTCTATAGACTCTGGAACAGTTCCTTCAGATTGGAGGGTAGCTAATATAACTCCATTATTTCAAAAAGGGATGTGGAGAGAAAATAGGGAATTTTCGACCAGTAAACCTGACGCCGGTAGTAGGAATAATTCTGGAATCCATTATTAAAGATTTTATAGCTGAGCATTTCCAAGTGGCAGGATTGGACAGAGTCAGCATAGATTTATGAAGGGGAAATCATGCTCGACAAATCTACGAGAATTATTTGAGGATGTAACTAGTAGAGTTGACGAGGGGGAGCCAGTGGATGTGGTATATTTGGATTTTCAGAAGGCTTTCGACAAAGTCCCACACAAGAGATAAGCGTGTAAAGTTTAAGTACATGGGATTAGGGGTAGTGTATTGCGATGGATAGAAAACTGGTTGGTTGTAAGGAAACAAAGAGTAGGAAATAACAGGTCTTTTTCAAATTGGCAGGAGTGACATGGATTGGTGCTGGGGCCCCAGCTATTTACACTATAAATTAAATGATTTAGATGACAGAACGAAATGTAATATCTCCAAATTTGCAGATGACACCAAGTTTGGTGGGAGGGTGAGCTGTGAGGAGGCTGCAGAGATCCTTCGGTGTGATTTGGACAAGTTGACTGAGTGGGCAAATGAATGGCAGTTGCAGTATAATTTGGAGAAATGAGAAGTCATCCAGTTTGGTAGCAAAACCGGGAAGGCAGACTCTTATCTGAATGGCCATAAATTAGAAGAGGGGAATGTGCAATGAGACATGAGGATCCTTGAACGCCAGGCACTGAAGGTAAGCATGCAGGTACAGCAGACTGTAAAGGAAAATGGTATGCTGGCCTTCATTGAGAGAGGATTAGAGTAGAGGAGCAGGGATGTCCTGCTGCAATTATGCAGGGCCACACCTGGAATATTGTTTGCAGTTTTGGTCTCCTTATCGGAAGGAAGGATATTCTTCCTCTAGAGGGAGTGCAGCCTGGGATGGCGGGACTGAAATATGAGGAGAGATCGGTTAGGATTGTATTCACTGGAGTTCAGAAGAATGAGACGGGGTGGGGGGAGGGGGGGGGATCTTATAGAAACCTACAAATTTCTAACAGGACTAGACAGGGTAGATGCAGGATGTTCCCGATGGTAGGTGCATTCAGAACCAGGGGTCACAGCCTGAGGATACAGGGTGGGCCGTTTAGGACAGAGATGAGGAGAAATGTCTTCACCCAGAGAGTGGTGAGCCTGTGGAATTCATTGCCACAGGAAATAGTGAGGCAGAAGCAGTTAGATATAGCATTTAGGGATCAGGGATCAAAGGATATGGGGTGAAAGCGGAATGAGGCTATTGAGTTGGACGATGATAATGAATGGAGGAGTAGGCTCGAAGGGCCGAATGGCCTCCTCTTATTTTCTATGTTTCTATTCACCAGATTAATGAATACGGTAACATGATT
This sequence comes from Scyliorhinus torazame, assembly GCF_047496885.1. Classification (NCBI taxonomy): domain Eukaryota; kingdom Metazoa; phylum Chordata; class Chondrichthyes; order Carcharhiniformes; family Scyliorhinidae; genus Scyliorhinus; species Scyliorhinus torazame. The sequence continues at coordinate 101,548,061 of NC_092723.1, read as the reverse complement.
GGTTAATTAATAACCAGTATTCAGTACATTTTATAATCATGCGAGCAAAACATTGTAAAATTATAATTGTTACAACAGACAAAGTTCAGTGGCATTTGAATCACTATCTTCAATCAATGCAAGACAAATTAGTTTTGCACCCTTACAACTCCTCATACAAACATGTACCTGTAGAAATCTATGATCACTGCGTAATGGTGGGTTGTATACAGATTAAGAGATTAGACACACTTGAAACCAACAAACTTGAACATTCTGGGGGTGACATGGTGGCACAGCGGTTAGCATTGCTGACTCACGCCGCCGAGGACCGGGTTTGATCCCGGCCACAGGTCACTGTCCGTGTGGACATCCTCCTTGTATCTGCGTGGGTCTCAAGCCCACAACCTAAAAAGGTGTGTAGGATAGGTAAATTGGCGCCACAAATTGCCCCTCAAGTGGAAAAAAATTGGGTGCCCTAATTTATCAAAAATAATAATTCTTGATCCATGTATGCTCAATAACATGTATCTTTAAGTCAAGCAGCAGAGAGAATGAGGAATTAAGAAGTTGCAACAAGGAATATGGAGCTGCTAGCCTTGGACAGCAGAACCCAGACGTTGTGGCATCGGAGAGATGGGGTGGGACTCTGTTTGATTGATTGACAGGTGGCCAATAGGCCACATTGTTGGGTAAAAGGTGGTGATTGGACCCTGCCAGATAGAATGATTTCCAGAGACATAAGGAAAGCAGAGTTGAGACCTGGACAAAGAGAAAAGGACCTGTCCACCCATTCCAGAAAGACTGTGAACTGATGTATTTCTGAACCTACAAAGAACCTGAATGATTTAGTCTACAGTGAAATCATTACCGGCTGAAAACAGGGACCGGGATCTGAAAGCTTACTTTGAAATAAAGTCTAGACATTTTTTAATTTATTATTTCCATCCCTCTCCTCCCCACTGTGTTGTGTGTGTCGAGGGTGGCTTAAGAATTAGATAATAGTTAACCAGTTGGAATTGATGCATATTTCATTATAGTTCTTGTGATAAATACAAAGCAATTGTGTTTAAACTTACAAACCTGGTGACTGCAATTATTGGGCAGCCAAGGGCTACAAACGTTAGGTATTTTTCTAAGAATTATTGATTAATTCATGTTGCGACTCCAGATCAAAGTGGGGGGGGCGGGGTACTGAAGTTGACCATGTCCTAGCCCAGGGTGCCGTAACAATATGGCAAAAGGGAAGATTGAAACTCAATGACTACTATTAACTTCCCACAGTATCACAATGAGTCTCCCCCCTCCAAACAAGTCGGGACGAACCGCAGAAAGTTCACCCAGCAGTCACATGATCAGGAACTGTAAACCAGAGGCTGAATTAACTATATCCTGGAAAATGGCACTGTTTGTATAATCTTCTTTGGTGTGCACGCATGTGTGTGTGACACGGAGTGTGTGATGTTGTGTTAAATCGGGGCAAGCGCGTGAGAATAAACTTCATAAATTTTAAACTCATGAAAGTTTGTTGTTGAATTATTTAATTGGAATTTACACTCCCAAGGGTAAGAAAAGACACTCCTCTTTTCACACAAAACATACTGATTATATATGTCCAAGACAGTATAAAGTTATTCTTTTTACTTGCTTTATTGTTTGCTACTCCACATAGCCGGATTTGTTGAGCATTGCATCTACCCTTTGATACTTTAGCTGTTTCAATATCATTCATGAAGTATTCACATTCCCCATCATTTCCCTCCTACATGCACTGCTCCACACTTTGTAACATGGTTTTGCTTACATGGCCATTTTGCCGTTCCCAAGTAGTCGCTCTCATCGGGAGCCATCTCAGAATAAAAGAAAATGTGATGTGCTTGGAAAATTGCACATATGATCACTGACTAACGAAGAATTTCTTGGTGACCACGAGATACATTAATGGTAACTACTGCCACAGAAATAACCTTATGAAATATTTCTCAATATTAAAGATACTTACACATATTGAAACCAGAATTGGCAATAAGCAGGGCCTATGAGTTCATGTTCAGGGGAAGTTTCAGAACCATGAACCGACATGAATTAACGAACAGGAAGGACAAACATGGTATTTTCTAGGCACTGAGCCAAGCAGTCAGGAGATCACGCGGAGGCTTGTGGTAACCGTTGTAGCTCAGTAGGTAGCACTCGTCTCTGGAATCAGGAAGTGGCAATAAATCAAGGTTGATAATCCAGTGCTGCACAGTCAGAGGGGTTACCATTTGGATGAAGTGTTAAATTAAGGCCCTGTCTGCCCTTTCCAAATGGACATAAAGATCCCACGGCACTATTTTAAAGATGATCTTGGGAGTTAACCCCGGTGTCCTGGCCAAAGTTTAAAATCTGAAGAGCACTTCATTGGACGTGAGAGGTGCTATATAAATACAAGTTTTTCTTTACAGGAAATGTGAGAAAGTAAAACACAAACTTTTAGTCGAAAAGAATAACTGTGTTGTCAATTGCAAGGGGAATAGGTAAGCATTTTGGGGCAGGGCTGAAGATTGCGAGCAGTTTACAATTCAGCAAAGAAGGACCAAGGGATTGATTACGAAGTGAAAAATAGATTATGAGAGGAAGCTTGCAGGGAACATAAAAACTGACTGTAAAGTTTCTATAGGTATGTGAAGAAAAATCATTTGGTGAAGACAATCACAGTCAGAATGGGGGCAGCACAATAGCACAGTGGGTAACACTGTTGCTTCACAGCTCCAGGATCCCAGGTTCGATTCCTGTTTGGGTCACTGTCTGTGAGGAGTCTGCACGTTTTCCCCGTGACTGAGTGGGTTTCTTCCGGGTGCTCCAGTTTCCTCCCACATGTCCCGAAAGGCCTGCAGTTAGGTAATTTGGACATTCTGAATTCTCCTCAATGTACCCGAACAGGCGATGGAATGTAGCGACTAGGGGATTTTCACAGTAATTTCATTGCAGTGTTAATGTAAACCTACTTGTGACAGTAAAGATTATTATTATGAAACAAAAAGGGGAATGTATAATACGGGTTAAAGAAATGGCTGAGCAACTAAATACATGCTTTGTATCTTTTGTCACAAATGAGGACGCAAATCAGATACCAGAAATGTTTGGGAAAGCAGGGTTCAGTGAAAGGGATGAACTGAAGGTGAAGAAATGGTATTGGGGAAATTGATGGGACTGAAGACTGATAAATCCCACGGGACCCGATAATCTATACCCCAGAGTACTTAAGGAAGTGGTTCTAGAAATAGTGGATGCATTGGTGATTATTTTCCAGGACTCTTCTAGACTCTGGAACAGTTCCTGCCGATTGGAGGGTAGCTGATGTAACTTCACTCATTAAAAAAGGGAGATAGCGTGCTCATGAAGGGTGAAAGAGTCCCAGACGGAGGAACTGAAACTCAAATGGGAGGAGGAGCTTGGCGGGGAGATGGAGGACGGGCTGTGGGCGGAAGCTCGGCCTGATTCAATTTAAGGTCGTTCACCGGGCCCACATGACGGTAGCTCGGATGAGCAAATTCTTTGAGGTAGAGACAAGTGCGCTAGATGCGCGGGAGGTCCAGCGAACCATGTTCACATGTTTTGGGCATGTCCTAAGCTTAGGGGGTACTGGGAGGGATTTGCAGGGGTCATGTCCCGGGTGCTGAAAACAAGGGTGGTGATGAGTCCAGTGGTGGCAATTTTCGGGGTTTCGGAAGACCCAGGAGTCCAGGGGGAGAAAGAGGCAGATGTTCTGGCCTTTGCTTCCCTAATAGCCCGGCGGCGAATACAGCTGGCATGGAGGGGCTCAAAACCCCCGAAGACCGAACTATGGCTTTCGGACATGTCAAGTTTTCTGGGTATGGAAAAAATTAAGTTCGCCTTGAGGGGATCTGTACTGGGGTTCACCCGAAGGTGGCAACCATTCATCGACTTCTTCGCGGTAGAGTAAACGTCAGCAAAGGGCCGGGGGCGGGGGGGGGGGGGGGGGGGAAGAGATTAGAGTAGAGTAGGAGGGATAAATAGGCGGGTAGTGTCTAGGGGAGAGGAGCTGGCATGTGCAGTATGGTTTGATTGAAGTATTGGTTTTATATTGATGTTTGCACATTTCTGTTATCTGTAACTGATTACAATGCCAAAAAATACCTCAATAAAATAGTTTGTTAAAAAAAAAGAGAGATAGCGAGAACACAGGGAATTATAGACCAGTAAGCCTGATCTCAGTATTGGGAAAATTCTGGAATTCAAAGATTTTATAGCTGACTGCTTTGGAAACAGTGGCAGGCTTGGACAGAGTCAGCATGGATTTATGCAGGGAAAATCATGCTTGACAAATTAACTAGAATTCTTTGAGGATGTAACTAGTAGAATGACGAGGGGGAGCCAGTGAATGTGGTATATTTGGATTTTCAGAAGGCTTTTGACAAAGCCCCGCACAAGAGATTAATGTGTAAAGTTAAAGCACATGGGATTAGGGGTAGTGTATTGAGATGGATAGAAAACTGCTTGGAAGCAAGAAACTAAGTAGGAATTAATTGATCTTTTTCAAATTGGCAGGAGAGATATGGATCAGTGCCAGGAACCCAGCTATTCACAATATATATTAGATGATTTAGATGAGGGAACAAACTGTAATATCGCCAAATTTGCAGATAACACCAAATTGCTGGGAGGGTGAGCTGTGAGGAGCCTGCAAAGATCCTACAGTGTGATTTGGAAATAATAATCCTAATCATTGTCACAAGTAGGCTTACATTGCAATGAAGTTACTGTTAAAAGCCCCTAGTCGCCACATTCCAGCACCTGTTAAGGTACACAGAGGGAGAATTCAGAATGTCCAAATTATCTAACAGCACGTCTTTTGGGTCTAGTGGGAGGAAACCGGAGCACCCGGAGGAAACCCACGCAGACACGGGGAGAACATGCAGAGTCCACACAGACAGTGACCCAGCCAGGAATCGAACCTGGAACCCTGGCGCTGTGAAGCCACAATGCTAAATACTTTGCTACTGTGCTGTCCTAAAGTTGAGTGTGTGGCCAAATGAATGACAGATACAATATAATTTGGAGAAATGAGAGGTTATCCAGTTTTATGGATCAAAAGCGATTATCTGAATGGCCATAAATTAGGAGGGGGAAATATGCAACGAGACAAGCGTGTTCTCGTACATCAGTCACTGAAGGTACGCATGCAGGTACAGCAGACTGTAAAGAAGGAAATTAGTATGCTGGCCTCCATTGCCCGAGTCGAGGAGCTGGAATGGCCTGCTGCAATTATATAGGGCATTGATGAGGCCACACCTAGAATATTGAGAGCAGTTTTGGTCTCCTTATCGGAGTAAGGATGCTCTTGCTTTAGAGGGAATGCAGCGAAGGTTTACCAGATTCCTGGGATGGCGGGTCTGAAATAGGAGAGATCGAATCGGTTAGGATTGTATTCACTGGAATTCAGAAGAATGAGGCGTGGGGGGGGGGGGGGGGGGGGAAGAGAGAGAGGACTCATAGAAACCTACTAAATTCTAACAGGACTAGACAGAGTAGATGCAGGATGGGCCCGATGGTGGGTGCATCCAGAACTAATGGTCACAGCTTGAGGTTACAGGGTAGACCATTTAAGACAGAGGGGAGGGAAGAAATGTCTTCACCCAGAGAGTGGTGACCCTGTGGAATACATTGCCAGAGGAAGTAGTTGAGGCAAAAGCAGTTAGGTATAGCACTTAGGGAATCAGGGGATGAAAGGATATAGGGTGAAAGCGGGATGAGGCTATTGAGTTGGATGATCATAATTAATGGAGGAGCAGGCCTGAAGGGCCGAATGGCCTTCTCCTATTTTCTATGTTTCTATTTACCAGATGAAGGAATAGGATAACATATTTCGTTAATTAATAACCAATGTTCAGTACATTGTATAATCATGCGAGCAAAACATTGTAAAGTTATAATTGTTGCAACATACAAAGCTCCGTGGCATTTGAATCACTATCTTCAATTGATGCAGGCAAATTAGATTTACCCCCTTGCAACTCCTCATACAAGTGTGTACCTGTAGAAATGTGTACCTGTAGAAATCTATGATCACTACGTAATGGTGGGTTGTATACTGATTAAGAGATTAGACAAACTTGAAAACAACAAAGTTGGGTGAGACGGTAGTGCAATGGTTAGCAGTGCTGCCTCTTGGTGCCAAGGACTCGGGTTTCATCCCGGCTCCGGGTCACCTGCCTGCGTGGAATTTTCACATTCTCGCCGTGTCTCACAGTGGGGGGGGGGGGGGGGGGGGGGGGGGGGGGCGGGAAAATCGGTCACCTGGTTTCAGAGTGCAGTGTGTCCGACCACAATTGGCCCGGTTTACAGGAACTGTGTACCTACTAAGAAAAAGATATATTTTGAAACTGGTGTTCTCCTTAAAATCGGTGTACATCTGTGAAGATATAGGCGAGGTGAAGGAGCAGTGCATTGTGTTTAGTAAATGTTTTATTCCTTTGTTAAAAGTTAATTGGCAGTCCTGTGACTCGGTTTAGAGACTGGGATGAACCAAAAATACAAATGGGCCAGGATTCCATTCTGGGACCAGATTGTCCAGTACGATCAGTTAAGATTGTAACATTGGTGGTCATTCTTAATTAGAAAATAATAGAATGGAAGAGGACAAATTCTTGGGTAATATATGGGGTGGGGGAGGCTCAGTATTAGGATGAAACAGGGGAGGCACAGCTCTGTCACTGTGATTAGTTGAAGAGATGGCACCATGTATATTTCCAAATGTTCAGAAATAAAATATTCCCATGATGAGGCAAAAAAAGAGGATCTTGCTCTGTTGCTTTACACCAAAAAGGTAGAAAAGCATGTGCATACTTATTCAGTGGCAACACTCACTGTCCCCCCCTTATTGGGTCAGGCTCAAACAAACTGGCAGCTTTAAGAACATCATAGAATTTATAGAATTCAGTGCAGAAGGAGGCCATTTGGCCCATCGAGTCTGCTCCGGCCCTTACAAAGAGCACCCTACTCAAGCCCACGTATTTACCCTATCCCCATAACCCCCACTTAACCTTTTTGGACACTAAGGGCAATTCAGAATGGCCAATCCACCCAACCTGCACATCTTTGGACTGTGAGAGGAAACCAGAGCACCCGGAGGAAACCCACGCAGACACAGGGAGTAAGTGCAGACTCCGCACAGACAGTGACCCAAGCCGGGAATCGAACCTGGGACCCTGGCGCTGTGAAGCAACAGTGCTAACCACTGTGCTATTGTGTCACCCATGAGAGGGGGTTCTCAGCGGTGTCTTTTAAAACGTATTCCGTCACTGATTTGTGTTGCTGGTTAGCCAGAATCTATTGCTAGGGTTACCAATTGGGATTAAATTTATTCTTAGAGGTTTTATCACGTCTTGTCCCCATACTCCAGGCAATATTCAGCCAACTTGTCCATCTTTGTGAGGCACGACCTTTATACACCAAATACAAAAGACTCTTAGCCAAACAGATTTGTTCCCTCCCAATATGCAAGATTTTTATATTTGGTAAAGAGAAATGTTGATTTTTCTCCAGGCTTCCAACTAAGTCCCATAGCATAGACCACAGAATTGCTACAGTATAGGAGGCCATTCAGCCCATCACGTCTGCACCGACCCTTTGAAAGAGCACCCTACCTCGGCTCACTCCCCCACCCTATCCCCGTAAACCCCACCTAACCTGCACATCTTTGGACTGTGGGAGGAAACCGGAGCACCCAGAGGAAACCTATGCAGACATGGGGAGAACGTGCAAACTCAGCTGAGGCAGCAGTGCTAACCACTGTGCCATCCTGAAGTTTTTCATTCCTGAAGGTTTGGCAACCCTACTTGTTGCCCAACCACCTTTAGACTCCAAATGGACCCCCGGATCGGCTGCGCGCCAGAGCCTGAAACCACGCAGATTTAAACCCCGGCCGCCTAGAAGGCTCCCCCTGGCCTCCGATCACCCCTGACCAAAATTTGCAGCCGCCATGCCAGCATCCTAACCGGCAATAGGTGGTTAGTTCCACGCCATTGGGAACTCGGCTGGCCGGGAACGGAGGATTGCTTGTTGGGCGGGCCTCTGTCAATGGACCCCAGGTGGCGCGCCATGCTCCGCGGTCACGCCGATTTTCGGATCACGGAGAATCGCCGGACGGGCGGGGCTGCGGAGAATCCAACCCAATATCTTTCACCTTTACCCTACTTCAGGAACGCGAAATTAGCACAGAACTAGACAGATGCCCAAACCTACAAGATATCAGATCACCACCAGCCCGTGAGCACATTAATGATAGTCTGACTATCTTCTCTCTTTAATGCAAGCTTTTATTTAGCACAGTTATTGTCAAAATCACAATTGATTTTACCATCAAATTGACCAATTTGAACACGATTCATCCATTATATTGAGAATTACTTCTAATGAAACTCACTTCAAAGATATTTAAAAAAATAGTTGCCAAACTTATTTAAGACTATTTAAACCAAGTGACAAAATTACCTGAAGGGGAAAGGAAAGACTTGCCATTCCTACCCCTTCCCACCCCCCTAATTATGGTTGCTAATAACTCTTGCAGGACCACTTGTGTAGATTGACTTGAGAAGATACCGCCAGGCAGTAACCAGCCTCCCAATGATTTTTCACTAAAACATCAGTTCATACCCTGGAAGTGAACATGTGACATCTCCCGAGTGATATAAATCAGATTTCATTAAAAAAAAAGGAACATTCCATCTAGAAGTCATGTCAAAATTTTGAAGTGTCACAGAGGCACAGCAGGATCTCGGGGAAATGTTCTCTTTTTACAGGCGCTTACAGCTGCTGATGTGTCGCCCACAATTTGGACAATTGTGCTCCACATCCTGAAGACTCTCGACACAAAATGGGATCAGGCAGCAGCCAAACACACACCTAGAACGGGAGAAAACATGAGGCAGTTAGAGGGTACTCGAGACACAAGATTTTGCAGAGCATACAGTTTGAAAAGATGGCAACATGGAAAAAAGCCAGATAATTGTTCATTGTGAGCAGTTTTGGGCCCTGTATCCAAGGAAGGATGTGCTGACCTTGGAGGGGGTCCAGAGGAGGTTACCAAGAATGATCCCCAGAATGAAAGGCGTGTCATATGAGGAGCGGGTGAGGACTTTGGGTCTGTACTCGTTTAGAAGGATGAGGGGGGTATCTTATTGAAACTTACAGAATACTGCGAGGCTGGAGTGGATGTGGAGAGGATGTTTCCACTAGTAGGGGAAACTAGAACGTGAGGGCACAGCCTTCAGACTGAAGGGACGATTCTTTAAAATGGAGATGAGGAGGAATTTCTTCGTCTGAGGGTGTTGAATCTGTGGAATTCATTGCTGCAGAAGGCTGTGGAGGCCAAGTCATGAGTACCTTTAAAGGCAGAGTTAAATAGGTTCTTGCTTGATCAGGGGATCAGGGGTTATGGAGAGAAGGCAGCAGAATGGGGATGAGAAACATATCAGCCATGATTGAATGACGAAGCAGACTCGATGGGCTGAATATCTCAATTCTGCTCCAATATCATATGGTCACAGAGGAGGACAATCAAAGGGACAACATAGATACGTGCACACATGTAAAAGTGTGTAAATAAGGGTATTAAACTTCAGCACTAATTGTTAATGGCACATTTGCGTCACCAGGGGGCACGGGAGCACAGTGATTAGCACAGTTGCCTCACAGCTCCAGGGTCCAAGCTTCGATCCCTGGCTTGGATCACTGCTCTCCCAGTGTCTGCGTGGGTTCCTCCGGGTGCTCCGGTTTCTTCCCATAGTCCAAAGATGTGCAGGTTAATCGCATTGGCCATGCTAAATTACCCTTTGTGTCCAAAAGGTTTAGGTGGGGTTACTGGGTTACAGAGATAGGGTGGAGGTGTGGGCTTAGGTGGGGTACTCTTTCCAAGGCCGGTGCAGACTCGATGAGCCGAATGGCCTTCTGCACTGTAAATTCTGATTCTATGATATACTTTCACAGATCTTCTACCTACCAATGTTCGGCTTGTCATACACATCCAGCATCTTCTACAATCATCTAGAATGTGCTTTCTCACAAACTGAATCCTGTAAAGAATTCCTCTCGCTTCTTCCTCTCACTCACCATTGAATCCGCTAAGAATTTTATCATCTACACTAAAGAAAAACTTTGAAAGCACCCCATCTCTTCAGCCAAGGATTACCATTTACTGTGACAGGACTCTTGACAATGTCAGACCCTTCCTGCACCTCTTGCCACTTTCCCTTCAAACTAACTAAATCCCTCTCATCGCAAACCTTCTACCCCACCAGCTTCCATGTTCAATGGATCACATCCTGCTATTTACACTGCCCAAACATCAAAAGCATTTTCCTCTCCCCTCCTGCGTTCTGGAAGATTTCTCCCGGAGTAACCCTGGTTTCTGTTTCTGGTACCACAACCTCTAGCTGCTCTTGCAGAATCATCGTAGAAACCGTACAGTGCAGAAAGAGGCGATTTGGAGACTTCTAGTTGGCTATGCCTAGGTAGGCCGCACGTTCGGCAGCTCCCGCCAGGAACGGACTTTTGGGCTCTTCAGAGGGGCCCCAACGGCAATTGTTTACGGCTCCCAGTGTGGGAAGGTGACAGCAAGGTTCCCCCGACATTATATGGACTGGACCAGGAGTGGAGCAGTTAAAAAAAGTGATCCTGGTGCAGCGGAAAGTGCGAGGGAGGAAAAGCAAGATGGCGGCGGGTGGAGACCAAACAGCATGGGCGCAGTGGTCGCAGGAGCAGCAGGAATTCCTTAAACACTGCTTTGCGGAGCTGAAGACAGAAATGCTGGCACCAATGAAGGCGCCGATTGAGAAGCTTGTGGAGACCCAGAAGGCCCAAGGGGTGGCGATCCAGGAGGTGCGGCAAAAAGCCTCGAAGAACGAGGATGAGATCTTGGGCCTGCTGGTGAAGGTGGAGGTGCTGCACAAGAGGTGGCAGGAAACATTTGAGGACCTGGAGAATAGGTTGAGGAGGAAGAATCTTCGGATTCTGTGTCTCCCTGAAGGAGTGGAGGGGCCTGATGCTGGGGCATATATGAGCACGATGCTCAATTCGCTGATGGGCGCGGGAGCTTTCCCGAGGCCCCTGGAGCTGGATGGGGCTCATTGGGTCCTGGCAAGGAGACCCAAAGCCAGCGAGCCGTCAAGGGCTGTAGTGGTGAGGTTCCACCGCTTTACGGACAGGGAGTGTGTCCTGAGATGGGCCAAAAAAGAAGGGAGCAGCAGGTGGGAGAACACGGAGATCCGAATTTACCAGGACTGGAGTGCAGAGGTGGCTAAGAAGAGAGCTGGTTTTAACCGTGCTAAGGCGGTTCTCCATCGGAAGGGGTGAAGTTCGGGATGCTGCAGCCAGCGAGATTGTGGGTCACGTGCCAAGATCGGCACCACTATTTTGAAACGCCTGATGAGGCATGGAACTTTATCCAGGCTGAAAAGTTGGACTCGAACTGAGGGTTCGCCGTGGGAGGGGATGTTTACTGTGTTTACTGCATTTGGGGAATGTTTTTTTTGTTTGAGTGCTGGGTGGAGATGGGTGAATGGATTTGATGTGGGGACTGTGGGAGAGTGTGGGCATCGGTGTTGGAGGGGCAGGGCCCCGCTGAGGATGAGGGGGGGGGGGGGGGAAAGAGAACCGGGGATGGGGAGTTGGGGCAAAGCCGCAAAAAGGAGCTGCGCCAGAGGGGGTGGGGCCGGCTCAGGCAGAAAGCGCGGGCTTTTTCCCGCGCTAGGGAAGGATGTGGGTGGGGCCGGGGGGGGGGGTTTGGAGGAGAAGTTTGGGCTACCCCCAGGAAATGCTTTTAGGTACATGCAAGTGAGGGCGTTTGTGAGGCGGCAGGTGAGGGAATTCCTGCTGCTTCCGGCATATGGGATTGAGGACAGGGTGACTTCGGGTGTATGGGTTGGAGAAGGCAAGGTTTTGGCGATCTATCAGGAGCTGCAGGAAGAGGAGGAGGCCTCGGTGGAGGAGTTAAAGGGCAAGTGGGAGGAGGAGCTTGGGGAAGAGATAGATGAGGGTCTGTGGGCTGATGCCCTGAGTAGGGTTAATTCTACCTCCTCTTGCGCCAGGCTCAGCCTAATACAGTTCAAGGTTACTCACAGAGCGCATATGACAGGGGCAAGGTTGAGTAGGTTCTTTGGAGTGGAGGACAGACGTGAGAGGTGCTCGGGAGCCCGGAAAATCATGTCCATGTGTTCTGGTCGTGCCCGGCGCTGGATGGGTTTTGGAGGGGTGTTGCGAGGACTATGTCCAAGGTGGTGAATGCCCAGGTCAAGCTGAGCTGGGGATTAGCATTATTTGGGGTAACGGACGAGCCGGGAGTGCAGGAGGCGAACGAGGCCGGTATTCTGGCCTTTGCGTCCCTGGTAGCCCGGCGGAGGATTTTGCTACAATGGAAGGATGTGAAGCCCCCTAGTGTGGAAGCTTGGACCAATGACATGGCAGGGTTCATTCAGCTGGAGAGGATAAAGTTTGCCTTGCGAGCGTCTGTGCAGCGGTTCCTCAGGCGGTGGGAACCATTCTTAGACTATCTCGCGGAACGTTAGGAGGAGGTCAGCAGCAGCCCAGGGGTGTGTGGGGGGGGGGGGGGTTATCTTGGGGTGGTGTTTGGGGTAAAGTGTTTTTTTCTTCCTATTTGTGCTTTTTACTGTTATATGGGGGGTTACTGTATATGGGGGAAATCCAATGTATAATTTCTACTTGTGTTCTTGTTGCTTTCGTTTTGTGGGGGGGGGGGGTTGTTGAAAAACTTGAATAAATATATATTTTATTTAAATAGGAAGAGGCTATTTGGCCCATAGAGTCTGCAACCCTTCGAAAGAACATCCCACCTAGACCCACGTCCTTGCCCTATTGCCTTGAAGGGGCAATTTATCATGGCCAATCCACCTAACCTGCACATCTGTGGACTGTGGGAGGAAACAGGAGCACCCGGAGGAAACCCACGCAGACACGTACGCAAACTCCACACAGACAGTCATCCAAGGCCGGAATTGAACCTGGGTCTGCGGCACTGTGGGACAGCAATGCTAACCACAGCGCCACCGTACCTCCCCACACAATCTCCAAAACAGAAATCATCCAGTCTGGAAACATTAATTCCCTTATTTCTCCACAGATGCTGTCATACCTGTTGAGATTGTCCAGCATTTTGCTTTTTTTTTCCCCCAGATTCCAGCCTCCGCAGTAATTTGCTTTGATATTATTTTCGAAGCAGAACTTCCTCCCCCATCAGAGAGAGACAGGGGAGACTAGGAGCTCTGCCTAGAACGTGTCCGCGACAAGGAGGATTTTTTAAGGAGATACTTTCTCGCTGTTAAGAGGGTCATTGCCCAACATTAACCCGCTTCGGGACAAAGATCTGTCAGCATTTTAAGTTGATTTTGACATTCTCCCATTTTCTCCTTTTCTTTATATGGGCTAATGCTGCCTCCACCTCACTGTTTTGATAGTTTTTGCTTCGGTAAGGCACAAATCTAATAATTCCATGCTACATCATTAAGTACAAAATGATTTTTGGTCCCCAGGATCACTTCTGATGTTACCTATTCTACAAATGGTCTCAACCCAAAATTACAGATTCCTTCTCCGTTCTTGATAGTTGCTGGCATTTCCTATTTGACCGTCAGGTTGCAACCCATGGAAACTTTCTGCACTCTTGTAAAAATGTACTGAAAATGGTAAAACGTTCAACAAAAGATTCACGAATGGAAGAGCACAGCTTCCACACACTTTGCGATGGACAGCAAGCGTACACGTACAATTTCATTGATTCTTTCCGGATTATTTGGATAACCTACCCAACAAGGAAGAGACCTCCACAGCTAAGCCATGTTAGTGCACCCGGCGAGTGGCTGACACGAGTTATAACCACCTGGTTGCAGGATGGACAGGTTGTCTGCATTGGTTGGAAGCCGAAGCGTTGTGTGGGCTGCACATAAACAGTCTGCACCACTAAAGGGGGAAAAAAACAAAGGCGCTTACGAAGGACGTCCTAAATAGCCAATGTTCTGTAAATCTGCCCAAATCAAACCATTTAACAATAATGACAAGATGAAGTTTAAATATTTCTACTCCCATTTTACTATCCTTCCCCAAAGGTGTCTCCATGGGCAAGTTATGTTCTGCATTCATAATTGCTGGTTCACATTAGTAAACACTCAAGACAGAGCAAGAGAGGGAAGAGAGATCAGGTAGCAGTTCATATGGTAGAGTGTAGTTTGCTCAATCCAACTCAAAAGTGTGTATGCACCAAAACTGAGGAAGGTGAAAGTGATTAAAAACAGCCAACAGCGAGCTTGAAAAACCAAAGACGGCATTCAGGAACAGATCAGAAATTCAGGCTCAAGGTTCCGTTCACAATGAGTATTTTTGGAAACGCATAGTTAGATTCGCAAGCGGGTACATGAATTCTAATAAATCCCGATTGCTTAATGCAGGCGTTCAAAAATTGGGTTCCATGGAAGCCTCCCTGGGGTTCTGCACCGGGCCAAGCTGACCAATGCAATTTGAGTTTCATGCTGTTTCCAGCTTGTCCAGAGTCTGGCTTCCTGAGAGGGAGCAATGGGGAGAGCTGGACCTGCCAGTGGGAGTGAAGACGCTGGAAAAGAGGTGGAGGGGAGGGAAGTCACTGGACCACGGAGGAGAAAGTGAATGAGCGAGGATGTATGCACGTGTCGGTGTTCAAAAATGAGAATCCAGAAGTCCATCGGCACTCTTCCTATTTGAACTGAAGCAGCAACACTCCCATTAAAAATGGCAAAAAGGTAAAATGACAAAAAGGCGGACTTCCGGTGGCGGCCAGTGTGTGAGTGGTCGCACATTTAATGGCTCCCGCTCGTGATGGAATTTGTGGATCTTTTCCACGGCTAGCGGGTGGATTTTTTGTTGGGGTGGAAGGAGAGGTGTCCCACCAGCGGATGGAGTCATGGACCAGAAGTGGCCGAAAAAGGGAACGGTTGGTGATAGCTGGAATTGGGCCTGCGACACAGGTGAAAATGACAGAGGGTCAGGGATCAGCCCTAACCTTTCAATGGTCGACAGAGCAGCTGGTGGGCTTCCTTAAATGATAAGTTCACCCAGCAGAGGAAGGAAAATTTGGAGGACCTGGCTGGAGTGGTGGACCCGATAAAGGTGGGGATCGACCGCATGGAGAAGAGGCTGGAGGCTCAGAGCCATGTGATCCAGAAGGTGGAGGAGATGGTGGGGGAGCAGCTTGCCTCGATGGCAGCGGAGATGGCTATGATGTGGGATCAACAGAGGCAGCTGCAGGAGAAAGTGGAGGACCTGGAGAATCGGTCCCGCAGGCAAAATCTGAGGATCGTTGGACTGCCGGAGGGCAGCAAGGAAGCGGACACAAGCATGTATGTTACTCGAATGTTCGAGAAGCTGCTGGGTGAGGGGGTATTTGTACGGCCCTTGGAAGTGGACTGGGCGCACAGGGTGCTAATGAGGAAGCCGCAGGGGAACGAGCTGCTGAGGACGATGGTGGCGCGCCTGGAACGATTCTTGGACAATGAGGTGTGCCAGGCAGATAAGGCGCTGCACCTGGTGGGAGGGTAACGAGCTGCATGTATACTAGGACCTGGGTGCAGAGTTGGCCAAAAGGAGAGTGGGCTCAACAAAGTGAAGGCAGCCCTCTTTAAGAAGCGAGTGAAGTTTAGCATGTTATACCCAGCGCACCTGGGGGTGACCTATAAGGGTTGGGAGCTGTACTTCGGGACACCGGAGGTGGCGATGAAATTGGTCAGGGACAATGAACTGGCAGGAGATGGAACTTGAGGAGAGTTCACTTCCTGTTCCTTTGCCGTTTGTTTGGGTTATTTTTGGACTGTGTTTGGAGCCATTGCTCGGTGTTTGTTCTTGGTGGGGGATGGTGGGTTGCTCTTTTCTTTGTGTTCGGTGGGTGTAGTTACATTATAACTGCGATAATGGAGAATGTTTGAGTGGGTTTGGGGGGGGGGGGGGGGTGTAGGAAGCTAGGTGACATGGGCGGGGTCTACCAGGCTAGCTGGGCAGGCTAGGTCATGGAAGCACAGTGGGGGGGTGAGCGGGAGGCAAGTGTATTGATGGGGGTTGTGGCTGTTTTTTGCGGTTGGGAGGAAAAGTGCTGTCCGAGGCTGGGCCTGAGGAGATGCGGGATGGAGGCTGGCCCAGGAGGGGCTATGGTTGATTGGTGGGGGCGGTTTCCCTCCGCCGGCCAGGCTGATCACATGGAACGCGTGAGGGTTGAATGGGCCAGTCAAGAGGGCCCGTGTGTTCGCAAATTTTAAAAGTTCAAAGGTGGACGTAGCTCTGTTACAGGAGACACACCTGCAGGTGGTGGATCAGACTTGGTTGAGGAAAGGATGGGTAGGGCAGGTATTCCATTCGGGATTAGATTCCAAAACGAGGGGGTGGCGATTTGGTTAATAAACAGTGGCGTTTGAAGTGGGGAGAATAGTGGCCGACTTGGGGGGGGGGGGGGGGGGGGATGATTTTAGTATGGTTTTAGACCCGAGCTTGGACCGGTCGAGTTCGAGGTTGGGGAGGGTGTCTGCAGTAGTCAAGGAGAGGAGTGGTTTTATGGAGCACCTGCGGGCAGGCGGGGGGGGGGGGGGGGGGGGGGGGGGGGTAGATCCGTGGAGGTTTGGGAGGCCGAGAGCAAAGGAATTTTCATTTTTCTTGCATTTGCAGTGTGTACTCCTGAATTGACTTTTTGTTTTAGATAGGACCGCTAGTATTCAGCGATAGTGGTGTCAGGTCATGCTCAGCATTGGGTGGACTTGCGGGTGAATAAGGATGGGGCCCAGTGCCCGCAATGAAGGCTAGTGTGGGGCTTTTATTGGATAAGGAGATGTGTGAGCGGGTGAGGGAGGCCATTCAGGGGTATGTGGAGATAAAGGACGCAGGGGAGGTCTCGGCGGCCACGCTGTGGGCAGCAGTGGTGAGAGGGGAGTTTATTTTGATCCGGGCACACAGGAAGAAGGTGGAGAGGGTGGAGGTGGAAAGGCTAGCTGAGGAGATTCTGCGGGTGGACAGGAGGTACTCTGAAGACCGGAGGTGGGGCTGTTGAAGGAGCGGCAGAAGGAGTTCGGGTTTTTATCCACGGGGAAGGCAGTTGGGCAAGAAGGGCGGTTTATGAATATGGTGAGAAGGTGAGCAGTATGCTGACGTACCCGTTGGGGGAACAGGAGGCAGCGAGGGAGATCGGGAAAGTAAAGGACAGGGGGGTGAAAACACGGTTTGGACCCGGTTGGCGTGAATGGGGTGTTTAGAGATTTCCACAGTCGGCTGTATGAGTCGGAACCCCCGGCCAAGGTGGAAGGGTTGAGGCGGTTTTTGGAGAGGCTGGATTTCCCGAGGGTGGAAGAGGAACAGGTGGATGGATTGAGTGTCCCCATCTGGCTGGTGGAAGGGTGCAGGGGCTGGAGCGATGCAGTCGGGCAAGGCCTGGAACCGGATAGGTTTCCAGTGGAGTTTTACGAAATACTGTCTGGGATTCTGGGACCCTTGTTGGTGAGTGCATTTAATGAGGCAAGGGAGCAGGTGGTGCTTCCCCGACGCTGTCGCAGGTCTCGATTTCTCTGATTTTGAAGCGGGATAAGGATCCGGAGCAGTGTGGGTCGTATAGGCCGATCTCAGTTAAATGTGGATGCCAAGTTATTGGCTAAGATCTTGGCCTCGAGAATGGAGGACTGTGTGCCAGGGGTAATAGAGGAGGATCAGACAGCAGAGGAGGCATCTGGTGGCTAATATCAGAAGGTTGCTAAATGCGATAATGATGGCCCCCGAGGATTTGTGGGAGATCCTGGGGTGGTTTGGGTTTGAGCAGGGTTTTGTGGATTGGTTCTGCCTGCTGTATCAGGCACTAGTGGCGAGTGTGCGGACGAACCGGGTGAGCTCGGATTATTTTAGGCTGCACCGGAGAATGAGGCAGGGATGTCCACTTTCCCCGCTTGCCCTGGCTATAGAGCCGTTGGCAATGTCGCTGAGAGCGTTGAGAGACTGGCACGGGATATGTCAGAGATACTGAAGGTAAGAGTGGTTCAGAGTCCAGAGGTGGCGATTTTTGGTATGTCAGAAGACCCGGGAGTCCAGGGGGCAAGAGAGGTCGATGTCTTGGCCTTTGCCTCTCTAGTAGCCCAGAGACGGATCTGGTTAACATGGAGGGACTAGGAGCCCCCAAAATCAGGGGAATGGGTCAGTGACATGGCTGGGTTTCTCAGGCTTGAAAGATCAAGTTCACCCTGAGGGGATCGATGCTAGGGTTCACCCAGAGGTGGCAGCCGTTTATCGACTTATTTGTGTAAAATTAATCTGTCAGCGGTGCTGGGGGGGGGGGTTTAAAAAGTGGAGGCACGGGGAGTTGGGTAAGGTTGGTTCTGAATTGAGGTTGGGGAGTTGTTTATGTAAACCATTTTGGCTGGGCTTTGTTGTTTGTTTGGTGGGTGGTTGCTTATGTTAAAATTTATAATATAAATGCCTTAATTAAATATTTTTCAAAAAAACAAAGTGACAAAAAGGAAAGTACGTTTTTAATGCAAGAAATTTTAACCTATAATGTAGATATAAAAGAAATTGAAAAGACCGCTATAATTAGATATTTGTATGTTTGCACCTATTGCACTCTTCAGCACAATAGTGTGTTTCTCAGTGCTTTTTGGAGGTCTAAAGGGTTCTGTGGCTGGGAAATGTCAGAAACCCTAGCTTAGTGAGTAATGCACTGCCTAATTCTGTATTATGTCTTTGATAAGGAGGCGTCTCATTTTTAAATTCTCATTCTGCCCAAGTGAATCGACCTCAGCTGCACTAAAGATAGGATAATTGGTCAGAAAGCATCAACCTATAGGAGGGAAGCAAAATAGACAGATTGATCACTGCCATTAACCCATTCTGGAAAATGCAGCAGGTACATACAGGATCAGCTCCACCCCAAGGCTTCCTGTAAATCTAAATAGATCTTCACCTGAATCATCCAAATAGGTTTTCACCCCAATTTTATTGCTGTCAATTTATTTCATTTTTCCCATCGATCAGTGTTCCCTCACATTGTCTCCCCCTCCACCCACCCCACTAGGGCCACCTGTCCCCTGTTCTGCCATTTAACATAGGGACTAGGAGCAGAATAAGGCAATGAGAGAAGCAGGCAATTCTGCTCTTCAAGCCTGCTCCACCATTCAATCAGATCATGGGTTTCAAATCCAGATCCTTGCTGTTCCCCACATCCCTTTTACCAGTTTTTTTAAAAAAAATCTGAAATATATCTATTTCATTTTGAAACCATTTAACGATTCAGACTCCACCGTATTATGGGGCAGCGAGTTCCACAAATTCACCACCCTCTGCGAGAAGTAGTTCCTCCTCATCTCAGATAACACATTCTAATCTCTTAATGTGCCATTATTAGCAACCTTCTAAGGTCATCATCACTACCGCCACTTACATCCTTTTGTCTTTCTGTCCACAGCATCTTTGTCAAACTCCACCTATCTGAACATCCAGGTGGTGTTAAGCAGTCAATTCCACAACCAAAAAATGCACACGTTGATGCATTTTTGAAGAAGGGAGGCAAACGTGCAATGACTAGGTTACCCATTTCTTTTTGCGCACCCCATAGTCACCCATTTTGGGCATGAATGAAAACCATTCTGTGAAGCAGACAACAATTTGTGTAATCCTTCTATCTACAGGCAGTATTATTGGAACAATACGTCCCATTCCATGATTAGACATCTATGCAGACTCTTGTAGATGGGTATGACATGGCAATCTAAAACTCGCATATCACCTGTTAAGAGTTCATTGTAATACTTTCAAGGGATGCGAGAAGCAAACTTACCGACAGGAGGGTGAGCAAGCTGGGGAGCTGGCATTCCAGGTCCTCCCATGGGGGGTCCTGCAGGATAAGATGGGTATCCATCTACAGGGGGCCCTGCAGGATAAGGCGGTTGTCCAGGCATCCCCTGGTAGCTTGGTGGTTGCATTGCATCTGTATAGTTCGGGGGTGGAGCACCATAACCACCTTTAGACTCCATTGGGTTCGACATAGCACCTGAAATTGAAGAGTAAGAAATATTACTTAGCTCTTCCCCAAGTTTTAGCTCTTCCCCAAGTATTAGATCTGCCAGCTTTGAAGGTCTGGAGAAGTGTTTTGCTTTGAGCAGTGTTATACTGGTAATTTTGCTCTGCCTAATTGCTTTTTCTTCAACTTGTACATTGTAGCGCAACAATTACTCACTCAAGTCGAGAAGTGATGAAGTCAATCGAGGCTTTATTAAGCAAGACTTGTTCCCCAGCAGCTCAGTTACAGAATGCGGCTGCTGGGAGAACTCGAGCTCTTTTACTCCGCCTTCTGGGCGGAGCCATCAGGCGGCAGATCCAACTAGGACCCGGGACCTGTCAGCTCATAGCCTCTCGGCTTCACAGATACCGTACTACCCCTAATACATACCACCACATACATCGGACGTGTATCTGTGACCCTACCCATCTGTCTCAGGGCATGATGGACTGCACCCAGGGTATACGTCACTTTTAGAAGTGATTAGTATAGTGCTTAAAATAACTACCCGTTGACATAGTATCTTTCACAACCTCAGTGTCCTGATGTGTCTTTACAGCGAATGCAGAAATTTGCACTCCAGAACATCCACAAATAGCAATATGATAATAACCAACTGTGTCGTTGATTGAGGGATAAATATTGACCAGGCAGAATGGAGTGTGCCATAACATCCTCAAGAGAGTAGAAGGGCCTCAAGTTGAATATGTCTCATCTGAGCAACAGAACAGAAGCCCCTCACCATCTCGAAAGCACCCCTACCCCACTCCGGGCACTCCCACACTTTCTCTCTCCTCCCTCCCCACCCCCCCCCCCCCCCCGCCCCCGGGCACTCACCCCACTCCCAACTCAACGGGCACTCCCACACCCCACTCCCACTCTTCTCCCCCGCCCCCCCCCCACCCACTCAGCAGGCACTCCCACTCTTCCCCCCCCCCCCCCACCCACTCAGCAGGCACCTCCCACACACCACTCTTCTTCTCCCCACCCCCCCCCCCCTCACTCAGCAGGCACTTCCCCACCCCCCCCCTCTTCCATCCACTCAGCAGGCACTTCCCACACACCACTCTTTCCCCCCCCCCCACCCACTCAGCAGACACACCCACACACCACTCTTCTCCGCCCCCCCCCACTCAGCAGGCACTCCCACACACCACTCTCCCCCCCCCCCCCCCGAACCCACTCAGCAGACACTTCCCCACCCCCACCCACTCAGCAGATACTCCCACACACCACTCTTCTTAAACTGCCCCCCCCCCCCCCCCCCGCCACTCAGCAGGCACTTCCTCCCTCCCCCCCCCCATCCACTCAGCAGGCACTTCCCACACACCACTCTCCCCCCCCACCCACTCAGCAGGCACTCCCACACACCACTCTTCCACCCCCCCCCCCCCACTCAGCAGACACTTCCCCCCCCCCCCCGCCCCATTCAGCAGATACTCCCGCACACCACTCTTTCCCCCCCGCCACTCAGCAGGCATCCCCCCCCCCCCATTCAGCAGGTATTACCACACACCACTCGCCCCCACCCCACCCACACAGCAGGCACTCCCACACACCACTCTTCCACCCCCCCCCACTCAGCATGCACCACCCCCCCCCCCCCACACCCCACCCCACTCAGCAGGCACTCCCACACACCACTTTTCCACCCCCCCCCCCACTCAGCAGACACTTCCCCCCACCCCCCCCGCCCCATTCAGCAGATACTCCCGCACACCACTCTTTCCCCCCCGCCACTCAGCAGGCATTCCCCCCCCCCCATTCAGCAGGTATTACCACACACCACTCGCCCCCACCCCACCCACACAGCAGGCACTCCCACACACCACTCTTCCACCCCCCCCCACTCAGCAGGCACCACCCCCCCCCCCCCCCACACCCCACCCACTCAGCAGGCACTCCCACACACCACTTTTCCACCCCCCCCCCACTCAGCAGACACTTCCCCCCACCCCCCCCGCCCCATTCAGCAGATACTCCCGCACACCACTCTTTCCCCCCCGCCACTCAGCAGGCATTCCACCCCCCCCATTCAGCAGGTACTACCACACACCACTCGCCCCCCCCGCCCCCACCCCACCCACTCAGCAGGCACTCCCACACACCACTCTTCCACCCCCCCCCCACTCAGCAGGCACCACCCCACACACCCCCCCCCCCCACACACCCCACCCACTCAGCAGGCACTCCCACACACCACTCTTTCCCCCCCTGCCACTCAGCAGGCATTCCCCCCCCCCATTCAGCTGGTACTCCCACACACCACTCGCCCCCCCCCCCCCCCACCCACCCAGCAGGCACTCTCTCCTCTTTCCTCTCCCCCCCCCCTCCCACACTCAGCAGGCACCTCCCACACACCATCTTCCCCCCCCCCCCCCACTCAGCAGGCACTCCCACACACCACTCTTCCTCCCACCCCCCCACCCCCACTCAGCAGGCACTCCCACACACCACTCTTCCTCGCCCCCCCACTCAGCAGGCACTCCCACACACCACTCTTCCTCCCCCCCACTCAGCAGGCACTCCCACACACCACTCTTCCTCTCCCCCCCCTACCCCCCACTCAGCAGGCACACCCACACACCACTCTTCCTCGCCCCCCCACTCAGCAGGCACTCCCACACACCACTATTCCTCTCCCCCCCCTACCCCCCACTCAGCAGGCACACCCACACACCACTCTTCCTCCCCCCCCCCCCCACTCAGCAGGCACTCCCACACACCACTCTCCCCCCCGCCCCCCCCGCACTCAGCAGGCACTCCCACACACACACCCTAATCAGCAGGCACTCCCCCACCATAGCCTCCCCCAAGTTGGTTAGTTATTAAAAATGTCCCCTTGTTCGGTCATCAACATTTGTCGACACAATGTTCAACCTTGAAGGGGCATAAAACAAAATATCAGATCAGTTACTCATTATATCCTCAAATTTAGTCCCCAGTGAATCAGTTGCAGAATGATTCATCTAATGCTACCTATTTGATGACCTTTTGAGTCTCTAGTTTGGCACAGATTTCCCTTGTCGATATCATTTATGATTTATAAAGCCTTCAGAGAGTCCGCTCAGAATACTTTGGTCACGTTACTATGGGCAGAGTCTCAAAACATTCTGCAGTTCCCCACCTTCGACGTATTTCACATTCACACGATAGGTTATCGAGACCCTTTATCAAAAGTTCTTCCTGCCTTCAAAACAAACCTGAACATTTTATAGAAAATGGTTATAATGCAGGAGTGATAACAGTAGGAGATTCTTAAACACCCATTCGCAACCGGCAACAAACTTGGGGGTGCGGGATAGGGGGGGGTAGGGGTAGGAAGCACCTAGATGAAAGGGAGCTCTCGGGTAGAACAGAAGAAACAGGAGGAAGGCAATGCACAGGAGGGATCCCACAGGCCAAACTGGGAAGCTGACCATCCTAGCCTCTCTCTCTCTCTCTCTCTCGAGAACGCGAAGGGGGAAAACAGGTTTCTTTCTCTCTTCTCTCCCCCCACCCCCCAACCCCACCTAGTAAAACAAATGTAATTATACACAATGTCGAGGGGGCTGCCAGTAATTGTAAATACATATGTAAAGGGGTGTATAATTCTTAACACACAACGTTAAAAATCCCAATAAGAACACTTTTTAAAAATGATACACACACACTAATGCAAATAAGACGCGGTGGCAGCTTGATGGATTTCCCAACAGCGTGGGGATGCCCACAACGGGAAACCTCATTGGCCAGCTAGCGGGATGGAGAATCCCCCTGCCGGCGGGGCGCGCCGCACCAGAGTGGTACGGCAGGGCAGAGAATCCCGCCCAAAAGAGTTTGCGGATGAGTGAAATGGGAATTTTTTTTTACAAACCCTGCTAATACTCAGCAGGTCATGTGGCATGAGAGAAACAGTTTCACATGTCTGCTATAGAAATCAAAAAATGGTTTGCCGAATACAGATTCTCCTGCCGAAGTGAATGGATTTACACTGATGAGGGAAGGGAACAAATAGAGCTTGAAAAGAAATCAGATGCAGATCAAGATGCACGCGGCATGGATTACACATTAAAAAAAAAATTTAAAAAAAAAAAAAAACTTAGCAGGTTGCCAGAAATGAATGTTTTGCCCAGATTGACTTGGTTTCAATACCCTCCTTTAGAAAACTTCAATCCCACTAGGACTCACACCATTGGCTAGCTCCCAGTCACGAATACAATTTTGCAAAGTGTAGATATTGCAGGCAAACTAAGAATAGACAATATTAATCACCATATTTTAAATAGAAATAAGGACGATTCGGGAGGAACAGCCTCCTCTTGCGGAAATCAAAGAAAATGCTGGAAAATCTCAGCATGTCTGGCAGCATCTGTAGGGAGAGAAAAGAGCTAACGTTTCGAGTCCAGATGACCCTTTGTCAAAGCTCTGGAGTGTGGAGTTTTATACGGCAACTGTTTGCACTGGGCACAGGTTTGCAGATACTGGTTAAGGAGCTTGGCATTGGATCTGAACTGTTGCAACAGGCCCTGACAATAACCTTGTCCTGGTTACTCAGTTTTCGGAACATCCCCATCTTCAAACGAGTGCAAGTGAGAAAACATGGTGCTCATTGTGGTATTATCAGGTATTGCAGCACCCGAGAGGCTGAAGTTCCATTGGTCAAACCTGGGGGTTTACCATTGGTGGTATAATATGTAGCTCCGCCCAGATAGGCGTGGTACAAGAGTCATTGCCGTCCCAGCAGCCCTCATTCTGTACCTGAGCTGCTGGGGAACAGTTCCAGTCTATTAAAGCCTTCAGTTATGCTTTAACCTCGTCTTTGCAGTAATTGGTCGTGCATCAATTTAATAGACTACACTTAAGCAGAGAAGATGGATCTCCGAATCAAGCCAGAGTGTTTGCAACTCAGTCCCCACGCGGCAAACTCAGCGGCGATTTTCAAACACTGGCTGGCGTGTTTCAAAGGATACCGTGAGACGGCTGGAGGCACACCCACAGGGGAGCAGAACCTGCATCTCCTGCACTCAAGGGTAAGCCCTGGGATCTACACCCTCATCGAGGATGCGCAAGACTTTGATGCAGCAATCGAACTTTTAAAACACTATATCCGCCCAGTAAACCGGGTCTACGCACGTCACCTGCTTGCAACGAGACGACAAAGCCCCGGGGAATCGTTGGAGGAGTTCTACCTCGCGCTACTGGTGCTGGGCAGAAGTTGTGGCTGCCCGCAAGTTTCGGCGAGCGACCACACGGAACTCCTAATCCGGGTTGCCTACGTAGCAGTTATGAGCTCCTCAGAGATCCGCCAGCGTCTTTTAGAGAAAAACACCCTGGGACTTAGGGAGGCACGGGCCCTGGCAGTGTCCATGGATGTTGCCTCCAGGAACGCACAATCCTACGGCGGCCCCACAGACCTTCCCCCGGTACCCGCAGGCCTGCGCTGTAAGGCGGCCCGCCAACTCCGATGAGCCCCGCCATTTCTTCTGCGGGAAAGAAAAGCATCCCCGCCAGCGCTGTCCGGTCCGCATATCCACCTGCAAAGGGTGCGGCAAGAAGGGCCATTTTGTGGGGGTCTGCCAGGCACGAGCGGTGGCCGCGGTCTCCAGCGGCGACTCCGGGCTGCCACAATGAACTTCCCCTCGGGCCCCAGGCAGCCAGCAATCACCACCATCCCCGTATCCTAGGGCCACGTGCAGCCCACGGGCGCCGTCATCTTGTTCCCCGGACACCGCGCTGGACGGATGGGCGCCGCCATTTTGTCCATCTCCAACCACCATGTGCAACCCATGGGAGAGGCCATCTTGGATGCCCCCGAGGACCCCAGCCCGGCCGACTATACACTGCCCAATCAAATTTACAGCAACTGTGTCTGGCCTCGGTGACTCTGGACCAAACTCGACATCGAACACTCTTAACAGCAACGACGACGGTCTTCATCAATGGCCACGAGATGGCTGCCTGATCGACTCTGGGAGCACGGAGAGCTTTATACACCCCGACACGGTAAGGCGCTGTTCACTTTTTACCCACCCTGTAAATCAAAGAATCTCCCTGGCCTCCGGTTCCCACTCAGTGGAGATAAAGGGGTTCTGCCCAGCAAACCTCACAGTCCAAGGAAGGAAATTCAACAATTTCCGCTTTTATGTCCTTCCGCACCTCTGCGCGGCTACACTCCTGGGGTTGGACTTCCAGTGTAACCCGCAAAGTCTGACCTTCAAATTTGGCGGCCCTATACCACCCCCCCCCCCTCTTACTGTCTGCGGCCTTGCGACCCTCAAGGTCGACTCACCTTCCCTGTTTGCGAACCTCACCCTGGATTGCAAACCCGTCGCCACCAGGAGCAGACGGTACAGTGCCCAGGACCTGACCTTCATTAGGTCGGAGGTCCAAAGGCTACTAAGGGAAGGGGTCATCGAAGCGAGCAACAGTCCCT
This sequence comes from Scyliorhinus torazame, assembly GCF_047496885.1. Lineage (NCBI taxonomy): Eukaryota > Metazoa > Chordata > Chondrichthyes > Carcharhiniformes > Scyliorhinidae > Scyliorhinus > Scyliorhinus torazame. The sequence continues at coordinate 101,521,605 of NC_092723.1, read as the reverse complement.
GGAGAGCCCAAGTAGTGGTGGTAAAGACAAGGGAGAAACATAGGATGGTCATTGACTACAGTCAGACCATCAACAGGTTTACACAGCTGGACACGTACCATCTCCCCCACATATCCGACCTGGTAAACAGGATTGCGCATTATAAGGTCTTCTCCACGGTTCCCTTCGGTGTCACTAACGGGGTCTCGGTCTTCCAACGCGAGATGGACCGAATGGTTGACCGGTACGGCTTGCGCGCAACGTTTCCGTATCTCGATAACGTCACCATCTGCGGCCATGACCAGCAGGACCACGACACCAACCTCCGAAAATTCCTCCAGACCACTAAAATCCTTAACTTACAATAAGGATAAATGCGTATTTAGCACGGACTGTCTAGCCATTCTTGGCTACGTAGTGCGAAATGGAGTTATAGGCCCCGACACTGAACGCATGTGCCCCCTCATGGAGTTCCCCCTCCCTCACTGCCCCAAGGCCCTGAAGCGCTGCCTCGGGTTTTTTAGTTACTACGCCCAGTGGGTCCCTAACTACGCAGACAAAGCCCGTCCCCTGATCCAGTCCACAACCTTCCCCCTGTCGACGGAGGCCCGCCAGGCCTTCAGCCGCATCAAAGCAGGCATTGCAAAGGCCACAATGCACGCCATCGACGAATCCCTCCCCTTTCAGGTCGAGAGCGATGCGTCCGACGTAGCTCTGGCGACCACCCTCATTCAAGCGGGCAGACCCGTGGCCTTCTTCTCCCGTACCCTCCATGCTTCAGAAATCCCCCAGTCCTCAGTCGAAAAGGAGGCCCACGCCATAGTATAAGCTGTGCAACATTGGAGGCAGTACCTGGCCGGCAGGACCAACGGTCGGTGGCGTTCATGTTTGATAATGCACAGCGGGGCAAGATAAAAAACGACAAGATCTTGCGGTGGAGGATAGAACTCTCCACCTACAACTACGAGATCTTGTATCGTCCCGGGAAGCTAAATGAGCTTCCTGATGCCCTGTCCCGCGGCACATGTGCCAACGCACAAGTGGACCGCCTCCGAACCCTCCACGAGGACCTCTGCCACCCGGGGGTCACTTGGTTCTATCACTTCGTGAAAACCCGCAACCTGCCCTACTCCATCGAGGAGGTCAGGACAGCCACCAGGGACTGCAAAATCTGCGCAGAGTGCAAACCGCACTTCTACCTGCCAGAGCGCGTGCACCTGATAAAGGCTTCACGTCCCTTTGAATGCCTCAGCATGTACTTCAAAGGCCCCCTCCCCTCCACTGACCGCAACACGTATTTCCTGAACATGATTGACGAGTACTCCCGGTTCCCCTTCGCCATCCCCTGCCCCAACATGATCGCCACCACCGTCATCAAGGCCCTCCATGGTATCTTTGCACTGTTCAGTTTCCCCTTACATACACAGTGATAGGGGGTCCTCCTTTAAGAGCGACGAACTGCGTCAATTCCTGCTCAGGAAGGGCATTGCCTCAAGCAGGACGACCAGTTACAACCCCCGGGGAAACGGGCAGGTAGAGAGGGAGAACGGAACGGTCTGGAACACAGTCCTACTGGCCCTACGGTCCAGGAACCTCCCAGTCTCCCGCTGGCAAGAAGTCCTCCAGGAGGCCCTCCACTCCATCTGGTCATTGCTCTGTACGACCACCAATCAGACACCTCATGAACGTCTCCTTGCCTTCCCAAGGAAGTCCTCCTCTGGGACCGCACTCCCGACCTGGCTAGCGACACCCGGACCCATCTTGCTCCGAAAACACGTGCGGGCGCACAAGTCGGACCCGTTGGTCGAGAGGTTCCATCTGCTGCACGTTAACCCCCAGTACGCCTACGTGGCGTTACCTGTCGGCCGACAAGATACGGTCTCCCTACGGGACCTGGCGCCCGGCGGAACCCCACGCTCACCCCAACCACCACCCCCACCACCCCCCTCCGCAGCACCTCACAGGAGGGTCAGTCCTCCCGCCGCTCCTGCCTGGGCCCTCCCACCCACCGACACCCCCTACAGGCGCCCCTCTCCCACGTCAACCGCTTTCCCCACCAGCGCCGTCTAGGGGTGACGAAGCTGCCATGGGGGCTGAAGCCACGCTGCCGGAGTCGCAGGCGCCTGGATCCCACCGGAATCACCACCAAGGCCCAGACGATCCCAGAGGACGACCAGGGCACCCGACCGACTGATTGCTTCATCTTAACCGATCTGTAACTGTAAATAATAAACACTGACTGTATTTATCTGCCATGACTGTAAATATCCTCTAAACACTGTGGAGGTATCACGGTACCTCCACATCTGATCATATCATGTTGAATACAGTTGTAGCCGCTGGCCACCACACCCGCCGGGCTCTTTTTTAACAGGGGGTGAATGTGGTATTATCAGGTATTGCAGCATCCGAGAGGCTGAAGTTCCATTGGTCAAACCTGGGGGTTTACCATTGGCTGTATAGTATGTAGCTCCGCCCAGATAGGCGGAGTATAAGAGTCGGTGCTGTCCCAGCAGCCTCATTCTGTACCTGAGCTGCTGGGGAACAGTTCTAGTCTATTAAAGCCTTCAGTTATGCTTTAATCTCGTCTTTGTAGTAATTGATCATGCATCACTCATCATAGACTGCACAACATTTCCTCCAGCACCAGCAACTCAGTAGAGCACATCATTCATGCAAAAAGGACAGTGTGCAGCAAACTACTACACTGCTCTGGTGTAGATTGGGAGAACGCCACATCTTTCCAGGGTTGAGGAGGTAAACACTCCCGATTCGGATGCTGAGGATTCATAGGCATGTACGTATTCAGCAAAATAAGCAATAAAGAATTGGGGGAGGGTGGAGAAAGAGGGGTATTGGGAAAGATAACCCATGTTCCGCCACCCCACCTCCAACACTAATCTCTACCTCCTCTTTCTTTATGACCCAATGACTAATTACAGTTTGTGATCCAATATCCAAACATCCCTCTGCAATATAAAGACTGGGCATGGCCTGGTGCAACACACACGCACAAGGGTGTAATTATATTGCTGGGTGTATTGGGAAAGGTGTAGGGGAACAAGTCGGCAAGGGAGATACAGAGTGATACAAACATATTAATTCACTACATATGGAATTGACTACTACAGAAAGTAGTTGGGGCAAAGACATTGTGTAATTTCAAGAAGGAATTAGATATATCTTGGGGCTAAAGGAATCAACTGATATGGAAGAAGGCGGGTTCAGTGTATTGAACTTGATAATCAGCCGTGACATGATCATAATGAATGACGGAGCAGGCTTGACGGGTCGAATGGCCTCCTACTGCTTCTATTCCTAAACATAGTATTCCTAATTTAGACTGGGACATATAGTAGTGTAAGAGGTAGAGTGTCTCAAAAGCTTTTAGATGGTGTTCAGGAAAATCTTCTACAGCAGCGTGTGCCCCCTGTTCAACAAGAAAGGATGCACTGTTGGACCCAATTCTTGGAAATGAGGTGGGTCAAGTAGATCAAGTGTCAGTGGAGGAACATTTAGGAGACAGTGATCGTCGTATCATAATGTTTAGCATGGTGATAGAAAAGGAAAAGAATAAAAATAATTAACTGGGGAGAGCGACTTCCAATGGGGCAAGAATGGAGTTGGGATGGTTAGACTGCAATGTGTTAGGAATTTAGAAAATTAACTAAGTTAACGGAACCGGAGATGAAAACAGAATAACCGACAAGCAACAAGGCCTCTAGAGACATTGAGGTGCAACTGGCCGCATCAGAAACCTTATTTATCAGATATCAGTGGAGCAATACAAATGTTAACTTCTAAAAAGGCAAGGAATTTGAGATATCGACAGCCGAATCCACAAGGTAGAATGTCAAAGAGTCTGAGCAGTAGAACTTTAAAAAAATATATATTTTAAAGGTATTTTAACATTAACAAGGACATCAACATGGTATAATAAATATTCCCCCCCCCCCATCCCAATATTCACACACCCCAACAATAAAACAACAAACCGGACCTCTTCTCCCCACCCCCCCCCCCCCCCCCCCCCCGCTTGGAATACAGCATCTGCTGACATTTTCCCCGAGAAAGTCGACGAACGGCTGCCACCTCCGGATGAACCCGACCATTGACCCTCTTAAGGCGAACTTTATCTTCGAGACTGGGAAACCCAGCCATGTCACTAACCCAGGTCTCTACACTTGGGGGCTTCGAGTCCCTCCACATTAACAAGATCCGTCTCCAGGCTACCAGGGAGGCAAAGACTTCTTTCGCCCCCTGAACTCCCGGCTCTTCCGACACTCCAAAGATCGCTACCTCCGGACTCAGCACCGCCGGTGTTTTTAGTACCGTGGACATTGCCTGAGCAAAGCCCTACCAAAACCCTCTAAAGCTTCAGGCATGCCCAAAACATGTGGACATGATCAGCTGGGCTTCCCACGCACCTACTCCACTCTATCCTGTATCCCCCCGTGGCGGCAGCAGCGGAAAGGCCGGCATCTGTTTTCTCAGGAAGTCTCGCACCTGCAAATACCTAAACCCATTCCCTGCTGGCAATTCAAATTTATCCTCCAAGGCTTTCAAGCTGGGAAAGCTGCCGTCTATAAATAGATCCCCCATCCTTCTAATTCCTGCCCTTTGCCATCTCCGGAACCCACCATCTAGCCTACCCAGTACAAACCGGTGATTATTATAAATCAGGCTCCAAACCGATGCTCCCTCCACTCTCTTATTTCTCCACCATTGCCCCCAGATTCTCAGAGCTGCCACCACCACTGGACTTGTGGAGTTTCGGGCCTGCGAGAACAGATGAGGTGCCATTATCAGTGCTCCCAAACTGGTGTCTTTGCATGACGCCGCCTCCACCCGCTCCCATGCCAACCCCTCCCCCACTTCCTAATCATGGCTATATTAGCCGCCCAGTAGTAATTGCAGAAGTTCGGCAGCGCCAACCCACCCTCCCCCGACTGCGCTCCAGCAACACTTTCTTCAATCCCAGATACCGCAAGCTCATCCCTATCATTCTAAGCGGCAGCTCTCCCAGTCTCCTCTCCTGTCCTCTTGCCTGGATCGCAAACATCTCGCTTTTCCCCATGTTCAATTTACTCCCCGAAAAATTGCCAAATTCTCCCAGGATTCGCATTACTTCTCCCAGCCCCTCCAACGGGTCTGAAATATATAAGAGCAGGTCTTCTGCGTAAAGAGGGCCCCGGTGCTCCAGCCCCCGAACCAGCCCTTTCCAGTTCCTCGAGGCTCTTAATGCCATGGCCAATGGCTCTGTGGCCAGAGCAAACAGTAACCCTTGCCTCGTCCCTCGGGTGTAGTTTAAAGTACTTTGACCTCAGCCGGTTCGTACGCACACTCGATACTGGTGCCTGATAAAGCAACCACACCCAGTCAATAAAGCCCTCACCAAATCCAAACCTTCCCAGCGCCTCCCACAGGTAATTCCACTCCACCCGATCAAAAGCCTTCTCCAAATCCATCGCTATCACCACCTCCACCTCCTCTCCTTCTGAGGGCATCATAATAACATTCAAAAGCCTTCGAACATTGGCCTCGAGTTGCCTGCCCTTTACAAATCCCGTCTGGTATTCCCTCATCACCCCCGGGACACAGTCCTCTATCCTGGTGGCAAGTATCTTAGCCAGCCGTTTGGCGTCCAGTCAGTAAATAAATTGGCCTGTATGACCCCCATTGCTCCGGATCCTTCTCCAGTTTCAGGATCAATGAAATCGAGGCCTGCAACATTGTTGGGGGAGGACTCCCTTCTCTCTTGCTTCATTAAATGTCCTCACCAGTAGTGGGCTCAATATCTCTGAAAACTTCTGATAGAATTCCACCGGGTAGCCATCAGGCCCCGGGGCCTTGCCCGACTGCATGCCCTAAAGTCCCTTGATTATTTCCTCAATCTCAATTGGGGCTCCCAGCTCTTCCACCAGATCCTCATCTACCCTCGGAAATTTCAACTGATCCAAAAACTGCCTCATCCCCTCCACTCCAGCCGGGGGTTCCGACTCATAATTGGCTATGGAAGTCCTTAAACATCTTGTTCACCCCCGCTGGGTCCAGGACAGTACTCCCACCTCTAATCTTTACTTTAGCTATCTCCCTGGTCGCCTCCCTTTTCCTGAGCTGGTGCTCCAACATTCTACTTGACTTTTCCCTGGACTCGTGAATCGCCCCCCTTGCCTTCCTCAACTGTTCCACCGCTTTCCCTGTGGTCAACAGCCCAAACTCCGCCGCTCCCTCAGTAGCCCACGTCCGGGGCCTCCGAGTATCTACTGTCCACCTGGAGTATATCCTCCACTAACCTATCCCTCTCAGCCCGTTCTGCCTTTTCTCTGTGGGCCCGTATCGAGATTAATTCCCCTCTGACCACTGCCTTCAGAGCTTCCCAAACCGTTGCTGTGGAGACCTCCCCCGTATCATTTGTTTCCAGGTAGTTCTGGATGGATTTGTTAACCCGCCCACAGATCGCTTTGTCCGCTAGCAACCCCACATCCAGTCTCCACAGCGGGCATTGCCCTCTCTCCACACTAACCCGTAGAGCCACCCAATGCGGTGTATGATCCGACACCGCGATTGCCGCGTACTCAGTATCCCTGCTCAGAACAAAAACGTCAATGCGAGAGTATACCTTGTGGACATGTGAGAAAAAGGAAAACTCCTTCGCCCTTGGCCTTGCAAACCTCCATGGGTCTACTCCTCCCATCTGTTCCATAAACCCCTTCAATTCCTTTGCCAGCCTCCTCCCAGTCCTGGATTTTGACCGGTCCAATTCCGGATCAATGACTGTGTTAAAGTGTCCTCCCATGATCAGGCTATGTGACTCTAAGTCTGGGATCTTACCTAGAACCCGCCTCATAAATTCCACATCGTCCCAATTCGGAGGATATATGTTCACGAGTACCACCCGCACCCCCTCCAGCTTCCCACTCACCATTATATATCTAACCCCCCTTGTCTGACATGATTCTCCCTGCCTCGAATGCCACTCGCTGGTTGATCAAGATCGCTACCCCGCGGTCTTTTAGTTGGAATACTTGGCTTACCCACCTCTTCCTCAATCCAGTCTGGTCTGTAACCTTTAGGTGTGTCTCTTGTAGCATTGCTACATCCGCCTTCAGCCTCCTCAAATGTGCAAACACGCGAGCCCTCTTGACCAGCCCATTCAGCCCTCTGATGTTCCATGCAATCAGCCTGGTTGGGGGCTCCCAGCCCCCCCCCCCCCCCTGCCGACTAGCCATCACCTTTTTTAGGCCAGCCTCTAGCTCGCGCCCTCCGCGGGCATTCGCCGTTCCTGACCTCCAGTTCCTCCCCTGTCAGCCAAGCAGCCCCCCCCCCGCAACATTAGAAACCCAACCCCCCAAGTCAAGCCCCAGCTCAACACCTGCTCACCTTCCGCTTCCGAGAATCAGCTGACCCATGCTGACTTAATAGCGCCTGCCCCTGATGTGTAGGGTAGGTGGATTGGCCACGCTAAAATTGCCCCTCAAATGGAAAAAATGAATTGGGTACTCTAAATTTTTTTATTATTTTTTTTTTTTAAACATAATTCCATTTGGGTGGAGGGGATGTGACATTTTAAACATGAGCATGAGGCAATGTGAAACCAAGTGAGAATGTGTTATTTAAAATAAGGAGACTGCTCCTGTTCTAACCCAGGCCTTTTTCGAAGTAGACAATATAAACTTAGCAAATTTGAAATTTGCACCAAAGCCAAATTGGCGAAATTGGCAGATGAATTAGGATATCTACAGGAGGTCAGAAAAGCTGAAGTAATTGAAAGCATAGCAATACATTTAAAATATACAGGTTCAGTATGTCAAAACGTGGGGAAATTGTAATTGAAGTTTAGCCAATTCAAAGAGAAACAGAAATGAAGAAATTAGAAATGCAAGGGGAGGAAGAAAGAGAATTTCCCAAAGGGAAGTGAAAATGCAGTAGTTAGCATTAGCAGAAAGAGAAAAAGAGATCAAATTAAAATGCAGCGAATTGCAGCCGAACAACAGAGCTGAATATAGCAGTTCTTAGTGAGGAGATGTTTAGATTGGTGCAGGCATTTGCAAAATTTGAAGGGGTGCAGAAGCATTTTTAAAGCTTTCGGGAAAATAGCCAAACAGATTAAATAGCCACAAGATATTTGGACGTTGCTCTTGCAAAATAAACTTGTGGTTTGTGCTCATGACGTCTATGCATCTTTGCCAGAGGAAAGTTCTGGGAAATGAGATGGAGAAGAGAAAGACTGCTTATGAGCTAGTACCGGAGGCTTCCAGACAAAAGTGTCAGAACAGTTTCAAACATACACTTGGTTTGCAAGACATGCAGTGGAGCTCGCTGATGATTACGAGTTAGTTCATACTTTCAACACTCAAGTCGGAGAATGATAGGAAATGGAAAGATGCAATAAAGGACAATCAAGCAAGGGAGAGGGTGGAAAAAGAGAAATCGTTAAAACTTCCAAGGAGACTTCACCTCAACATAAAAATGACAATGCAGAAGGGATAAGAGTCACAGGGAAGATTAGATGCTTTCAGTGTAATAAACAGGTCCACTCCAAATCAGTATGCTGGGGATTGCACGGACAACATCCTACATCATATACTGGGACGGACAGACGCGCACACACACACTAGAATGGGGAAAGTTAAGATGTCAGGCACGAGTCAATCTCGAACGGTGTGGGATAAAGATATTGGTTGTCCAAAAGGTATATTGAAGGAAGTAGTTCTGGTCAGCAGCATTCCTGGCGAAACAAGAAAAATTCCTTTGCTAAAATTAAACTTGAGCAGCTTGAAGACAGGAGAATTAGTTGTAGGAATGGTAGAAACCATATCCATTGTAGGGATTCACTTCATTCTCGGGAATGATACAGCAGGATCACAGATAGTAGTGATGGGTACTGTGGTGCCAGCTGAAGAGGAAACAGACAATGGAAAAGAGAGAAATGTGTTTAATTCAAAGAGACTTACAACAAGGTGATTCTAACTTAAAACAAATCTATCAGACAACGTACTCAGCATTGGAAGCAAATATTAATAAGAGAATGGCATCCACCTCATGTTAGTGTATAGGACAAATGCGCAGAAATACAACAAATATTACCTCCAGAGTGTCGGAAAGTGATTCTAAGGATAGCTCATGAAATTCCATTGAGCGAAACATCTCGGAATAAAGAAAACCAAGCAAAGATCCAAAAACAGTTTGACTGGCCCAGACTACAGAAAGCTGTAGGTAATTTCTGGCAAGCTTGTCACAGTTGCCAATAGGGAACCTTTTACAAGAGTTCTAATGACTGTGTAGGACTGTTGTCAAGAACGGGAGGTGGAAATCGATACTATTATGGATCAACATTACAGTCGGGAGAATGGTAAAGGAATTTAGCAAGTTCTTTACTAGATACGGCTTAGAGTTCCACAGACCAAGAGGCAGATTTCAGGTCAAAATCACTGAAGAGGTCATGACTATCCTGGAGATAAAACTGTACAAATCGACATTTCATCCAAAATCAGAGTGGCAGCATCAAACCTTGAAAGCCATGATGAGACCGTATCGCTAAGTATACCCTTATGATTGGGACAAAGGGATTCCATTTTTATTATTCGCTATTAGGAATGCACTGGGATGATTCACCCGATTTCATTCTACTGAATTGGTCTACGAATAGTAAGTTAGAGGTCCACTGAAATTAATCCAAGAAAATTATTCAGCATGAAGTCCATGGCAGCACTTTTAGACCACATCTCAAATTTCAGAGCCATGACTGAATGGCGGAGCAGACTCGATGGGCCAAATGGTCTAATTCTGCTTCATATTTTATGGTCTTATGAATGCAGGATTGAGAGTTTGAAGACCACAGGAGGTGCCATAGACACAATTTGGTGCAGTTCAGAGGTTGCACATGCACCAAAACCCTGGGAGACAGTTTCTCCACAGACACGGTTTTGAAGCCAAGATGTGGAGATGCCAGCATTAGGACTGGGGTGGGCACAGTAGCCTTACAACACCAGGCGAAAGTTTATTTGGAATCACTAACTTTCGGAGCGCAGGTCACCTGACGAAGGAGCTGCGCTCCGAAAGCTAGTGATTCCAAACAAACCTGTTAGATTTTAACCTGGTGTTGTAAGACTTCTTAGTGTTTTAAAGTACAGTGGATGTCAGTTCTGAATGGGGACGAGTCAGTTCAGTGTCACACTGTGCAAATCAGTTTTGAGAAAATTTGCAGCAGCATTAATCAGGGACTATTCCTGTGCGAAAAGGTCAAATAGTGGCACTGGCTTCCCATTTTGCAGGCTGGGATGTGGGGCAAAAACCTGAACTACAGCCAAAGAGAGGGAAGAATTTTTTTTAGAAAGCACCTGCATTACTGAGTCTCTCCACAAGGGGAGAGATTACAAAGCAAGGGAGAGAGGTGTCAACAGGGAACATCAGGAAGATGACCACTAAATTCACCAGCATGAATTAGAAGGCCACCAGATTTCCTCTGCAAATATAGGGTTTTTAAAAACAAAAAGGATCAGATTCAGATTAAATAAGCAATGAAAATAAAACAGCCATTTGAAATGAGGGGTTGCATAGAGTCAACGCTTGGGCCTATCCAAGGAGGAACAGAAGGATGTTATGGTTAGCATAGAATATAGAAAAATACAGTACAGAACAGGCCCGTCCGCCCACGATGTTGTGCCGAACCTTTGTCCTAGATTAATCATAGATTATCTTAGAATTTACAGTGCAGGAGGCCATTCGGCCCATTGAGTCTGCACCGGCTCTTGGAAAGAGCACCCCACCTAAGGTCAACACCTCCACCCTACACCAAGGGCAATTTTGGACACTAAGGGCAATTTATCATGGCCAATCCACCTAACCTGCACATCTTTGGACTGTGGGAGGAAACCAGAGCACCCGGAGGAAACCCACGCACACACGGGGAGAACGTGCAGACTCCGCACAGGCAGTGACACAAGCCGGAATCGAACCTGGGACCCTGGAGCTGTGAAGCAATTGTGCTATCCACAATGCTACCGTGCTGCCCTTAAGAACAAAGTAATCTACACTATATCATTCTACCGTAATCCACGTATCTAGCCAATAGCTGCTTGAAGGTCCCTAATGTTTCCGACTCAACTACTTCCACAGGCAGTGCATTCCATGCCCCCACTACCCTCTGGGTAAAGAACCTACCTCTGACATCCCCCCTATATCTTACACCATTCACCTTAAATTTATGTCCCCTTGTAAATGGTTTGTTCCGCCTGGGGAAAAAGTCGCTGATTGTCTACTCTATCTATTCCCCTGATCATCTTATAAACCTCTATCAAGTCGCCCCTCATCCTTCTCCGTTCTAATGAGAAAAGGCCAAGCACCCTCAACCTTTCCTCGTAAGACCTACTCTCCATTCCAGGCAACATTCTGGTAAATCTCCTTTGCACCTTTTCCAAAGCTTCCACATCCTTTCTAAAATGAGGCGACCAGAACTGAACACAATACTCCAAATGTGGCCTTACCAAAGTTTTGTACAGCTGCATCATCACCTCACGGCTCTTAAATTCAACCCCTCTGTTAATGAACGCTAGCACACCATTGGCCTTCTTCACAGCTCTATCCACTTGAGTGGCAACTTTCAAAGATCTATGAACATAGACCCCAAGCTCTCTCTGCTCCTCCACATTGCCAAGAACTCTACCGTTAACCCTGTATTCCACATTCATATTTGTCCTTCCAAAATGGACAACCTCACACTTTTCAGGGTTAAACTACATCTGCCACTTCTCAGCCCAGCTCTGCATCCTATCTATGTCTCTTTGCAGCTGACAACAGCCCTCCTCACTATCCACAACTCCACCAATCTTCGTATTGTCTGCAAATTTACTGACCCACCCTTCAACTCCCTCATCCAAGTCATTAGTGAAAATCACAAACAGCAGAGGACCCAGAACGGACCCCTGCGGTACACCACTGGTAACTGGGCTCCAGGCTGAATATTTGCCATCCACCACCACTCTCTGACTTCTATCGGTTAGCCAGTTTGTTATCCAACTGGCCAAATTTCCCACTATCCCATGCCTCCTTACTTTCTGCATAAGTCTACAATGGGGAACCTTATCAAATGCCTTACTAAAATCCATGTACACTACATCCACTGCTTTACCTTCATCCACATGCTTGGTCACCTCCTCAAAGAATTCAATAAGACTTGTAAGGCAAGACCTACACCTCACAAATCCGTGCTGACTATCCCTAATCAAGCAGTGTCTTTCCAGATGCTCAGAAATCCTATCCTTCAGTACCCTTTCCATTACTTTGCCTACCAGCGAAGTAAGACTAACTGGCCTGTAATTCCCAGAGAGTTATCCCTAGTCCCTTTTTTGAATGGGTGCACAACATTCGCTACTCTCCAATCCCCTGGTACCACCCCTGTTGACAGTGAGGACGAAAAGATCATTGCCAATGGCTCTGCAATTTCATCTCTCGCTTCCCATAGAATCCATGTATATATCCCATCAGGCCTGGGGGACTTGTCTATCCTCAAGTTTTTCAAAATGCCCAACACATCTTCCTTCCTAACAAGTTTTTCCTTGAGCTTACCAGTCTGTTTCACACTGTCCTCTCCAACAGTATGGCCCCTCTCATTTGTAAATACAGAAGAAAAGTACTCGTTCAAGACCTCTCCTATCTCTTCAGACTCAATACACAATCTCCCGCTACTGTCCTTGATCGGACCTACCCTCGCTCTAGTCACTCTCATATTTCTCACATGTGTGTAAAAGGCCTTGGGATTTTCCTTGATCCAACCTGCCAAAGATTGTTCATGCCCTCTCTTAGCTCTCCTAATCCCTTTCTTCAGTTCCCTCCTGGCTATCTGGTATCCCTCCAGCGCCCTGTCTGAACCTTGTTTCCGCAGCCTGGTTCCCTCACTCAACCATCTCTTCCCTGCCTGACAGGGACATACATATCAAGGACACGTACTACCTGTTCCTTGAACAAGTTCCACATTTCACTTGTGTCCTTCCCTGACAGCCTATGTTCCCAACTTATGCACTTCAATTCTTGCCTGACAACATCGTATTTACCCTTCCTCCAATTGTAAACCTTGCCCTGTTGCATGTACCTATCCCTCTCCATTACTAAAGTGAAAGTCACAGAATTGTGGTCACTATCTCCAAAATGCTCCCCCACTAACAAATCTATCACTTGCCCTGGTTCATTACCAAGTACCAAATTCAATATTGCCTCCTCTCTGGTCGGACAATCTACATACTGTGTTAGAAAAGCTTCCTGGACACACTGCACAAACATCACCCCATCCAAACTATTTGATCTAAAGAGTTTCCACTCAATGTTTGGGAAGTTGAGGTCACCCATGACTACTACCCTGTGACTTCTGCACCGTTCCAAAATCTGTTTCCCAACCTGTTCCTCCACATCTCTGCTACTATTGGGGGGCCTATAGAAAACTCCTAACAAGGTGACTGCTCCTTTCCTATTTCTGACTTCAACCCATACTACCTCAGTCAGCAGATACTCCTCGAACTGCCTTTCTGCAGCTGTTATGCTATCTCGAATTAACAATGCCACCCCGCACCTCTTTTACCACCCTCCCTAATCTTATTGAAACATCTATAACCAGGGTATTCCAACAACCATTTCTGCCCCTCTTCTATCCAAGTTTCCGTGATGGCCACATCGTAGTCCCAAGTACTGATCCATGCCTTACGTTCACCCACCTTATTCCTGATGCTTCCTTGCTTTGAAGCATACACACTTCAACCCATCTCCGTGCCTGCAAGTACTCTCCTTTGTCAGTGTGCCCTTCCCCACTGCCTCACTACACGCTTTGGCGTCCTGAATATCGGCTACCTTAGTTGCTGGACTACAACTCCGGTTCCCATTCCCCTGCCAAATTAGTTTAAACCCTCCCGACTAGAAAACCTCCCTCCGAGGATACTGGTGCCCCTCTGGTTCAGATGCAACCCGTCCTGCTTGTACAGATCCCACCTTCCCCAGAATGTGCTCCAATTATCCAAATACCTGAAGCCCTCCCTCTTACACCATTCCTGCAGCCACGTGTTCAGCTGCACTCTCTCCCTATTCCTAGCCTCGCTATCACGTGGCACCGGCAACAAACCAGAGATGACAACTCTGTCTGTCCTGGCTTTTAACTTCCAGCCTAACTCCCTAAACTCGTTTATTACCTCCACATCCCTTTTCCTACCTACGTCGTTGGTACCAATGTGCACCACGACTTCTGGCTGCTCCCCCTCCCCCTTAAGAATCCTGAAGACACGATCCAAGACATCCCTGGCCCTGGCACCCGGGAGGCAACATACCTTCCAGGAGTCTCGCTCGCGACCGCAGAATCTCTAATCTATTCCCCTAACCATTGAATCTCCTACTACTATTGTTTTTCTATTCTCCCCCCTTCCCCTCTGAGCCCCAGAGCCAGACTCAGTGCCAGAGACCTGGCCTGGCCTCACAGCACCAGGTACCCGGGTTTCATTCCGGCCTTGGGGGACTGCCTTAATAACAATATTGCGGGGTAGCTAGGATGTAGAAAGCAAACAAAACAACACCCTGCTACTGTAGTATCTTGTACCCACTGCAAAAGTGGTTTATTCTTTCACACTGATTGGGCAAGATTAGCAATCTTTGTCCATCTCCAATTGCACCCAAGATGATGGTGGGGGTGAGCCAGCGTCTTGAACTGCTACAGCCGTGGCTGTTCATAGAATCCTTACAGTGCAGAAGGAGGCCATTTGGCTCATCGAGTCTGCACTGACCCTTCGAAAGAGAACCCTTCCTAGGCCCAAACCCCTGCCCCCTTTTCCTGCATCACAGAATCAACTATGCAGAAGGAGGCCATTTAGCCCATCGAGTCTGCACAGGCCCTATCTAAGCCCACACCTCCACCCTATCCCCGTAACCCCACCTAACTTTCTTGGACACTAAGGGCAATTTAGCACTGCCAATCCACCTAACCTGCACATCTTTGGACTGTGGGAGGAAGCCGGAGCACCCGGAGGAAACCCACGCAGACACAGGGAGAACATGCAAACCCCATACAGTCACCCAAGGCCGGAATCAAACATGGGACCTGGCGCTGTTATGCAGCAGCGCTAACCACTGTGCCAATAATGGAGGGAGTTCATTTGCCCTGCATTCCAAGACCTTTGCAAGCCATGTGATGTAATAGGACATTTGGCTCGCCAATGCAGGAATTCTGGTTGTGGGGGGTGCAACCAGAGGTTACAAAAGACACAACCAAACAGTCTCTCTGTGGCATATAACAGCAACCGGGAGTGTGTCAGATGGCCCACAAGACAGACCAGGTAAAGATGCAAAGTGGAGAAATCTGAACGTGCTATCCATGCTGTGAATGCGATACGTGTAGATGAAGTCAAAATAGTCGAGAAGCTTTTGCTATTACGATCAACAGCATGTGCCCAAAGAGACATCACTATCATATGCTCAAAGCCAAAGTTGATACAGGGACGAGTGCAAAAAATCTTACCAGAATCCTGAAGTGGGTTTCTGGACTGTTGGGAGTCAATATGACTGCATTCACCCATTCAATGCATGGTTACATTGACATTGAAATGCAGCAAGTCTGAATGCAAAATAAAACCTCACAGTAAGCTGCTGGGGCCAGTTCGTTGGATATATTCAAGAGGGAGCTGGGCCCTAGAGGCTAAAGGGATCAAGGGGTATGGAAAGAAAGCGGAAGTGTGATACTGAATTTGCATGATCAGCCATGATCAAATTGAATGGTGCTGCATGCTCCAAGGGCCAAATGGCCTATTCCTGCACCTATTTTTAGGCTTTGATTTTCCTTAAACAATGTGGACCAGCAGTAGCAGGGTTACCAGCATGTACAGAATGCAACGCACCTATTGCAACGGAAGAGGCCAAGAATAAAACACATCGAGTCAGTCCATGATCTACAGGTCTACCCCAAATAGATTTGACAATACTGGAAATTTCAGATATGGTGCTGTCCAACAGAAGATGCAATCGTGTTGGTTAACAGAGAAGCAAGACAGAGTTGGATGACAAGAGCATAACAACATTATTAGTCGTGTGCATTGGCACACTATTGTTGTCATCACGCATGTACTGAAAAAGGATGGCACAACTCGGCATGTCTAAATCTCATTAAAAAAAGAAAGATACCCACACAAGGTTCCAACATGAAAGAAATTAAATTCCAAACTGGACATCAAAACTTGACTCTGGTCAGTTCATTTGGCAGAGGGATCTCGAGAAATCACGACATTTAGGACACCATGGTTACCTTCGGCTAGTCAGGATCTATCCCAGCAGCATAACATTCCTGGATGAGTCTGCATTGTCAATGACATTGCAATGATGGGCAAAACCAAACAGCATGGCCAGTTCACTGATCGCAGCAGAAAGAAAAGGAGACAGTCTCAGGAATCATCAGGGTTAGAAATGTGCATTATGCAAGATCGTCTATCACAAGCATTGTTTATGTTCTAAACAAGAGTACAAAACCCTTGCTCTGTTATTTAGTATCACAAGAATCCAAACATTTGTTTGGTAAATGATTCATGGTGTAAATGGACCACAGGCCAGATGTGGCATAAGCCACTGATGAATGCACCACCCGGAATACAACGGCAACTGATAAAAACCACAGGCTATGACTTACAGGACGGTTGAATCTGAAAAAACTGCAGATGTTTTGCTCAGCCTACAAGTAGGTGGTGTAGGGTAGATATCATCCTGAAAGATGTACACAATGTCAACAAAACGGAAGCAGCTTAAGGATGGCACAGCAAAAAAGTGTTACACATCTGAAAATTATTATATGTTCCAAGTGTAGGTGTGTTTTTGTCTGTAGAAAAGATATCTTAAGGAGGTGCGATTTTCAAAGCAAAGCAAGTGCTCTTTACCAGAACAAACTGCAGGGGGAAAGGGGAAGAGAGAACACACAGTAGCCATCAAGGGAAACTGTATTGGCCATCAACAATGATATCATAGAATCTACAGTGCAGAACGAGGCCATTCAGCCCATCAAGTCTGTACCGGCCTTTGGAAAGAGCATTCTACTCAAGCACACACCTCCACCATATCCCTGTAGCCTTGTAACCCCAGCTAACCTTTTTAGACACTAAGGGCAATTTAGCATGGCCAATCCACCTAATAAGCACATCTTTGGACTGTGGGAGGAAACCAGAGCACCCGGAGGAAACCCCCGCAGACTACAGGGAGGACGTGCAGACTCCGCACAGACAAGTGACCCAAGCCGGAATCGAAGCCAAGATCCTGGAGCTGTGAAGCAACTGTGCTACGGTGCCGCCCATTCGAGCAATGGAGAAGGTGGTGAGGACGTGTGAAGCATAGCACCAATCACATCACAGAACCACTGCAACCGCAAGAAGTTGCAAATTTGAACAAAATTGCTAGCTTTAGTCACCATCCGTGGTGGCGAAACACCTCAAGCACGTCCACGAGGGACACTGTGCGTAACGTTCAGCTTGTTTTGTACACCCTGAAAATATTATATTGGACGATATACTGGCAGAACTTTTGGGGACGTGCGCACTAAATGGGGAAAGAATCATTTGACATTTTCAACGCCTGACTGAGTGAATGGCTTACACTGTTCACCGTGGAGTGCAGAGGAAGAAGATCTCCGTGTTGCCATGTCACACTGGAGGGCGACACCTCGACGAGGGCTTACTGTCACCAAACAGAGGAGAATAACCTTACCAAGCTGCCGCTTGTCCCATCTCTCAGAAATACCAGGAGAAACTTCAGGAAGAAAAAAAAAAGAATGATGACGATTTGCGACCGACTGGCGTGAAGGTTTGGAACTGCCTAGTCCATAAGTAGGACAAAGTCGAGTCAGACGTCCTAGCCAGGGAACTTAAAAAAAATATTTTAATTCAAATTTTCTTTTTTAAAAAAAATGATTTATTAAAGTTTTTTAACACAATTTTTCTCCCTTACAAACAGTAACCCCCCCCCCCCCCCCCACCTCGTAACAAAAAAAAAAAAAAAAACGAGAAATCGCGCAGAGCAAGCTATATACATGGCAAAATGATATATTTACACAGCTTTGTACACTGGCCCACACCAGTACGTGCCAGTTTCCCTAACCCTTCACGTTATCTCTTGCTCATCCACCCTCCCAGGCAGACCCCCCTTTCCCCCCCCCCTTCCCAGGACGTCCCCTCCACCCCCCCCAGGACGTCCCCTCCACCCCCTTCCCCTTCCTCTTCCCCCCCCCCCCCCCAGGACGTCCCCTCCACCCCCTCCCTCCCTCCCCCCCCCCCCCCCCAGGACATCCCCCCCCCCCCCCAGGTTGCTGCTGCTGCTGACCGACCTTCCTCTAACGCTCCGCAAGATAGTCTAGGAACGGTTGCCACCGCCTGTAGAACCCCTGCGCAGACCTTCTCAAGGCAAACTTAATCCTCTCCAACTTTATGAACCCAGCCATATCATTTATCCAGGCCTCCTGGCTGGGAGGCTTCGCCTCCTTCCACATTAGCAAGATCCTTCGCCGGGCTACTAGGGACGCAAAGGCCAGAATACCGGCCTCTTTCGCCTCTTGCACTCCTGGTTCGTCCACTACTCCAAATATTGCTAGCCCCCAGCTTAGCTTGACCCGGACTTTCACCACCTGAGATATTGCTCCCGCCACTCCTCTCCAGAACCCCTCCAGTGCCGGGCATGACCAAAACAGATGGACATGGTTCGCCGGGCTCCCCGAGCACCTTCCACATCTGTCCTCTACCCCAAAGAACCTACTCAACCTCGCCCCCGTCAAGTGCGCTCTGTGGACCACCTTAAATTGTATCAGGCTAAGCCTGGCACACGAGGAGGAGTTAACCCTACCTAGGGCATCAGCCCACAGACCTTCCTCAATCTCCTCCCCCAGCTCCTCCTCCCATTTACCCTTCAACTCTTCTACCAGCGCTTCCCCCTCTTCTTTCATCTCCTGGTGTATTTCCGACACCTTGCCCTCCCCGAGCCATACACCCGAGATCACCGTCTTGAACTTCTTGTGCCGGGAGCAACGGGAATTCCCTCACCTGTCGCCTCACAAAAACCCTCACCTGCATATATCTATTTCCCGGGGGGTTTTTATTCAAATTTTCAACATTTAAAAAAACATTTTTACAAAACACCCAATGCCACCCCCCCCCCCCCACCCCCAGAACTGCACTCCCCCCTCCCCAACCCCTTGATGGCAACCAGATCCCCAAAATGTGAGACAAACAATACCCATCCCTGGTGGAACCCCTCATCTGCCCTCTAAACAAATTTCATCTTCTCCAAAAAAACTCCATTGGCTCCCCCAGCCACGCCAAGGCACAGGGGAGAGAAGTTGGCCTCCACCCCAACAGAACCCAGGGGAGAGAAGCTGGCCTCCACCCCAACAGAACCCACTTTCAAGCAATCAATAAGGTGAAGGCAAAAACATCTGCCCCTGCACCATTCTCCAAGGGACCCGGCACCAAATTCGCATGCAGACATGATGCTGAAAAACAACCCCCAAAATTGCTCCAGCTTTGGGCAGGACCAGAACATGTGCACATGGTTGGCTGAACCCCTCCTACACCTCTCGCAGCTATCCTCCACACCCTCAAACAGTCAGCTCACCCTCGCCTTCATTTAAGTGCAGCGCACCACTTTTAATTGCATCAGCCCCAGTCTCGTGCACAAGGTCAAGGTGTTAACCCTTCGCACCATAGTCCTTCCTCCAACACCATCCCCAACTCTTCCTCCCACTTGGCCTTAATTCTTTCTATGCACTCCTTGTCCTCCATGATCCTACCGTAGATCGCCAAGCGACCTCTCTCTACAGACCACCCCCCCACCCCCCCCACCCCTCACAACCATGGCAATGAAAAGACTGGCCCCCAAGATTCAGGGATACAGATCTAGCCAGGATCCTAGACGCGGCAGAGGCCAGAAGGTGGGGGGGGGGGGTTGCTCCTCTACCTTGGCAAAAGGTGTCGACTATCTACGTTCCTCATTATTTTATAGTCCTCCAAAAGATCATCCCTAAGCCTCCTACGCTCCAGGGACAAAAGTCCCAGCATGTCCAGCCTCTCCTTATAATTCAGACCATCAAGTCCTGGTAGCAGCCTCGTAAATCTCTTCTGCACACTTCCTAGTTTAACTATATCCTTCCTGTAATAGAGTGACCAGAACTGAACACAATATTTCATATGTGGTCTTACCAATGTCTTGACAACTTCAACAAGACATCGCAACTCCTGTATTCAATATTCTGACCAATAAAACCTAGCATGCTGAATGCCTACTTCACCACCCTGTCCACCTGCAACTCCACCTTCAAGGAGCTATGAATCTGTACCACTATATCTCTTTTGTTCTGTAACGCTCCCCATTCCCTACCATTAACTGAGTAGGTCCTGCCCTGATTTGATCTACCAAAATGCATCACCTCACATTTATCCAAATTAAACTCCAGCTGCCATTCATTGGCCCATTGGTCAAGATCCTGTTGCAAACTTATAAAACCTTCTTCACTATCCACTATGCCACCAATCTTGGTGTCATCTGCAAACTTAACCATGCCTCCTACATTCTCATCCAAATCATTAATCTATATAACAAATAACAGTGGACCCAGCACCGATCCCCGAGGCACACCACTGGTCACAGGCCTCCAGTTTGATAAATAACCCTCCACAACCATCCTTTGGCTTCAGTCGCTAAGCCAATTTTATATCCAATTGGCTACCTCACCCTGGATTCCGAGAGATTTAACCTTTTACAACAACCTAACTACCATGCTGTACCTTGTCAAAGGCCTTGCTAAAGTCCATGTAGACAATGTCGACCGCACTGCCCTCATCTAGATTCTAGAATCCATTGTTAAGGATGAGATTTCTAAATTCTTGGAAGTGCAGGGTCAGATTAGGACAAGTCAGCATGGATTTAGTAAGGGGAGGTCTTGCCTGACAAACCTGTTAGAGTTCTTTGAAGGCATAACAAATAGGTTAGACCAAGGAGAGCCAATGGATGTTATCTATCTTGACTTCCAAAAGGCCTTTGATAAGGTGCCTCACGGGAGACTGCGGAGTAAAATAAGGGCCCATGGTATTGGAGGCAAGGTACTAACATGGATTGACGATTGGCTGTCAGGCAGAAGGCAGAGAGTTGGGATAAAAAATTCTTTTTCGGGATAAAAGGTTCTTTTTCGGAATGGCAACTGGTGACGAGTGGTGTCCCGCAGGGTTCAGTGTTGGGGCCACAGCTGTTCTCTTTATATATTAACGATCTAGATGACGGGACTGGGGGCATTCTGGCTAAGTTTGCCGATGATACAAAGATAGGTGGAGGGGCAGGTAGTATGGAGGAGGTGGGGAGGCTGCAGAAAGATTTAGACAGTTTAGGAGAGTGGTCCAAGAAATGGCTGATGAAATTCAACGTGGGCAAGTGCGAGGTCTTGCACTTTGGAAAAAAGAATAGAGGCATGGACTATTTTCTAAACGGTGACAAAATTCATAATGCTGAAGTGCAAAGGGACTTGGGAGTCCTAGTCCAGGATTCTCTAAAGGTAAACTTGCAGGTTGAGTCCGTAATTAAGAAAGCAAATGCAATGTTGTCATTTATCTCAAGAGGCTTGGAATATAAAAGCAGGGATGTACTTCTGAAGCTTTATAAAGCATTAGTTAGGCCCCATTTAGAATACTGTGAGCAATTTTGGGCCCCACACCTCAGGAAGGACATACTGGCACTGGAGCGGGTCCAGCGGAGATTCACATGGATGATCCCAGGAATGGTAGGCCTAACATACGATGAACGTCTGAGGATCCTGGGATTATATTCATTGGAGTTTAGGAGGTTGAGGGGAGATCTAATAGAAACTTACAAGATAATGAATGGCTTAGATAGGGTGGATGTAGACAAGTTGGTTCCATTTGCAGGGGAGACTAGGACCCGGGGGCACAGCCTTAGAATAAAAGGGAGTCACTTTAGAACAGAGATGAGGAGAAATTTCTTCAGCCAGAGAGTGGTGGGTCTGTGGAATTCATTGCCACAGAGGGCGGTGGAGGCCGGGACGTTGAGTGTCTTTAAGACAGAAGTTGATAAATTCTTGATTTCTCGAGGAATTAAGGGCTATGGAGAGAGAGCGGGTAAATGGAGTTGAAATCAGCCATGATTGAATAGTGGAGTGGACTCGATGGGCCGAATGGCCTTACTTCCGCTCCTATGTCTTATGGTCTTATCTACCTTCTTGGTTACCCCATCAAAAAAAAAAAAAATCAAATTCATGAGATGTGACTTTCCCCTTAGAAAGCCATGCTGACTTTCCCTAATTAGCTCTGGCCTGTCTAAATGCCCATAGATCCTGTCCCTCAGAATACCTACTAACAATTTACCCACTGCAGAACTAAGGCTAATCGGTCCGAGGTTCCCAGGGCTTATCCCTACAGCCGTTCTTAAACAAGGGCACAACATTTGCTACCCTCCAATCTACAGACACCTCTCCTATGGCTTTGATGATTCAAAAACTCAGCTAGGGGGCCAGCAATTTCCTCCCTTGCCTTCCACAATGTCCTGGGATACATTTCATCATGTCCTGGAGATTTATCTATCTTGATGCGCTTTAATACCTCCAACACCTCCTGCTCTGTAATAGGCACAGTCCTCCAGACATAACTTTTTATTTCCCCAATTTTCCTAACATTCGAGCCTTTCTCAACAGTAAATACTGACGAGAAATATTCATTTAGGACCGCTCCCATCCCTTGTGCATCCGAACATAGATTACCCTGTTTATCCTAAAGAGGCTTCACCCACTCCCTAGTCACCCTTTACGTATCTGTAAAAGCTCCTGGCCCTGCAGGAGATGTTCTCGTACCATTGTCTGGAGAGGGCCCAGACTAGCGACGGGGAGCCGGACTTAAGAATGCTCACCACCTTAGAGGAAGGGCCCTGGAGGTGGCTGGTGTGGTCGAGGACAGAGCGGTCACCAATTGGGGAGGTTGGCAGAAACTGCAGGTTAGGAACTACCAGGCCTATTTGGAGGACCTGTTAAACGCGAGTTGTTATTGCCTTACTGACGACTCATCCCTCCCACTGACCACATGTCCATTCTCTTGCATGTCCTCCAGCCGATGGCACCGGCCCATCCTGGGTGGACCCCTCTCCAGTCTCCCACGAGAACACCTCGGAGGGGAGCTCCGATGAAGACACGATTGAGGCTTCCCAGCTGTCATCCCCACCCTCCACCAGCACAGATATGCACAACTCGGCAGGAAATGTTTGTGGTCAGGTTTCTGAGGCACAATTTGGTGAGCATCACACAGCATCTGATGTACATCAGATCGAGGCAGGAACCCCCAGGCGAGACAGTAGTCGGAGGTCTGCTGGATCCCAGCCTGATGCAGAGCCTCTGGAACAGGTATATCTGGAGCTGATGGAGGCATTAGGGTGCGGTGAGAATATGGAGGGAGATGTCAGAGATGCTCCAGCAGGTCGATTGGAGGAGTCCCAGCGGCTATGGGCGCTGGAGATGTCGCTGGGAATGCGTGGCACCACTGCTCGGGTGGCGACCGCAGTGGAAAGCCTGGCACTCAACGTCAGCACCACGAGTGAAGGTGTCCAAGGCATCGCACAGTTCGCGGCGGCCATGGTTGAGGGTCTTGGCAGAATGTCCGACTCACTGGGGAATGCTACCCAGTACCAGGCTGACCTTGTGCTGCAGGGCATGAACCACTTTCAGATGGGAATGGCCGAGGCACTGCGGAGCTTGTCCCAGTTGCTGGTGGGCATTGATGAGGCACTGCAGAGCATGGCCCAAATCACGGAGCAGCATCACCGAAGGAGTTGACATCAGGGAGCTGTCAGAGCAAGCTTACCCCCCCCCCCCACCATCCCAAGGTGAACCCAGAGTTCTTTGGGCACTGACCGAGAGGGGGCATTGGGTGCCAAACTGGACATGTCCCATGCAGTGGCGACGGTGCCCACTCCTCTGATGAAGCCATGTCTCAATGTCAGCACACAGGACAGGGCGACATGGCTGTGCATGTGCCGTCGATACGTGCACCAGAGCCCTGCGGCCCCAGCGCACTCCCACCAGAAGCATCGAAGGAAACAGGATGAGGCAAGGAGCTGGCTGCCTCCACCTCAGATGTGCATCCTGGGGAGACACCTAGATGCAGTGGTAGAGCCAGGAAGGCCAAGCACATTGAGGATCATGAGGGCACTTGGTGAGGTGGGGCAGCGCCAGCACTATCGGGAGTGGGGAACTGTATGACACCGGTGTCACATCCAGCACAACCAGTATGATGCCTCTATAACTTCTTCCGCAACGTGGGCTGACCTCCAAACCCTTGTCCCATCTCTCTAGGCCTCTCCCCCTCGCCATAGCACTCACCCACTCACCAGCAGTGCCCCCTCCCCATAGCACTCACCCACTCACCAGCCTCTCCCCCTCCCCATAGCACTCACCCACTCTCCAGCCGTGCGCCCTCCCCATAGCACACACCCACTCACCAGCCCCACCCCCTCCCCATAGCACTCACCCACTCTCCAGCCGCGCCCCCTCCCCATAGCACTCACCCACTCCCCAGCCTCTCCCCCCTCCCATAGCACTCACCCACTCTCCAGCCGCGCCCCCTCCCCATAGCACTCACCCACTCCCCAGCCTCTCCCCCCTCCCATAGCACTCACCCACTCTCCAGCCTCTCCCCCTCCCCATAGCACTCACCCACTCTCCACCCTCTCCCCCCTCCCCATAGCACTCACCCACTCACCAGCCGCGCCCCCTCCCCATAGCACTCACCCACTCTCCAGGCCTCTCCCCCTCCCCATAGCACTCACCCACTCCCCAGCCTCTTCCCCCCTCCCCATAGCACTCACCCACTCTCCAGCCGCGCCCCCTCCCCATAGCACTCACCCACTCCCCAGCCTCTTCCCCCCTCCCCATAGCACTCACCCACTCCCCAGCCTCTCCCCCTCCCCATAGCACTCACCCACTCCCCAGCCGCAACCCTCCCCATAGCACTCACCCACTCCCCAGCCTCTCCCCCTCCCCATAGCACTCACCCACTCCCCAGCCGCGACCCTCCCCATAGCACTCACCCACTCACCAGCCGCGCCCCCTCCCCATAGCACTCACCCACTCTCCAGCCGTGCCCCCTCCCCATAGCACTCACCCACTCACCAGCCGCGCCCCCTCCCCATAGAACTCACCCACTCCCCAGCCTCTCCCCCTCCCCATAGCACTCACCCACTCCCCAGCCGCGACCCTCCCCATAGCACTCACCCACTCTCCAGCCACGACCCTCCCAATAGCACTCACCCACTCTCCAGCCACGCCCCCTCCCCATAGCACTCACCCACTCTCCAGGCTTCTCCCCCTCCCCATAGCACTCACCCACTCTCCAGCCGTGCCCCCTCCCCATAGCACTCACCCACTCTCCAGGCTTCTCCCCCTCCCCATAGCACTCACCCACTCTCCAGCCGTGCCCCCTCCCCATAGCACTCACCCACTCTCCAGGCCTCTCCCCCTCCCCATAGCACTCACCCACTCTCCAGGCCTCTCCCCCTCCCCATAGCACTCACCCACTCTCCAGCCACGCCCCCTCCCCATAGCACTCACCCACTCTCCAGCCGCGCCCCCTCCCCATAGCACTCACCCACTCCCCAGCCGCGACCCCTCCCCATAGCACTCACCCACTCCCCAGCTTCTCCCCCCTCCCCATAGCACTCACCCACTCTCCAGCCGCGCCCCCTCCCCATAGCACTCACCCACTCTCCAGCCATGCCCCCTCCCCATAGCACTCACCCACTCCCCAGCCTCTCCACCTCCCCATAGCACTCACCCACTCTCCAGCCACGCCCCCTCCCCATAGCACTCACCCACTCTCCAGCCGCGCCCCCTCCCCATAGCACTCACCCACTCCCCAGCCTCTCCCCCCTCCCCATAGCACTCACCCACTCTCCAGCCCCGCCCCCTCCCCATAGCACTCACCCACTCTCCAGCCGCGCCCCCTCCCCATAGCACTCACCCACCCTCCAGCCGCGCCCCCTCCCCATAGCACTCACCCACTCCCCAGCCTCTCCCCCCTCCCCATAGCACTCACCCACTCTCCAGCCGCGACCCCTCCCCATAGCACTCACCCACTCTCCAGCCTCCCCCCCCTCCCCATAGCACTCACCCACTCTCCAGCCTCTCCCCCTCCCCAGAGCACTCACCCACTCTCCAGCCTCTCCCCCTCCCCAGAGCACTCACCCACTCTCCAGGCCTCTCCCCCTCCCCATAGCACTCACCCACTCTCCAGCCGTGCCCCCTCCCCATAGCACTCACCCACTCTCCAGCCGCGCCCCCTCCCCATAGCACTCACCCACTCTCCAGCCGTGCCCCCTCCCCATAGCACTCACCCACGCTCCAGCCCCGCCCCCTCCCCATAGCACTCACCCACTCTCCAGGCCTCTCCCCCTCCCCATAGCACTCACCCACTCCCCAGCCTCTCCCCCTCCCCATAGCACTCACCCACTCTCCAGCCATGCCCCCTCCCCATAGCACTCACCCACTCCCCAGCCTCTCCCCCTCCCCATAGCACTCACCCACTCTCCAGCCGTGCCCCCTCCCCATAGCACTCACCCACTCTCCAGCCGTGCCCCCCTCCCCATAGCACTCACCCACTCTCCAGCCGTACCCCCTCCCCATAGCACTCACCCACTCTCCAGCCGTGCCCCCCTCCCCATAGCACTCACCCACTCTCCAGCCGTGCCCCCTCCCCATAGCACTCACCCACTCTCCAGGCCTCTCCCCCTCCCCATAGCACTCACCCACTCTCCAGCCGTGCCCCCTCCCCATAGCACTCACCCACTCTCCAGCCGTGCCCCCTCCCCATAGCACTCACCCACTCTCCAGCCGTGCCCCCCTCCCCATAGCACTCACCCACTCTCCACCCTCTTCCCCCTCCCCATAGCACTCACCCACTCTCCAGCCGTGCCCCCTCCCCATAGCACTCACCCACTCTCCAGCCTCTCCCCCTCCCCATAGCACTCACCCACTCTCCAGCCACGCCCCCTCCCCATAGCACTCACCCACTCCCCAGCCGCGCCCCCTCCCCATAGCACTCACCCACTCTCCAGCCCCGCCCCCTCCCCATAGCACTCACCCACTCTCCAGCCGTGCCCCCTCCCCATAGCACTCACCCACTCTCCAGCCGCGCCCCCTCCCCATAGCACTCACCCACTCCCCAGCCTCTCCCCCTCCCCATAGCACTCACCCGCTCTCCAGCCACGCCCCCTCCCCATAGCACTCACCCACTCTCCAGCCTCTCCCCCCTCCCCATAGCACTCACCCACTCTCCAGCCGCACCCCCCTCCCCATAGCACTCACCCACTCTCCAGCCGCGCCCCCTCCCCATAGCACACACCCACTCTCCAGCCGTGCCCCCTCCCCATAGCACTCACCCACTCTCCAGGCCTCTCCCCCTCCCCATAGCACTCACCCACTCCCCAGCCACGCCCCCCCCATAGCACTCACCCACTCTCCAGCCTCTCCCCCCTCCCCATAGCACTCACCCACTCTCCAGCCTCTCCCCCCTCCCCATAGCACTCACCCACTCTCCAGGCCTCTCCCCCCTCCCCATAGCACTCACCCACTCCCCAGCCACGCCCCCCCCATAGCACTCACCCACTCTCCAGCCTCTCCCCCCTCCCCATAGCACTCACCCACTCTCCAGCCTCTCCCCCCTCCCCATAGCACTCACCCACTCTCCAGGCCTCTCCCCCCTCCCCATAGCACTCACCCACTCTCCAGGCCTCTCTCCCCTCCCCATAGCACTCACCCACTCTCCAGCCTTGGACATGTCCCTGGAGCCCTCTCTCCAGCCATGGACATGTCCCTGGAGCTGTGTCTCACCCCCTGGGTGTTTGGATGTTGGCTGTTGAGTGTGTGGTGTTGCTTCCGATTATTGGGGTGGCAGATCCAGCGCCCCCGGGCTCTTTGGTCATGAGCAAACACGGCTACTCACCTCCTCGACTCCCCATAGAGACCCTTTCGCCAGTTTCACGTTTTTCAGAAGTAGTATTAATTGGCACGCGTGTGACCAACTTACTGGGGTGGCTGATGAATGACTGGAGGCCCTTGGATATGGGGCGCCTCCCGTTATTGTATGGAAATAGGGCTTAAGTAGTGATAATTGGTTTCTCGCCATGTTCCAGCGAGATCCTGATTTTCCCCTATGGGAGCATTGCAAACCGTTTGGTGTCTGGCGCGGTTCTCTGTTTTGGCCGCTCCTGCTATTCGTCTGCCTAGAGGCCAGAAAATCATTTCTTTCATCCTTCTCCCAGGCTCAAACCCACAATTCCCTCTTATTGGAATCACCCTCGACCCTGCACTCACCTTTGAACTGCTGTCAGAATTGCCACCAAATCTTCAACGTGGCGACCACCACAGGACTACGCAAGTATTCCCCAGGGTGAACAGTAGCGGCGACGTTGCCAGTGCCCGAACCCCGACCCTTTACACAAACCCACAAAGCCTCCATCTCTCTACATCAGCCCCGCACCTCACTCGCTGCCTAATTAGTGTAACAAGTTCCCACAAATGTAACAAGTTCAAAAGAGCCAAACCCCCCCAACCTCCACCCCCTTCCTTATCCTAGCTACCTTCCCTCCCGACACAAATGATGAGACTAGCTTGTTCACCCCTCGAAAGAATGACTTTGGCAAAAAGACCAGCCGACACTGGAACAGAAACAAGAACATTGGCAGAATGTTCATTTTTACTGCCTACACCTGACCTGCTAGCCCCATCCAGGAAACCTGATCACCCATAGTTACCCACCCAAAGTGGGTAGCGTGCCTAAATCCTCTGACCGCCAACACCAAATCGGGCCGTGATAAGGAGAAACGGATAGCAGTTAAGGGATACGCAAATGCCAAAATGATAGAACCATAGGATCCCGAAGGAGGGGGCCATTCACCCCACCGAGTCCACATCGACCCACCCCCGTAATCGCATCTAACCATTGGATAGCAAGGGGCAATTTAGCTTGGCCAATCCACCTAACCTGCACATCTTTGGACTGTGGGAGGAAATTGGAACATCCATAGCAAACTCCATACAGATGGTCACTCAAGGCCGGAATTGAACCCGGGTCCCTGGTGCTGTGAGGTAGCAGTTCTGCCGCTCCAGAAGGGGGATCTCTGGAAGGTTCTACTATCATGAAATCCACAGAGGATTACTAAACCGCATTATTCAGACTCTGTTAATGTGTAGAGATCTAGCTTTGTGTACATATCTTACACAACCAATCTCTGTGTATGTTTACCTCTGGGGATGTGGTGATAGCGCTTAAAATGCAAATAACATACACGTCAAGAGGAGCCAGGAAGTGACCAGCAGCAAGTGCAGCTGTTGCTGAATCCCTTGAGTGGACTGGGTGAAAGATTGAGGAGCTTGTGGAAAGCAGCCAGAAATGAAACGGGGCACTTCTGCCACTCCACTGGTGCTCCTCGTCAGCCAGCCAATCCACTCCTGCCCACCAACATGAAAACAATCCAAAGCCAGACCTCAAGGGCATCTGCAGTCTCTCCCAGAGAGAGTCAGTGGGCCTACTAGCAGCCATCACATCCAACACTACAAAAGGAGGAGCGGAGGAAAAGCAAGAGAGTGAATAGTTTAGTCTTGCTTAGTCTAGTCTAGTATAGTTTCCAGTGTGTAAGATTGTGACCGAGGATGTGACAATGGTCCCTAGCAGGGAGATGAAAGGTGAGACGTTGAACAGCAATCCTGACCTGAAGGAGGTTTCAGGGAATATTAGATTCAGTCAAATGAGTTGCACATGGACAACCTGTCCAGTGTGAGGCTTTCCTGTTGGAATTGCCTCAAGAGAAAGGTGGGTGTTGACGGAAGGCTTAGCACCAAGGGCTGTGTCTTCACAGTGGTCAGATTGTTCAGAGCTTTATGAATTTGGAGTATGTGTACTGGAGGGCTCCCCACCCTTCATTTTCCCCATCATGGTGGATCTGGTTGGAAATAGATTTTTAAAAGCTCCTGAGGTCCCGGAAAGAATCACAATAAAAACAGGTAAGCTTTGCTGTTTTTGACAGAAGCTTGTTAAATTCAGTTACATGCCATCCGACGAGGTGTCAGGATGATGCATATCATGTATTTAAAATGTTTCATGAATGAGACAAAAAAAAAAAAAAAAAAATTCCCCCCCCCCCCTTGCCTCCTGTTCTGCAAAATCTTGGGCCCAGGTTCAGTGCCAACATTTCTCTGGAAGGTACCCACACTGGTCCTTCTGCTCAGCTGAAATTACACAGGATGAAGAGGTGGCTGCCCGGAGATCTCCCTCAGGATCAAGAGGTGGCTGCCCGGAGACCTCCCTCAGAATCAAGAGGCAGCTGCCCGGAGACCTCCCTCAGAATGAAGAGGCGGCTGCCGTGAACCCTCCCTCTGAATCAAGAGGCAGCTGCCCGGAGACCTCCCTCAGGATCAAGAGGCGGCTGCCTGGAGACCTCCCTCAGAATGAAGAGGCGGCTGCCGTGAACCCTCCCTCAGGATGAAGAGGCAGCTGCCCGGAGACCTCCCTCAGAATGAAGAGGCAGCTGCCCGGAGACCTCCCTCAGAATGAAGAGGCGGCTGCCGTGAACCC
The DNA here is from genome assembly GCF_047496885.1 of Scyliorhinus torazame. NCBI lineage: Eukaryota > Metazoa > Chordata > Chondrichthyes > Carcharhiniformes > Scyliorhinidae > Scyliorhinus > Scyliorhinus torazame. Next base: position 101,491,012 of record NC_092723.1, on the reverse strand, counting down.
TCCCTCAGGATGAAGAGGCGGCTGCCCGGAGACCTCCCTCAGAATGAAGAGGCGGCTGCCCGGAGACCTCTCTCAGGATGAAGAGGCGGCTGCCCGGAGACCTCCCTCAGAATGAAGAGGCGGCTGCCGTGAACCCTCCCTCAGGATGAAGAGGCGGCTGCCCGGAGACCTCTCCCAGGATCAAGAAAATGGAAGAGGTGGTCGGGGCGGGGGTTCCCCGTCTGGGGGACAGGAGGGTGCGGGAGACGCGGGCACGGGACTGGCCTAAGATAGGAGATGGCTAGTCGGCGGAGTGGGGTGGGTAGCCCCCCAATCCGGCTGATCACGTGGAATGCAAGAGGCCTAAATGGGCCCGTTAAGAGGGCCACGAGTGTTCGCGCACTTAAAGTGACTGAATGCAGACGTGGTCATACTTCAGGAGACACATCTTAAGGTGGCAGATCAGGTCAGGTTAAGGAAGGGATGGGTAGGACAGGTGTTCCATTCAGGGCTGGATGCAAAGAATAGAGGGGTGGCAATACTGGTGGGGAAGCGGGTGTCATTTGAGGCCAAGAACATAGTAGCGGACAATGGAGGCCGATAAGTGATGGTGAGCGGTAGGTTGCAGGGGACGGGGGTAGTATTGGTAAATGTATACGCCCCAAACTGGGACAATGCTGGATTCATGAAATGGATGTTGGGGCGTATTCCGAACTTGGAGGTAGAACATAGAACATAGAACAATACAGCGCAGTACAGGCCCTTCGGCCCACGATGTTGCACCGAAACAAAAGCCATCTAACCTACACTATGCCATTATCATCCATATGTTTATCCAATAAACTTTTAAATGCCCTCAATGTTGGCAAGTTCACTACTGTAGCAGGTAGGGCATTCCACGGCCTCACTACTCTTTGCGTAAAGAACCTACCTCTGACCTCTGTCCTACATCTATTACCCCTCAGTTTAAAGTTATGTCCCCTCGTGCCAGCCATATCCATCCGCGGGAGAAGGCTCTCACTGTCCACCCTATCCAACCCCCTGATCATTTTGTATGCCTCTATTAAGTCTCCTCTTAACCTTCTTCTCTCCAACGAAAACAACCTCAAGTCCGTCAGCCTTTCCTCATAAGATTTTCCCTCCATACCAGGCAACATCCTGGTAAATCTCCTCTGCACCCGCTCCAAAGCCTCCACGTCCTTCCTATAATGCGGTGACCAGAACTGTACGCAATACTCCAAATGCGGCCGGACCAGAGTTCTGTACAGCTGCAACATGACCTCCCGACTCCGGAACTCAATCCCTCTACCAATAAAGGCCAACACTCCATAGGCCTTCTTCACAACCCTATCAACCTGGGTGGCAACTTTCAGGGATCTATGTACATGGACACCTAGATCCCTCTGCTCAGCCACACTTTCAAGAACTTTACCATTAGCCAAATATTCCGCATTCCTGTTATTCCTTCCAAAGTGAATCACCTCACACTTCTCTACATTAAACTCCATTTGCCACCTCTCAGCCCAGCTCTGCAGCTTATCTATATCCCTCTGTAACCTGCTACATCCTTCCACACTATCGACAACACCACCGACTTTAGTATCATCTGCAAATTTACTCACCCACCCTTCTGTGCCTTCCTCTAGGTCATTGATAAAAATGACAAACAGCAACGGCCCCAGAACAGATCCTTGTGGTACTCCACTTGTGACTGTACTCCATTCTGAACATTTCCCATCAACCACCACCCTCTGTCTTCTTTCAGCTAGCCAATTTCTGATCCACATCTCTAAATCACCCTTAATCCCCAGCCTCCGTATTTTTTGCAATAGCCTACCGTGGGGAACCTTATCAAACGCTTTGCTGAAATCCATATACACCACATCAACTGCTCTACCCTCGTCTACCTGTTCAGTCACCTTCTCAAAGAACTCAATAAGGTTTGTGAGGCATGACCTACCCTTCACAAAGCCATGCTGACTATCCCTGATCATATCATTCCTATCTAGATGATTATAAATCTTGTCCCTTATAATCCCCTCCAAGACTTTACCCACTACAGACGTGAGGCTCACCGGTCTATAGTTGCCGGGGTTGTCTCTGCTCCCCTTTTTGAACAAAGGGACCACATTTGCTGTCCTCCAGTCCTCTGGCACTATTCCTGTAGCCAATGATGACATAAAAATCAAAGCCAAAGGTCCAGCAATCTCTTCCCTGGCCTCCCATAGAATCCTAGGATAAATCCCATCAGGTCCCGGGGACTTATCTATTTTCAGCCTGTCCAGAATTGCCAACACCTCTTCCCTACGTACCTCAATGCCATCTATTCTATTAGCCTGGGGCTCAGCATTCTCCTCCACAACATTATCTTTTTCCTGAGTGAATACTGACGAAAAATATTCATTTAGTATCTCGCCTATCTCTTCAGACTCCACACACAATTTCCCATCCCTGTCCTTGACTGGTCCTACTCTTTCCCTAGTCATTCGCTTATTCCTGACATACCTATAGAAAGCTTTTGGGTTTTCCTTGATCCTTCCTGCCAAATACTTCTCATGTCCCCTCCTTGCTCGTCTTAGCTCTCTCTTTAGATCCTTCCTCGCTACCTTGTAACTATCCATCGCCCCAACCGAAACTTCACACTTCATCTTCACATAGGCCTCCTTCTTCCTCTTAACAAGAGATTCCACTTCCCTGGTAAACCACGGTTCCCTCGCTCGACGCCTTCCTCCCTGTCTGACCGGTACATACTTATCAAAGTAGGGAGCTTGATAATGGGTGGGGATTTTAATACGGTGCTGGACCCAGCATTAGATCGCTCCAGATCTAGGACGGGGAAGAGGCTCCCATGTACATAAGGCCTCCTCCCGGATAGATTCTTTTGTTCTGGGCAGGGCATTGATCAAGAAAGGGGAGGGAACGGAGTATTCGGCCATATCCATTTCAGACCACGCCCCGCATTGGGTGGGGCTAGAGCTGGGGGAGGAGAGGGACCAACGCCCGTTGTGGAGGTTGGATGTGGGACTGCTGGCAGACGAGGAAGTGTGCGGGAGGGTGTGGGGGTGCATCGAAAGGTATCTGGAGGCCAACGACAACGGGGAGGTGCAGGTGGGAGTAGTATGGGAGGTGCTGAAGGCGGTGGTCAGGGGAGAGTTAATCTCCATCAGAGCTCATAGGGTGAATAGAGGGCAGGGAAAGGGAGAGGTGAGTGGAGGAGATTTTAAGGGTGGACAGGAGATATGCAGAGACCCCTGATGAGGGACTACTCAGGGAGAGACAAAGTCTCCAGACGGAGTTTGACCTGTTGACCCCGGGGAAGGCAGAGGCACAGTGGAGGAAGGCACAGGGGGCGATGTATGAATATGGGGAGAAGGCGAGTCGGATGCTGGCACATCAGCTCCGTAAGAGGATGGCAGCAAGGGAAATAGGTGGAGTCAAGGATGGCAGGGGAACTACGGTGCGGAGTGCGGTGAAAGTGAATGAGGCATTCAAGGCCATTTACGAGGAGCTGTATAGGTCCCAGCCCCCAGGGGGAAAAGAGGGGATGCAACGATTCTTGGACCAACTGAGGTTCCAGAGGGTGGAGGAGCAGGTGGTTGCTGGTTTGGGGGTGCCAATTGGGGTGGAGGAGCTGGTTAAAGGACTGGGGTGCATGCAGGCAGGGAAGGCCCCGGGGCCGGATGGGTTCCCGGTGGAGTTCTATAGTAAGTATGTAGACCTGTTAGCCCCGTTGCTGGTAAGGACCTTCAATGAAGCAAGGGAGGGGGGACCCTGCCCCCGACAATGTCGGAGGCGATGATCTCTTTGATCCTGAAGCGGGATAAGGACCCACTGCAATGCGGGTCGTATAGACCGATCTCGCTCCTCAACGTAGATGCTAAGTTGTTGGCAAAAACGTTGGCTACGAGGATTGAGGGCTGTGTCCCGGGGGTGATTCACGAGGACCAGACGGGATTCGTAAAGGGTAGGCAGCTAAATACCAATTTGCGAAGGCTCCTAAATGTGATAATGATGCCATCGGTGGAGGGAGAGGCGGAGTTAGTGGCAGCTATGGACGCGGAGAAGGCCTTTGACCGAGTAGAATGGGAATATCTTTGGGAAGTGTTGCGGAGGTTTGGGTTTGGAGAGGGGTTTATCAGTTGGGTTAAACTCCTATATAGAGCCCCGGTGGAGAGTGTGGTTACGAATCGGCGGAGGTCAGACTATTTTCGGCTGTATCGAGGGACGAGGCAGGGGTGCCCCCTGCCCCCCTTGTTGTTTGCACTAGCAATTGAACCTTTGGCCATGGCATTAAGGGAGTCTGGGAAATGGAGGGGGGTGGTCCGAGGGGGAGAGGAGCATAGAGTGTCGCTGTATGCAGACAACCTGTTGCTGTATGTGGCGGACCCAGTGGAGAGGATGGTGGAGGTCATGCAGATCCTAAGGGAGTTTGGGGACTTCTCGGGCTAGAAGCTCAATGTAGGGAAGAGCGAGCTCTTTGTGGTGCATCCGGGGGATCAGGGAAGAGGGATAGATGAACTCTCGCTGAGGAGGGCGGAAAGGAGCTTTCAGTACTTGGGGATCCAAATAGCTAGAAGTTGGGGGGCCCTGCATAAACTTAATTTGACGCGGCTGGTGGAGCAGATGAAGGAGGACTTCAAACGATGGGACATGTTGCCACTCGCTAGCAGGCAGAGTACAGTCGATTAAAATGATGGTCCTCCCGAGGTTTCTTTTTGTATTTCAATGCCTTCCAATTGTGATCACCAAGGCCTTTTTTTTTTTTTTTTTTAAAGAGGGTAGGCAGGAGCATTATGGGCGAGTAAGACCCCGAGGGTAAGGAGGGGGTTCCTGGAGCGAAGTAGGGATAGAGGAGGGCTGGCGTTGCCGAATCTGGGTGGCTACTACGGGGCAGCCAATGTGGCGATGATCTGTAAGTGGGTGATGGAGGGGGAGGGGGCGGCATGGAAGAGGTTGGAGATGGCGTCCTGCAAAGGAACGAGCCCGAGGGCACTGGTGACGGCACCGCTGCCGCTCTCGCCGACAAGGTACACCACGAGTCCGGTGGTGGTGGCAACGCTAAAGATCTGGGGGCAGTGGAGACGGCACAGGGATGCGACGGGAGCCTCGGTGTGGTCCCCGATCAGAGACAACCATCGGTTTGTCCCGGGAAGGATGGACGGGAGGTTTCAGAGCTGGCAGACCTGTTCATTGATGGGATGTTTGCGAGCTTAGGGGCGCTGGAGGAGAAGCAGGAAACGCATTCAGGTACATGCAAGTAAGGGCGTTTGTGAGGCAGCAGGTGAGGGAATTCCCACTGCTCCCGGCACAGGGGATTCAAGACAGGATGATTTCGGGCGTATGGGTCGGAGAGGGCAAGGTGTCGGCGATGTACCAGGAGATGAAAGAAGAGGGGAAGGCTTTGGTAGAGGAGCTGAAGGGTAAATGGGAAGAGGAGCTGGGGGAGGAGATTGAGGAGGGGCTGTGGGCTGATGCCCTAAGTAGGGTTAATTCCTCTTCGTGTGCCAGGCTTAGCCTGATACAGTTTAAGGTAGTTCACAGAGCGCACATGACGGGGGCGAGGCTGAGTAGGTTCTTTGGGGTGGAGGACAGATGTGGGAGGTGCTCAGGAAGCCCGGCGAACCATGTCCATATGTTTTGTCATGCCCAGCACTGGAGGGGAGTTGCGAGAACAGTATCTAAGGTGGTGAAAGTCCGGGTCAAGCCAAGCTGGGGGCTAGCAATATTTGGAGTAGCGGATGAGCCGGGAGTGCAGGAGGCAAAAGGGGCCGATATTCTGGCCTTTGCGTCCCTAGTAGCCCGGCGAATGATCTTGTTAATGTGGAAAGAGGCGAAGCCCCCCAGCGAGGAAGCCTGGATAAATGATATGGCAGGGTTTATCAAGTTGGAGGGGATAAAGTTTGCCTTGAGGGTCTGCGCAGGGGTTCTACAGGCGGTGGCAGCCGTTCCTAGACTATCTTGCGGAGCATTAGATGAAGGTCAGACAGCAGCAGCAGCCCAAGAGGGGGAGAGGAGGGGGATATCTTTCTTGGGGGGGAGGGGGGGGGAAAAAGAGAAAGGTTTTTTTTTCTGGGGGGCATTTGAGCAAGAAAATACATGAATGATCCGGAAAACTGATATGTACGGGAGGAATCCAATGTACAAAGTTCTGTATCATATTGACTTGCCATGTTCATGTCTTGCTATGCGAGCTTTCTTTCTTTTGTGTTACGGGGGGGTGGGTTCTGTTTGTATGGTTGAAAATTTGGTCAAAAATTCTTAATAAACATTTTTAAAAAAAAATAATCTTTTGAAACTGCGATCCAATGTAGTCTGCTCAGAGGCATTCATACACCCCTCAAATCAAAAAGGTCCAATACCACCACCGTTTATCTTCAAAAACCTGTGTGGGCACCTCCCAACAACCCAATACTTCCACCAGCTCTGCAGATAACAGAAAACACCTCCCCGGGAGACCACCGCAGGGGATTACCCTGAAATAAGGTGATTGACATGTCCCTTGTCCAGGTAAATGCTTCTCCCGTTGGGTGCAGAGGACTTGCAGGTTGGGCACCAAATGAAGTGTTTGACATGTCTGACAGACATCACTATTGGCCCACTCTTCCATGCACAAAACATGCCTCTGCTATCACCCTAATGAAGCAGTTATTACAGGCCTGGTTGGCTGCTAGGTTTAGCCACTCTAGGCTCCTGTACCACCAAAATGACTGGTGCTACGGAATCCAAACTTTGCATCCCATATCTTTGGATGCCGCCCCCCCCCCCCCCCCCCCCCACCCCCCCACCCCACCCCACCCCGAATTGTGCGTCTACTTTGTATTAAAACCATCTACCTTTAAAGGCCTCCCATGATCCAATTATTCTTTTGCCTCCCAATTTTTGATTCAGATGTGTCTGGGCTAGATCCCTTTCCAACTCGCTGAAGTCAAGTCTTTGTTTTTACCCTTGATTGCCCCAATCCTTTGCCAAAAGGATTCTGAAAAGGTTAGTCCATCATAATACTCCCATCTGTCTCTCCATGCTAAACGTGAAGAAAACCAAGATAAGCTGACACAATGAGCGGAAAATTATTCACCCCTAGTTACCAAACCTGTGCCGGAACGAGCACACGTGGTGTTACAGTCAAAAAAAAAAAAAGAGGGGGAGAAACATGGGTACAATATAAAATTAGGAAAAATATCATTCGATTTGCAAATCATGCTCAAAAGAAAATTGCTGAGTTTAACATTAAAGCCTTCATCAATTATCCCTCATCCAAAGTGCCTGGATAGCAACAAGGCTTAAATGAGAAGAGTGGAGCATTAAATAATCCACACGGACACTACAATCCTGCTTCCCCACAAGTGAAAAAGCCCATCACACAAAATATTGGAAAGACTGAGCAGGTGGCAATGTGTACACCGATATGGGAAATCCAGTATTTTCTGGCTTGGCTGCACTTCCCACTTTTAAATTACTCATTATTAATTTACACAAGATACACAAAATACAAACTTAGCAACCGGTTCCAGCAGACCAGCAGCAGACTTGTAAACGTGTCACTGTAGTCGCACTCTTGCCTCAGCTGAAGGTTGGTTCAAAGTCCACCCCAGAAACTCGAAACATAAATCTAGGCTGACACCTCAGCCCGGTAAATGGGGTGGGGGCAAGTGGTGGTGCTGCACTGTCAGAGACAACGTTAAACTGAAGCCCCTTCAGCTCCCTCATTGTGATCCCACGGTACCATTTCAAAACTTCCTGGTCAACATTTAAAAATCACAATAGCTCACTGCCAAAAAAAAGTAAAAAAAGAGGAAACCTTCTTTAGATCTGCTTTTACCGGTGGATTAAATAGCATTTGGACCACAAACCCGATCCAAGATTAACAATGCAGCAGCTGAACATAGAACATATTTACATATCGGGTTCATCCAGTACACACTGTACTTAATTGAAGAATTGGCCACGCAGTACAAAACGGGCGTTTGTTCTGACCTCTGACCCTCGATGGAGTGTGGACGTGGTAATGTTCGTACTTGCATGGTGCCAGAGTATGTCAGACATCCTCAAAGCCGTGAACCACTTGGGTGAGTGTATTGGTCAGAGCAGGTTGGACCGAGGCACCATGTCCAGTCGATCAATTTGACGGGAGACTGCATTTTCAATAGAAACAAGTGCCTTTTCCTGTCGCTCTTGCACTCGTTTCTCCTCCCCACCCAATCTTTTTGAACACATGAAAGTGCACACAAAAATGGAACCAGTGAAGGAAGAAATATCTGGCACGTATAAAAACGACAATAAATCAATGTACACTTCACAACATGATACAAAAACCTGAGTGTTCAAATTTATTCAATAGTTACCGGAGAATCTAATTCATGTGTGACCTGATGTGTTATGTACTCTGGGATAACACAGGCTGCAACTGGATGCAGCTTTGACCAAAACATACTCCAGACCTTGAAGTTAGTTCAATCTGATTTATTGAACCAGTAGCACAGTTCTCTAGGAGTTCGACTCTCTGCTATCCTAAGTGTGGTTATGCTGTCTGACTGAACCAGACTAGCTCTTAGCCACGTGCTGGAGGTGTGCTACTGTACATACACCCCAACTCACTCTGTAGATGTTCATCAGTGGAAAGAGGCGGAGTGTGAATGCCTCATGCCTTTAATAGTGAGATACCACCCCTGAGTGTCCTGCCTGCTCATTGGTCATGTCCTGTTCTCTGTGTTCATTAGCTGCCTGTCTGTATATTATTATGTGCATGTTTGCATATCATGACATGACCAATTACCAGTTAGTTGAGAGCATGATCAACCCCCATTGCTAGAGGATCTGAATGATGCACCATGTTAGTGACGGATAATGTTGGTACTTTTTCAGAATGCAATCACCAAAAGGAGAACAGGAAATAGTCACATCAGCCAGTTACCAACTCGCCCTGCCATTTTTGTGTTTGTAAATGTGTAACAGGGAAATGCACACAGACTATGTACAGCAGGTCATCATTGCAGTAGAAAAGGTATGGTACATAAAAGGGTTAAGATCATAAAGAGAAGTAGGCCATTTGGCCCATCGAGTCTGCACCGCCATTCACTGAGATAATGACTGATCTGATAACCACTTTCTCACCTAATCCCCATAACCCTCGATTTCCTTACGGATTCAAAATCCGTCCATTTAAGCCTGGAACATACTTAACCCCCACTCTCTGTAGCCCTCTGTAGTAAAGAATTCCACAGATTCACTACCCTCTGAGAAAAGAAATTCCTGGATTATGCCCTCTGGTGCAGACTCTCTCACAAGAGAAACATCCTCTCAGCATTTACACTGTCAAGTCCGCTGACGATCCGATTTGTCTCAATAAGGTCACCTCTCATTCTTCCAAACTCCAATAACACAGGCCCAATCTACTCACCCTCTCCTCATCAGAAAATCCCCCCATATCCAAGATCAAACCAGTGAACCTTCTCAGGACTGCCTCCAATGTCAGCATATTTTTCCTTAGACAAGGGAATCAAAGCCGTCAATGTAGGACTGAATACAGTAGCGCCTGTAGTAACCTAGCAAGGCCTAGATTTAGGCCTGATTAAAATTGGAGTATTTTAAATTGAAGAATTCGCAGATTAAATTGGATATCCTAAATTAAAGAATTGAGCATTTTAAAATCAAACTGCAGTCAAACTTCAGGAAGGCTGTTGGAATTCAAACTTGACCAAAGTCAAATACACAAAACTGCCAGAACATGTCTGGGCCTGTCCATTCAATCACCTATCAAAGATCATCGCATTCTACCGAGACGCAGCAGGAGATCATCGTACCCCACTGAAATTGTCCGTAGCCCAGATCGAGCCAGACTTTCCATCACCCAGAGTTACCTTATATGGGAACAGGTCATGTGCAGAGATGGGACACCTGGGGCGGGCTGAGGTGGCCTGTCAAAACGGCCATCAACCAGACATTTAGCTGCTGGGATGCCCTCCTGAGCCTCATTGGCCGGAAGCCAGAGGAGTTTCTGGAAAAGCGGGGAGGTGTGTGTGTGAGGTGACTTTGACCAGAAGGAAGAAAGAAAGCAAGGAAGAGTCAGCCAGTGAGAACACACCTTTGTGAAAACGGGCCGGAGGAATTCCACCAATCAGATCCACAGCCTAGCAAGCCATCTTTGCGAGTAGTATACTTGAATCTGGGGTATCCTCTTGTTTTATGTGGGTAATACAAGGGTTAAATGTGTTAATAAATATTGTTGAATTTTAAACTAGTGTTTGTGGTCTGTTTCCTCGGAAATAAAGACACCCTAGGTAAAACCTTTGAATAAGTGAACTGGTCGAAAGTACCTTAAATTTTACAGGTACAACACACCCAGGTTTTACAGGTACAACATGCCCACACTGATGCAAGAAGACACATGACCCAGCCTCAAGTCCGAGAGATGGACACAGTTGGGGCCTAGAATGGGGCCAGCTCCATATCTGTACCCCTTTTTCTTAAAATTTCGAGTACCCAATTTTTTCCCCAATTAAGGGGCAATTTGGCATGGTCAATCCACCTATCCTGCACATCTTTGGGTTGTGGGAGTGAAACCCACGCAAACACGGGGAGAATGTGCAAAGCCCACATGGACAGTGACCCAGAGCCAGGATTGAACCAGGGTCCTCGGCGCTGTGAGGCAGCAGTGCTACCCACTGCACCACCGTGATGCCCACATATCTGTACCCTTAACTGTATTAACAAATAGCTATGCACAGATTTGTTGCTCACATAGTCCAGACTGGAGGCCTACTTCATGGCGCCTGAAGCTGGATTGTTCATCCATCACCAATAGACAGGATTTTTTTTAGGGACAAAGAATGTGTAAACCCAAGAAATAAATGCCTTTTTAATTAACAGGAGAACCTCAAACCACAAAGCTGCAGCAATGTTTTTCAAAGTTCACCTGTAAATGCAACAGATCACTGGTTAATTCTGGTCTCAAAAAAACATCAGGAGCGTGATGTAATGGCCGCATTGCCCTGGAGCATGAACGTGACACAGCCGTTCATTGGAGAGGCCAAAATAGAGAACTGCGCCTGGCGCCGATCCGTTTGCGACCTAATCGGCCTGCTCCATTGGCAAAGTCATGCTAGCGTGGCAAGAAACCAATAATTACCCGCCCCCCGCCCCCCCCCCCCCCCCCCCACCCCACCCCACCCCATCTAAAGGCCTCCCTAGAAAGTAGTCACGTGGGCGCCGATTAGTACACATTGGAGCTGGGCAGGATGCTGTTGCAGGGGCCCTGTGGAGGTAAGTAGCCATCTTCGCTCCCAGGCAATCGTCTCAGCGCTCTTGGCTCTGCCATGCCACCCCCTGGATCATGTATCTATTGTGACACACCCAAGAGAGTGGCAGTCTGCAGGCAAGGCCTGGCCTGGACTTCAGCCTCAGCCGGATTTAAAAACTGCCTCCCTATCTGCTTGCTTGGAGGACTACTGTTGCTGTCACTTGGACCTGGGAGTCTGCTTGCTGCCGCCTCTTTATTTCTGTTGCCTGAAGTGAGGAAAGGAAGGAAGAGGAAAGGGTTTTGGCTGTTTCACCAGAGTGACTTGCTGAAGGTATGCAGTCCGTTTTGCAGATTGCTGGTGCTTTTATCTGTACTGCTGCCTATTCAGTGTTCCATGTCTGGAGCATGTGTTGCAGTTACTGCCTCTTTCTCGATGGCAAGGGGGAAGGAGAAAATCAGGTGCCGGTGCTTTGGAAAGAAGGGTGGCGCCCTGATTCAACTGCGCAACTTGCTGGAGGTTTGAAGTGCTGTTTTGCCATTTGCTGGTGCTTTTATTTAAACTGATAACTATTTGTCTGTAAGCAGAATGTTGTTCCTGCCTCTTCTGCTTCTGTGGCCTGGACGATGTTGGCAGCTTTAGTGTGATGAGGACTGTTTTTTTTCAGGTTTGGAGGCTGTTTAAATTGCTGGTGCCTTTTGTACTATTGCATGTTGTTTAATGTTCAGAGGTTATATGCTTGATACTGGATTGTTGCTGTTTCTGGTTTAATGTCTGGGACTTGTTTGCTGCAGCCCCTTTTACTTCTGAGGTCTAGAGCAAGAAAAGTGAGTAAGATGACCTACTGCCAGTGCTTTGGAGGGGAAGTGGGTGCGCTCACTCTCTTGTGCTGTTGTCTGGCAGGGGCGGGGGGGGGGGGGGGTTGTTGTATTGTTGGTGGTCTGTTAGCTGAAGTCCCTTTAGTCGGCGGTCTTGAATCCGGAAAGGGGTGTTCACTCACTCTTTGCGGCTGGGAGCTGTGGAGAGAGAGAGGACGAGTTGGCTCAGATGCTGGTAGCTTTGTTATACTATTGACTGTTTAAACCAGCCTGCTACTCCAACAATTGCCTGGGGCTTTATGTCCCTGCTTTCATAGATCATACATCATAGAATTTACAGTGCAGGCCATTCGGCCCATCGAGTCTGCACCGGCTCTTGGAAAGAACACCCTACCCAAGCCCACACCTCCACCCTATCCCCGTAACCCAGTAACCCCATCCGACACAAAGGGCAATATTGGACAGCAAGGGCAATTTAGCATGGCCAATCCACCTAACCTGCGCATCTTTGGACTGTGGGAGATAACCGGAGCACGCAGAGAAAACCCACGCACATATGGGGAGAACGTGCAGACTGCACACAGACAGTGACCCAAGCTGGGAATTGAACCTGGGACCCTGGAGCTGTGAAGCAATTGTGCTAACCACTATGCTACCGTGCTGCCCTATGTCCCTGCTTTCTTTGACCTGGAATGGGGCAAGGAGAGGTTTTGGCTGGCCGACTACCGGACTGAAAATGGAGGAGGTTTTGCTCTTGCAGTTTGTTGACACCTTGCTGAAACAGTTTCTTTCTTGACTTACGTCTTGAACTCTTGTATATGGAAATGTGACCAGAAGTGGAGGCCAGCAGCCCGGAGGTTGTGGCCTACTGGTGTGTTAGTGGCTATCTGCTGCTCTTGGTTTGAAAGCAGTGCAGGTTGCTGGTGTTGTTTTTGCTTCCCTTTTGTACGGTTGTTAGTTTGTGTGTTTAAACTGGTGGGGAATTGTATGCTTGACGTTCTGCGATTTCTGTGTTTGCTTTGTATATTGACTGGACCTTTGTACGATAAACCGGTTCTTGGACTGAACTGTGCCCTCTAGGGAGGGGCATTTTTGCGCTCCCTTCCGCTGTGCCCAAGGGGGCAGGGATGTACTGGCTTAGATGCTGGTGGTTTTGTTCCTTGTTAATTGGTTATTGCTTTTTTTTGTTTATGCTGTATAGTGGGTAATTTGTGTATCTCTTTGTTTTGTGTGTCATGGCACTGTTAAACTAAAATATACCCAAGTGGATTCCTGCAGGTAGGTGTGCCATGTAGCATGTGGGAATTATTGCCCAGCATCCCCAGACCGTGATGCCTGGACACTGCGCCTGAGCACTGCAAGCAGCAACACCACGGATGCAGTGGTCAACATCCGAACACCTAGGTGCGTCATCTGTCATTATCCTTTGCCTCGTTTAGCAAAGAGTCCCTTAAATTTCAGATTGGGCCAACTGACGAGACGAACCAGAGTACGAGTCAGAGTCAAGACACCTGTACACTCCCTCTCCATGTCTCCATACACAGAGGGCCAGTACAAGGTTTCCTTTGTCCTTTCCCTTGTGCTTCCAGCCCTGGGTGTAATACTTTTTCAGGGAGGTGGGATGACTAATTGCCTGTAGGGAGGCTTAAGAGTTAGAATTAGATGACGGTACTGAATAATCATGACGTTAAGTGTCCTCCTCACCGTCTGCCTGGTCACTTGGTTCCTTACTGTGGACAGGATGTTGTATCATCTCATGCTGACAGTGAGAAGAGGCTTTTTTGAGAGTAGTTACGATTGGAAGTGAAGTTCTGAAATTATTGCTGAGAAAAGAGTAGGGCAAGGAATTCCTTCTCGGTCTGGGTGGGGTTACAAGACATTGTACTTCAGTGTTGATGTTGAACGCACACACCCTAGAGAGAGAGACAAACCAAGAGAGACAGACACCAATTAAGTCAGTGAGGGTGCCACCCAAGTCCAGAAAGTTGTCCTGTTAGGTAATTTGGACATTCTAAATTCTCCCTCGGTGTACACGAACATGGTCCGTAATGTGGCAACTAGGGTCTTTTCACAGTAACTGCATTGCCATGTAAGCCTACTTGTGACAATAAAGATTATTATTGTTATTGTTATTAAACACACCTTTTGGCCAGGAATTCGCAGCATAATACTGTACAGACTCAAAGTTTTCATTAGTGGTGTTGAACACATGTCTGTCCAATATTGTTCTCCGGCATGTATATCTGTTCGAATTTCCCCCGGGTCCTCTTTGATCTCCGCTCCTTGAAAGAAGAGGATTTAAATTTTGTGACTGCCTCAGGGCCCAGTAGGGGTTTATTCAACAATCTCAGCAGCTCGTCAGTGATGGGCAACCTAGGCTGGTGAGTGGGCCACACAGGTGGCGCTCCTTCGTCTCAGTGGGCCGCAAGATTGAAAATCAGGCTGGTTTACTAACTATGACACTTTTACATTTTTATTGGTCTTGGGAGGGAGCGCATGACTTTCATGTTCAATGTTGTGTGCAATCAGTATGTGCCTCACTTCAGTCATACCAGAAAGAAAAAAAAACCCGACATGGATGGAAATCAGTGAAATCTGACAATCTTGCGTGTGGGCAAAGTCAACAAAATGTCTTGTGGGCCACAGTCACGCGGTGGCTCCTGGGCCACACGTCTACCCGTGCCGGGAGGGGGCAATTTCCCATGTCCACGTCATCCCAACGTACACTAAGCACCACCAGCCCACTTCTCCCACCCACCATTTATCATAGAATTTACAGTGCAGAAGGAGGCCATTCAGCCCATCGAGTCTGCACCGGCTCTTGGAAAGAGCACCCTACTTAACCCCACACCTATCGCCGTAACCCAGTAACCCCATGTAACCCAAGGGCAATTTAGCATGGCCACTCCACCTAACCTGCACATCTTTGGACTGTGGGAGGAAACCCACACAGACACAGGGAGAACGTTCAGACTCCGCACAGACAATGACCCAAGCGGGAATCGAACCTTTGACCCTGGTGCTGTGAAGCCATAGTGCTAACCACTATGCTACCGTGCTGCCCAGTGAAAGCAATTCCAAATGTCTCAAATTCTTTGGGTTTATGAATAGAGATTAACCAAAATAAGGCAGCTACTGCTGTAAGGGGCCTTGGCCTGGCTTCAGCCGATGATACTGCCCTTGGAAGAATAACCCCCAGAACATGTATGCCCTGAATTTCTGAAGTGGCCTAGTTTGGAGGTCCAGCGACACGACGAGTTGATAAAGTTAACGGAGCCTTTAATACACTAAACAGCAAGCCTCCAGCCTCTGGACCCGAACTGGGGCTGGAGGATGAGACTTGCCACTTTTATACAGATGCCCAGAGGAGAGGAGCCACAGGCGGAGCCAGCCTGGACAAGCCCAGGCATGTATGATACAGTACAGTCCAGACAATACAATCACGTGGTTTACCACATTCATTCCCTGTATTAAAAAAAAGTCCGGCGGGGGTGAAGTAGACTTAAAGGTCCAGCCTGTCAGGGGCCTTGACCTTCCGCCATGATCGCCTCAGTCCCGGCTGTGGTGTTGGCGCCGGCGTCTAGGCCTGCGTGTCCGGGAGCATGCGGTCATCAGCTTCTTCACCCAGATGTTGAGTTGGCGAAAATGGGGGCGGTGTACAGGCGGAGGTGGTGATATTTGTCGTCGGTGGGCTTGCGGGTGTCAGTTCGCGAGGGAAATGGGCAGCGGTGGTGGAAGACGGGTTAGAGTGGGGGGTGGTGGTGGTGGTCATGGTCTCTGGGTAGCCTGCAGAAGCCAAATCCCGAAGGGAGACCATGTCCTGCTGCCCGCCCTGGTGCACCACGAAGGCGTATTGGAGGTTTGCATGGAGCAGCTGGACCTTCGGGGGGGGGGGGGGGGGGGTTTATGGCTCTTCGCATGCTGCCGGAGAAGGACGGGCCCTGGGACTGTCAGCCAGGATGGGAGCGAGACCCTGGAGGTGGAATTCCTGGGGAAGGTGAACAGACGTTCATTTGGGGGGGGGGTCACGTTAGTAGCTGTACATAGGAGCGACCAGATGGAGTGGAGCGCATCGGGGAGGTCCTCCTGCCAGCAGGAGACTGGGAGATTCTTCGACCATAGGGCCAGAAGGATGGCCTTCCAGACCGTCGTGTTCTCCCTCTCCACCGGTCCGTTTCCCCGGAGGTTATAGCTGGTCGTCCTGCTGGAGGCGATGCCTTTGCTGAGCAGGAACTGACGCAACTCGTTCATAAAAAGGAGGAACCCCGATCGCTGTGGATGTAGGCAGGGAACCCGAACAGGGTGAAAAGTCTGTGCAGGGCCTTGATGACAGTGGCAGACGTCATGTCAGGGCAGGGGATAGCGAAGGGGAATCTGGAGTACTCATCAACCATGTTCAGGAAGTACACGTTATGGTCAGTGGAGGGGAGGGGCACTTTGAAGTCCATGCTGAGGCACTCAAAGGGGCGGGAGGCCTATACCAGGTGCGCTCTGTCTGGCCGATAGACGTGCGGTTTGCACTCCGCGTAGATCTGGCAGTCCCTGGTCATGGACCTGACCTCCTCGATGGAGTAAGGCAGGTTGCGAGCCACGATGAAATGGAAAAAACTGGTGACCCCCGGGTGACAGAGGGCATTGTGGAGGGCCCGGAGTCGGTCTACTTGTGCGCTGGCACATGTACCGTGGGAGGGGGCATCTGGAGGCTCATTGGGCTTCCCAGGACGATACAAGATATCGTAATTGTAGGTGGAGAGCTCTATCCTCCACCTCCGAATCTTGTCATTCTTAATCTTGCCCCTTGTGCGTTATTGAACATGAAGGCAACCAACCGTTGGTCAGTGAGGAGAGTGAATCGCCGGCCGGCCAGGTAATGCCTCCAGTGTCTCTCAGCTTCTACGATGGACTGGGCCTTCTTTTCGGCAGAGGAGTATAGAGTTTCGGAGGCATGGAAGGTACAGGAGAAGAAAGCCACGGGTCTGCCCGCCTGGTTGAGTGTGGCGGTCAGAGCAAAGTCCGATGCATTGCTTTCCACTTGAAATGGTTTGGACTCATCCACAGCGTGCATTGCGGCTTTGGCAATGTCTGCTTTAATGTGGTTGAAGGCCAGGCGGGCCTCAGCAGTCAGGGAAAAAGTGGTAGATTTGATCAGTGGGCGGGCCCGCATAATTGGGGACCCACTGGGCATAGTAAGAGAAGAATCCCAGGCAGCTCTTCAGGGCCTTGGGGCAGTGGGGGAAAAAAAAGAGTTCCAGGAGGGGGCGCATGCGGTTGGGGTCGGGCCCTAGGACTCAAGTGTTCCATGACGTAACTAAGGATAGCCAGGCGTGTCGTGCGGAAGACGCATTTCTCTTGATTGTAAGTGAGGTTCAGGAGTTTCGCGGTGTGGAGGAAGCGCCGGAGGTTCTCGTCATGGTCCTGCTGGTCACTGCCGCAGATGGTGACGTTGTCCAGATACGGGAACGTGGCCCACAGTCCGTACTGGTCAACCATTCGGTCCATTTCCCTTTGGAAGACCGAGACCCCGTTAGTGACGCCGAAGGGGACCCAGAGGAAGTGACAGAGGTGGCCATCTGCCTCGAAGGCAATGTATTGGCGGTCCGCCCGGCGGATGGAGAGCTGGTGGTACACAGACTTCAAGTCGACTGTAGAGAAGACTCGATACTGCGCAATCTGATTGACCATGTCAGATATGCGGGGGAGGGGGTACGCATCGAGCTGCGTGTACTGGTTGATGGTCTGGCTGCAATCTATGACCATCCGGTGCTTCTCCCCAGTCTTGATGACTACCACTGCTCTCCAGGGGCTGTTGCTAGCCTCAATAATCCCCTCTCGCAGGAGTCGCTGGACTTCCGACCTGGTGAAGGCCCTGTCCTGGGCATTGTAGCGTCTGCTTCTGGTAGCAACGGGCTTACAGTCCGGGGTGATATTTGCGAAGAGGGAGGGTGGGGCGACCTTAAGGGCCGCGAGGCTACAGACAGTGAGGGGGGGCTGGTGTCCGTTGAACTTCAAGGTAAGACTCTGGAGGTGGCATTGGAAGTCGAGCCCCAGTGATAGGGCAGCGCAGAGATGGGGGAGGACGTAGATGGGGGAGGACGTAGAGCCTAAAGTTGGTGTACTCTACGCCTTGCACAGTGAGAGTCACGACACAGTACCCCCGGATTTCCACAGCGTGGGATCCGGAAGCCAGGGAGATTTTCTGGGTCGGGGGTAGGATGGGGAGGGAGCAGCGCCTTACCGTATCCGGGTGTATTAAGCTGTCTGTGCTCCCGGAGTCGAAAAGGCAGGCAGTCTCATGCCTGTTGATCCGGATGGTCATCGTGGACCTCGCAAGGTGGTGCGGCTGGGACTAGTCCAGTGTGACGGAGGAGAGCGTCGGAAGACGGTTGGCGGGCCGGTCGGCGGTAGCAGCGGCCAGCGTACGGTCGGGCGAGCTGGGTTCCCGGGAGGCAGCGGAGGGGTCCCAAGATGGCAACCCCCATGAGTCACACATGGTGGGTGAGGTGCAACTGGCGTCCAAAATGGCAGCCCCTGTGGGTCGCACGTGTCGGCTGAGATTAAAGATGACGGCGCCCACTGGTCGCACATGGCGGGTGGTGCGGCAGCTGGGGGTGGCCCCGACAGGGAGCAGGCAGCGCTACTGGGCCTAGAAGATTTAGGGGGGGGGGGGGGGGGGGGGGGGCGGGGATAGGGCCTGGCAGGCTTTTGCAAAGTGGCCCTTCTTCCCACAGCCGTTACAAGTCACGTTCCATGCTGGGCAGCATTGTCGGGGGTGATTATTCTGGCCGCAGAAGTAGCAACTCGGGCCTCTGACGTTGGCGGCCCGCTGCTCAGCGCAGGCTTGCATCGCGCCCGGATCGGTTAATGGCTGCACCCACGAGGGTACTGAACGGTTGGAGGTGTAGGCCCCCATGTTCTGTGAGGCCACCTCCAGTGAGTTGGAGAGCTGGACTGTCTCTGGGAGGCCGAGTGTTCCCCCTTCTAATAAACGCTGGCGGATATAGTTCGAGTGCATGCCCGCGACATAGGTATCCCTGATCAGCAGCTCTGCATGCTGGGTAGCAGATATCGCCCAGCAGTCATAGTTCCGGCAGAGGATGCGCAAGGCGTGTAGGAATTCCACGAGTGATTCGCCAAGTGTTGGCTTCTCGTGGCGAGGAGGTGCCTAGCATATACCTGGTTGACGGATTTCACAGTGTCCTTTGAGCAGCGTTATCGCCTCCGCATACGATGGGGTGTCCCTGATGAGGTTAAAGACTCTTGGGCTCACCCGTGCGTGGAGGACCTGCTTCTTCTGGAGATCCATGAAGTCCTCGTTGAAGGATGCGAGGTACGCCTCGAAGCAGCTTAAGCAAGTGTTCAAAAGTCTCTGTAGTGTCAGCTGCTTGTGGGTCCAGTTCCAGGCGATCGGGTTTGAGTGAGGAGTTAATCTTGAGTGAAGCGTCCATCTTGGAAGTTTATAGTGTATTAAATTGATACACAATCAATAATACACGACGAGTTGATAAAGTTAACTGAGGCTTTAATACACTAAACAGAAAGCCTCCAGCCTCTGGACCCGAACTGGGGCCGGAGGCGGAGACTTGCCACGTTTATACAGAAGCCCCGGGGGGAGGAGCCACAGGCAGAGCAAACCTGGACAAGCCCAGGCACGTAGGATACAGTACAGTCCAGACAATACAATCACATGGTTTACCACAAAGGTTTTCTAAAAAAAAAAACAATGCCACTCCTTATAGAAAATTAAGGTTGAAAGGTCATTGCAAGCCTGAATGGTCTGATGCTTTGCTGAGAAGCAGCAAAGTATTTACACCCGGTAACAATCTGGAGTTCACAACAGCAGGTAATCTGCCACGGCCCAAACTTGCACCACAGTGGAGAAGGCCCACAGCTTAGCCAAAGTGGCACAACAGCCACATGGCTAGTAGCCCTGTTACCGAAACCAGCAGTAACCATTTTCCTGGGGACCCATCTATCGTTCAGCAACAACTACCTATGTTAAATTGCAGCGATCTTCAAACAGGTCAAATTATCATTTACTGGGACACGGACTGTGGTGGTATGTATTAGGGGTCATGTGGGACTGTGAAGCCGAGATGCAATTGGCTGACAGATCCCGGGTCCTGGTTGGCTGCCGACTCCTGGCTCCGCCCTGAAGGCGGAGTATAAGAACCCGAGCTTCTCCCCGCAGCTTCATTCTGTTGCTGAGCTGCTGGGGACAAGCATCGCTTAATAAAGCCTGGATCGACTTCATCACTTCTCGTCTCTCATAAGTCATTGTGCGCTACAATTTATTAAGCGATGCTTGTCCCCAGCAGCTCAGTTTGGATTTCAAAGGGCCCCTCCACTCCACTGACCGCAACGCACACTTCCTGAACGTGGTGGACGAGTACTCTCGTTTCCCCTTCGCCATCCCCTGCCCCGACATGACAGTGGCCACAGTCATTAAAGCCCTTGGCACCATATTCACACTGTTCGGTTGCCCCGCGTATATCCATAGCGACAGGGGGTCCTCCTTCATGAGTGACGAGCTGCGCCAGTTCCTGCTCAGCAAGGGCATAGCCTCGAGCAGGACGACCAGCTACAACCCCCGGGGGAACAGGCAAGTAGAGAGGGAGAACGGCACGGTCTGGAAGACCGTCCTATTGGCCCTATGGTCCAGGGATCTCCCTGTTTCCCGGTGGCAGGAGGTCCTCCCGGACGCTCTCTACTCCATCCGGTTGCTGTGGTGTACCACCACTAACCAAACGCCTCATGAGCGCCTCCTTGTCTTCCCCAGGAAGTCCTCCTCCGGAACGTCGCTGCCGACCTGGCTGGCGGCCCCAGGACCCATCTTGCTCCGGAAACATGTGCAGGCGCACAAATCGGACCCGTTGGTCGAGAGGGTTCACCTTCTCCACGCGAACCCGCAATACGCCTACGTGGCGTACCCCGACGGCCGACAGGACACTGTCTCCATGCGGGACCTGGCGCCCGCCGGCAACACACACACCCGACACCGATCATCCCCTCCTTGCCACTGGTGCACCCCGCGACCGCCCCCTTCCCGGGGGGGAAAATCGGTCCTCCTCCCGTGCCCGCCCAGGAGTAAAACAGGAACGAACACCGAAACGCTCCCGGAGACGACAACGCCTGAGCAAGCACCTGCACCACCACCGGGGCCGAGGCGATCGATGAGGAAGACCAGACCGCCCGCTCGACTCATGGAATCCCCGTGACACCAAGAATGTTGTTGTAACAGAAAAATTTTTTTTGCTAATATTGTAAATAGTTCTCACAAACTTGTACATAGTCCAGTGTAGGGCTAAAACTGTAGTATCACTGTCTGAAATTTTCCTTCCAGGGCCAGCCTTGTAAACCCCTACCACCATGCGAACCACCACCCCGCCGGGTTCCTTTTAACAAGGGGTGAATGTGATGGTATGTATTAGGGGTCATGTGGGACTGTGAAGCCGAGATGCCATTAGCCGACAGATCTGGTTGGCTGCCGACTCCTGGCTCTGCCCTGAAGGCGGAGTATAAGAACCCGAGCTTCTCCCCGCAGCTTCATTCTGTTGCTGAGCTGCTGGGGACAAGCATCGCTTAATAAAGCCTGGATCGGCTTCATCACTTCTCGTCTCTCGTAAGTCATTTGTGCGCTACACGGACATGTGGGCTTGGAAACATTGGAGGAAAGCTGGAGTCACTGGGAGGACAGGAGCCCCTTTGAGATTGTTAAGAGTGGACATGAATGTGCATAAAAATAGATACCCATCAAGACATTTAATTTCGGAGGTACCCTCAATAATGATGCTTAGAGATTAAACTGTAAAGAAGGCTTTATTAGGCTAATAACTATGCTACAGATTTGGACGAGAGCTGACTGCTATACAGACCATGAAGCAGGCCTTTATGTATGGCTCCCAGATGGGTGGAGCCCCCAGGGTTCCAAGCCTGGTCTTAAAGGGGACATCACCTTACATGATGATAAGGCAGTAACCGTTCATCACAATTTCCAAGGTCCAAAAAAATATCCAGTGTCAGTTGGAAAAATCGGTTGTTGACATAAGCTGCTTGACTACTTCTGCAACCCATCAGTGCGTGGGTGGGGGGGGGGGGGGGAAAACAGCAAGTTCATAGTTTGATTGACAGTTAAAAAGTGGATTAGGTGTGTTTGATGTGGGGCTACAAATAAAAACATTTGCTTCACAGGAGATGAAGCACAAAGGGATTTTAAAATATTGGCGTTATTGAGAAGGTCCCACATGGGAGACTTATAAAAAAGGCAAATGCACATGGGATACAGGGTGATTTGATAAAGTGGATTCATAATTGGCTTAGCTGTAGGAGACAGAGGGTGATGACAGATGGCTGCTTTAGTGACTGGAAGCCAGTGTCTTGTGACTTACCACAGGGATCCATGCTGGGCCGCCTATGGTTTGTCATTTATATAAAATGACAGATGACTGTGGGGAGTAGGATCAGTAAGTTTTCAGATGACAAATATTAGTCGGGTGGTTAACAGTGAGGTGGAGTGTCTTGGGTTACAGGAAGACATAGACGGGATGGTCAAATGGGTGGATAAATAGAATTTAACCCTGAAAAGTGAGGTGAATTCTAGGAATGGCATGACACTGGGAAGTTCTGAGGAACAAAGAGACCTTGGCGTGTTTGTCCATAGATCTCTGAAGGCAGAAGGCAGGTTAATAGGTGTTGTGTTATGTCATTTGAAATAACACTCCCCGAAAATGCCGTTCCCGAATGGGAGCCTTCCAATGTGCGGCTGCCTCCCGCCCGCCGTCACTGGAAGTCAATGGGGGACTTCTTAATGCGTCTGAAGTCTGCCTGTGAGAGAAGGTTGGCAGAGGCACCCATGTCCAGCTTGAACTGGATGACCTTCACCACTGCTCGCCATTCGTCCTCAGAATCCACAGCTAGGATTGACTGGACTTGCGATGAGTCTGGTGTGGCATATTCACACGTTATAATAATGCCCACACGGTAGGCGTTGTCCAGGCATTCATCATCTGGATCCGTTGCACTGCCGGGATCAGAATCCTGTAGGCGTTGTTGCACACTCCGGATGTGTCATCATGGAATTGGGAGCGCTGGCTCCTGACTGGTGATGCAGATCTGCACAGGGCTGCATAGATTCCTGGCTTCCCACAGTTTAAACAGCATCTGCCTCTTGCAGGGCAGTGTTTCTTTAAATGGGCGGTGCCACAGTTCAAACACGTCATGACGTCGGCGTCCTGACGCTCCGTGCATCGTTGCACATGCGCAGGGCGATTCTCAGAAATCTGCACAGTGCAGGTTTCGGCCGCTTTGTTATCCCGTTATCATGCACTGTGCATGTTTCAATCGCGACTGGCAGGGTCATATGCTTTATCTTCAGTAACTGCTCTCGGAGGATCAGAGTGAACTCCAAAAACGATTTGGTCTCTGATCATGGAGTCAGTGATATCACCAAAGTTGCAGGATTGCGCTAGCAGTCTAAGATTAGTTAAATAAGAGTTGAAGGATTTGTGTTTACCTTGCAATCGTTGCTGGAATATGTAGCACAAGATTTTGTTGGTGTCCACCTCAGTGGTTGTTAAACTTGTCCAGGATGGTCTGAAACTTTGTCTTATCCTGGTCTTCGGCGAAGTGAAAGGAGTTGAATATTTCCAAGGCGTGATCACCCACTGTGGTGAGGAAAAGAGCTATCTTCCGTGCATCAGACGCACCATTGAGGTCTGATGATTCGACGTAAAGCTGGAATTTCTGCTTGAATGTCCACCAGATGGCACTGAGATTGCCGGAGGTCCTGAGCTGGTGAGGAGCCGGAATCTTTTCCATTGTGCCGGTATACATTCGCTGGTCGTCACGGATCTTGCTGAGTTGAACTAACTAGATTGAACAGACTCCTGGTATCATGTTGTGTTATATAATTTGGAATAACACAAGCTGCCACTTGATGCAGTTTTGAGTAAAAGATGCTCCAGACTTTTAAGTGAGATCAATGTGTTTTATTGAACTATTATCACAGTTCTCAATGAGTTTGACTCTGCTAATCTAAAATGTAGTAACGCATTCTAACTGAACCAACCTTGCTCTAAGCCACGTGCTGGGGTGTGATGCTGAGGATACACCCTGTCTCGCTCTGTAGATGTTGGTCTGTGGAAAGAGGCAGGGTGCGAGTGCCTCATCCCTTTTATAGTGAGATACCACCCCTGAGTGTCCTGACTGCTCATTGGTCGTGTCCTATTCTATGTGTTCATTAGCTGCACGTTTGCATATCATAACAATAGGATGGTGAAAAAGGCATAAAGGGACCCTTGCTTTTATCAATTGGGGCACAGATTACTAAAGCAGGAAGTCATGATGGAGCTGCATAGAACTTTGGTGAGGACACAGCTGGAGTACTTGGTGTGCAGTTCTGGTTGCCACATTATAAGAAGGAAGTAATTGCACTGGAGAACGTGCACAAGATTCACCAGAATGTTGCCTAGCTGGAACATTTAAGTTATGAATAAAAGGTTGGATAGGCTTGGATTGTTTTCTCTGGAGCGGAGAAGAATGAGGGGTGACCGGATTGATGACTCACATCCTTTAAAAATGTAGCTAGATGAGTACTTGGCACGCTATGGGCCAAATGCTGGCAAGTAGGATTAGGTGGGCAGATCGGGGCCTGCATCGGTGCAGACTCAATGGGCCTCTTCTGCACTGTAGTATTCTGTGATTCTGTAAATATATTGTCGGCTGTAATAGAAACTTGGACCTTTTATTTCATTTTAACATGGATCCTGGAGATCTGCCTATACTGGAAGCAACTGGGCAAGTTGGCACAGAGGGTGCAAGGGCAAAAGGATGGGGGGGGCAGTAGTTTTCATTCAGCTGATATTGGGGTAATAAATAGTCATGGAGAGTACGAGGGGTAGTTGGGGCATACGTGTGGGGGGCAGGGGCAAGGGCTAGAGGGCATTTTTGTTTTGATCATAACTGGGACCAAGTTGCAGAGCAATGCGGCACACCTTCAACACCCAAAAACTCTGATAGATGCCTCGTAGTCACTGGGCTGGCTGGACCTACTCCTGTTAGCACCCAGAATTTAAGTTTGGAGCAAAAATTCAGCCCATAATTTTCTAAAGTCCCAGAATGATTTTGATTTATAGATAATTGTGTCATAAACCATTCATTTACTTCTAAGTTGAAGGAGAGTGGAGGTCAAGGATGGCTAACATGTTTCACATTGCCATGAGAAGGGCAGAGGGAGCCATCTTGTGAGATCAGATTACAGGCTTCCCTATAAACCAATGAAGATCATAGTTAGACCATCATTTTTCTGTGATCAGAGGGACAGTGCTGTGTGGCTTTCTGAGCTAGCACAGTTGGATGTGGGAGGGTAACGGTTTCTAACCAAAAGATATGCACCCCACAACTAAAGAATTCTGAGAGATTTTTCCTGGATTGGTCAGACAGAGAAGCACCATCCGAACAGGCTTTACTGCTGGTACTGGAGGAAAACGCTCGGATAACTAAGGCAAGAGCCTGGAGGCAGTCGCCCATTTGACGAAACAGATATATAGGAACTCATTGGAAGGAATGGTTTGCTAGAAGGACTAATTCAGTGGAGAACGCAATGGGTGTTAAGTATTGCTTTAAGGTACATGTTGCCTAGCCTATTGGTCTTTTATAATTTATTTGCAACATTAAAAGAAGTTGGTCCCTATAGGAGGTTATAGTAATGCCAAATTTACCTAGTATGCACTATGCAAGAGCCATTTGTTAGTGCATAATGGATGAATGGGTATGGCGAGGGCACAGGTTGGCACTGACAGTATAAGGGACTACAAGGATGGAAAAGGGCAAGATGCAGTCATTAGAAGAGCCTTCAAATCAGCCTGCCTTGTCCTTCCATCTCCCCCCGTGGCTGCTGATGCTCCACTTCCAGGGTCAGGGGGCCTACTCTACCCCACACACCAGCCCACCAGAGCAAATGGTTGCATGTATTGGGCACTTTAAAAAAAAAAAACAAGATAGGTCTGACTCAAGCTCAAACAACTAGAACACCACTCCCTGAGGAACTGCTCCACTAACTCTTCCAGCTCGCATAAATGAAATAGTCTTACCACAATTGCTTATTTACAAAAATGGCATCCTACAATCACAAACAATGGCAATAATTTGTCTGTCACCATCCTTCTCCACTCAAACTATAAAATGAAATTATTTTTCACCAAGAATGCAGTTTTCAACACTACAGATATAAATGCATTTCCTATGTTAGTTTGGTTTTGGTAGCTGTAAAATACAGATACCAGGATGCAAATATTTTTTTAAAAACGTGTTTCCTCTGTTAATTCAGTTTTGGAAACTGTCCAACAGACATCAACATGCACGTCTGTCCAAAAATGATATGCAACTACTGCTAGTGAAGATAAACACATCTCACAGAATTCTAGGTTTAAACCTAGATCAATGTTTACTTCTCAGATACCCTTTAACCTGTTGGCAGGTTCCACATCCAAATTCTCTTACTATTCTTGATCAAAATAATCCCTTGCATCTGCGTCATTAGACAACCAACAAGTTGGGGCACAGTGGTTAGCATTGCTGTCTCAGCGCCAGGGGCCCAGGTTTGATTCCGGGTGACTGTGTGGAGTTTGTACATTCACCCAGTGTCTGTGTGAGTTTCCTCCCAGTCCAAAGATGTGCAGGTTAGGTGGATTGGCTGTGCTACATTTCCCCTGGGTGGGGTTACGGGGATAGGTTGGAGATTGGGCCTAGGTAAGATGTTCTGCCAGAGGGTTGGTACAGGCTTGATGGGCCAAATGGCCTCCATCTGCACTGTAGAGATTCTACAAGTGTAGATTTGATGCTTTGACAGCAAAATTAAACTGTAGCATACCAGTGTTAATTAACAGCCACCATCTCCCCAATTGAGCAGCAATTTTGTGCCTGTGCTGGCTGTTGTGATATGCCTTTAAGGGATAGCAGCATGATATCACTGGAAGTCAGTCATGTGATCCATTCCTTAATTTCACTTTTGCACAGAACGCAGACACAGCTGTGCTTTCTTCCATGTATATTAGCAAATCTTCTTCACCAGCTCAAGCAAGGCTCCCAAAACCAAGAGGACAAACACCCAGAAGGCTTACTTCAAGAAATGCAACAGATGTCAACATCTGGGAGACCCTTGCTCAGAATAAACCTACTGAAAGGAACCTTCTGATGGAAGGGACACAATTCTTCGTGGACATGCAATGGCAAGAGTGGCCCGGAAGAGGAGTCTGAGAAAGGAATATCAGCGACCTAGAGTCCAAGGACAAATCGCCTCCTGCAAATACCTGCCAAGTGTGCGGTCAAAGATACAGCTCATCAGCCACCCAAGGACCTACAGAACCCATGACCAGTAACACGCGTTTTAGATGGACAATCATTCTCCTTAGCGAGTGATCACCAAAGAAGACCTGTTCTCATGTTCCTAGTCTTAATAAATGAATCCACAACACATTTACTGATTCCATTGAGTGATTGGTAACTTTATATAACGGTAACAATAAAACGCTTCTTAAGAGCGAGCTATGATGCCATGCCACATTATCCAGAATCTGAACAGCCATCCGCCTGCCACATGGTAAAAAAAAATATATAGAATTTATTGCAGAAAGAGGCCATTCGGCCCATGGAGTCTGCACCAGCCCTGGGAAAGAGCACCCTACTGAAACCCACACCTCCACCCTACCCCTGTAACCCCACCTAAATCCTTTGGACATGAAGGACAATTTAGCATGGCCAATCCACCTAACCTGCACATCTTTGGACTGTGGGAGGAAACTGGAGCACCCGGTGGAAACCCACGCAGACACGGGGAGAATGTGCAGATTCCGCAGTGACCCAAGCCAGGAACCGAACCTAGGGCCCTGGAGCTGTGAAGCAACAGTGCTAACCACTATGCTACTGTGCCGCCCCAGGCAAAGTTACCATGAATTCAACACCCCTTTTGGAAGTATCCTTTGTAGTCAAGAGCCTAACTTACCTAAAACCATTTTTGTCACTTCACAGCTTGGTCCCTTAGCTCATACATGTACCACAGTTCTTTCCAATATTAACCTATGAAAATCGATGTATCAGGAACTATTTGGAGGCCTATCTTGTGCCCAGGTAATCTCCTGTTAGGCTTTGCAGTGAAGAGGAGAACAGCTATAGAATTCTTTGCACCTCACAGAAACATTTATAAAATTGAAGCTGAAGTTCACGAACAGAAAACAGAACTATGGGCTGACAAGAGGAACAACAATTTGCACGTACATTTAAGAAAATAATTCCATTGCTTAGGGCTGACGCAGCTGAAGCCACAGCCACCAATGGTGATGAGACAATGTTGCCGGTAAGGCATGGTCACCCTCGTCCCAGATGACCATAGGCTGCTTTCCCCTTTTGAGGGCAAGAGCGGACTTGGTTGTGATATAACCTGACGATCACCACACCTCGAGCGAGGGGAAAGGTTGAGAAGGTGGGGCCTTGGAATTGGATTTGTTTATTGTCAGGCGTACCAAAGTACAGTGAAAATTATTTTTCTGTGTGCAGCTCAAACAGATCATTTCGTACATGAAAAGGAAATACGTAATAGGGCAACACAAGATACACAATGTATATGAATAACCTCAGCAGGTACAGGAATTGAACCCCCACTGTTGGCCTTACTCTCCATCATTAACCAGCTGTCCAGCCAAGTGAACTAAAACTGACCAAAAATATAACTTTACAATGTACTAGGGTATAGAGAAACAAAAGTTTACTCATTGGAGTAGGTCACATTCTCAGCAATATTGAGAGTATAGGACTGCTGGTGAGAAACTCACTGAAAGCCATTAAATTTTATGCCTTGCTCATTCATTCCTTTATTGGCAATGGATTCTCTGAACTGTTACAACATACAAGAGCTAAAGACAGCTGGTGCTTAAATCAATAAACAATAAATAGGCTATACAGGGTGTCTGTCACCTGCAGATTTTGAGAGAGATTACAAACGTTATTGAAGTAGGTGAGTAATGAACACTGCCTTGGCCGAATAGCCACACCCTCACTCAGAGACAAGAGTCAAAGACTAGGCTGATTTGACAGTGCTGGGCAGATGAGATATTATAAACTGGACCCTGTTCTTTGTTGAGTAGCGAAGGGGGGAGTCCTCCAGTGTCTGGAGATTATATTAATGCCTCTCCCCACATCACAAAACATTTCATCGTTATTTCTCTGCTGCGGGCAAAATTCACCATTGTATTCCTTACATTGCAACAGTAGATTACACTTACAAAAGGTACTTCAGTTGCTTTCGAATAACCCAAGATCATGAAACACACTGTATAAATGTAAATTATTTTAGGTTTTGTTGCTTTGCAGTCCATACCTCCAACTGTACCAAGGTTCAGAAGTATGAGACCCGGTAAGCACTGGGAGCGTTTCCACGAGCAACACCAACCATTTGCATCTCGCGGTTTGGAAGATGCTCACACAATGTGTCTTACTGTTACAAGTCCCAGTACATAATTGGATGGGAAGGTCCCAGCATGGACCCTGGCTCAAAAGTCCATATCTTTTACTTTATAAAAATATAAAGTATTTTATATAAAGGGCAGCACGGTAGCATTGTGGATAGCACAATTGCTTCACAGCTCCAGGGTCCCAGGTTCGATTCCGGCTTGGGTCACTGTCTGTGCGGAGTCTGCACATCCTCCCAGTGTGCGCGTGGGTTTCCTCCGGGTGCTCCGGTTTCCTCCCACAGTCCAAAGATGTGCAGGTTAGGTGGATTGGCCATGATAAATTGCCCTTAGTGTCCAAAATCGCCCTTAGTGTTGGGTGGGGTTACTGGGTTATGGGGATAGGGTGGAGGTGTTGGCCTTGGGTAGGGTGCTTTTTCCCAAGAGCCGGTGCAGACTCGATGGGCCGAATGGCCTCCTTCTGCACTGTAAATTCTATGATAAAACGAGAGTCAAATGACAACCAATTACATAATAATAACTTATTGTCAATGAAGTTACTGTGAAAAGTCCCTAGTCGCCACATTCTGGCACCTTTTCAGGGAGGCCGGTATGGGAATTGAACCCACGCTGCTGGCATTGTTCTGCATTACAAGCCAGCTATTTAGCCCATTGTGCTAAACCAGCACCGAATATGAAAACAAAGCTTCCACTCGACTTACAACAAATCAGTCCAGGTTTTACACTACACCCTTTCATATTTCTTTGTCTGAACTGCTGTACAAACTGCTCAAAATTGCTTTAAAATCTTGATTTCTACAGTGTATTAACATGGGATCAAATTTTTGATCTATCTCTGAAGTCTGCTTTCTGACCTACCTTAGAAGTCTGTTTTCCCACTAAATCTGGTTACTGCAATTATCTCCAAGTCGGAACACTGTTCTCTTTTCCTCAGTACCCTGGTCTCCATTCTATCCCAATTCCCTGGTTATCTGGACAGTAACTGGTTATTTAGGAAGCCTTCTTTTTGTAGCTCCCACCTGTTCAGTCTTTCATCTGGCGGAGTTGAGAGCTGTTCACTCCCCATTGTCGTGTCCTGTCTCCAACTGCAATACATCCAGCTAAACAAAAGCTTTTCAATCTTACAAGGGCCTCCAGTTGCTAAGCAACTACTGCTACTATTATTTGTTCTTCACACCATAACCCAACCCTTTCCAAGCACAATAGAATTGCAGTTGAAATTGAAACCAATCCCCACACATACAAATCTTCCAACATTAATTTAACTGCTGGAATAGTCATAGAAGCAATTAAACACTTAAAAACTCAACCTTATTCTGATGTTTACCAAATCCCTTAAAACTACCTTTGTTTTCCTAACACTTACACATGCAAAGGATACAGCATGTGTCAGACTGCCCAACATTCTCTAAAGATTTTGATTGTGGCAGCTAAAAAAACATTGTAACCAATGCAGAACATTGGTGATAGAATGCAATGTTATACTACGTCTTTTCCCACAGCTCTAACTAACCAAAATTGGCAACTTCAGTAGATTAGTTACTATTTCAGGTGAACTTCAAAAGATATCAACATACCATAAAACTCAGAACACAGGAAATAGTTCCCACGGTTCTTACCAAACAAAATTGGCAACTTCAGTGGATTAATTCTTACTGCTTCAGACAAACTTCAAATGATTATTTTGGTTTTTAAAAAAGTTGATGTGCATGATTTTGTTTTAAATTAGTAAGTCAACTATGATTTACCTCTTGCGCAGTGGCAGATTGGGCCAAAACCATTGATTTGTAAAATATCTGTCAATTGCTCTGAAGTTCTCAGTAATTTTGCATAATCCTTTTAATTAGTTGTTAATGCCACAAATAGGCAGGTTTATCCAATTGAAATATGAAGGCTCCAGAAGAAACATCAAGAATTGCAGAGCTGTATGCAATTACTGAAGCATCATGAACATATTCTTCTTGTATGCATGCTGTTGTCCATATCTTAACTCACACCAAGTCCTGCCCACTGACCTAAACTGGTTCCCACTCCAGCAATGCCGGTTACAAAATTCTCCTCCTTAATCCCTCCCATTTCTAATCTCTTCCACTTAACTCCACACTCTCCAGCACATCTCCAATTTTAAATCAGCCTTCCGCTCCTTAAAAATCTACCTATTTCAATACCTTCTTGACGTGGCGTAGTCACAAATGTTATTTGGCAGGTGTTCCCGAAAAATGTCTTTGGGTCAGTTTAGCTCAATTGGCTGGACAGCTGGTTGTGATGCAGAGTGAGGCCAGCAGCTCGGGTTCAATTCCCGCACCTGCTGAGGTTATCCATGAAGGCCCCGCCTTCTCAACTTTGCCCCTCGCCTGAGGTGTGGTGACCCTCGAGTTAGGTCACCACCAGTTAGCTCTCTCAAAAAGGGAGAGCAGCCTCTGGGACAGTGGCAACATTTCATTTCAAGTGTGAACAAAACAATTTTGCATTCAATGTTTTGTTTTAAAAGTCCCTTTTGATTTAGGACTTCGCAAAGAAAGGAGGAAACTAGAACTTTGAATAAATATTGATTTTTCTAAGTATTTAAATTTCTTAATATATGCCCGCCCTCTGCTTCAAGCACTTAATGACGATGGACTAAATGATACACTATTCCCTTGATATTGCTACACATCACATAGATTGGAGCTATAAAATGACCGTGAAAAACAGAATGAATATTCCGGAAGACATTTGAATTTTGTTTCCCCAAAAACTGCTCAATCCCAAAAAATACTCAATTTGAATTAAGCAATCAAGGAAAAACTTCATGTTGCCCAATACTAAAAAGTTACTCAATTTGAATTAACATTAAAAAAAACACTCCAAAAAACTGATGGGAATTTGGTGCTTAAAACTAAAGGACTGCAATGATCCTGTTTTCCTTCACACCCCAAACTGTGCAAAAAACATTGTTTTAGTGCCCCTTTTATAATCCTGGGGCAAATTATGGTGCAGATAAAACGGCAATGGACAACTATCAGCTTTATTTTGATACTTCCAGTTAGCTAGCTGTGGATATGAACACAAAATTTAAAAAAAAACAGCTGTCCTTTTCCGTTAACCCGCACAAAAACCAGGCAAGTCCTTATAAACCTTTACCCTCATGTACACTCCCAGCACAAACCGTTCCGTCTCATCAATGAACACAATATTCTGACACACCATTCTTTGATAGCTCGACAATCGCCAAAAGAACGAATGTTAACCTTAAAGTGCTTAGAAATCAACATCCCCCGTACCTTAAAACGCGGCTGGCTCGTAGAGTGAGTTCCAATCTGTAACAGTAAACTTCTCTCTCTCTGCCCAGTTCCTCTTGTGACTCAATCTCGAAACCGAAATCATCTGACTCGTAAAACTTTCGAACTAGCCTGACGTCAAAGAGATCGATGGTTAATTTATCTTTCACTTCCTGTCCTTACTTACTGCCCAATACATTTCTCGTTGTTAAATACTTCTGCTAGCCTGCTCTCGCTGTATTGGCAGCGAGCAACAAAAAGGAACGCTTGATGGAACAAGATTAAGAAATGGTAAATTTAATGGTGCAGAGGACGAAAGCTTTTGTTAACTTTCTAGAATAAAATCGACCGCAACAGTGGGTTACACTCAACACAAGTCTGGGCAAAGTGACATGTGACAGCATTGAGACCTCAATTAAGAATCCTTTAGAGATGCTGGGTCCCAGCAGATCTAGAATCAGTTTTCTTTTCATGGATTGTGAGCGTCGCTGGCTATCATTTACAGCCAATCCCTAATTGCCCTTGAGAATTTTCAAATCTCTGCAGCACCTGAGGTGTAGATACACCCACAGTGCTATTTATTAGGGAGGGAATTCCAGGGTTTCGACCCAGCGACAGACAGTGAAGGAATGGCCAGTGTATTTCCAAGCCAGGATGGTGAATGACTAAGAGGCTGTGGTGTTCTCATGCACATGCTGCCCTTGTCCCACTAGGTAATAGAGATTGTGGGTTTGAAAGATGCTGTCAAAGGAACCTTGGAGTTGCTGCAGTGTATCTTGCAAATAGTACACACTGCTGCCACTGTGCGTCAGTGGAGGGATTGAATGTTTAAGTTGGTGAATGGTTTGCCGATTAAGTGGTCTGCTTTGTCCTGGGTAGTGTTGAACCTCTTGAATCGTTGGAGCTGCGCTCATCCAGGCAACTGGAGAATATTTTGGGAGGATAATAATAATCTTGATTGTCACAAGTAGGCTTACATTAACACTGCAATGAAGTTACTGTGAAAAGCCCCTAGTCGCTACATTCCGGCTCCTGTTCGGGTACACAGGGAGAATTCAGAATGTCCAATTCACCTAGCACATCTTTCGGGACTTGTGGGAGGAAACCGGAGCACCCGGAGGAAACCCACGCAGACATGGGGAGAACATGTAGACTCCACACAGACAGTGACCCAAGCCGGGAATTGAACCTGGGACCCTGGCGCTGTGAATCAACAGTCCTACCCACTGTGCTACTGTGCCGCCCGGACTAACCAGGCAAGGGCATATGCAATGAATGGTAGGACCCTACGAAGTACAGAGGACCAGAGGGACCTTGGTGTGCATGTCCATAGATTCCTAAAGACAGAAGGACAGATAGATAAGGTGGTTAAGAAGACATATGGGATACTTGCCTTTATTAGCTGAGGCATAGAATATAAGAGCAGGGAGGTTATGATGGAGTTGTGCAAAATGTTGGTTTGGCCACAGCTGGAGTACTGTGTGCAGTTCTGGCCGCCACATGTTGGAAAGAAGTGGTGCACGAGAGTGGCTGCAGAAGATGGTGCCTGGGCTGGAACACTTCAGCCATGAAGTGAGGCTGGATAGGTTGGGATTGTTTTCCTTAGAGCAGAGAAGGCTGAGGGGGGCGGGGACTTGATTGAGGTGTACAAAATTAGAAATGGCATGGATAGGAAGGGGCTTTTCGCTTAGTGGAGGAGTCAATAACCAGGGGGCATAAATTTAAGGTAAGGGACAGGAGGTTTAGAGGAAATGTGTCATCATTGTCATCAATTATGTCATCATTGGCTACAGGAATAGTGCCAGAGGACTGGAGGACAGCAAATGTGGTCCCTTTGTTCAAAAAGGGGAGCAGAGACAACCCCGGCAACTATAGACCGGTGAGCCTCACGTCTGTAATGGGTAAAGTCTTGGAGGGGATTATAAGAGACAAGATTTATAATCATCTAGATAGGAATAATATGATCAGGGATAGTCAGCATGGCTTTGTGAAGGTAGGTCATGCCTCACAAACCTTATTGAGTTCTTTGAGAAGGTGCCTGAACAGGTAGATGAGGGTAGAGCAGTTGATGTGGTGTATATGGATTTCAGCAAAGCGTTTGATAAGGTTCCCCACGGTAGGCTATTGCAGAAAATACGGAGGCTGGGGATTGAGGGTGATTTAGAGATGTGGATCAGAAATTGGCTAACTGAAAGAAGACAGAGGGTGGTGGTTGATGGGAAATGTTCAGAATGGAGTACAGTCACAAGTGGAGTACCACAAGGATCTGTTCTGGGGCCGTTGCTGTTTGTCATTTTTAACAATGACCTAGAGGAAGGCGCAGAAGGGTGGGTGAGTAAATTTGCAGACGATACTAAAGTCGGTGGTGTTGTCGATAGTGTGGAAGGATGTAGCAGGTTACAGAGGGATATAGATAAGCTGCAGAGCTGGGCTGAGAGGTGGCAAATGGAGTTTAATGTAGAGAAGTGTGAGGTGATTCACTTTGGAAGGAATAACAGGAATGCGGAATATTTGGCTAATGGTAAAGTTCTTGAAAGTGTGGATGAGCAGAGGGATCTAGGTGTCCATGTACATAGATCCCTGAAAGTTGCCACCCAGGTTGATAGGGTTGTGAAGAAGGCCTATGGAGTGTTGGCCTTTATTGGTAGAGGGATTGAGTTCCGGAGTCGGGAGGTCATGTTGCAGCTGTACAGAACGCTGGTTCGGCCGCATTTGGAGTATTGCGTACAGTTCTGGTCACCGCATTATAGGAAGGACGTGGAGGCTTTGGAGCGGGTGCAGAGGAGATTTACCAGGATGTTGCCTGGTATGGAGGGAAAATCTTATGAGGAAAGGCTGATGGACTTGAGGTTGTTTTCGTTGGAGAGAAGAAGGTTAAGAGGAGACTTAATAGAGGCATACAAAATGATCAGGGGGTTGGATAGGGTGGACAGTGAGAGCCTTCTCCCACGGATGGAAATGGCTGGCACGAGGGGACATAACTTTAAACTGAGGGGTACTAGATATAGGACAGAGGTCAGAGGTAGGTTCTTTACGCAAAGAGTAGTGAGGCCGTGGAATGCCCTACCTGCTACAGTAGTGAACTCGCCAACATTGAGGGCATTTAAAAGTTTATTGGATAAACATATGGATGATAATGGTATAGTGTAGGTTAGATGGCTTTTGTTTCGGTGCAACATCGTGGGCCGAAGGGCCTGTACTGCGCTGTATTGTTCTATGTTCTATGTTCTATGTGAGGAAAACCTTTTTCACCCAGAGGGTGATGGGAGTCTGGAACTCACTGCCTGAAAGGGTGGTAGAGGCGGGAACCCTGACACCTTAAAGAAGTATTTCGAGGAGCACTTGAAATGCCATCGTGTACAAGGCTATAGAACGCGTGCTGGAAAATGGGATCAGAGTAAGTGGGTGCTTGATGGCCGGCATGGACATGATGGACCGAAGGGCCTCTTTCCGTGCTGTAAAACCTCTATGACTTATGACTGTAGATGGACAGGCTTCGGAATCAGGAGGTTTATTATCCACCACAGAATCCCCAGCCTGTGAACTGCTCTTGTAGCCACAGTATTTTTATGATTTGTCCAGTTCAGTTTCTGGTCAATGATAAGGCCCCAGAATATTGTGTTACAATCCCAGTTGATGTTACAACCGGACAGGAAAATCCCAGAATGGAACCCTTTCTCAAAAGACCATAACATTTTAAGATACAATGGTCCCATTAACACAAAGTCCCTTTTAAGCACACAGGTTGGCTGTGGTCAAATGCGCACAAACTCCGCTCTGAACCCAAGTTAGTGATTATAGTTTTTGTCTCATAAATCCCCCCCCCACCCACCAGATGATTCTTATACCATGAGCCACCTTATCCTACTGAACTTTGGCTTCCACACAAGCAATTTCAAATTCCACTTTCACTTATTTTTTTTGTGAGAAAGGGCTGAGATAAAATGTTAAAATCTTTGTTTTTCTCCTGATGGTCAGAGCAAGCTGGGATGGCGCAGTTACTGCTGAGTGAGCTCTCACTTTGGCAGTACTGCATGCATTGGATGATAGCCGCCTTCAAAGATGTTGCCTTCACTGAGAATTTGGGCTTTGCGGCGCAAGTTGTCAGAACTCATTTCGAGGGTGTTATAACCTGCGTGCTTACCACTGATGGGGACTAATGGCAATCCCACAATCCTTTCGGAGTATGAGCTTCCCCAATGAGGAGGGCGGAGAAATCATTAGCAGATTCCCTGCATAAATAAAGCTGGCCAGTGAGGAACCGGCTAGAGGAAAGTGAGCAGCAAGGAGTTGCTGCTGCTGTTGTATATATATGTTATTATAAATAAATGTTATTTCTTTCTTTCAGGAGAATACTGAGATACTATAAGGGCTTGAGGTTCATAAGGAGGAGGTGTTAGCAATTCTGGAAAGTGTGAAAATAGATAAGTCCCCTGGGCCGGATGGGATTTATCCTAGGATTCTCTGGGAAGCTAGGGAGGAGATTGCTGAGCCTTTGGCTTTGATCTTTATGTCATCATTGTCTACAGGAATAGTGCCAGAAGACTGGAGGACAGCAAATGTCCCCTTGTTCAAGAAGGGGAGTAGAGACAACCCCGGTAACTATAGACCAGTGAGCCTTACTTCTGTTGTGGGCAAAGTCTTGGAAAGGTTTATAAGAGATAGGATTTATAATCATCTGGAAAGGAATAATTTGATTAGAGATAGTCAACGCGGTTTTGTGAAGGGTAGGTCGTGCCTCACGAACCTTATTGAGTTCTTTGAGAAGGTGACCAAACAGGTGGACGAGGGTAAAGCAGTTGATGTGGTGTATATGGATTTCAGTAAAGCGTTTGATAAGGTTCCCCACGGTAGGCTATTGCAGAAAATACGGAGGCATGGGATTCAGGGTGATTTAGCAGTTTGGATCAGAAATTGGCTAGCTGGAAGAAGACAAAGGGTGATGGTTGATGGGAAATGTTCAGCCTGGAGTCCAGTTACTGGTGGTGTACCATAAGGATCTGTTTTGGGGCCACTGCAGTTTGTCATTTTTATAAATCACCTGGAGGAGGATGGGTAAGTAAATTTGCAGATGACACTAAAGTCGGTGGAGTTGTGGACAGTGCGGAAGGATGTTACAAGTTACAGAGGGACATAGATAAGCTGCAGAGCTGGGCTGAGAGGTGGCAAATGGAGTTTAATGCAGAAAAGTGTGAGGTGATTCATTTTGGAAGGAATAACAGGAAGACAGAGTACCGGGCTAATGGTAAGATTCTTGGTAGTGTGGATGAGCAGAGAGATCTCGGTGTCCATGTACATAGATCCCTGAAAGTTGCCACCCAGGTTGAGAGGGTTGTTAAGAAGGCGTACAGTGTGTTAGCTTTGGTAGAGGATTGAGTTTTGGAGCCATGAGGTCCTGTTGCAGCTGTACAAAACTCTGGTGCGGCCGCATTTGAAGTATTGCGTGCAATTCTGGTCGCTGCATTATAGGAAGGATGTGGAAGCATTGGAAAGGGTGCAGAGGAGATTGACCAGGATGTTGCCTGGTATGGAGGGAAGATCTTATGAGGGAAGGCTGAGGGACTTGAGGCTGTTTTCGTTAGACAGAAGAAGGTTAAGAGGTGACTTAATTGAGGCATACAAGATGATGAGAGGATTAGATAGGGTGGACAGTGAGAGCCTTTTTCCTTGGATGGTGATGTCTAGCATGAGGGGACATAACTTTAAATTGAGGGGAGATAGATCTTGGACAGATGTCAGAGGTAGGTTCTTTACTCAGAGAGTAGTAAGGGCGTGGGATGCCCTGCCTGCAACAGTAGTGGACTCGCCAACATTAAGGGCATTTAAATGGTCATTGGATAAACATATGGATCATAAGGGAATAGTGTAGATGGGCTTTAGAGTGGTTTCACAGGTCGGCGTAACATTGAGGGCCGAAGGGCCTGTGCTGCGCTGTAATGTTCTATGTTCTATCCTTCAACTCGTGCTGGATTCTTCGTGACCCTCACAAATCTGGCAACGAGGGTTAAAGTGAAAAGCTGTCTACACTGCTGAAGCCACCTCCCTGGATTTTTGTTGGATACAGGTTGGAAGTTGTTTTCTGTTACACTGTGCCTCTGTGTGGACGTTTGGATGTTTTTGATGCTGCGCTGGAAAGCTGGAACCAGTACGCGCAACGGCTGTGTTACTATTTCCAGTCAAACGCCATCACTGAAAACGAGCGGCAGGTGGTCATATTGCTCACCGCCTGTGGCCCACATACGTTTGGGGTGATTAGGAGCTTTACGTACCCAGCTGCGCCGGACCACCAAAACGTTTGATGAACTTGTGAACTTAGTGGGGCAACATTTTAACCCAACCCTGTCCACGATAGTCCAGCGTTACCGGTTTAATACTGCTGAGAGGACCACAGGAGAATCCCTTGTCGATTTTCTATCCAGGCTACGCAGGATTGCGGAGTACTGTGGCTATGGTGAGACCTTGTCAGAAATGTTACGCGACCATTTGGTTTGCGGTATTAACAATGCGGCCACCCAGAGAAAATTGTTAGCTGAACCAACATTGACTTTTCAGCAGGCCATTCAAATAGTATTGTCCCGAGCGAGCGCAGAACGGGGAGTGCAGGAGCTATAGGGAATGGAGGTGCATGCCTTTGGGCGCAACCTCGTCCATCTGAAAGCATCCCCCCGCACCCCTGCGGTACCTTGGGCAAGGCGATGTCCGGATCGCCGCCAGTGGCCATCGGACATTCCTCCCCAAAGGGAGCCTTCTCCAGAACCAATGAATGTCAGACTTGTGGGCGCCGACCCCGTCGCGCACGCCGGTCCTGGGGGCGCCAGAGGCGCCGTCGTTCCGACAGAAACTGGGGCCAGCCCAGGGGCCGTACCTTCCATTTGGATGAACCTGCGGCGACTACGCCCGAGAATGTGGAGACGGAAGACGACTGTCTGTAGCTGCATTGTGTGGCAGCTCCCCGTGTGGCCCCCATTAAGGTGACAGTAAGGGTCAATGGTCACCCGCTTGAGATAGAGTTGGACACTGGCGCAGCGGTCTCTGTGATCGCCCAGAGGACATTCGACTGCATCAAGCAGGGAATACAGATCCTTACATTAACTCACACACAGGCCAGGTTGGCCACCTGTACGGTGGAACCATTGGACATTGCAGGAACTACGATGACCCCTGTTGCTTCTGGACGCAAGGAGGTGCGTTTCCCACTTATCGTGGTGCGCGGCCACGGGCCCGGCCTGTTGGGTCGGGACTGGTTGCGGCATTTGCGGCTGCAGTGGCAGCACATCCTCCAAACAGTTTCTGGAGGGTTGACTGAGGTGCTAGGATGGTACCCAGATGTATTCCAGCCCGGTTTGGGGAAAATAAAAGGGGCCGTAGCCCGTATCCAAATCAAACCAGGGACCCAGATAGCGCATGCCGACGCACTGAGCCGATTGCCTTTATCGACCGGCCCCATGTCGATCCCCACGACCGGTGAGGTGGTTGCAACCCTAAATTTTATGGACACCTTGCCTGGCAC
Organism: Scyliorhinus torazame; assembly: GCF_047496885.1. Taxonomy (NCBI): domain Eukaryota; kingdom Metazoa; phylum Chordata; class Chondrichthyes; order Carcharhiniformes; family Scyliorhinidae; genus Scyliorhinus; species Scyliorhinus torazame. The sequence goes on along the minus strand of NC_092723.1, from coordinate 101,450,752 downwards.
GGCATCACAGATCCGTGAGTGGACCCAGACGGAGCCAGTCCCGTCAAAGGTTCGGCACATAGTCCTGTATGGTGGGCAGCATAGACAGCTCCCCGGTGAGTTGCGGGCATTTTCCTCCAAGCTGTCAGAATTTAGCGTGGAAGACGGTATCCTCTTGTGGGGGACGCGTGTGATTGTCCCGGAAAAAGGACAGGAGCTGACACTAAGAGACTTGCACAATGGGAATCCGGGTGTGACCAAAATGAAAATGTTGGCCTGGAGTTATTTCTGGTGGCCAGGCCTCGACACCGACATTGAGAAGGTGGCCCAAAACTGCTCCATTTGCCAGGAGCATCAGAAGCTTCCGCCGGCCGCACCCCTACATCACTGGGAATCACTTGGGCGCGCTTGCATGTGGATTTCGCCGGCCGTTTTCAAGGATCCATGTTCCTTCTATTAATCAATGCCCAGTCTAAATGGTTGGAGGTACATAAGATGGTAGGCACAACGTCCTGCGCAACAATCGAGAAGATGCATTTGTCTTTCAGTACGCATGGCCTTCCCGAGGTGCTAGTCACGGACAACAGCACTGCATTCACAAGTGAGGAGTTTGCGAGGTTCATGAAGATGAACGGCATACGCCATATCCGCACCGCCCCATACCACCCGGCTTCAAGTGGGTTGGCGAAGCGTGCAGTGCAGACATTCAAACGAGGCCTAAAGAAGCAGTCTTCTGGGTCGATGGACACAAGACTGGCTCGTTTTTTTTTCATATAGGACCACCCCACATGCGGTGACTCGGGTAGCTCCCGCGGAACTCCTAATGGACCGGAGACTTCTCACCCGCCTTAGCATGGTTTTCCCAGACATTGGCGCAAAATTACGCCGCACACAAGAACGGCAGGGGCATGGTTTTTCTCGGCATCGGCCGATTCGGCAGTTTGTGCCCGGTGACCTAGTGTTCGTTCGGAATTTTGCTGGTGGTGCCCAGTGGGTCCCTGGCGTAATCTTTCGCAAAACGGGCCCTATCTCTTACCAGTTGCAAGCCCAGGGTCGGCTCCAGCACAAGCATGTAGACCACGTTCGGTCCAGAAGACCATCCCTTCCAAACATTACTCACCCCCGGAGCTCATTTCAACAGCCACAGAGACCAGACACAGTGGAAAGTATTCCTCACCATCTTCCTCTGGTGCCGCACTCAAAGCCTGCGCAGGTCGTTGCAGAACCGCGTGGAGATAGAGACGCCGAGATGACGGAGGCACCGGACTCCGACTCCGAGATGGAGACACAGGACGCCTCAGAGGGGGAATCCATGGGCCGTGGATGTACAACCGTTATGCCGTTCATCACGGAAGCGCCGTTCTCCATCTCGTTACACGCCGCCTGATCCAGCGACTTGTGCAAATGGTGTCCGGCCTGCAGCAAAACGAGTCTGACGCCCTCCTTTGCCAGGGTCTTTGGTGGATTCCTCTGACTTTAGTGGGGAGGGATGTTATAACCTGCCTGCTTACCACTGGCTGGGAACTAATGGCAATCCCACAATCCTTTGGGAGTATGAGCTTCCCCAATGAGAGGGGCAGAGAAATCATTAGCAGATTCCCTGCATAAATAAAGCTGGCCAGTTTGGAACCGGCTACAGGAGAGTGAGGAACAAGGAGTTGCTGCTGCTGTTGTGTGTATATATATGTTATTGTAAATAAATGTTAGTTCTTTCTCTTCTTCAACTCGTGCTGGATTCTTCATGGCCCTCACAAAAGACTGATTGCGAGGTACCTTTAGAAAAGTGGTGGAGGCCCACGAGAGGGTTCTTGCTTCTCAAAGAGCACTGTCCCTGACCAGGGGCCGCCTTCGTGTTGCCAAAATCCTATTGCATGGTGTGCTGAATATCATGACAGGTTCGGGAGATGGGGGCCGGTAGGAGTTTGCCACTGAACCACGTCCCTGTCAATAGGAGGGAGATGAGATCCCGATTGTGTTTGAGAATTGGTTGCAGTGTTTCGCTAATCTTGATTTGGATGCTGGGTGCATCAGATTCAATAGAGCACAACGTATCCTGTCTGTGAGATTAGGAGTGAGGAGGGTCCACCGATCATTGATCCTATATCATCCTATTCTCGATGCGTGTCGTGAGGGGTTAGAGGTGGTTGCATGGGACACGTCTTTCCCCCCCCAACTGAGACCTAGGCTGTAGACTGCCTGGGCATTGGATAGACAGCATGGTAGAAATAATGGTATCTGCTTTATCCACCATATTCTCTTGTTCTTTACCAACAATCTGATCAAACATGGTTTCTGATTACTGAACTTCAGCCTTCCTATCGACACTCCTCAAGTTCTCTTCCTCCTGTCTCAACCTGTGGCTTTGTAATCCTGTGACCACACAATCAGGAAACACCCCAGGAAATGCTTCTTGCAACATCTCAGTTACTGGACATTCCACTGGCATTGCAACCACAGTAGGCATCACTCCCACCTGTGATCCAGCTATATCATCATGCAGGATAAAATGTACCCCTGAAAAAGGATATTTTTCCATTACTCCTGCCACCATTTCACCGCATTTCGCCGGACTCTCTATCCTAACCTTACATAATGACACACTACTGTTATCACCATAATTACCACATATTACCACTTTTTCTGGCAATACTCCTTCCAAATTACATATCTCCTTATCTCTCACCATTAAAGATTGACTTGCTCCTGTATCCCATAAGATCTTAAACTCCTTACCGACTCCGCCTTGTACATGAGTAAACCTTACCCTCACAAATAAAATCTTGAAAATGTTTTCTCCTTTTCTTTTATTTCTGCCATAGCCATGCTCTCCTTTTCCTTCATTTCCAATTTCTTCAGCTCTATTTCTTTCTGTTTATCTTTTTCCTGCATTTCTAATTGTTTCATTTGTAATTGAATTCTAGTTAATTCTAATAATTCAGGATTAAGATACTAAAAGATTTGTTTCTTAGGGGTGGGTTTGCAGGATTGAAGGAGCTGGAAGCGAAGTATGGGCTGGAGCAGGGGGAAATGTTTAGATACATGCAGGTTCGAGATTTTGCCAAAAAGGAGATACAGAGTTTCCCGGTGGAGATGACCTCCACATTGCTAGAGGAGGTGCTCACGACAGCGGGACTGGAGAAGGGGGTAGTGTCAGCGGTTTACGGAGCTATTTTGGAGGAGGAGAAGGCATCACTGGAAGGGATCAAGGCAAAGTGGGAGGAAGAGTTGGGAGAGGGTATGGAGGACAGGTTCTGGTGTGAGGTGCTCTGGAGAGTAAGTGCCTCCACCTCGTGCGCGAGGTTGGGGCTGATACAGCTGAAGGTGGTATACAGAGCACACCTCACGAGGGCGAGGATGAACCGATTCTTTGAAGGAGTAGAAGATGTGTGTGAACGTTGCTGGGGGAGGGGGGGGTGAGCTAATCACATTCATATGTTTTGGTCCTGTCCAAAGCTAGAGGATTACTGGAAGGAGGTTTTTAGGGTAATTTCTAAAGTGGTGCACGTGAAACTGGACCCGGGCTCCTGGGTGGCCATATTCAGGGTGTCGGACCAGCCAGGGTTGGAAACGGGTGCGGAGGCAGATGTTGTAACCTTCACCTCATTGATCGCCCGAAGGTGGATCCTAATGAGTTGGAGAGCAACCTCTCCACCCAGTGCCCTGGCGTGGCGGGATTCTTGACTCTTGAGAAGGTTTAAGTTTGAACTGAGGGGAAGGATGGAGGGGTTCTACAATTCATGGGCATTATTCATTCTGCACTTTCAAGAACTGGATAACATCGAACATTAGTTTGGGTGGTAGTAATCCTCTAATTCCTTTTTGTCATTTGTTTGTGTGAACATGCGGACTCGATGGGCCGAATGGCCTCCTTCTGCACTGTAAATTCTATGATATCTATGATATCTAATGTTTAGGGTTTGGTGGGAGGATGGGATCGTTGTTAATGATATGGTGATTGACATATTTGTTACAGATTATTGTTTATTGTTGGTGGGTGTAAATTTGGGAGAAAATGTGAAAAAGGAGGAGAATAAAAATTTTAAAAATAAAAAAAATTCTAATGATTCAGGCTGTGGCTCTGGGAAATTGAAATGCTGAGCTATTCGGCAAGTGTTGACGCTGGGGCAGTATTTGTGGACTTCCAAGACAGCAAAACTGACGCCGCACCTGGACTGATTCAGCGACTGTTGAGGGTCAGTGCCATGTGGGATAAAATCGATTCTAATGAGAAATGGTGTGGGATTCGCTAGATTTGCGATTGACACTCAGGCGGCTGACAAGCTGGAGTAACATATACACACTTCACTCCTCACGCACACCATCCCAGCCAACGAGGAGAGCGGCACTCCGTCTCACAGATGCCAAGCTGGAGACCATCCTGGACATGGTGGAGGAGAGGCGGGCCACCATGTATCCCGGCCCGGAAAGGAGGCTGTCAGCCGTCTCTGTTCGCCATTCCTGGACGCAGCTGGCAGAGGTGGTGAGCGCCACCAGCAACACTGTCCGGACCAGCCTGCCGTGCCGGAAGTAACTGCACAACCTCCTCTGGGCGGCCAAGGCAGCACTTTCCCACTGGCACTAACACCGTCCCACATAGCCGTGACCCACCCCCCCCCCCACCACCCGGAGGGAGCCGAACCCCCCTGGGAGAAGGTCGCGCATGACCGCTGGAAGCTGGAGCAAACTGGAGGGGGACCGCTGGACCTGCGGCCCCTCACCATAGCTAGCAGAGGCCCTGGACGTGGTCAGCAGCACAGAGGAAAGGGGTGGAGATTGGCAACGGGCGAGCAGGTGAGACCCTGCTTAGTTGCGGTTCGCCATGCCACGTGTGTTAACACCATACCACCCCCACACTCACCCCACACCACCCTCCCTCCCACCACATCCACTTCCCACCAGCCTGCGGTCTAATCATAGAATCATAGAATTTACAGTGCAGAAGGAGGCCATTCGGCCCATCGAGTCTGCACCGGCTCTTGGAAAGAGCACCCTACCCAAGGTCCACACCTCCACCCTATCCCCATAACCCAGTAACCCCACCCAACACTAAGGGCAATTTTGGACACTATGGGCAATTTAGCATGGCCAATCCACCTAACCCACACATCTTTGGACTGTGGGAGGAAACCGGAGCACCCGGAGGAAACCCACGCACACACGGGGAGGATGTGCAGACTAATCATGCATCTTGTCTAGTGTCTTGCAGGACCTCCTGATGATGGGGGTGGCCTATCTGGTCTCCCCCATCCCCAGCCAGTACCACAGCTGGAGCCCCTCCCGTGAGCCAAGCAGCGATGAGGACAGCTGCATGGACGGCAGCCCTCAACAAGAGACCCAAGAGACCCCGGAGCCCAAGTCCGGGGATGACACTGATTTCCCATCACAGCTGTGTCCAACACCCTCCACCATCCCAGAGACACTCACTTCAGTTGGGCACTTTAGTGAAGAAGCTCCTGGGACACCCTCTGGTGTGCACCACACAGATGCTCTGGTACATCAGGTAGAGGTAGGAGCACCCGAAGGGGCAGATGGCCGGAGAGGGGGCCGACTCTAGGTACTAGCTGCCATCTAGATGGGTTTCGGGTGTCTGGAACAGACAGTCCCATCAATTGTGGCGATGCAGTCACAGAGCCACGGACTGCATGAGGGGTTGTCGGCGAGCATCCAACACCTGCAGGGGCAGTTGGAGGAGTCCAACTGCGTGCAGGAGGTGGTGCCAACCATGCGTGCCACCCAGGGCAACACCACATGGTTGGCGTCCATGGTAGAGGCATTGGAGACAATGGTTTTGGCTATGGATCAGCATGTCCAAGGCCTGGGACATTCTGTGCAGGCGCTGGTCCAGGCTCAGAACAGGGTTGACGCCTTAAAGGCAGCCATGTGCCAGAGCCACCTGGAAATTGCAGTGGCACTCCTTAGGGTGGTCCGTCATAGCTGGCCATGGCTGGGAATGTTGGTGGCATTGTCCAGGCACTGGCTGACATGGCGCAGACAAAGAGGGAGGTGGATCATCCTAGAGGGAGATGGTGCAGTCACTGGCTGATGTGACACAGGCCAAGAGGGTGGTGGCACAGTCAATAGGTGATGTGGTGCACTCCCTAACAGTGATGGTCCACTCCCTGTGCTCCATGGCCGCGAACATACAAGCCTTGGTCGAGAACAAAGCGGACCTTCAGGCCTGGCAGCGGCAGGTGGCGGAGGAGCCTTAGGAGATAGCTCCGCTCACACCCCTGTCCCATGGAGCAGCCCGGGGGCTGGTGACTCCCGCATGGGAAGTGCCGGAACAACGCAGCACCTCAGACTCTGCTCCCCCCTTCTCCCGTCACTGGTGGGAAGTGGGCAGAACGCCACCTGGGACACCCGCGCAGCAGCCAGGCCCATTCAGGCCTGGTCGCCCCAGAAGACACCGCCAACGGGGTCACAGGGCGGGAATCACAGCAGGCTGCCTCCACTCCTGCTCTACCACCTGGGGTCCACCTAGACGTAGCGTAGGGGCCCGTAAGGTCAGAAAGTTAGACATCAATTAAGTCGGCACGGATGCACAGTTTAGTTATAGGGGCTAGAGCACGTATCTCTCAATATTTATGCACGTTAAACACCTGTTAATGCTGTTAAAGCCTACGGGGTGGCACATTGGCATAGTGGCTAGCACCGCCTCCTACAGCGCTGAGGATCCAGGTTCAATCCCGGCCCCGGGTCACTGTCCGTGTGGAGTTTGCACATTCTCCCCGTGTCTGCATGGGCCTTACACCCGCTACCCAAAGATGCGCAGCGTAGGTGGATTGGCCACGCTAAATTGCCCTTTAATTGGAAAAAAATAATTGGGTACTCTAAACTTATTTAAAAAACACTTGTTACAACCTGCTTCGGTGCTCTTGTCAGATGGGTGTGACGGGTAGGCTGGTCTGGTCTGGGATAGCCAGAGAGGGGGTGTGGGCGGGGGTGTGTGTGGAGGGGAGGGAATGGGCAGACATTGTGGGTGGCAAGGGCTCCAAACCCCCCCCCCCCCCCCGACCGTCCCCACCACCGTCAACTCAGGCCAGAGGTAATCTCTGCGACCCCCACCCAGCAACCCCATAGGGGTACAGTGGGTGTTGACTGGGTGGGCCGCCTGATGGTCCGCCGGCGGATTGCGGCCGGTCGGGTGGTGGGGGGGTATCATAGTTCATGGAATTTACAGTGCAGAAGGAAGCCATTCGGCCCATCGAGTCTGCACCGGCTCTTACAATGAGCACCCTACTGAAGCCCACGTATCTACCCTATCCCCGTAACCCAGTAACCCCCACTTACATTTTTTGGACACTAAGGGCAATTTATCATGGCTAATCCACCTAACCCGCACATTCTTTGGACTGTGGGAGGAAACCGGAGCACCCGGAGGAAACCCATGCAGACACTGGGAGAACGTGCAGACTCCGCACAGTCACCCAGCGGGGAATCGAACCTGGGACCCTGGAGCTGTGAAGCAACTGTGCTAGCCACTATGCTACCGGTATGATGGCGGGTGGGGGGGCGGGGATGTGGGTGGTGGAGACAGTGGGTGGTGGACCCCCTCAATCCAAACAAATCTGCATTAGCCAAGCTTGTTATGATGCCGTAACTGCACCCCGGCTCCCAATCTTTCAAACCAGGATTCCTTGAAAACAAGACTGCAGCAGTCAGGCACACATTAACTCAGGCTTTGAACCCTTACTGCACCAAATACCTATTTCTACATTCATCACACTGTTGATCATGTTGCTGACATTTTGTATTGTTGTCTTTTGTCCTGTAGGGGGGTGTGAAAGACGAACCTGATGGTCTGCACCATTGATTATGCATAACCTGTGCTCACCCCAGTCCAACGCCGGCATCTCCATATCCTGTATTAGTCAGATCATTTTGAATCAATTTCGGGAAATGTTATTTGTGCACAGTTTTACTGCTTCTGGATATTGTCTCTTATAGTCCTCGTGGTTTTGAAGAAGACACATTTTGCTGAGGTGGGGTGAAGGGTGGGTGATATAATTGGTTGGGTTAGTTCAGTCCTCACTGAGATTGAGGATAGCTAATCCGTTTCGGGTTTTTCTTTTTGATTTGTACATTCTTTGATTTAAGAACCTCATCCTTCTTTGGCCTGGGTAGAGTTTGTAACCAGGGGAGGACTGGGTTCCTACTATGTGCTCCTTGAGGTTGAGTTTTCTTTCCCTTTGATTGGGTCTCTCTCCGTGTTCCTCCCCTGGGCTTCTGTGGTGATCAGGTTGTTGAGGAGGGAGGTTGCTTTGGATATTCTTTCTGTGATGGTGATCACTTTATGTACAGTTGGGTGTCCCCTCTCTTGGAGGTTTTCTCTTCTTCTCTTCTCTTCATGGGTGAGCATGGTGATGGCTTTCTTATTCTGATCTGGCCCGGTGGTTTGGGGAGGAAGGGGGAAGGGGAGGTGTTCTGTGTTTCTGCTGGGGAGCAGGGAGTCGTACCTCCTTCCCAGGGTGCCTAATTATAGAGTGTCTAAATGATTCCTCTTCCTCTTGGGAGTGACCCAAGCCGGGAATCGAACCTGGGACCTCGGAGCTGTGAAACAACAGTGCTAACCACTTGTAGCACTATCAATTACTCACGAGACGAGAAGAGATGAAGTCAATCAAAGGCTTTATTAAGCAGACTTGTTCCCCAGCAGCTCAGTTACAGAATGCGGCTGCTGGGAGAACCCGGGTTCTTATACTCCGCCTTACTGGGTGGAGCCAGCAGGCGGCAGATCCAATCAGGACCCAGTGACTGTCTACCAATAGCCTCTCGGCATCACAGGTACCATACTACCCCTAATACATACCACCACACCACTGTTCTACCGTGCCGCCTGTAATGGTGATCACTTTGTGTTTACAGCTGGTTGCCCATTATGGCGGCCATATTGCTACACATCCACTGACCACCCACCTTGGCCCCCGTTTCTGCACAGTGACACCGGCCGTATGGGTGTTCGCATCCCCCACACCCACGCTAATATGTTGACCTTTCACCCCCTGCAGACATTGGATATTGGAATTCAACCAGCAATGGTGGCCTTCCTGCTAGTCGCCGCAGTGCTGGGGGATGCCTGTGGCTGTACGAGCTGGAGCTGCTCGGGGAAGAGGAGGAAGCTGCAGCAGCTGAACGGGCAGCAGTGGAGTGGGCAGCAGAGGGACAGGTGGCAGGCGCCCAGGTTGGAGAGCCGGCTGCCCAACAGGCTGAGGAGGAGGAGGAGGAGATGCCAAGGAGGTGCCGCATGAGGCTTCGTGTATACCGGCACTGCCTGTCATTCGAGGACCTGCTGGAGCGGGCATGCCATCGTAGGCACAGGCTGAGCAGAGAGACAGTGCGACACATCTGCCAGATCATGGCACAACTGGCACTGCAGGGGGTATAGGAGAGGACACCCGCTCCCAGTGGCCGTCAAGATGACAATCACCTTGAACATTTATGCCATGGGGTCCTTCCTGGTGTCGGGTGGGGACCTGCCCGGGAGCTGTCTGGAATGGAGGAGGGTGGGGAGCACGGGGTCCCCGCCAGGTCTGCACCATTTCCCCCCCCCCCCCCCCCCCACCCCCACCCAGCCCAGACAAACCCATTCCACACACCCATCAGACAGAGCACCGAGGCAGGTTGTAACAGTGGTAACAGCTGTTTATGGTGAACAAATATATACAGGTTTGTGCACCAGTCCCTATAACTAAACTGGGCCCTGCATCCATGCCAACTTAACTGGTGTCTACTTTTCTGGCTTTACAGGCCCTAATGCTATGTCTAGATGGAACCCCAGATGGTACAGCAGGAGTGGAGACGGTCTGCTGTGACACCTGCCCTGCGACCTGGGCCCCCATTGGCAGACCTTTTCTGGGGCGACCGGGCCTGGATGGGCCTGGCTGATGCTTGTTTGGCCTAGGTGGTGTGGTGGCAGCCCAGTTTTGCCCGCTGTCCACCAGATGCGAATGGGACATGAGGGACGGGGGGGGGGGGGGGGGGGCGGCTGAGGGGGCCAGGTGTACCATGAGGGGGCTGAGGGTGTTCCGGTATCTCCCCTACGGGAGTCACTGGCACTCCTCCCACGGGTGCCTGATGGCCGCCGCGCTACCCCATTGGATGGGGGTGCGAGCAGAGCCATCTCCTGAGGTCCTGGAGGCCCGCCCTGGTCTCGACCAGGGTCTGCATGTGGCCATGGAGCACAGGGAGTGGACAATCTCCGTCTGGGACTGCGCCACATCACACTGCGGCTGTGCCACAACATGGATCTGTGTCACATCAGCCAGTGACTGCGCCATCTCCCTCTGGAACTGGGCCACCTCCCTTTGAGTCTGCGGCATGTCGGCCAACACCTGGGCAATGCCGCCAACGTTCCCAGCCATGGCCTACTGTGACTGGGCAACGCTCAGGAGCACCGCTGTGAACTTCAGGCGGCCCTGGCACATGGCTGCCTGTGAGGCAGCAAACGTGTCCCGGACCTCGGCCAGCGCCTGCACAGAGCGCCCTAGGCCTTGGACATGCTGATCCATAGTAGAAACCGTTGCCCCAATACCTTCAATGCGGACGCCACCCGTGCGGTTTTAGCCTGTGAGGCACACATTGTCGGCACCATCCCCTGTTCCTGCAACTGCGCCTGCAGGTGCTGGGTGCTCGCCGACAACCATTCTTGGAGTCCCTGGCTCTGTGACTGCATCTCCACTATAAATGGAACTGTCTGTTCCAGAAGCCCAAGACCCATCTGGTTGGCAGCTACTCCCTAGGATTGGCCTGCCTTTGACCATCCGCCTCCTCGGGTGTTCCGACCTCTAGTACCGAATCAGCTGTGTGGTGCACACCAGATAGTGTCCCGGAGCCTCTCCACTAAAATGACCAACCGAGGTGAGAGTCTCTGGGATGGTGGAGGGTGCTGGAGACAGCTGTGACGAGAAATCTGTTATCCTCTGACCCGAGCTCCAGGGTGCCCTGAGCCTCGGGCGGAGGGCTGGTGTCCGAGCTGCTCCCATCGTTGCTCGGCTCATGGGGGGGGCTCAGGCTGTGGCACTGGCTGGGGGCGGGGACACCAGATGGACCCAGTCCATCACCAGCAGGTCCTGCAAGACACAAGACAAGATGCATAATGAGGCCGCGTGCCGGGAGTGGTGCGGGTGGGGGTGGGGGTCGGTGGTGTGGGGCTGGTGAAGGGTGAGGGTGTGGGTGGTGGTGAGGATGGTGTGGGGGTGAGGATGGTGTGGGGGTGCTGTGGGGGGTGGGGGTGTTGACACATGTGTCACGGGGAACCGCTACTAAGCAGGGTCTCATTTCCTCGCCCATGGCCGAACTCCACCTCGGTGACCTCCCTTTCCTCCGGGCCGCCGCATTGTCCAGGGTCCTCTGCTCTGCCATGGTGAGGGGCCGTAGGTCTGGTGGTCCACCTCCAGTCTTCTCCCGCTCCCGGCGGTTGTGTGCGGCCTTTTCCTGTCGGAGGGGGGGGGGGGGGGGGGGGGGGGGGGGGGGGAACAACAGTGTTGCACAATCCAATGCATGCAGCCCAGGGGGTGGGTAGCTGCCGGCCATGGCAGCTGGTATGGGTGCTGGCATGTGGGGCAGGGTGGGGGTTCGGCCATTCTCCGGGGTGGGGCATTTCTGGGTGTGTGGGGCATGCGGTTAGTGCTGCCCTGAGGTCGCCCTGAGGAGGTTGTGTAGTTTTTTCCGGCACTGCTGGCCGGTCCAGGCGATGGTGCCCATGGCGCTAACCGGCTCTGGCACCTGCGCTCAGGCACGATGACTGACAGCGGTTGGCAGCCTCCTTCCCGGGCCGGAGGACACGGTCGACTGCCTCTCCTCCATGGCGTCTCAAACTCTGCGTCCGGGAACTTTGGTGCTGCTCTCCTTACAGGCATCTTGTTGGCTGGGATGGTGTGTGTGGGGGTAGAATTGTTTATATGCGGCTGCAGCTTGTCAATCACGGGCCCGGCAAATCCCACATCATTTTTCATTAGACCCGATTGTGTTCTGAGCCGCCAGTGGTAGCCCCTTAATAGTAGTGGAATCGGAGCAGGTGTGGCATCAATTTTTCTGTCGTTAAAGTCCACGGATTCTCCGTTGGCGTCAGCACTTAGGGTGGGAGTCTCCATTTGCCAACGCGATTGGGTGGAAAATAGCTTCTGATGCCAAAATCGGGGTCGGCGCCGGTTTGACGCCAAATTGCGATGCTTCGGCACCCCGAAAATGGTGTAAATGCGTCGCTCGTCGCATATCATTAGCGGGCCTGACACCCTATTCTCCGCGGCCTCCGAGATTCACCGCCTCTGATGAGCCGAGTTCCTGATGGCGCGGTTCACTTGTGGTCTCAAAGATTGTGAACCTGGCATCGTGGCTGCTGAGCGAGAGAGAGAGGAGGTAGGACACGGAGCGGAGTGACTGCAGGCCCGGACAGCAGTGGGGGGCCCCTGCCAGGGCCGGGGGAGTGGGGGGGGGAGGGGAGGGGGACGGGGGACAGGCCGAGCTGCTGGGGTGCCCCCGCCCCCACCCCCCCCCACCCCCCACCCCCATAGCACTGGGGCGGTGCCCAGACGCCTACCGCCATTGAAATGGCCATCTTGCTGTGCACCCACTGACCACCCATCTCGGCCCCTGGGTTTACACAGTGACACCGGCCGTATGGGTGCGCCCACCCCGCACCCCAAACTCCCTGCCACACTGTCCGCCACCCACCGGGGGACCAACTGTAGTGATCTCTGTATGTGCATGTACACAAGGGGTTAATGAGTAATCAGCAGCACCACATGATCACTGGAGGGCTGGACCAACAGGAGTATAAAAAGCAACCACCTTGAGTCTGGGCTCTCTTTCTCTCTCTCTCGGGTGCACTGTGATCAGGGCAATATCATAATAGTTTAGATAGTTAGTGGAGTTAGGTATAGTCACTGTTGTTAGATCTTGTTAACCTTATCACTAGTATCAAAGTTAAAGTAAAGAACTCATGCACTTGTTGTTACAGTTACTCAATAAACCTTTGTTGTTACTGGACGAGTTCAAGTCTTCTTCATCGAGATTCAGAATACCTCACCATCAACCAAGGATTGAGTAGCACGAGTTACCTACCACACAGGTAACAAGACACCAACCAGGGCTACACCCAAGGCAGCTCCCAGTGAGGGCAGTACCAGCCAACGGTACCCCTGGCAGCAGGGGGGGTGCCAGGACCAGGAGCACTGACGGTGCCGGATGCCGACGGGGCAGGGGTGAGGGGCTGGGGGAGGGACATGCGGGGGCAGAGCCCGCACTGCCAACCAGGGCCACTGTGTAGCCCATGGAACCTGGTTGGGCACGAGAGTATGTGCCATGCTAACATGTTGGCAATTCACCCCCTGCAGACAATGGCGTTTGGCATTCAACCAGCAATGCTGGCCGCCGTGGTGATGGTCACAGCTCTGCGAGAAGCCCTGCGGCCACTTGAGCGGAGGCCGCTCAGAGAGGAAAGGAAAGCTGCAGCAGTGGAACGGCCAGCAGAGGACCGGGCTGCAGGGGACCGGGCTGCAGGGGACCGGGCTGCAGGGGACCGGGCTGCAGAGGACCGGGCTGCAGAGGACCGGGCTGCAGGGGACCGGGCTGCAGGGGACCGGGCTGCAGGGGACCGGGCTGCAGGGGACCGGGCTGCAGAGGACCGGGCTGCAGAGGACCGGGCTGCAGAGGACCGGGCTGCAGGGGACCGGGCTGCAGGGGACCGGGCTGCAGGGGACCGGGCTGCAGGGGACCGGGCTGCAGGGGACCGGGCTGCAGGGGACCGGGCTGCAGGGGACCGGGCTGCAGGGGACCGGGCTGCAGGGGACCGGGCTGCAGGGGACCGGGCTGCAGGGGACCGGGCTGCAGAGGACCGGGCTGCAGGGGACCGGGCTGCAGGTGGCTGCAGCGGACCGGGCTGCAGGGGACCGGGCTGCAGGGGACCGGGCTGCAGGGGACCGGGCTGCAGGGGACCGGGCTGCAGGGGACCGGGCTGCAGGGGACCGGGCTGCAGAGGACCGGGCTGCAGAGGGGCAGGTGGCGGCCACACAGGCTGGAGAGCCGCCCAAACAGGCCGCGGAGGAGGAGGTTCCAAGGAGGCGCCGCATGCGGCCTCGAGTGTACAGGCACCGCCTGTCATTCGAGGACCAGCTGGACTGGGCATGCCGTCGGAGACTCCGGATGAGCAGAGAGACAGTGCGACACATCTGCCAGATGGTGGCACACCTGGCACCGCCAAGCTGATGGTCGCCCTGAACCTCTATGCGACGGGCTCCTTCCAGTCGCCGAGTGGGGACCTGTCCGGGATCTCACTGACCTCGACACACAAGATCATCCGTGCCATCACAGAGGCCCTATATGCTCAGGTGGATCAATACATCCATTTCCATGTGCACGACTCCTTCATCCTGGCACACTCAGCGATCCCTGACATGTTCGAGGGACACGCCCTCCGGCTGAGGGGTTGGGTCCTGGGCGACAGGGGCTGCCCTCTGGGGCCGTGGCTGATCACACCTATCCGCTACAGACCAACGTGGAGACCCACTACAACGACCCCATACAGTGATCTGGAGTCGGCTCGAGCAGTGCTTCGGTATCCTGAAGGTGCAGTTCAGGTGCCTTGACCTCTCTGGAGGGGCCCTCCAGTATGATGCTGAGAGGGTCACCCCCATCGTGGTGGCCTGCTGCACCCTCCACAACATCGCGCAGCAGAGGGGCGATGTGCTGGAGGAGGATGAAGAGGAAGAGCAGACCTCGTCTGACAAGGCGGATGCGGGGGAGGGGGACGATGAGAAGGACTTGATGCCGAGGCAGGCAGGGGAGGCCGCACAATGTTATCGCCAGGGCCAATGTACAGGGGACGGTCCTCCCACAGGGCCTGTAGTGATGTCTAACATTCTGGCCTTACAGACCCTTACACTATGCCTAGGTGGTTCTCCAGATGGTACAGAAGGAGTGGAGGCGGCCTGTTGCGACTCCTACCCTGTGACGTTGGTGCACGTCTCCTGGGGCGACCTGGCCTGGATGGGCCCAGCTGCTGCTCGGGTGTCCCGGGTGGCGTGGTGCCACTCTGTTCTGCCCGCTGTCCACCAGATGCTCCAGGGACAGGAGGGGGGGAGTCAGAGGTGCTGCGGTGTTCCGGCACTTCCTCTGCAGGAGTCACAGGCACGGTCCACAGCACCTCCTCCTCCCTCAGGGTGCCTGATGGCTCCCGGGCTACTCCATTGGATGGGAGTGCAAGTGGAGCTATCTCTTGAGGCCCGCTCTGGTCTCGATCAGGGCCTGCACGCGGACATGGAGCAAATACAAATACAAATATAAATAGCCTAAAACTACCTTTTTTTCTTAAAAATTGACAGCGGGGGATTCAGTAATGGTGATTAGGTCATTAGGAGATGGTTAGATTCTCTCTTGTTGGAGATTGTCATTGCCTGGCACTTTGATGGCATGAATGTTACTTGCCACTAATCGACCCAAGCTTCAATGCTGTGCAGTCTTGCTGCATATGGACACAGACTGCTTCGGTGTCTGAGGAGTTACACAAAAAACATTTCTGTGGCAATGACGGACGCCCCCAGCCTCTCCAATTTTAATTGTAAAATCATTAAGCCAGCCTGGGCTTGTGAATAGCCAATTTGCAGTGGGGAGTTTTCTGGGTTTGCGAGCATCATCAGGTTGGTGAATGGGTTTTATTATCTGAAGCAGTTTTGGAAAGGATATTTAGGAGTGGCATGATGGCACAGTGGTTAGCACTGCTGCCTCACAGTGCCAGGGACCCGGGTTCAATTCCAGCCATGGGTGACTGTCTCTGTGGAGTTTGCACTTTCTCTCCGTGTCTGCGTGGGTTTCCTCCGGGTGCTCCAGTTCCCTCCCACAGTGCAAACATATGCAGGACTGGCCATGCTAAATTTCCCCTTGGCATTCAAAAGGTTAGGTGGGGTAACTAGGTTACGGGGATAAGGTCGGAGCATGGGCTTAGGTAGGGTACTCTTTCCAAGGATCAGTGCAGAATCGATGGGCCGAATGGCCTCCTTCTGCATTGTAGGGATTCTATGATATGAGTGCTGAGCCAGGACCACAGTCATTAGCTTGTAAATGCTATTTACAGCTTGGCCAGAGGAAACAACAGTCAAGACAGTCAGTCATTGGAATGTGAACAAACAGATACCAGTGTGTGGTCTGATTGCTTTCACTCTCTGATGGTTACCAAACTCCTGAAGTCACTTCATCATATCTCCAATTCAATAATTTCATCTCCGCTCCCAGCTCATTTTGTTGAAAAGCTTAGTTAAGTCTTGTTTGTTCCTGGGCTATGAAACTTGGCCCAAACCAAACAATTGTCCATTTACAAACTGCACTTTCTTGACCTAAAAAACATGTTTATGATGATCTGGAATTGACTGCCTAAAAAGGTGGTAAAGGCACATTCAATCATGCCTTTGAAAAGGAAATAAGGACCAAGATTCTCCGTTCTGAGTTCCCCCCACTGCCGCTTACCAGCGAGAATGGAGAATTTGATTCTCAGCCAAAACTCCATTCACTGCAGCAGGAATGCAGAATCCCACCCAAGATAAACACTTGCAGGCTATGTTCAGTTGATGTAGTTTACATGGATTTCAGCAAAGCATTTGACAAGGTGCCACATGGGAGACTTATAAAGAAGGCAAATGCACATGGGATACAGGGGAGCTTGATAAGGCGGATTCAAAGCTGGCTGAGCTTCAGGAAGCAGAGGGTGATGACAGATGGTTGCTTTAGTGACTAGAAGCCAGTGTCCATTGGCGTACCACAGGACAATGGTCAAGCTGCCAAGATCCTCGAGACACACTGCTCGGAATCGGCGATCAGTGCTGTGTGTGTCTGATGGGCGTACGCGGCTTCCCTCCCGACAGGGAATCAGGTAACAGGTTCAACTCTTTTGGTGCAACCAACCGGTGCCGTCCAGCAGAAGGGGTACAACACATAAGAGTCATAGAGTCATAGATGTTCACAGCACGGAAACAGGCCCTTCGGCCCAGCTTATCCATGCCGCCCAGTTTCTATCACTAAGCTAGTCCCAGTTTCCCGCATTTGGCCCATATCCCTCTATATTCACCCTGCCCATGTAACTGTCTGTTTTTTAAAGGGAAAAAATGTACCCGCCTCTACCACTGCCTCTGGCAGCCCATTCCAGATGCTCACCACCCTCTGTGTGAAAAAATATCCCCTCTGGTCTCCTTTGTATTTCTCTCCTCTTACCTTAAACCTATGCCCTCTAGTTCTAGACTCCTCTACCTTTGGGAAAAGATGTTGACTATCTACCTTATTTATGCACCTCATTATTTTATAGATCTCTATAAGATCACCCCTAAGCTTTCTACGCTCCAGGGAACAAAGTCCCAGTCTATCCAGCCTCTCCTTATAACTCAGACCATCAAGTCCTGCTGGCATCCTCGTAAATCTCTTCTGCAGTCTTTCTAGTTTAACAATATCCTTCCTATAATAGGGTGACCAGAACTGAACATGGACGGGAACTGTGTGCAATCTTATGTTTCTCCCTTTTGTTGCCGGAGAAAGTGTGTTCGGCCACAGAAACGGGGACACAGTGCGAGGAAAAGCCGACAATGAGGACTCGGAGTCTGCCCGCTCCAGGGACTGGGTCCCCTATTATTCTTTGATGACTATGTGGGGGTCAGGATCAGTAAGTTTGCGGATGACACAATGTTAGGCCGGGTGGTTAACAGTGAGGCTGAGAGTCTTGGGTTACAGGAAGGTATCGACGGGATGGTCATTGGGGAGAAAAGTGGCAGATGGAATTTAATCCTGAAAAATGCGAGGTGTTACACTTTGGAAGGAACAATTTGACACGGAAATATTCAATGAATGGCACCATACTGGGAAATCCTGAGGAACAAAGAGACCTTGGCAGGTTTGTAAATTGATCTCTGAAGGCAGAAGGGCAGGTTAATAGGGTGGTGAAAAGGCATATGGTACACTTACCTTTATCAATCATGGCATAGATTACAAATGCAGGGAGGTCATGTTGGAGTTGTATAGAATATTGGTGAGGCCACAGCTGGAGTACTGTGTGCAGTTCTGGTCACCACATTATAGGAAAGATGTGACCAAAGAGAAAATGCTGGAAAATCTCAGCAGATCTGGCAGCATCTGTCGGGAGAGAAAAGAGCTAATGTTTCGAGTCCAGGTGACCCTTTGTCAAAGCTGGGAAATATGTGACTGCACTGGAGGGGGTGCAGAGGCGATTCACCAGGGTGTTGCCTGGGATGGAAGATTTAAATTATGAAGAGAGGTTGGATAGGCTTGGGTTGTTTCCCTGGAGCAGATAAGACTGAGGGGCGACCTGATCGAGGTGTACAAGATTATGAGGGGCATGGACAGGATGGATAGGGAACAGCTGTTCCCCTTAGTTGAAGGGTCAGTTACAAGGGGACACCAGTTGAAGGTGAAGGGTGGGAGGTTCAGGGGGGATTTGAGGAAAAACCCCAGGGGGTGGTGACGGTCTGGAATGCGCTGCCTGGGAGGGTAGTAGATGTGGGTTGCCTCACAGCCATTACAAAGTACCTGGATGAGCACTTGCCGCATCTTAACATTCGAGGCTATGGGCCAAGTGCTGGTAAATGGGATTAGGATTGACAGATCAGGTGTTTTTCATGCGGCGGTGCAGACTCGATGGGCCGAAGGGCCTTTTCTGCGTTGTATTGTTCTGTGATTCTGTGAGGAAAGGGTGGGGGAGTGGGACTAGCTCAATAGCACTGGAAGGGAACCAACATGACCATGATGGGCCAAGTGACCTCCTACTGCGCTGTAGAAAATAACGACTTTTAGAGCTGATTCCCTTTAAGCAATATGCCTCATTGCTAAAGGGCTGGGTGTGTACACAGTTTGTAAGGGAAACATGAGAAATAGAGCCCATATAAAAGCTGGAGGGGAAAAGGGGAAGGAGCAAAACATGTTAAAGGGTGGTGAGTGTGGCTTCTCACAGAACATGAGAATAGCCATTAAAAAATCGCAATACAACAAGAGCTGGAGAGCTTTTAGAGAAAGAAGAAACTTTAAAAATACTAAAGGATTTGAATCCTGATGGGCACAGCATAGTCAATGTTCTAAAGTGGCTCAGTCCCTTAAGTGTTTGCAATAGATGATATGAGCAACATCTCCCAACAGTGATACCCCTTGTAAAGTCCATGGAAGGAGTTGGTGTAAAATGGTGGTGCGTGTCAGCTGCCATCTACACACAGCATTACCAGAGTGGAGAAGATTGATCTGTGAAGGATCGAGCAATTTATGAAGGAATCAAAGGAGACTGGGAAGGTACCTCTAGATTAGAAATAGATTGATGTGCTATACACCTTTAAAAAAGTGGAACAAAGCTGACAGAGGTCAAGATATACATGTTAGTCCTACTTATCAGCCCAAACCTGAATGTTGTCCAGGTCTTGCTGCACATAGACACAGACAGATTCAGTATTGAGGAGTTAGCAAGCACTTACTATAGGACCTCCCTCCCGCTCACTGGATAGCCAGACAGTGGCATCATTTGCACAGGTTTATATAATCATGAACCTGGCGACCTCACTTCCGAGGGGGCTTTCAGTCAGCCACTACCTTCCAGGGTGTTAAATTCTCAGGGGCCACCAGAGAGGACATGGGGAACACTGGTAAGTTCAAGTCAGGGCCAGGGGCAGGGGTTCAGTCTCTCAATCTAGGGGGGAGGGGCTGCTTGCAGGCCTTAACGTCTCTTCATGTTGGAGCACCCCTTGCTTTAAGAAGGTCTGGAGGCTGGAATGCTGGCATCGTTTCCCATGTCCTCCTTGCTGGGCTTGTGCCCAAATGACTACTGAGGGAGTGCCCATTTTTAATGGGAGCTGGAAAGTGGATGGGGGGAGGTGAATACAGAGGATAAGCACTGGGGAGGCTTTGACGTTCTTTGGGGGGGTCCCATGAGAGACCAGGCTGTAAGGGAAGAGTGGGGGACTCAGGGCTGTAGTGTGAGTAGAACCCAACACACAGGCAGCAGTGTAAGGACAAAGGGGTTAAACTGTACGGAAGTTCAAATCCACTTTTCAGGGAAGTTTAGCTTTCAGGATTCAGTGTTGGGGTGGTTGGCTGATGGAAGGCTTTTCAACACTGCAGCCCTTGTGTCCTGGGAGAGTGAGGGTGCCCTTTAGGGATGTGCCTGTCTCGAACCAACTGTGCCTCATCCACCACAAGAGGCAGTCATGAATACAACCTGAAATACAACCTCAACCTTCCTTGATGAGTCAATTGTGCCAATGAAATCTGCAGAGCTAAACATCAGTGTTACTGATTGGAGCCAAGTTCTTAACCCTTTGGGAGTGTTGGCCCCAAGCATTGAATTCCAATGCTGAGACAAGCATTAACATCACACAGATGACACTGATGTGTACCCCTATGGAAGGTAAGATTGTGCTGCCTATCATCACTGAGCCCGTTCAAGGTCCTTGAGTTCCCCCATGAGGATGCAGGCGCTGGTCTCGTGCATCCACTCAGCTGCCCTTCCTCCTAACGGCAGGTTAGGGAGGGGGACGTGGGGGAGGGGGACGTGGGGAGGGGTGGTCAGATGTTAAGGTTCCAATGAGACTCTCGAGGGTCCACACATCTTATCCGGGTGGAGTTGACAACTGTGAGGAGTTGGCCATAATGTGAGAGGGGAGAGTTTGAGGCTCAGTGGAGAGGCACTCACTGAGGGGGAAGCTAATGGGTGGAAGTCCCAGCAGCATGGAGAGCTGAGGGTCAGGGCTCTGGCAGGAATCCTCAATACTCACCCTGGTGTTTTCTTCTTTTCAGTGCAGGATTCTGGAGAATCATGGAGTCAGTTGGGTTGGCTTTTCTACTCATAGTGATCGAGCAATAGCATAGGCATTGATGTGCCATTGCACACAGCCAGAATCAGCTCCCTGCAGAGGAGAGGGAGGCTGGGCTCGTTGCTGTTCCGGGAGCAGTGCCACAGATGGTGGAGCTTCGTAGGAGACACAACCGGCAAAGGGTCTTCTGACATCGGACATCCTTCCTGCAGGTTTTTCATGACACTCTGGATGGCCTCTTATCTGCTGCAGACCCCTCTGGGGTCAGGGAATCTGGTGTTTTTCTCCAACTTACAGCTGGAGTGGGTCAGCCTCTCTCCACTTTGTCAGCCCACGGCCTTCTCATCACTGGAGAAGAGTGGAGGACACAAAAGGACTGAGCTTTGAGGCGGGGGTGCAGGGGGTTGCATGGGGCACCATGGCAACAGCACGCCTTCACTGAGTCAGTGTGGGCAGTGGCAGAGAGGCAGTGTTGCCATCCTCACCCTGCACAGGGCTGGAACGCCGAGAGCCTGGCGCTATGAAATGACAGGGTGAGGGAATCTGTCAGTGAACAAAGTGGTGTTTAATACAAGTGTTATATTACAGTGACTATCTAAACTAGTGCCTCGGTTCACCAGTGCCCACCAGGTCTCTGTAGACCCTTACTCTTCCTCACCCTCTCGCTATGTCTGGGTGTATCCCCAGGATCCAGAGCTGAGATTGAGGCAGTCTGCTGCCTTCCACACCCCGTTGCCTGAGATGACCTTAATGGGCGTCTCCCGGGGACTGGGACCTTGAGGGTCGGGGCCTACCTTTGGGCAGCACGGGTGTTGCAGTGCTGCACTCCTCGGTATGCTAGGCTGGAGGTGTGTCGCTCACCGGGAGGGGGGTGTCTGATGGGCTGGACACTCCCAGGGTCCGCTGGGTGGATAGCCCCGGGCTACGCTTCTGCTGATCCTCTTCCTAATGGGTGCACGGGGGCCGCAGAGCTTCTCCATGGGAAAGAAGAGCTGTTGGAGTGAGATCCAGAAGCCCCACCATCCTCTGACGCTGATACCCGTGGATTCCCACTAGTGCCTGCACTGTGGAGCGCCTGCCCTCAGCCATGTAGGTCATGAGCTGAACAATGGAGTAGACATCGTCCGCCATGGAGTGCCCATCCTGCGCCCATGTCCCCGCTGCGGCTTCCACCCTTACAGTTGCCTTGTTGCGTTGGAGTAAGAGCACCATTTCCTTGGACAGAAGGCAATGGGACTCTGCCAGTTGGCCTTACAGTCCGAGGAGAAATGCTGTCCTCCCTTCCTGATGCTCATGGCACTACCTTTGAAGTTCTGGGACGACCAGACCCAGGGGCACATCATTGACCTGGGGTTCAGCAAAGTCCTGGGCTCCGGCATCCCTCCAAATGCCAGATCCCTGGGACGTCCCTGTCTCCATCTGCTGTGGACCATCAGTTGTGAGGTGCTCGCCAGTGAGTGAAGCAGAAGCCTGCCTGCTGGGTAATCCCACCGAGGTGTGAGTATTTGCACTGGGTGGAGGGTGCGGGTGACAGATGTGACATTTACATGCTGCTCTCCGAGATGTCTTCCTCGGAGCTGCTCATGTCTATGGTAGCCAGAGGGCAGAAGGATGGTCCAAGCTGGTTGAATGATAGCCCTCCAATGGAATAGAAATGGCATTGGTGCATGACAGAGAATAAATGACCGGGGAAAATGTTACTCACATGAGGCTTGGACTATCACTGCGTGTCTTGAGGGTTCTCACTTTTGTCTGATGCCCTCACTTCGCCCCGACACAGCCGCGGTCTTGCTCCTCTCCCGCAAGCTTCCTCAAAGGTGGCTGTGCTCGCTCACATCTATTATCTTCGATTTGTGCTCAGGTGGGCCAAGAAGGAGAGGAGCAGCAGGTGGGAGAACGCAGAGGTTCGAATATACCAGGACTGGAGTGAGGAGGTGGCGAAGAGGAGGGCCGGGTACAATTGAGTGAAGGCGGTGCTGCACAGGAAGGGGGTGAAGTTTGGCATGTTGCAACCGGCGCGACTGTGGGTTACCTCCAAGGACCGGCACCATTATTTTGAGTCTCCGGAGGAGGCGTGGGCCTTTGTTCAGGCTGAGAAGCTTAGCACAGACTGAGTGCTAAGTTCTATAAAAAATATATGGACCTGTTGGGCCCGCTGTTAGTTAGGACCTTTAATGAGGCAAGGAAGGGGGGGCTTTACCCCCGATGATGTCCCGGGCACTGGTCTCCTTGATCCTGAAGCAATCGGGATGGGCGATTGAGGACTGCGGTGGATATGTTATGCCTATTTTTTGTTCGGGGGGGGGCCTTTGCATTGTTTTGGGTTTCTTTTTCTCAGTGTTTTTCTCTTTCGGGTTGAGGAGGGTGGATGGGGCGGGTTGGCCACTGTTTTGGTTGGTGGCGGGGCCTGGTAGATGGAGAGCGCGGGCTTTTTTCCCGTGCCGAAGACTGGGGGGGGCGGGGAGGGGCCGGGGAAGCGAGGATTGTTTCCCGCGCTTAGAACGGAGGGGGAGAGCCTGTGAATGGGGAGCGGGAGAGGAGGGTGTGCCACACAATGGGAGGAATCGAAGGGGAGGCGGGAGTGGCCGGGGTCAGCAGGAGTCAGCTGACTTGCGGAAGTGCAATGGGGGAGTAAACCAGCTAGGATGGGTCCTCGCCGGGGGGGGGGGGGGGGGGGGGGGTGGGGGGGGGGGTCGTCGAGTTGCTGCTGCTAAGGTCAAGGAGGAGCTGGAGCGAGTGGGGTGGGTCGAGACGGGGGTATGCCGCTGTGGGGAACGGACCGGGTGTGGGGTGCGGGCGCGTGGCTGGCCAAGGAGGGGTCATGGCTACTCGGCGGGGGAGGGGGGTGGGTAGCCCCCTGATCCGGCTGATAACCTGGAATGTAAGGGGACTGAATGGGCCGGTGTTCGCGCACCTGAAGGGGCTCAAGGTGGATGTGGTTATGCTCCAGGAGACACACCTGAAGGTGGCAGACCAGGTAAGACTGAGGAAAGGGTGGGTAGGTCAGGTGTTTCACTCGGGGCTAGATGCCAAAAATCGAGGGGTGGCGATCTTGGTGGGAAAGAAGGTGTCATTCGAAGCGTTGAGCATTGTGGCAGATAATGGCGGTAGGTACATAATGGTAAGTGGTAAGTTGCAGGGAGAGATGGTGGTACTGGTCAATGTGTATGCTCTGAACTGGGATGATGCGGGTTTTATGCGGCGTATGTTGGGTCGAATCCCACACTTGGAAGTGGGGGGCCCGATAATGGGGTGAGACTATAACACGGTGTTGGATCCGGCACTGGATCTCTCCAGGTCTAGGACGGGTAGGAAGCCGGCGGCGGCTAGAGTGCTGAGGGGATTTATGGACCAAATGGGAGGGGTGGACCCTTGGAGATTTGCAAGGCTGGGGGCTAGGGAATTTTCATTCTTCTCACATGTCCATAAGGCTTATTCTCGAATCGACTTTTTAATTTTGAGTAGGGCGCTGATAACGAGAGTAGAGGATACCGAGTATTCGGCAATAGCCATTTCGGACCACGCCCCGCATTGGGTGGACTTGGAGATGGGGGAGGAGAGGGACCAGCGCCCACTGTGGCGCTTGAAGGTGGGGCTGTTGGCGGATGAGGAGGTGAGCGAGCGGGTCCGAGGAAGTATAGATAGGTACTTGGAGACCAACGACAACGGGGATGTCCGAGTGGGGATGGTATGGGAGGCACTGAAGGCAGTGGTGAGGGGAGAGCTGATCTCCATTAGGGCCCACAAGGAGCTGGGGGAGAGGGAGAGGCTGGTGGGGGAGATGGTGAGGGTAGACAGGAGGTATGAGGAAGAGCCTGAGGAAGGATTGTTGAGGAAGAGGCGCAGCCTCCAGGCCGAATTCGACCTGGTGACCACCAGGAAGGCGGAGGTGCAGTGGAGGAAGGCCTAGGGGGCGGTCTACGAGTATGGGGAAAAGACAAGCCGGATGCTGGCGCATCAGCTTCGGAAGCGGGACGCAGCTAGGGAGATCGGGGGAGTTAAGGACAGGGGAGGGAGCGTGGTGCGGAGTGGGGTTGGCATCAATGGGGTTTTCAGGGACCTCTGCGAGGAATTGTACCGATCCGAGCCCCCACGGGAGGAGGGAGGGATGGGCCGTTTCCTGGGCCAATTGAGGTTTCCAAAGGTGGAAGAGGGACTGATGGTGGGACTGGGGGCCCCGATTGGGCTGGAGGAGCTGATCAAAGGGATAGGAAGCATGCAGGCGGGGAGGGCACCGGGGCCGGACGGTTTCCCGGTCGAGTTCTATAAAAAATATATGGACCTGTTGGGCCCGCTGTTAGTTAGGACCTTTAATGAGGCAAGGAAGGGGGGGGCTTTACCCCCGATGATGTCCCGGGCACTGGTCTCCTTGATCCTGAAGCTGGACAAGGGCCCCCTGCAATGTGGGTCTTACAGACTGATTTCCTTGCTAAATGTAGATGCCAAGGTGCTGGCGAAGGTCTTAGCCACGAGGATTGAGGATTGTGTGCCACAGATCATCCATGAAGACCAGACGGGGTTTGTGAAGGGGAGACAATTGAATGCGAATGTGCGGAGGCTTTTGAACGTTACCATGATGCCAGCGAGGGAGGGGGAGGCGGAGATAGTGGTGGCGATGGACGCTAAGAAAGCCTTCGATAGGGTAGAGTGGGGGTACCTGTGGGAGGTGCTGAAGAGGTTCGGGTTTGGGGAGGGGTTTGTCAGGTGGGTTAGGCTGTTGTATGAGGTCCCGATGGCGAGTGTGGCCACAAATAGGAGGAGGTCCGAGTACTTGCGGTTGCACCGAGGGACGAGACAGGGGTGTCCCCTGTCCCCCCTGCTCTTCGCACTGGCAATTGAACCCCTGGCTATGGCACTGAGAGAGTTGAGGAACTGGAGGGGGTTGGTGCGGGGTGGGGAGGAGCACAGGGTGTCGCTTTATGCGGATGACCTGCTGCTGTATGTGGCGGACCCGGTGGGAGGAATGCCAGAGGTAATGAGGATCCTTAGGGAATTCGGGGACTTTTCGGGGTACAAGCTCAATATGAGGAAGAGCGAGCTGTTCGTAGTTTAGCTAGGGGACCAGGAGAGGGGGATTGGCGAGCTCCCACTAAAAAGGGCGGAGAAGAGCTTCAGATATTTTGGGGTTCAGGTGGCCAGGAGCTGGGGGGCCCTGCATAGGCTTAACTTTACAAGGCTGGTGGAGCAAATGGAGGAGGAGTTCAAGAGGTGGGACGCGTTGCCGCTGTCCTTGGCGGGTAGGGTGCAGTCAATCAAAATGACGGTGCTCCCAAGGTTTTTGTTCTTGTTCCAGTGCCTCCCCGTGTTTATCCCGAATGCTTTTTTCAGGCGGGTTAACAGGAGCATAATGGGGTTTGTGTGGGCGCGAGGGACTCCGAGGGTGAGAAGGGTGTTCCTGGAGCGGAGTAGAGCTAGGGCGGGGCTGGCACTGCCCAACCTCTGTGGGTACTACTGGGCCGCCAATGCGACGATGGTGCGCAAGTGGGTGATGGAGGGGGAGGGGGCTGCATGGAAGAGGCTGTAGATGGCGTCCTGTGTGGGTACGGGTCTGGGGGCGCTGGCAACGGCGCCGCTGCCGCTCCCTCCAAGGAGGTATACCACAAGCCCGGTGGTGGTGGCGGCCCTCAAAATTTGGGGGCAGTGGAGGCGGCATAGGGGGGATGTTGGGGCCTCGGCGTGGACCCCATTACGGGGGAACTGCCGGTACGCCCCAGGAAGAACAGGTGGAGGGTTTTCGGGGTGGCACAGGGCAGGGATACGAAAGTTGGGGGACCTGTTTGTGGACGGAAAGTTCGCGAGCTTGGAGGAGCTGGAGGAGAAGTACGGGCTCCCCCTGGGGAACACCTTCAGGTACCTTCAGGTACTTACAGGTAAGGGCGTTTGCCAGGCGGCAGGTGGTGGAATTCCTGCGGCTACTGCCACACACAGTACAGGACAGGGTGCTCTCGGGGGGTGGGTGGGATTGGGGAAGATCTCGGAAACTTACCAGGTGATGCAGGAGGAGGAGGAGGCCTCGGTGGTGGAGTTGAAAGGTAAGTGGGAGGAGGAGTTGGGAGAGGAGATCGAAGAGGGGACGTGGGCAGATGCCCTAGGGAGGGTGAATTCTTCCTCTTTGTGCGCGAGGCTCAGCCTCATACAGTTTAAGGTGCTGCACAGGGCACACATGACCAGGACACAGATGAGCCGGTTCTTTGGGGGCGAGGACAGGTGTGTTAGGTGCTCAGGGAGCCCAGCAAATAACACCCATGTGTTCTGGGCATGCCCAGCGCTGGAGGAATTTTGGAAGGGCGTAGCGAGTGTGGTGTTGGGTGCTCTGGTGCACAGATGAGCCAACACAGTTGTATGTGGTACAACTCTATTTTATTTTAACTCTTATAATACAGTTCGTTCTGGATACTCTGCACGTGCTGTCTCCCTGAGTGTGTCGTGTAGTAGATCTGTCCTGGTCCTCCTCTGCAGCTAATACTGACCACCGGGGGTCGTGTCTGTGCTTTTATATCTTTCTGTCATTGGTTGTGGTGTTGTGTGTTCTGATTTGTCTGTTGGTGTGTCTACCATGATGTGTGTGTTTGAATATCATGACAGCGAGGACGGTGTCGAGGGTGGTAGGATCCAGGGTCAATCCGGGCTGGGGGCTCGCAATATTTGGGGTGGCAGAGGGGCCGGGAGTGCAGGAGGCGAAAGAGGCCGGAATTCTGGCCTTTGCGTCCCTGGTAGCCCGGCGAAGGATTCTTCTTCAGTGGAAAGATGCGAGGCCCCCAAGCGTGGAATCCTGGATCAGCGATATGGCAGGGTTCATTAAATTGGAGAGGGTGAAATTCGCCTTGAGAGGGTCGGTACAAGGGTTCTTTAGACGGTGGCAACCGTTCTTAGACTTTCTGGCAGAACGCTAGACATTGGTCAATGGCAGCAGCAGTTCGGGGGGAGGGGGGGGTGGAGGTTTACTTTATTTTTGTTTATGTTATTTACACTGGAGGTCTGAGGGGGTGTATACACCTGTTGTGTTAAGTCGGGGTGTTAATGTTAATTTATTATTTATGTACAGGGGAGGGGTTTGGGGGGTTGCTTTTTTAGATTGTGTTTTGTACTTAACCCTGTTGGGTTCTTTTTCTTTCTCATTTTGTTATTGATATTTTATGAAAACCTTTAATAAAAATTTAAAAAAAAAAAAAATGAGTGACAAAATCCCCGTGCTTCAGCAGCGATGAATGGTCTCTGTTTGCCCAGTCGTATCAGTTCAAACACGTCACTTCCAGCCCTCACTATCCGCAGTCAAATGGAAAAGTTGAGAAAGGGGTGCACATAGTGAAGCAGCTCATCTGCAAGGCCGCGGATTCTGCGTCTGACATTCACCTTGCGCTGCTGGCATACAGGGCGACCCCACTGTCCACTGGCATGTCGCCGGCTCAACTCCTGATGAACAGGGACCTGCGAACGACACTTCCAGCCATACACGTGCCCAACCTGGATCACCTCCCAGTGCTGCAGAAGGTTCAGCAACTCCGAGACCAGCAAAAACAGGGCTATGATGCTCATACCACCAATTTGCCCGTGTTATCCCCATCAGACACTGTTCGGGTCAAGACCCCTCATGGGGGCTGGTCAGCTCCAGCTGTCGTTGTTCGACAGGCTGCCCCCCGCTCGTATGTTGTGCGTCTGGCTGATGGTTCTGTTGTGCGACGAAACAGACGGGCACTGCGCAAAGTTGCCTGCCCGCAACCACATTCTTTTCCGTTTCCTTCTGTTGTTTTGCCACCTCCTGATACCTCAACTCACGAGGCCACTAGTCAGGCTTCAATCCCGCCCATCAAGGCACTGTCGTCCCCACCTCCACTTCTCCGGCGGTCGACCAGGATCAGATGCAAGCCACAGAGACTGGACTTATGAACATTTGTTCTATTTGTTATGTTCTGTGTTCTCGCACTAGACAGCTGTTTTCACATGTACATATGTTCACATCCGCTGCATGTATATATGTTAATATTGGCCTATTCTTGCAAATATGTTCACATATGTCATCCAAACATAAAAAAGGGGGCGATGTCAGGATATGCAGACACACACACAATGATATACAGACAAGCAGCTAATGGACACAGAGAACAGGACATGACAAATAAGCAGGCAGGGCACTCAGGGGTGGGATCTGACTGAAAAAGACACACTCACACTCCGCCTCCGTATCAGGAGGTGGCAAAACAACGGAAGGAAATGGAGAAGAATGTGGTTGCGGGCGGGCACCTTTGCGCAGTGCCACTGATGAACATCTAGAGAGTCAGTCAAGGGTGTTGTTACAATCTCACACCTCCACTATGTGGCTAAGAGCTAGTCTGGTTCAGTCAGACAGAGTAACCACACTTAAGTTAGCAGAGAGTCGAACTCACAGAGAACTGTGCTATTAGTTCAATAAACCTGATTGAACTAACTTCAAGGTCTGGAATATCTTTCTGATCTAAGCTGCATCCAGTTGCAGCCAGTGTTAGACCAGTGTACCTAACACGACAACTACCATCTAGAAGGACAAGAGCAGCAGATGCCTGGGCACCCAGCACCTGGAGATTCCCCCCCAAGTCACTCACCCTGACTTGGGAATATATCGCCTTTCCTTCACAGTCGATGGGGCAAAATCCTGGAACTCCCTCCCTAACAGCACTGTGTGTGTACCTACACCTCAGGGGCTGCAGCACTGCAGCAATTCAAGAAGGCAGTTCACCATCACCTTCTGAAGAGCAGTTAGGGATGGGCAATAAATGGCCTAATCGGCAATGCCTGCAGCCCATAAATGAATAAACAAAATGTGCTATTGGTCAAGGCAAGATTAAGTCGCTGACTTCCTGGCTCTCAAGGAGATGAAACAGAAGCAAGTTTTGCAAACTTTATAGAGGGATGTGACTCCGGGTTGGGGATGTTGCTTCATTCATACCACGCTTTGTTAAACAATACATAAAGGTAGATAATAATCTTATGGTAAATAGTAGCATGACTCTAGTTGTACATTTTGAAATATATCCAGTCGCATGACATACCTTCACACCCACTGTGAGCGGATTGAGTGTTACAGCATTGCACCTGTGATTACAAGTAAGATCCTCCTTTGTAAGTCGAACACAAATTGAGTGAGGATCTCTTCTACCACTGTTGCCAAATAGGGAAATTTGATCCCCAATTTGTGATGTTAAGCAACATGAGACCGTGACCTCATTTCTCTCAGTTTTAGCAATGACCCATTGTATTATAAGTTCCGGAAAGGTGCCCACACTGAGCCGAACAGGTTGAATTAAAGGAAAAAGGTTTAATGCAACAGAACCGTTACTCTACTACAGGAGGTCACTCACAGGTCATGACCCTCTGGTTTTATACAGGGTGTAGAAGGGGGCGATGCATTGCTCAGTGGGGGAGTATTTATTCCCCATAGTCGTTTTGGAATATCAATTCCCCAATCTCATACATGTCCCATGACCTGCTTAACCTCAGGGTATGGCACATTGATAGCAGTTACATTTCTGAGACAGAAGATTGTGTCTTTGCCTCACTGGATTCACTTGAGTATGTAAGCCAGGATGGAAATCTAGCAACACTCAGAGAGTGTTGCACTGTCACTAATGCCATCTTTCAGATGAGAAGTTAAATCAAGTGAAGCCTATCCTCTTAGATTAATGGGGGGGGAAAACCTGTGGCACTATTTAAACTACACAGGGGAGTTATCACTGTTGTGATCTAGACGCCTGTTAGCCTTGTTACTTGGTTTATTTGGTTTTCATCTCAAAGTCACTGTTAATCTCAGTAATTTCCCACATTCCTAATGCATTACTGTTTGTTGAAAGTTGCGGAATGTAAATTAGCTGCCAATTCTCATTGTGTAACAACGATCACAGAAGAGTGTCTTTCCCTTTTTTAAAATAAATTGATAGTACCAATTAGATACATTTTTCCAATTAAGGGGCAATTTAGTGTGGCTAAGCCACCTAACCTGCACATCTTTGGGTTGTGGGGGTGAAACCCACGCAGACATGGGGAGAATGAGCAAATTCCACATAGACAGTGGCCCGGAGCCGGGATCGAACCCAGGCCCTCAGTGCGGTAGGAAGCAGTGTTAATCACTGCGCCACCGTGCCGCCCCAGAAGAGTGCCTTTCTCAGCTTCCTTTAAAAAAAATAAAAGTTGACCTGTACTCAGAGGCAAAAAAAGAACTGCTCTGGAAACATAGGAACATAAGAATTAGGAGCAAAAGTAGGCAATTCGACCCTTCAAGCTTGCTCCGCCATTCAATAAGATCATAGCTGATATTTTCCTGGTCTCAAAACCACCTCCCCATCTGTTCCCCATATCCCTTTAACCTGTTTTTTAAAATCAGAAATATATCTATCTCCTTCTTGAAATCATTTAATGATTCAGATTCCACCGCACTATGGGGCAGCGAGTTCCACAAATTCACCACCCACTGTGAGAAGTAGTTCCTCCTCATTTCAGTTCTAAATCTACTGCCTCTCAACCTATAGGTTAACCCACAACGGGGAACATTTGGTCTACATTTACTTTATCAATCCCTTTTAGTATTTTTTTACACCTCAATCTCATCCCATCGCACTCTTTTGAACACCAGTGAGTATAAGCCCAAACTGTTTGATCTCTCCTCATACGTCAACCGTTCATCTCCGGAATCAATCTAGTGAACCTCCTCTGAACTGCTTCCAATGCCACCACATCCTTCCTCAAATAAGGGACCAAAACTGGACACAATACTCCAGATGCAGTCTCACCAACATTCTATACAATTGCAACAACATTTCTCTACTTTTATACTCCAGTTATACTTTTATCATAAACACTAACATTCCATTTGCCTTTTTGATTACATGCTGTACCTACATACCGACTTTCTGCGATTCATGAACAAAGACACCCGGATCCCTCTTCTCAGGTGCATTTTGAATCTGCTTTCCATTTGGATAATAATTTGCCTTTCTATTTTTTCAGCCAAAATGGATAACCTCACACTTATCTGCAATAAACTCCATCTGCTAAATTTTAGCCCAATCTCTATCCATCTGTAAAATCTTTATCTCATCTTCATTGCCTGATTTCCCACCTATTTTAGTATAGTCCATAAATTTTGTTATGTTACACACTGCCCCTGCTTGCAGATCATTTATGTAGATTGTAAACAGATGAGACCCGAGGACTGACCCTGCAGCACCTCACTTGTTACAATCCACTAGCCAGAGAAGGACCCATTTATCCTGACCATTTGCTTTCTGTCATTCAGCTGATCCTCAATCCAATCCAGTACTCTCCCCAATCTCCTGAGAGCTCACCTTATGGATCATTCTTTTATGCGGCACCTTGTCAAATGTCTTCTGGAGTCTAGATATACCACATCCACATGTTCTCCATTATCCACCTTGCTGGTTATGTCCTCAAAGAACTCTAGCAAGTTTTATCAAGTATCACTTACCCTTCATGAAATCATGCTGACAATGATGGATTGAGCTTTGTCTTTCCAAATATTCAGTGATTTCCTTTTTAATGATTGATTCCAGCAACTTCCCCACCACAGAGGTCAAGCTAACCGATCTATAGTTTACTACTTTTTGAATAGGAATATTAGCATATTTTCAATCCACCGGGACTCTTCCAGAATTCAATGAATTCTGAAATATCATAACCAATGTGTCCACTATCTCTGCTGCCACCTCAATTAATACCCTAGGGTGCAGGTCATCAGGTCCCGGAGGCCTGATGAGATCTTTAATTGCATTTGTTTATTTAATACCGTCTCTCTAATGATGGTTATTGCAATGTAAGGAGCCGGTTTAGCACAGTGGGCTAAACAGATGGCTGTAATGCAGAACAATGCCAGCAGCGCGGGTTCAATTCCCGTACCGGCCTCCCCAAACAGCACCGGAATGTGGCGACAAGGCGCTTTTCACAATAACTTCATTGAAGCATAGTTGTGACAATAAGCTATTATTACTATTATATTTTAGCACAGTACTGCAATGGCCATATATGACTGTCCATATAAAAAAAAGATATCTTAGAAAGAAACATGGGTTTACAGCAATCAGCAATGGTTTCATGGTCATTATTAGACTTTTAATTCCAGATTTGTATTGAATAGAAATTTCACATTCTGCCGTGGTGGGATTCGAATCCAGGTCCCCACAGCAGCATCCAGGTCTCTGGAGAGAACGCTCAGTGAGAGCAAGCCTCCTGAAAGAGAAGAAACCGGCGCGTAAGAAAACGATAAACGTGTCAAAATGCAGACATTGTGAAACGTCAACTAGAGCAGGGATTTTCAAATTCAGGATCGCGTCCCGCAGGTGGGTCACGTGTGGGTGTTGGGAGGTGTAGAGGGTGCCATCTCCGCTACTCCACTACTGGGCTGATATCTGGGGTTTGAATATCTGTGTGTGTCTCTCTCCAGCTGGCACTGAAACTTCAGAGGCCAGGGGATGTCGCACTGGGACACTTCCACTGAAGAGAGCACTGATTCAAGCCTGCCGTTTATTCCTAACCGACAGCCTGAGACTTATATCACACAGATCTCCAGACCCCTACCAATACCCAGGTGATTCTCTCTCTTGCCGGTGGTACAACACCCACCCGGTTCCTACTCCACTAGAGTAGCTTTCCCAAGAGAGAGAATAGGACACTGCTGTTTATTTCCTAACCAGCAGTCTGTCCTGAGTGAATCGCTCAAGATGACCCTCGATTCTTGAACCCGGAATTAAGGTGAGGAGTATTTTAACAATGACTTGGTCAGAGATCGCTGGTGAAAGATTGAAGAATTTAAACGACTCCAATTATCATCAAATCAAGGTTTATTGCAAAACCCAGGTCAAAATCATCAACAGAAGAAACACAATAAAATCTTATGCTCTAATACAAACTAAGTCTATTCAAAAGTAATATAGCGGACACAACGAAAATTCTTATGATTACACAGTTTTTAGCAATATCACAAGGCACAAAACAAGTTCCCTTCCCCAAAGCCTCAACCACTATTAAAGTCAGGGAGTTTCGCAAGCTGCTGCAGGATACTTACGGTCACAGGCTGCAGAGGTCAAGTCAGGGGTGCAGAGGTCGAGCCAAGAACGAAGAGACCCTCAATCGAAACACAGCCCCTTTTATATTGTTTTACCTGGCTTTGTCCTGTGATCGGCCAGCCCCTTTTGCATTGAAAAAGGTAAGGTTTAAAGTTCCCGCTGGTCCCGCCCCCTTTGGGCCGGTCAGACCTGTCGAGATGGGAGTACCTCCCCTAGGTCCGCCTCCAGTCTGTTTTTTTGAGATAACGAGGTTGAGCTCCCTTGAAGATTTTCAAAGACTTCCATCTGCTCCGGAGATAGCTGCTATGTTGATGGGGTGTTGATTGGATTCTGCTCTGGTGGAGGCAAAGTCCTTTACATCTGCATGGGGCTATGACCATCCCATTGTCCTGCTTGCATGCAAGCCTCCTGTGTATTCCCGTGCCCCTTTGTCTGTGTTTTGATGTTATCTTGTTGTCTGGCTCCTTCTTCCTTGTAGCTCCTAGGGGGGTGTTTGTAAATATTTATGTACTTATGTCCCTACTCAGCTCAGCGGACCAAGCCTGCTGGGAAAACTGGTTCTGTTCTCTTGGCTGAAAAGTCAGTTTACAGTCTCTGAGTTTTTATGCTTGGGCAGTTCCAAAAGGGCCAAATTGCCCGAAAACCTTACAGATGCCCCTTCGATACGTCCCTACCTGCTTGGACCGTATCGACACAGGTGAAGGGCAATTATTTCCTCTTGTGTGGACCGTAGGCCCCCCCCAACAACATGCGAAATTACAATTCCCAAGACAGTTCCCTTAATCTAGGCTACCCCTGATTTCAATGAGAGGGAAAGACAAGACCATACTTAATTCAAGCAGACAGTAACATATACACATTTCACCGGAACCCCAAACGTAAGGGTCCCTGTACATATATCACAATCAAGTACACATTTCACCGGGACCCCAAACGTAAGGGTCCCTGTACATATATCACAATCAAGTACACATTTCACGCGAATCCATACAACTATTTACAATTGCATCTGTTTATTTCACCAAGGATCCTCCTTTCTTGGCTGCACTTCGCTTCTTCCCGTTGAGGGCTCTTCATTTATCCTCCATCGTCGATACCTGCAGCTGAGAGGTTTAGTCCAACTGAGGCGACAGCATAATGTACCCCCTGTACAACATTTCCTTTGTGGGGGCAAACACTAAACCATTCTCAGGCCCCCCCCTGGTGGTGATCGGACAGTTGTGAGGGTCGATCGGTTGGGCTGTGGGCAGGGGTCGCTTTACCTGAACCAGCAGTTCGGTAGCTTTTACAGTCATCCCTTCCCTGGGCGTTACACATCCCTCCCCAGTGCGGTCAATTTATCCCGTTCCCTGGGTTCTGCCACCACCTTACAAAAGTGATTAATGCCCCTTGTGGACATGCCTTGGTAGATCCCCATAAACACAAATAAATGCCCTGGTCAGAAGCCCACCCCTTATCCCCGCAAACGGTGATCCTACCCGGTGACCCCGTGATGGTCCGTTAGGTGTTGTCCAGTCCGTTCCCAGTCCGAGGACCGATCCCTCATGTCCAGCCTCGGCTTCCTGGGCCACCACCATCTCCCCAAAGGAACGTCCCCCTCACAGGTTAAATACACCCGCCTGCCCTCAGTCACCCTAACCCGGTCAGTCGAAGGACTCTTCTGTCTCGCCTCTGCGGAGTTCTCCCGGTCCCACCATCGCCAAGATCCTCAAACTCCACATCGTCGGGTGCCCCATCTGTAAAAACAAAACACATTCTTGCCTCTACAGCCCTACCTACCTTAAAGTGCATGGGTTCTATCCAGTGGCAGCAGCAGCTCCCGCTTTGAAGTTGCCGCAGCCTGTCTGTGATTCTGTGTCCACAGCCCGGCTCCCCAGGGTCCTAGTGCCTGCCGCTATCCGGCGGCAGCAGCAGCTCCCGCTTTGAAGTTGCCGCAGCCTGTCTGTGATTCTGTGTTTACAGCCCGGCTGCACCAGGGTCCTAGTGCCTGGTGCTTCATCATTTTACCATTGCACCAGGCGCTTCTGTGTTCCCACGATCCTAAATACTTCACACACAACTACACACTAATTAGAACTAACAGGGGGGGAATGCTATATACAATGCCACCCGTCTCCGGGTGGCCAAATTAAAACTGGGCCCCGCTAAACTGGGGCAGTTCACCTGTTTGGTCCAACGGCTCGGGCCAGACCGTCCCCTCCCGGGGGTTCGGGCTGCCCCTTGCCTCTCCTTCCCCAACAGGGTTCGGGGATCCCTCAGCGTTCCCTTCTACTCGGGCCCCCTTACTGCGGGACCGGGTTCTAGGGAGGTGTGATGGGGACCATCTTAGAGGGGGCTTGGAGACCCGATTGCTCCTTTGTCCCCTGACTGGTTCCCAAACCCAAGGTGATACCTCCACTTCCTCCGCCTCCTTAGCCTCTATACTAAGGCAGGCCACCTGACCCACAGGTAGGGGCTTGGGAATCGTTACTGTCCCTGGGCTGGGTGCTTGCAGCACGGTCGGTTTCTTTGGGACTGCCCCTTCGGGACAGCACCTTGTCACCGGTTGTGTGACCGTGGAGTCAGGGACCTCCCCCACCGTCGTTAATTCTACGGGGGGTTTCTCCACTATCACCCCCAGTCTTCCCCCCACCTTGCTCTTTCTTGTCCTTATGGGGTGGAACAATTTAAATTGACTGATGTGGCGTTCGCATGGGTCCCACCTTAAGGGATTTAAACTGCAAATAGCTCCTGAGGCAGCCTCCAGAATGGGACCCTGCACCTGGACCGGACCAGGGTCTGGGGCTAGAACTACCCCTGCGCTCCCTTTTTCCTGAGGCTGCTCCCTGGGTAGTCATACGGGTTCTTGTGGTGTGGGTGCGGGCAGGCCCTGGCCCGTTGCCATTGTCACCTGTCCTGAGCCTTGCAAAAGGGCTAAAATTTTACTTATCTCGATGGTTCCCGGGGCAGCTGCTCCTACCGCCGGGGTCTGACTCTCTACTGCGGGAGCCCTCTCCTGCTTGCTAGGGTTTTTACATTCACTCTTGAAATGCCCGGCCTTCCCACACCCGTAGCATACCGGTTTCCTGTCGGAGGTCCGGGTGCCCTCATGCTTCCACTCTCTCTTAGGGGCTGCTGGCGCGATTTCATGCACCCTACCCTTAAGGGGCTTGTCCTCACCCCTCTCCCCATTACGATATGCGAGGGTAAGTTTCCTAAGGACCTCTTCCTCATTAAGGTCCGGACTCTGCGGGTCGAACCAGTGTTCGGCCTTTGCCCTAACGTGAGGGAGACAGTTAGCTACGAGGGTCTTCAGCCAGTGGGCAGTTCTTTCCCCTAAATTCCGTCTATCCGCGGGAACCCCGCATGCCTCCATATAGACAGTCCACAGTCTGTCTGCGAACACGGTGGGAGATTCCCCTGGTTGCTGCTTGGTTTCCCCCACCCTCATGAAAGGCCTCCCCAGATTCAAACCCATCGCCTCCAGAACAGCAGTCTGTGCTGCCGCCCATGTGTCAGGTCTTCCCCCATTCCCAGAGGTCACTGTCCTGCATAGCTGTGCATCTAGGGTCATCAGGAGCATCTTTATTTGCTCCCCTTCGTCGCAGTCATTGATGCTGGCTGCCTGTTCCACCTCCATAAAATGAAGCGACGGATCCCCTTTTGGAGTTAGTCTGGGAACGTGGGCCACCATCCCCCTGAGCGCGGATGCCCCATGAGGAACGATAATGTCGCCCTCAACCGGTCCCCTATTTGCCATCCCCGCCGGGGGACCATACCTTCTTTGCCTGACAGGGCACATCTGCCCTACCTGGGGTTCCTGCTCCTCCTCCCCACTGTCCAGCTCTCCTGCCCCGTTGGGTAGCCCCCCTGTCCCCGGGCTAACTATCCATATAGGAGACGCCGCTATCTGGGGATACACCACTGACCCCCCTTGGACCTGCCCCTGACCGGGCGGTCCAAACCCTACCTGCTGACCCGGCCCCATCACCGGCATCCCAGGCAGCGGTCTGTCCCCATCCCATGGGGACCCACATACGAAACCAGGCGGACACGCCTCCAGCTGGGGGTACCCTGCCGACCCCCCTTGGACTTGCCCCTGAACGTGCAGTCCGATCCCCCCCTGCCGACCCGGACACAATCTCGGTGCCTCAGGAGGCGGTCTATTCCCCTTGGCCTTTGGGGAATCATCCGCTGCGAGGAGCACCTTGCCCCTAGGGAACCCCCCTGGACCTACCAGGTGTATCTGTCCCCTGAACTTGGACAAGGTCTCCTCCAACTCCGTTATTCGTGCCTGGCACGGCCCATGGACACAGTCCCCTACTTCCTCGCGAGCCACTCGGTACGCTGCCTGGATGTCCCGGAACTTCCCCTCCAGCTTCCTACACTGCTCTGTACTCCGAGCATAGAGTTCCTGGAGCCTCCGTTCCTTTTCTTTACCCTCCACTATCTGGCAGTGGAGATAGTCCTTCTCACACCTGTTAGACTCGCTTTCCTGTTTCATTTCTGCCAATTCCCCCCGCAGTCGTTCCGCTGCGCTAGCCTCCTGCTCTAACTCTTCGATCCTTTGCTCTGCGTTGACCACCTGCTGAGACAGGCAAACCAGCCAAACTGCCTTCTCCAAGTGCCTTTTGTGCGCTTTGCTTTCTGTCCATGCAGCCGCTGCCATTACCGGTTGCTCCGCATTGATCAATTCTGAGACCCAAGGTTTGGTGAGGTTGACCTTTTGCCACAAATATGAGGATATTCTCTCCTCCATTTTGCTTCGTTCCCTCACCCCCTCTGCCAAGTCACATACTCCAAACCACCGGGCTCCTGCCTGACTCGCCATTGTAGAGGGTGCCATCTCCGCTACTCCACTACTGGGCTGATATCTGGGGTTTGAATATCTGTGTGTGTCTCTCTCCAGCTGGCACTGAAACTTCAGAGGCCAGGGGATGTCGCACTGGGACACTTCCACTGAAGAGAGCACTGATTCAAGCCTGCCGTTTATTCCTAACCGACAGCCTGAGACTTATATCACACAGATCTCCAGACCCCTACCAATACCCAGGTGATTCTCTCTCTTGCCGGTGGTACAACACCCACCCGGTTCCTACTCCACTAGAGTAGCTTTCCCAAGAGAGAGAATAGGACACTGCTGTTTATTTCCTAACCAGCAGTCTGTCCTGAGTGAATCGCTCAAGATGACCCTCGATTCTTGAACCCGGAATTAAGGTGAGGAGTATTTTAACAATGACTTGGTCAGAGATCGCTGGTGAAAGATTGAAGAATTTAAACGACTCCAATTATCATCAAATCAAGGTTTATTGCAAAACCCAGGTCAAAATCATCAACAGAAGAAACACAATAAAATCTTATGCTCTAATACAAACTAAGTCTATTCAAAAGTAATATAGCGGACACAACAAAAATTCTTATGATTACACAGTTTTTAGCAATATCACAAGGCACAAAACAAGTTCCCTTCCCCAAAGCCTCAACCACTATTAAAGTCAGGGAGTTTCGCAAGCTGCTGCAGGATACTTACGGTCACAGGCTGCAGAGGTCAAGTCAGGGGTGCAGAGGTCGAGCCAAGAACGAAGAGACCCTCAATCGAAACACAGCCCCTTTTATATTGTTTTACCTGGCTTTGTCCTGTGATCGGCCAGCCCCTTTTGCATTGAAAAAGGTAAGGTTTAAAGTTCCCGCTGGTCCCGCCCCCTTTGGGCCGGTCAGACCTGTCGAGTTGGGAGTACCTCCCCTAGGTCCGCCTCCAGTCTGTTTTTTTGAGATAACGAGGTTGAGCTCCCTTGAAGATTTTCAAAGACTTCCATCTGCTCCGGAGATAGCTGCTATGTTGATGGGGTGTTGATTGGATTCTGCTCTGGTGGAGGCAAAGTCCTTTACATCTGCATGGGGCTATGACCATCCCATTGTCCTGCTTGCATGCAAGCCTCCTGTGTATTCCCGTGCCCCTTTGTCTGTGTTTTGATGTTATCTTGTTGTCTGGCTCCTTCTTCCTTGTAGCTCCTAGGGGGGTGTTTGTAAATATTTATGTACTTATGTCCCTACTCAGCTCAGCGGACCAAGCCTGCTGGGAAAACTGGTTCTGTTCTCTTGGCTGAAAAGTCAGTTTACAGTCTCTGAGTTTTTATGCTTGGGCAGTTCCAAAAGGGCCAAATTGCCCGAAAACCTTACAGAGGGTCACGGTGCGATCAGTCACGGCATTCCTGATTGCGGACGAAGCGTCCAACGGCCGCAATTGGCTTTTAAGAATTCAGGCCACAACTTGCCTTTAAACACAAACGATGGAGTCTTCCCGCCAGAAGTGGTGGCAGAGACCACTCATGAGCGTGGCACGTGAGCCCTGTACATCCATGCTTTGGGCGCAAAATCATGAAGAAGAGATTCTTCCATTTGTAGCTGCCAGCAAGCAAGCAACAGGACGATGTGAAAAACTGAAGGTGGGTCATTTTGTAATAAGGAAGAGAGGGCCAGAGATGCAAACAGGCCAGGAGCTCACAATTGAATCTGCTGGAGACTGATGCGCAATCAATTACACTCAAGACGAAGCGATTCCATAACTGAAGGCTTTAATCTGCTAGAACCTTTTCCCCAGCAGCTTCAATACAGAAAGTGAAGGCTGCTGGGATGGCAACATCTCTTATACCCCGCCTTCAGGGCGGAGCTACATAATACAGCCAATGGTAGACTCCTGAGTCTAACCAATGGTCATCAACCTCTCAGGCACCGCAATACCTGGTACTACCACATTCACCCCCTGTTAAAAAAGAGCCCGGCGGGGGTGGTGGCCAGCGTTAATAATCACCTTTGGCATGGTATGACCAGGTATGGAGGTACCGTGATGTCAAGGATATGTACAAAGTGTTTATAGTGCAGCAATAAGTCGATCGGGCGGCCTGGTCATCCTTCTGGAGCATCTGGGCTTCAGCGGTGATTCTGACGAGGGTCCCGGAGGTTGCGACTCCGGGAGCGTGGTGTCGTCCTCCCTGGCAGCATCGTCACCCCTAGGCGGCGCTGTAGGGGCAAAAGATTGACAGGGAGGGGGGCGCCTGTAGGGGGCGTCGGTGGGTGGTCGGGCCTAGGCAGGAGCGGCGGGAGTACTGACCCTTCAGTGAGATGCTGTGGGGGAGGTGGGGGTGGGGGCAATGGTTCGGGTGCATGCGGGATTCCGGCGGGCGCCAGGTCCCGAAGGGAGACTGTGTCTTGCCGGCCATCAGAGAACACCACGTAGGTGTACTGGGGGTTAGCATGCAGCAGGTGGACCCTGTCGACCAACGGGTCCGACTTGTGCGCCCGCACGTGCTTCTGAAGCAGGATGGGTCCGTGTGTCGCTAGCCAGGTTGGGAGCGAGGTCCCGGAGGTGGACTTTCTGGGGAAGACAAGGAGACGTTCATGAGGCGTCTGATTTGTGGTTGTACAGAGCAGCGACCGGATGGCGTGGAGGGCCATCGGGAGGACCTCTTGCCAGCGGAAGACCGGGAGATTCCTGGACCATAGGGCCAGTAGAACGGTCTTCCAGACCGTTCCGTTCTCCCTCTCTACCTGCCCGTTTCCCTGGGGGTTGTAACTGGTCGTCCTGCTCGAGGCAATGCCCTTGCTGAGCAGGAATTGACGCAGTTCGTCGCTCATAAAGGAGGACACCCTATCACTCTGAATGTATGCGGGGAAACCAAACAGTGTAAAGATACCCTGGAGGGCCTTGATGACGATGGTTGTGGTCATGTCTGGGCAGGGGATGGCGAATGGGAACCGGGAGTACTCATCAATCACATTCAGGAAGTACGTGTTGCGGTCGGTGGAGGGGAGGGGGCCTTTGAAGTCCATGCTGATCCGTTCAAAGGGACGGGAAGCCTTTATCAGGTGCGCCCTCTCTAGCCGGTAGAAGTGCGGTTTGCACTCCGCGCAGATTTGGCAGTCCTTGGTGACTGTCCTGACCTCCTCGATTGTGTTGGGCAGGTTGCAGGTCTTGACGAAATGGAAAAAACGAGTGACCCCCGGGTGGCAGAGGTCCTCGTGGAGGGCTCGGAGGTGGTCCACTTGTGCAGTGGCACAAGTGCCGCGGGATAGGTGAATAGTGAATCTCCTGCCGGCCAGGTAATGCCTCCAATGTCTCACAGCTTCAACTATGGCTTGTGCTTCTTTGTCGACTGAGGAAAGGCGAATTTCGGAAGCATGGAGAGTACGGGAGAAGAAACCACGGGCCTGCCCGCTTGGTTGAGGGTGGCGGCCAGAGCTACGTCGGACGCATCGCTCTCCACCTGGAAGGGGAGGGACTCGTCGATGGCGCGCATCGTGGCCTTTGCGATGTCTGCTTTGATGCGGCTGAAGGCCTGGCGGGCCTCTGTCGACAGGTTGAGGACTGGATCAGTGGTCGGGCTTTGTCTGCGTAATTGGGGACCCACTGTGCATAATAGCTGAAGAACCCGAGGTAGCGCTTCAGGGCCTTGGGGCAGTGAGGGAGGGGGAACTCCATAAGGGGGCGCATGCGCTCAGGGTCGGGGCCTATGACTCCACTTCGCACTACGTAGCCTAGAATGGCTAGACGGT
This sequence comes from Scyliorhinus torazame, assembly GCF_047496885.1. Classification (NCBI taxonomy): domain Eukaryota; kingdom Metazoa; phylum Chordata; class Chondrichthyes; order Carcharhiniformes; family Scyliorhinidae; genus Scyliorhinus; species Scyliorhinus torazame. The sequence continues at coordinate 101,408,406 of NC_092723.1, read as the reverse complement.
CGGTGCTAAACACGCATTTATCCTTATTGTATGTCAGATTAAGGATTTTCGCGGTCTGGAGGAATTTGCGGAGGTTGGTGTCGTGGTCCTGCTGGTCATGGCCGCAGATGGTGACGTTATCCAGATACGGGAATGTTGCGCATAAGTCGTACCGGTCAACCATTCGGTCCATCTCTCGCTGGAAGACCGAGAACCCATTAGTGACACCAAAGGGAACTCTTAAAAATTGATAGAGCCGCCCATCTGCTTCGAAGGCAGTGTACTTGCGGTCACTAGTGCGGAGGAGTGGCTGGTGGTAGGCGGACTTGAGGTCCACCGTGGAAGAGACCTTGTATTGTGTGATCCTGTTTCCCAGGTCGGCTATACTGGGGAGAGGGTACGCATCTAGTTGCGTAAACCTGTTGATGGTCTGGCTGTAGTCTATGACCATCATATGCTTCTCCCCGGTCTTTACCACCACTACTTGAGCTCTCCAGGGACTGTTGCTCGCTTCGATAACCCCACCCCCCAGCAGCCTTTGGACCTCTGACCTGATGAAGGTCCGGTCCTGGGCACTGTACCGTCTGCTCCTGGTGGCGACGGGTTTGCAACCCGGGGTGAGGTTCGCAAACAGGGAAGGCGGGTCGACCTTAAGGGTCGCGAGGCCACAGACAGTAAGGGGAGGTATAGGGCCGCCGAATTTAAAAGTCAGGCTTTGCAAATAGCATTGGAAGTCCAGCCCCAGGAGGGTAGCCGCACAGAGGTGCGGCAGGACGTACAGGCGGAAATTGTTGAATTTCCTGCCTTGGACAGTGAGGTTCACTAGGCAGAACCCCTTTATCTCCACCGAGTGTGACCCGGAGGCCAGGGAGATCCTTTGATTTACAGGGTGGGTTACAAGTGAACAGCGCCTTACCGTGTCGGGGTGAACAAAGCGTTCCGTGCTCCCAGAGTCAATCAGGCACGACGTCTCATGGCCGTTGATGAGGACCGTCGTTGTAGCCGTTGCGAGTGTCTGGGGTCGACTTTGGTCCAGTGTCACCGAGGCCAGATGAAGCAATTGCAAGTTCTGGTCGGGCAGCATGTAGCCGGCCGTGCTGGGGGCCTGAGGCCCCATCCAAGATGGCGTCACCCATGGGTCGCACATGGTGTCCGGGGATGAAGAAGATGGTGGCGGCGATGGACAAAATGGCAGCGCCCACCCATCCAGCGTGGAGTCCGGGGGGCACGATGGCCGCGCCCGTGGCGCTAGGATAGGGAGGTGGCGGTGAGCGCTGGCCGCTCGGGGCCTGAAGGGGTGCCTTCTTGCCTCACCCTTTGCAGGCGGCGGTGTGGGCCAGGCAGCGCGGGCGGGGATGGTTCGCCTGCCGCAGAAGAAACAGCGAGGCCCGGTGGCGTTAGCGGGCTGTCACGCCGCGTAGGCTTGCGGGGTCAGGAGGAAGGTCTGCGGGGCTGCCGCTGCGGGGTACCATGCAGCCCGAGGGGATGCCGCGCGATCGGGTGCAAAAGACAGCGCATTTTTGTAGGCAACGTCCATGGACTCTGCCAGGGCCCGTGCCTCTGTAAGTCCCAGAGTGTCCCTTTCTCGGAGTCTTCAGCGGATATCGGGGGAGCTCATACCTGCAACGAAAGCATCCCTGATTAAAAGTTCCGTGTGCTCACTCCCCCAAACTTGCGGGCAGCCACAGTTTCGGCCCAGCACCAGTAGCGCCCGGTAGGAATCTTCCAACGTTTCCTCGGGGCTTTGCCGCCTAGTCGCAAGCAGGCGGCGAGCGTTGACCTGGTTTACAGGGCGGATGTAATAACCTTCTAGCAGTTCGATAGTGGCAGCATAGTTCTCCACCTTCTTGATAAGGGGGTAGATCCCAGGGCTGACCCGGGAGCGCAGGAGATGCATCTTCTGTCCTTCCGTGGGGGTGCATACGGCTGTGTCGAGGTAGCCCTTAAAGCACGCCAGCCAGTGTTGAAAATTGCAGCAGAGTTATCCGTGTGGGGGCTGAGCTGGCGGCACTCCGGTTTGATTCGGAGATCCATCCTTCCAACTTAAGTTGTAGCAGATTAAATTGATACGCAATCAATTACACTCAAGCCAAAGTGATTCCATAACTGAAGGCTTTAATCTGCTAGAACCTTTTCCCCAGCAGCTTCGATACAGAAAGTGAAGGCTGCTGGGACGGCACCATCTCTTATATCCCGCCTTCAGGTTGGAGCTACGTAATACAGCCAATGGTCAACTCCTGGGTCTAACCAATGGTCATCAGACTCTCAGGTACCCCAATACCTGGTACTACCACAGAGAGATCTTCACAGGAGAGTCCAGGGAAGGACAAAGCAGCGCTGGTGTAAGCTATATAAAGAGCTTGTGGGCTTCTGGTGAACACCCAACAAAGACAAAACTGAAGTCAGGTATAAAACAGTCTAAAAATAATTTACTGAGGTGGGGCTTTCTTAATTGTGCCAATGAAAATCAGGATGAAAAGCCCATGTGTGTTATATGCAGGAAGTTACTGGTAAATGAAAGTTTAAAACCCTCAAAACTTTGAAGGCGTTCGAGGACGCAGCAAGAACTTAAATCGTCAGCTGAAGCCCTTAGCAGAAATGTAACATTGAATGATAAAGTAAGTGAGATTGTGAGGATCAAGCAGACTCACCTGTTGCATTAAAGGTAAAAAATAATGGTGGGCCACGAAGATCGTCCCATGTGGGTTGCGAAGATCGGCTGGCCTGGGTTGCGAAGGTCAACCGGAATTGGTTGTGAAGTTTGGCAGGCATGGGTGCTGAAGGTTAGCCAGTTGGTAAAACCAGTGGGTCCCGGGGGAAAAAAGTTAGAAAAACACTGAACTAGAGCATCTTAGAGCATTGGAAGAGGATGTTTCAACTTGTGGGGCCAGGGGCTAATATTGGTCGCAATCATTCTGTGCTTCTGTCAATGCATAAATATTCCTACCATGGATCCCATCTCAAAATACATCAAATATTAGCTGTAAAATAATGAACATACTTTGCATTACTCGTACAATTTAGTAGGGGGCAAACACTTTACAAACACTTACATTATAAATACAACAAAAATTGGTCCTATCAGTTCCTTTAAATTGAGACTTTAACCTGTGTCATTTTCTTTTCAAGTTTCATCCATCTCAGCTGGAGCAGTTTCGAACTTGGTCCGCTAATCCTGAATCTACCAACAAAGAGGGGGAAACATAAAACTCCAGAGCGAAGGAGACAGGAGACCCCACAGACAGGGAGTCAATATTCAAGTAAACCACAGGATGATTGCAGACCAATAAAATCAGTGATCTGAAGGTAAATTACTCAGTTCTGCAGGAATATGTACATATCAGAGCTGAACTGAAAGATTTGAAGGACAAGATTCAAGCTGAGTACATACCATTGAAACATACATTAAACTGAAGCCTTCAATTAACCAAACTATGCTACATCAGAATTAACAAGGTTAATTAGGAGGAAAATAATGACCCACAATTCCACAGTTGTCAACGCAAAGGAGGAGTTGAAAATAAAACTGCAGGTGCAGTCGCGCATATTTGCTTAACTAGTGAAGCTGCTCCTTCAGCCGGTCAAGGAGAAGGAATCTCACCAGCTGCATTGATTCCAGAACAACTATCAACCCTGGAGATCCACAAATCCCCAACAACTCCAGTGCAACAACAACAGTCACCAAGGTAACAAGGGCCATGGGAACTACACTTTCTGGACAAGAAATATCACCAAGATGAACAGCCAATGTCACTGCGCATACGCTCCATTCAAAGACCTGTACAATTTAAAGACTATGGGTGGGATTGTTCTAGCCCTGCCCACCCAGAAATGCCCATCTGCGCACGAGCAGTGGGAGAGAGACTACATTCGGAGTGAGGCCACAGGCAGAGAGAACTTTAAGCTTTAAACTTGGGAATTTGAAGCAGAGTGGGGTTTGGTGCAGAGCGGGAAGAAGTGCTCTTTGCTTTTTCTCCTTGCTTTGTAACTTTTAAATCTTCAGAGAGCAGGCTTTTCCTGCCAGTGCCATAAGAAATCATGATGGTAATGAATTTTCGACAGAGCACAGCAAATAAAATTGTGGACCAGCAGAGAACCTCGGTTATCAAAGATAAAACACAAGATACTAGTAGGTTGGCAGAATGAGAATTGCTGAAGACTTGAAGCCATGCCATGTTAGGGAAGATGAACTAAGCTTTGAGGATGGCGTCATTCTTTGTGGAGCAAGAGTAATTATCCATGTGCCAAAGAGGGAATTGCTCCTTGCAGAGTTGAATTGTGCCCATCCTGCATGTCTAAAAATGAAGATGCTTGCCATAATCTATGTCTGGTGGCCAGGCATCAACATCGACATTGAGAGATTGGTGAAGCATTACGATCAGTGCCAGTTACAGCAGAGGTTGCCTGCTACAGCCCCTTTACACCCTTGGGAATGGGCTGGTCGACCATGGGTGCGAGGGCTGCTCAGAAGAAACATACTTGCAGGAACTCTTGATTGAAGAGGCACAATTCTTCGAGGACACCCGACAGAAAGAGGATGCCTGGAAAAGGAGCCTGGGAAAGGAATACAAGCGATCTAGCGACCAAGGAATAATCCTATCTCCTGGAAATACCTGCCAAGTGTGTGGTCAAAGGTGTGTCTCTAGGATCGGGCTCAGCAGCCACAGAACCCATGACTAGCAACACCGAGGTCAGGGTTTGTCAAAGTGGAGGTCAGGACCCATTGGTGGGTCGCGGGTGGGTGTCAAAAGGGTCACGGAGTTAAGGGTCATGGTGTTCTGCGCCCATCAGCTGCTAACACAGAGCTTCCCAACAGCAGCATTCAGAATCTTGCAGGGAAAGTCCTGCCTAAAATAACAATCCAGTCCTCTAGAGGGAGCAATTATTTGACAGAAGAAGGGAAGAGAAAAGTTCCAGGATATTTTTGAAACTGATTGCAGCTGCTCCGTCAATGAAACTGTAATATTAAAATGGGGGACATTAGAAAATTTCACTCCTGTAAACCTCATGGATCCCCAGTGCGCGTGTGTGTTTGTTGTGTTCTCCTTTATGACAACAGCAATATAACTGAGGAAATGTCTCCATGCAGCCAAATAACTTGAAATATCTTCTGCAGAACTTCTGGCAGTGTGGTTGCTGCTGAGGGGCCAGCAGCATGTATGTCTGCGACATCATGGAGGTACCTTCAGTGTGAGGGAATCAGCCGCCATTGCAGCAAGAGATACATTATTGGAGACATCAGTATCCATGAAGTGTCTGCAAGGACATGTCTTCTGGTTGGGGAGACATGAGCACATCACAATGCCACATTGAATATCTGAGAAAATAAAGAATGCCTTAGAAAACTTTCTTCAATGTCCATTCTTTCTGATTAATGATAACCAGAACAGTTAGTTTGTTAGTTCTCTGTGGGGCAGTTTCAGTGTTGTTAGCATTCATCAATATTGATTAACTTGTTTCTAATCGTGTACTTGGAAGTTGAATAAACTTACACCAAGTAATTGAATAGAATTTAAACTAATTATGAATCAAGACTTTATAACGCTATCTTCAGATTTATGGCTGTTTTATTTTTAAGAACCACATATGGCTCTCTCTAGCGATAGCTGTTCTTTGGCCTCTTCTCCTCAGTCTTCTCCCTTCTGATCTTTTTTTCCCTCGAGGCAGTGTCCCATGATGAAGGCAGGTTCACAATCGTAGGCGGCCCTCCTGTATCTCTCATGAGTAACTATTCTTCATGTGTGACTCTGGGCAGTGAACCTTTACAGAGGAGGACAGCACAGGCATGTCTGACCCCGTCCTCACTCAATGCTGACATGAAATCAATGAACCAGGGGATACTGGATAGTGAATAAGAACAGGAAAACTAGATAATTTTCCTTCCGTTCCATACCTGGGGCAAGAAACCTTTAGTGTACCCAACATGGCCTTGACTCGGGATGGACTGGCTAAGCGACTATGTTGTAGGTCCAAAGGTCAGCCAGTGTGGGTCCCAAAGGTCGGCCGTTTGACAAAATCCAGGAAAAAAAAGATTGAAAAACACTGGGCTGGATTCTCCGCTGTCGGCATTCTCTGTTGTGCCAGCAGCCCGGGGATTTTCCAACGGCGTGGGGCTGCTCACAATGGGAAACCCCACTGGCCGTCTGCCGAGACGGAGAAGACCAACCATACTCGTTAGCGAGTGATCGCCGAAGGAGAAGAGACCTTCTGCGTGGGCGCTAGGCGCCCCAGGAGCCAGTGTTACAGCTTGATCGCTGTTGCCACCTGGAGGTGATGTTGGCTGCCTAGGAAATGAAATTTCCAATGAGCCTGGGACAGGCGGGAATATTGTTCCAACTGAAACAGAGAAGGTTAAACCCTCAGTTCCAGAAGAGAGGTCGAGTGTGACTGTCTACAGGAAGCACCCCAACAGAAGCACCCCAGTCGGTGGAGTTGCACCATTCTACGAAGAAGCTAAAAACAATAGAAAGACTGAGTTTTTGATGGACTGATTAAAAATATTGATTGTTGTAAATTATGGGGAACTGTAAAATTTAACTGTCATTCTGTGTATTAAGGAGCTAAGAGCAGGAGGGTTGTAGTAGCTGGCCCCTTCTTCTGAAGGGTCATGTCGTCGAATTGGTAGAGAGCACACGGGAAGCTGCAAGAACAGCTCGAGTCTTTGCTCAGTTCCATGCAGGAGGCAGACTGGCAGCACTACTCTGCACATAGCATGTGGTTTGTTATTTATATCTAACTGGAGGAGCCAAGATACTCTAACGTCCAAATAGGAATTGTGTGAAACTTACAATTTACCCACAATGCAATGTTTAACACCCTTTAAGGATGGCCTTGACTGTACGGGTAGGGGGGGCGGAGAAAGAAGAAAGGAAGATCAATAGTAACAGGGAATTCATTCGTCAGGGGTGCAGACAGGCGTTTCTGTGGCCAAAGACGTGACTCCAAGATGGTGTGTTGCCTCCCTGGTGACAGGATCACGGATGTCACTGAACGACTGCAGGGCATCCGAAAAGGGAAGGTGAAAAGTCAGAGGTCATGGTACACGTTGGTACCAATGATATAAGTAGAATGCAGGATGAGTTCTTGCATGGGCAGCAGGGCCGCACAGTGGTTAGCACTGCTGCCTCACATCCAGGGTCCCAGGTTCAATTCCGATCTCGGGTGACCATCTGTGTGGAGTTTGCACTTCCTCCCCGTGTCTGCGTGGGTTTCCTCCGGGTGCTCCGGTTTCCTCCCATAGTTCAAACATGTGCAGCATAGGTGGATTGGCCATGCTAAATTGCCCTTTAGTGCCCAAAAGGCTAGTTGGAGTGACTGGGTTACGGGGATAGTGTGGACGTCTGAGCTTAAGTAGGGGGCTCTTTCCAAGGGCCGGTCAGACTCGATGGGCCGAATGATCTCCTTCAGCATTTAAATTCTAAATTCTAAATGAATCAAGAATTCTGGGAGCTAGGATGGAGAATAAAAAGCAGGACCTCTAAGGTTGTACATTCCCAGTACCATGTGCTAGCGTGTATAGAAATAGGAAAATGGGATAGATAAATGTATAGCTTGAGAGGTGGTGCAGCAGGGAGTGTTTTAGATTCTTGGATCACCGGGACTTTTTCTGGGGAAGGTGGGAAATGTTCAAGAGGGTCGGTCTGCAGCTGAACCACATTGGGACCATCATCATTGCAGGTAAGTTTGCTAATGCTGTTGTGAGGAGTTTAGAGAAATTTGACAGGTGGAGGGGAGATAGAGTATTCGTAAAATAGGGACACATCATGCTATAGTAAAGAAAACAAGTCAGAGTGAGTTCAGCTATGTTGAATGTGAAGAGTAAGACAAGGCTGGAAGTTCTTTACTTTAAAAGGAGTGCAATAATAATAATAATCGCTTATTGTCACAAGTAGGATTCAATTAAGTTACTGTGAAAAGCCCCTAGTCGCCACATTCCGGCGCCGGTCCGGGGAGGCTGGTAAAACTGATGAGTCAATGGCGTGATTTGACACGTAGAATTGTGACATTGTTGACATTACAGAGAGATGGTTAAGAGAAGGGCAGGACTGACAACTTAACAATCTGGGGTATAGATTCTTTAGGCGAGACAGAGGAGGGTGTAAAAAGGGAGGTGGTATTGCATTATTAATTAAGGAATCAATTACTGCAATGAGGAGAGATGATGGGCGGGATTCTCCGACCCCCCCGGCGGGTCGGAGAATCGACGGGGGCGGCGTAAATCCCACCCGGCCGCCGCGCGATATTCTCTGGACCCCCAAAAATCCCTTTGTCGTGAATCACGCCACGCGCCTCTGTAGCCACCTGGGTTGGCCACTTCCCGACTTAAAATGGAGATCTACAAAGAATGCAGGGAAATTCAGTCAAGCCAGGAAAAACTAGCAGGTGCAAAGTTCCTGTGTATTAAAACTTGCAGAAACCCAGACAGCACTGAAACCAACAGCCATCTGCATTCTAATGAGCGGTCCCCGGGAACAATTGAAACATTTAAGGTAAATACGGCCAAGCCAGACTCCTTGGCGCCAGCAGGAGCCAAGACAAAGGAAAGCCAACGGACATTGAGGGACCACCCAGTGATCAGGGAACGGCTCCAGTATTGGAGAAATTGATCCAAGTGATCGGAACCTAGTCCAATCACTTGGAACCAGATACGGGGTCCGCCCGAACGGCGTGAAGCCCCTGGGGACTATAAAGTAGAGCCCCCAAGTTCAAATCATCCTTCTTGGCAATGTCACTCAGCAGCTCGAACCAACCCTTGACAATGACCTGCCTAGCTGCCGCACCAACCAAGTAAGTCTCCAGTCAACGCTCGCTATGAGATAGGCACTCCTAGCTACCAGTCCATACTAGCTTTTGAATCCTTCAGACTCAGAATCGAACGAAAGGCCATTTGTTCCTCTGAACTGGTGGGCTAGTTCCAAAGCTAAATATAGGCCTTTTAGTGTTAGAGATAGTCTAGTAAGTAGAGTTTTATGCATGAGTAGTGATTGACTGTGTATAATAAATGTGTTTTGATTTGAAACTTACTAACTGGTGTACTTGAACTTGAACCTCGTGGCGGTATCATAAAGATACCTGGCGACTCTAGAGCAAAGGTTATACAAATAGAGCAAATTAAGTAAAGACACAACGGGCAACATTTAAGAGCCACCCAAAAGTTAGTAACATTTAGTGGCGACTCCGCTGGGACCTGACTTAGAAGTGGCCTAACCACTCCGGAAGAACCCAAAATTTGAATTGAGAATCCAATTGGGAACAGAAACAGTCACAAGTGTTCAAGCAGTTCTGATCAATCCTCATAATTCGGAAGCGTGTTAATGCATGCGTAACTAACAGGGCTATAAAGTAAAACTGATAGATTTTTTGTTGCGACAAAACTGTCGGGAGTTTGTATCCCAGAAATTAGCGAATGCCGTGCCCGTATTTACAGCACCGCCTTAGTACCCCTCGTTCCAAATTTTAAAAGAGCATTCAGATAGGAAAAATGGCAATGAAGGCAATGGAATGCCTCATGAACCCTCAAGAATTCATGGTCACAGCGACCAGCAGCAGAGTAGGACAGTGTCCCGTTTGGGAAGAAGAGATCAGGACATATCTCAAAGGGAAAGGATGGCCCCTTTGGAGTGATTTCTGTGATAATGAGGAAACAGGACCCGGGAGTATAGGACATACTTGATGGGAGAACCTGGCAGAGCTCCATAAGAAAAGCTTAGGGAAAGCTCGCAAGCCGATGGCAATCGTGTCCTGTCTGGCACAATTGCGAGGCACAGAGGAGGTCGTTCGGACGCTCCGCAAAGAGATAGAAGAGAGACATCGAATGAGCAAGGTCAATGTTAGTGAGATCAAAAGAGAGAATATAGATTTGAGAAGGAAGCTGGCAGCAAAGGACGGAGAGGTGGATGATGTCAAGTGGGCACACCAGTCTTTGTCTAGCGCATCTGAGCAGCTTCCAAACCCAATATGAGAAGGCCTATCAGGACACACAACGTGCAGTCCTAGTAAGAGAAGAGACAGAGAAACAGGTAGAGGCATTGCAAAGGCAGTGCAGCGATTTAAAAGCACCGTTAAGAGCACTCCATGCTGCCACCACGGAGCACAGACAAAGCTCATTAGATCATGCGAAATGCAGGAAGCAGATTGCGGAACTGCAGTCTTTGCTTTCAGTACAAAATGGGTTTCAGAGCACCTTTGGATCCCAATTAGATGAGAAAGACGGCCCTGATTGGCAAGAATTAAACGAAACCGCGCATAGGTATGTTCAGGGAACATGTGCGCAAGGAAAGCCCCAAAAGAGGAAAGCACCCCAACCCGCCACAGAACAGATAGATCAGGCACCCATGAATCCAGCCACTACCCACCGCACAGTCACATCGGAAGGAGACGAAGAATTCCTTTACACCACCCCTTAACCGTGACCAAATTACAGGATGCGTGCAAAAGGATCACACCATTCCTCCCCACCTCAGACCCCCACCACTTCTTTGCTAGGGTAAAGCAGCAGGCGACCATGTACGGCCTGGATGAGTATGAGCAAGTGAAGCTCACAGTTTATGGTTTAGACTCTTCAGTTGCAGCAGCCCTTCCCGACCCGCAGAATGTAGGAGGGGGCACCCTTGCAGAGATGCACACGGCGATCCTTGACGCGATCGGCTATAACAGAGGTGACCCAGTAGAAGGCGTGAATAAGTGCAGGCAGAAGAAGACAGAACACCCCACAGCGTTTGCTGGATGCCTGTGGATCCATTTTACAGCCATTTTCGGCAACTTAGGCCCATTTGTCCCCACAAGATATGGCCAAATGGACCCATACCCTTATCTCCCATGCCACAGAGGCAGGACAAAAAGCTTGTTCCAATTATGACCCCTCGGAAGAAGCGCACAACGAAAAGTGGGTTTTAAAAAGGTTGTACCGCGCCTGGGAGAATTCTGTCCACAACAAACCCGCAATTAGAACAGCAGGCAGAGGCAGATATCCAAGCAGTTAAAGCACACCAGAACCCCATATGGGTGAACGAAGGGAGAAACTGCCCCCCACAAAAATCACAGGAGTGTTACAACTGTGGACAATTAGGTCACTTTGCACGAGAGTGCAATGCCCCACGAAAGCCACAGAAAGCCCAGCAGGCAGGCACTCTGAATAATAACAGGAAAAAGCCCATACATAGTGCGAGCACCCGTTCAGACCAGACAGACATGAACGGAACAGACTGACGGTGTTCGGGCTTCCCCACCTGGGTCTGCGACACCCTTTGGGCTAGGTCCGGCAGACCAGTCGCTGCAGCGAAAATACGGGGACAGCCCATCGAATTTCTCTGGGACACAGGAGGGTCCCGCACCACAATTAATTCCTCCACCATGTTCCAAAAAGACACGTGGCCCACTACAGCCCCCATCACCCTCAGCGGCTTTACAGGCCACTCACAACAGGGACACATCACAGCCCCTGTACCCATTCAAATTGGCAATATTACAACAAGACACCCCATAGTTTTGGTTGATCTGCCCCACACAGCAGAACACATATTGGGCATTGATTTCATGAACTCCCACAACCTGTCATTTGACCCAGTAAATCAATGTGTCTGGAAAATGACAAAGTCCGCAAGAGCCCCCGCAATGCTCACAGTAGGTGAGTATGCAAACAAGATTAGCGCAGTCGGCGATTTTTGGTTTGACCCGACCATGATTAGTGCAGACAAACAGGTTAGGGCAGTTCTTCAGAAGAACAGGACTGCATTATCAAGTCATAAACATGACTGCGACAGAATGGCTGGTTCGGTTCAAATAATAGGACCTGACCCTAGACCCCAGAAGGAATACGGATTTCCCCAAGAGGCAGAGGGAGAAATCTCAAAGGTTATTGACAGCTTATTAGAACAAGGCGTACTTAGATCGGTAGCCTCTACTAATAATGTCCCGATTTGGCCAGTGAGAAAGCCCGAAGGATCATGGCGACTGACCATCGATTACCGGGAACTCAACAAAGTCACCCCCGCAGCAGCCCCCACGGTAGCCACAAGTCCCAAGACCATGCTCAAACAGGGACTCAACTCACAATATTTTACGGTTTTGGACATCAGTAACGGATTCTGGTCCATTCCATTGGAAAAAGCGTGCCAGTACAAATTTGCCGTCACTTTTAAAGGTCAGCAGTACACGTGGACATGCCTTCCACAAGGATTCCACAACTCCCCCTCCACTTTCCACCGACAGCTGGTAAATGGTTTATCAAAATTTTCTCGCCCCGAATGTCTGGTCCAGTATGTAGATGACCTACTACTGCAGACAGACACCAAGGCAGAGCACATCGCTCTTCTGTCCGAACTCCTGGAACTCCTACAGCAAATTGGATGCAAAGTAAACCCCAAAAAGGCCCAAACATTGGAAAACAAAGTGGTATATTTAGGAACGATTATCACGCATGGTAAACGCGAGATCGAGCATAAAAGAATTGACTCGGTTGTCAAATTGCCCCTTCCCCAGAATGTTTCAGCCCTCCGGTCGTTTTTAGGCCTGGTTGGCTACTGCCGAAACCATATTGACGGTTTTGCCACCAAAGCAGCACCCCTCACGGAACTCCTAAAGAAAGGAGCCCCTTGGGAATGTCTTCCGCAGTACACGGATGCTGTAGATGTTTTAAAGTGCGCACTCATTGCAGCCCCCGCACTACAGGTTCCTGACGCGCTTTCCCCCTATACTATAGAGATAGCTAGCACAGAGCGTACCCTTTCGGCCGTGCTCCTCCAGGAACGCACGAACAGTTAAGACCCATGGCTTACGCCTCCAGAGTTTTAGATCCTGTGGAGCAGGGATTTTCAGCCTGTGAAAGGCACCTGCTTGCAGTTTTCTGGGCAGTTCAATACTTTTCATACATCACCGGACTAAACCCCATCACAATCCTCACGGAACACCCCCCACCCAACCTTTACTAGACGGACGACATAAGGACGGTACAGTAAGCCAGATTAGAGCAGCCAGATGGACCCTTCTTTTGCAGGGACGGGTCATCACTGTTAAAAGGACCAAGACCCACACTTTCCTAGCCGACAACCTTCAGTGCCCAGGCACCACCCACGAATGTGAAATCATCTCACCACACCACAACACAGGCCCCTTTATCGCAACCCCCCCCCCCAAAAAAGATAGGTAGTTCACCCCAGAGCCCCCAGCACACAGACACGTGCACTCCCTTGAGAATCTATGTGGATGGTTCTTCCACTGTATTAAACGGGAAGTGCATTACAGGATGTGGCATCTATGTCGAAGATGTGCAGGGACGCGCCCTAGAGGAAATATCATTAAAACTACTGTTGATCCCCAAATTTCTTTCTCTGTCAGTCTGTCCTCAATAAAAGTTGAGATGGATTCGCACGTAAAAAGAAGTTATTTATTTAGCTTGCAAGCTTAAATCATCTTACAGAAACGTAAGAGACATCCAGCCTCTTACACCCCAGAAAACGACTGAACTAAAAGACAAAGGGATCTCTGCAAAATCAATTCAAATGGTATCAAGTTTCACATACTCGACGGACATAGGTCAGCCTATGTCCCTCCTGACCTGTTCGATCTATTCTGATTGGCTCACTAATTATCCCTTTCTCTGGCCCCTATCAATGCAGCATCACTCTCATAGACACACCTCTTCCTGCTTTTTCCATGCGGTCTCAAACCCCTTTGTCCCTAACTGCCAGAATCAAAGTGGCTTATTTCTACATTACATTAACTAGTATCTCTAAAGTAACTATTTTATATCACATTCGTCATTCCCGCCTTTTATCATTCCATGATAACCGAACTATCCAATCCATAGCTACGGTTCCTCATCTAAAAAGATCCGTCGCTGCATTTCCAATTCCTGTCTTAGCCCCGCTTCATCTGCCTCACCCTCATGGATTTTAACAGTTAAATTTTTTTTTTCGGTGATTGGGGCGGTGATCTGATCTAGTGCACCCCGCATTCTACCCATCACACATTTAAGGATGGCCAGGCCCACAAAGATGCAGCCGATAGCTACCACTAGATACATGGCCATATTTATCAACCAGTCCTTCCATCCTCCAAATCCCCAGTTACCCCAAGAGCCAGGATCCTGCATCCCGTCCAAGTGATCCCGTATGCGATCCATAAATTTAGTGATGTTAGCGGTCAAGTCCTGAACCCCCATGATACACTTGCCCTGTACTATGGCGCATACCCCACCCTCACGGGCCAGAAGATAGTCAAGAGCATACCGGTTCTGCATTGCAAACAACCGTAGCTGAGACAACTCCTTGGTTATTGCCCCGAGGGCTCCCAAGGTTTCATTTCCCAAGATGGGAAGGCCGCAAATAAAATAATTCCGATCACTAACAGCCAAGGAACCCCCCACACCTCCCAGTGTCAATACGCTCAGAATGCCCCACCTGGCTGAGTGGCCCCGGTTGGGTGCAAGAACCTGAGTTTTTTTCCAGTTCTCGCAAAATTCAGCAGAGACTGCCCGGCGTGCTAACTGATTATGCAGGTTCCACGCCGAAGGGCAGGGGACTGTGGTAGGGACTAGAGTCCCTATAGCAATTCGGCGGGGAAATGGGGGTGACAAAACGTTGGTCGCCGTACCATTAAATAAAAAGTAGTATCCTTGTTCCGTGTGGAGACTAGCATCACAATCAGCATATCGGTTGCGTAAGGACCTCCCAGTTGCCCAGTTTATCCAACTTTGAAATGCCCATTCGGGCCGCCCAGCAATGCGGAAAGCCCTAGTCCCAACAGTGATATGAGAGACATTCGCCCAGCCACAGAGGAGCTGGAGGCCGGCGTTCAATGGAACGCAAGTGGTGTTGTAACAAACGCATTGGCCAGACGCCTGGGTGATATGGCACCTCCTGTCCGTACAGGTGGGAAACAGACATGTTATATTTGTGTCCACCTCTACCAGCAAACAGCCATATCCTTCACTGCTGAAGCAATTCTCGTACGACCGGGAATCCCTATTGGGAGTGAAGTGGCTAGGTATGTATGCCCTCCACCTTCGCAGCCTATCGTACTGTGAATGGGAATTATCCCGAGGAAGGGGAAGGCAAATAGCCGGTGGTGCTGAATCCGGATCGTAAGGAAGAGTGACTTGCTCGGGCAATGGCTCGGAATGCTGACAATGAACCACCGTTTGGGGAGTGCCCCAAAGCGGTGAAACAGAAAATAACCTAGACACCGCTGCGGGGTTTGGGTAGCAGCCAACCCGTCCCTGGCCATACAGACGGTGGTAAATCTGGCAGAAGAGATTCATACTACCCGGGTTTTCCTCAGTTTGGCCTTTAATTAACTTAAGTGTATCTCCCGGTAACCTACGTTCTAGCTGTACTTCCCTTCTCACACGCCCCATCCTCTCTCTAGTCCCTTTCTCTTTCTCATGGTCTCTTCCTACACTCTTCTGACAGCCTGATGTTACCTTTATTGTACCACTTTTAACACATCCAAAATCAAATTTACATGTATTCCAAAAACAAGGCAATGTCCATATAATGTTCCCTTCCCATCGCCGGGACCGGTGCAGCTGCTTCATGACTCCTGCATTCTCCTTAACTTTGATGACCTTCCATGAGTCGATACCATGTCCTCGTATATGGGGGCAGCGAAGAACATCACCTTCGCATAGGTGATGTATCCTTGTAGATTGGTTGGGGCTACACAGATACATAATATTCCCCTTTTCCATGTCCATCGCCAATAACACGCCAAGCGAAGTGAGGCCAAATATCAGACAGACGATGTGTAGCCACTCCATCATGCTCCACACCTGTAAAATAGCACTGGAGAAGGGAGGCAGGTTAGTATCCGACCTTTTACAGTAGTGGAGATGGACTCAATTTACAGTGATGTAGGTGGACCCAAGCACTTCGCCCCTCCACTTTAACTGCTGTGGGGGTGGTAAGGAGAACTTGGAAGGGCCCGTCCCATCGCGGCTCCGACCCCTTCCTAGTCCAATTTTTGACCATGGCATAACTACCGGGCTGGACAGAAAGTGAGCTAGGTACTGGGGGCAATGGCTCGTGAGCCGCGCAGACTTGGCCATGGAGTTCCTTGAGCACTTGCGTAAGGGCTAGAACATAGGTGGTCATTTCTTCAGTCATCTGATGAAACTGAACCCGTCTGGGAACCTGCAGGCTCCAAGGAGTTCTAAGAGGCCTGCCATAAAGAATCTCGGCGGGAGAGAGCCGGGCTGGTCCCGCAGGTGTAACCCACAGCTGGAAGAGGGCAACGGGGAGCAACTTAAGCCATGTCAGTCCCGTGTCTGCTCTTAATTTAGCCAATTTAGTTTTGAGGGTCTGATTGTGTCTCTCAACCAACCCGGCCGCCTGCGGTCTGTAATCACAGTGTAACTGCTGGCGTATGCCCAACTGGGAGCAAAACTCCTTGTTAATTTGTCCAATAAAATGAGGCCCATTATCAGAACTTAACTGAGCTGGTATACCGTACCGGGGAATGATTTCCCGCATCAAACCTTTAACCACAGTAGCAGCTTTACTATAGATAGTCGGATACGCCTCGACCCATCTGCTGAACACATCCACAATGACCAAAACATATTTGTAACATTGACACCTTTCCAACTCAATGTAATCCATTTGGAGCGTCTCAAAGGGACCACTGGGCAACGGGGTTTGCCCCTTCCCACAAGGGATACCTTTTCTGGTGTTATATTGCTGACAAATCAAACACCGATTACTGATACTTTGGGCCAACCCCTGCATTTCAGGGTGCCACCAAGTGTCCAGCAACAAATCACTAGTCCCTCGAGCCCCACAATGAGTTGCAAAGTGTACACATTCAATGACCCATAAAGCCAGCACATCAGACATACAAGTCTGATGTGCAGGCGTGGTCCTTATGGAAACAGAATCATATGTACAACCTAACCGTTTCCACATTTGTTTATCACTCTCAGGAGCGTCCTCCTGTAACCTTATGACGTCTTGGATGGTTGGCATTGGCTTGTCAGAAGCAGACATATTCATAGTAGATCGTTTAGTCTGACTCAACATTTTAGGCACCATCACTTGCTGAATTTGTGCGGCTGTGCGCGCTGCACGATCTGCTCGTTCATTACCAACGTCAACTGGGGTTGTACCATTCGTGTGGGCAGCGCATTTAATAACGGAAATCTGCGCGGGCATAAGGAGGGCCTGCAGTAGGTCATTAACTAAACCCCGGTGGGATATTTGACCACACATAATCATGTCAGGTTGTTCTGACGAAATGTCACTCAAATCGCCCCTTATTGTGGTAGTTTCCTGAATCAAGGCTAAACAGTCGTGGCCAGGTGCATCTTCATGGACAGGGGGACCACTAAGAAAAGAGGCTGGATTGATAGTGGTACAGTATTTAAATGTCAGACGTGGATTGTTCAAAAGGTATATCTCATACCTATTCTGACGAGCTGCGGTAAGATGCTGACCATTCGCCCCATATCCCTGGCATGGTACTGGTCATGGACCTGACGTGTAATATGAGGGCTTACCGAAGCTGACTGTGGCCATAAATGTGGCGATATTGTAACAAAATCGGCTGTACCTTCTTTTCCCGTGACTGTAGCTGTAACCTTGACTGGCCATTCGGTCTCAAGTAATGGCCGGTATTTGTCCTCCAACTCCCTGTTTCGTCCAGTTCTGTCATAGGCCAGGGTAACGTGATGCAGTGACTGTTCAACGTCTAACGTCCACCACTGGGGGGTGATAGAAATATAGCACTGTTGTCTCATCCTCCTCTTCGCTGATCCACCCACCCAAAGTCACTATATTGGAGCTCCTGCTGGTAAACTACCATTTCTGCCGCTTGTTGGGGTCGCAGATCATCCTTTTTCATTACATACTCAGTCTTAACCTTTGTAACTGAGCCTCCTTCTTGGCCTACACCCTCCTTCCAGTAAAATCTGACTGCCCTTGCCATCTGGGAAGGGTCGTTCTCTGTCCAATTCATGTTATTACATTTCACAGCAGTAACCACAGAAGGTGGTAGGCAATGCATTAACATAGCACAGTATTGAGGGGAATTCTGACCATTTTGATACAGCAAATCGCCTGACTGCCCCCGGTAGATTTCATTAAAACGCTCCAGACATTCCTCTGGCTCTTCAATCTTCCTAGGTTTTAGGTCTAAGATAACAGAAAGATTTATGGGCCTTTGAAATGTGCTATTCAACGCATTCAAGATCTGTGTCCTTCTTTTCTCTATTTGCTCTCTTTTTTTTTTAAACTTAAAAATGTTTGAAAATTCAAATTGAATTACTGCAACTTGCAAGCTTAGCTCTGATCTCAACTCAGAACTCAATTTACAATTTGCTTAACACAAACTTGTATAACATTTACAACTTAATTATTTCTTTATCTTAACAATTTTTCTTTTAACAAGTTTTTTTTTCTTTTACATACACATAAGTATTAGCAAAATCAACTATCATCTCCAGATTGACACTTTTTAAAATGGTGTCCATGATCTTCTTTAAGTTTCTATTAATCTCCAGATAAAATGAGATAAACCTTATTTCAAGTAAGTAAAACTTAAGATTCTGGCAATTTCAATCAATTGCTTTCGAAAATAATAACTTTTATCAAAGAGGTGGAGAAACCCACTGGTTTCCTTTAATTAATTCAAAACGTAACTTTGCTGGTGTTCACTGACTCAAAGGAAAGGTATCCGATTACACTACGGCTGCTGCTGTTATCTCAAAGCCTGAGTGAGAAGCACTGTCTGTTTTCAACTCCGCCTGCTGCTGTTAACCCTTTGAGAGACTTCTGCTTCAACCAATATGCAGCATTCCTCACAATCTCAACTAGACCTCGGAACTTTACAGTCCAAGGAGACAATTTTAGCTTAATCAACTATATATTTAAAACACTCACACATAGAGTTGAACCATCTTCAGATTTAAAAACAGTTATACTGGACTGAACCTTCATCTATTGAAGTCCCATCAGCCCCTGAACCCATATAATAGACTGAACCTTCATTAATGAAGTCACATCAGCCTCTGAACCCATATAATAGACTGAACCTTCATTAATGAAGTCACATCAGCCTCTGACCCCTTATACTTGGAATTGAATCATCATTTTAGATGTCCCATCAACCCAAAACCCTAACCCAAGCCGAAACAACAATATGAAATCCCATCAACTAAAGTGCTAATCCCCAGACTGACCTGTGATTTCGTCGAGGCGATCTTTCTGTGCCAACCGCGAGTGACCAGACTAATCAGATGATAAGAAGAGGGGAACAATCAATGCGCGGTCGTTTTCCAGTTCTACATTGAGGGCCCTTTGTTCCCCATCCTCCTGTTCATAATCAGTCTAATTCTGATTTCGCAGTTGGATCAGGATCGCCCTGAGAAATCCCGGGTTTCGGCACCAAATGTTGATCCCCAAATTTCTTTCTCTGTCAGTCTGGCCTCAATAAAAGTTGAGATGGATTCGCACGTAAAAAGAAGTTATTTATTTAGCTTGCAAGCTTAAATCATCTTACAGAAACGTAAGAGACATCCAGCCTCTTACACCCCAGAAAACGACTGAACTAAAAGACAAAGGGATCTCTGCAAAATCAATTCAAATGGTATCAAGTTTCACATACTCGACGGACATAGGTCAGCCTATGTCCCTCCTGACCTGTTCGATCTATTCTGATTGGCTCACTAATTATCCCTTTCTCTGGCCCCTATCAATGCAGCATCACTCTCATAGACACACCTCTTCCTGCTTTTTCCATGCGGTCTCAAACCCCTTTGTCCCTAACTGCCAGAATCAAAGTGGCTTATTTCTACATTACATTAACTAGTATCTCTAAAGTAACTATTTTATATCACATTCGTCACTACCAGGACACTTAGGCGCACAGGCGGCAGAACTAGCAGCCATTGCGTACACCATATATCGCCCAGATTCCTTCCCCAGCCCAGCAGACATATACTCGGACAGCCTCTACGTCTGTAACAGCCTCACAGAATTCCTACGCCTGTGGAAAGCAAGAGGATTTGTTTCAACGGACGGAGAACCCCTCCCTTCAGCCCCATTGCTCCGGCACATTTTGGACAAAGCACAGGACAGGACTTTTGGCATTATTAAAGTTCGAAGTCACCACCGTTCCTCCTCACCTGGAAATGTAAAAGCCGTGCACTGGCTAAAGCAGGTTCCAGACATGGATATTTTTGGAACCCCCCTGAAAGCAAACCAGTGAATGCAGTTCAGGTCTCACAGACTAATATCGAGGATTTAGTGCAGGCCCAGAAGCAAGATAGTAATCTCCGGGAGATTTTAAAAGGAAGCTTTCCAGCCCCATACGATAGGTTTAAAAATGCACTGACCACACATGACGGTGTGATCCTAAAAGACCACCCTTTATGTGGTTCCTGAACAGGAGAGGAATCAGCTTATTTGTTTGTTCCATGATAGTCATGGGCATCAGGGAATTGACCCCACTACAGCCCACCTCAGGCAGCTCTGTTGGTGGCCGAATTTACAAGAAGACGTCACGCACTATGTGGAAAATTGCCTTATCTGTGGCCCAAACAATCAGGACAGATACGCAAAGAAAGCTCAGCTTAGCCACACCCACCCCGTTAATGGCCCCTGGACTAACCTCCAGACTGATCTTATAGGGCCATTGCCCCCTTCCAGGAATGGTTACAAGTATGTCTTCATCGTTATAGACACGTTTACAAAATGGGTAGAAACATAGAACATAGAACATAGAACGATACAGCGCAGTACAGGCCCTTCGGCCCACGATGTTGCACCAAAACAAAAGCCATCTAACCTACACTATGCCATTATCATCCATATGTTTATCCAATAAACTTTTAAATGCCCTCAATGTTGGCGAGTTCACTACTGTAGCAGGTAGGGCATTCCACGGCCTCACTACTCTTTGCGTAAAGAACCTACCTCTGACCTCTATCCTATATCTATTACCCTTCAGTTTAAAGCTATGTCCCCTCGTGCCAGCCATTTCCATCCGTGGGAGAAGGCTCTCACTGTCCACCCTATGTAACCCCCTGATCATTTTGTATGCCTCTATTAAGTCTCCTCTTAACCTTCCTCTCTCCAACGAAAACAACCTCAAGTCCATCAGCCTTTCCTCATAAGATTTTCCCTCTATACCAGGCAACATCCTGGTAAATCCCCTCTGCACCTGCTCCAAAGCCTCCACGTCCTTCCTATAATGCGGTGACCAGAACTGTACGCAATACTCCAAATGCGGCCGTACCAGAGTTCTGTACAGCTGCAACATGACCTCCCGACTCCGGAACTCAATCCCTCTACCAATAAAGGCCAACACTCCATAGGCCTTCTTCACAACCCTATCAACCTGGGTGGCAACTTTCAGGGATCTATGTACATGGACACCTAGATCCCTCTGCTCATCCACACTTCCAAGAACTTTACCATTAGCCAAATATTCCGCATTCCCATCTAGAATGAACACGGCAAAGACTACCGCAAAGATTTTAACCCACCACATTTTTACGAGATGTGGACTCCCCTGCAGCATTGAATCCGACCAAGGCTCCCATTTTACGGGACGTGTCATGAAGAACGTCCTCACGATATTTGGCATTACCCAAAAATTCCACATCGCATACCACCCCCAGTCAAGTGGTATCGTGGAGCAAATGAATCGGACCCTAAAAGCAACCCTCAGGAAAATGGTCCAACAAAACAGCACCACTTGGGATTCAGTCCTCCCTTTTGCACTAATGTTTTTGCGTAACACTGTGTCGACATCCACAGGATACAACCCACACTCTCATGACCGGACGCCCCATGAAAGGCACAGAATTTTTATTGGGACTTGACTTGACCAGCCCTGAAGTGACAGCCCTCACACACGAGAACGCAGTCAAACAATTAGTTGAGAATGTAAAAACGGCTCAGCGAGCATCCGCAGTAAAATTAGGCACCAGGAAGAAACAGAGCAAGGCCTGTTTCGACAAGACAGTGCATGCGGCTGATTTTGAAGTAGGACAGCAGGTCAGGCTCTCCATTTACAATCCCAGCACGTTCCTGTAACCAAAGTATTCGGGTCCGTACTCCATTGCGGACAAAGTAAGCCCCTCCGTTTATAGAATGAAGTACCCCAATGGGAAGACCGCGTTGTTTGATATTAACCAGCTCAAGGCATATGGCTCGCAGTCTAACCACGCACACCACGTCATGCTCGACGCAGCAGACCACACCACGCCCACAGCCAACGTATCCCTACCTTCCCCCAACACGTCCACCCCACCCACGGACTCGCCCTCGACTCCACCCCCGAACTCTAGACTCCGCCCCAGAACGCCCACAGACAGCAGCAGCAGAGACAGCAACTGTGACACAGACAACAGCCACAGCACACCTCCCTACTATCCCCATGCAACAGGCCCCACACCCAGCGAATCTGAACACGATTCGAGTGATCCCTTCCTGATCAAATTCCTTAACAGACCTCACCAAAGACCACCGTCCTACGATGACGACCCCGACTCCGTCCCCACAGAAATAGACACCACTTTTTGGCACCGTGACAATTCGTACAGGCTCGTCCGAAACGACGAGATGGACCCTATGTCACACCATGCATCTTTAGCAACCCTCATCCATTCACAAGTATGGCATCCGGGAGAAGATGATGACATTGAGTCTGACTCCCAAAACGAGAATCCCTTTGCGACCCTGCTCGCAACTGATAACTGAGGTGTCCAGATGATGTTTTAAAAAGGAACCGCTTGGGAGAAACGGTGTCCTTTCTGATGGAACCTGCAGCATGTTTGTTCAATGTTTGTTCGTTAATGTTATCGTTAAGTGTTGTATGTAAAATCGGAAAATTTTTCACGGCCCCACGTCACCACCCCCTTTGACGGCCAATGGCTGTTAATGGATCTAGTTTGTCCCAGACACTAGTTCAGAGGAACTAGTCTGTAACTACTCTCCTGATTTGAAGGTAACCACGAGAGGCAGCCCCCACGAAAACTACATTCTTACCTGTCCTTGCCGGTTGCTCAGGTAGTGGAGAAACGGCATTGGTCTCCGCCCTGCCTGAGGACCCCCCTCTGGTCAGCTACGCTCAGGTAGGCTACCCGGGGATTCCATCCAAATCTTACCCACCATGAGCCATTTTGGCTCGATTACATTCAAAACTCTTTTGTTTGGTTTAGCAACCCTTAGGATTGCTTCCCGATGCTATTTACATCCTAAAACACTAGGATGATAAATCACACAGACTGCGAGACGGCTCGCAATACGCAGTATTTTCTTAGATGTCTAGTCCAAATATTCGTTTTTTTTTTAAAATGAGGGAGTCACACATGGTGACAAATTATAAAGAGAAATTGGCACTAAAGACAGACATGCTAACGTACAAAATATTAAATAAGATGGTAACAGAAACTATGCTTGATCCTCAGAATTCCAGAAGCTCCAGGAAAAGAGAAGAGACAAAAAGGAAGAGAAGAAAGGAAAAGAAGAGAACAATGAAGACGGCGTACGTGTTTTTCGTTATAATGTATATTCGTTTACCGCGGACGCGAACCCCATGACCCCAACCCCCCCGGCCATCAATGATTCACTTCCCCATGGCACCCAAAGCCCAGTGATAAGTAACAATGCACCATCATGGTGTGAGAGGTTTATAACATGGTACTCCCTTTCATACGTAATTGAATCCCTTTTAGTATTGGCGATATTCTGCATGTTTGTGCAGACTATCCGCATGAGAAAATGGCGAAGGAGAGCCTACCGCTCTCGCACCCCAGTATACAGGATGAGATCCCCTATTTTCGGTTTTCACCAGGCCCCCAAACCCCTTGATCTACAATAATGGACATTCGTTTGGCGTCATTTTGTGACTAAAGACAACTGAGAGATTGTACAACTCTGAGCTTGACCGCCAAGGAAAATGTGAATGCTGCTATTATTTTTGTATTGTTAGGAAGTTAGTATGATTAGATGTTTAAATGAGTGTAGTTTATGGAAGATAGTTAGAGGTACTGTTTTTTTATGTTGTAATGCATGCCCCTGTTGTGACATAGCGCCACTTAGAATTGTTAGTAAAAAATTTTCATACATAGTAATGGTCAGTGTAGAGGCCATGGAAGAGTTCTCGCTGGGTCAGGAAGTGAAGACAACACAGTTATGTGATCCTTCATGCTTCGCGTTAGGGATCACAAGGAGGGAGTGTAGCCACCTGGGTTGCCCACTTCTCGACTTAAAATGGGGATCCGCAAAGAATGCAGGGAAATTCAGTCAGGCCAGGAAAAACAAGCAGGTGAAAAGTTCCTGTGTATTAAAACTTGCAGAAACCCAGACAGCACTGAAACCAACAGCCGTCTGCATATTTCTGCTTGGAGGGCCGAAGGGCCTGTTCCTGTGCTGTACATTTCTTTGTTCTTTGTAATGAGCGATCCCCGGGAACAATTGAAACATTTAAGGTGAATACGGCCAAGCCAGACTCCTCGGCGCCAGCAGGAGCCAAGACAAAGGAAAGCCAACGGACACTCAGGGACCGCCCAGCGATCAGCGAACGGCTCCAGTATTGGAGAAATCGATCCAAGTGATCGGAACCTAGTCCAATCACTTGGAACCAGATACGGGATCTGCCCCGAATGGCGCAAAGCCCCTGGGGACTATAAAGTAGAGTCCCCAAGTTCAATTCGGTCTTCTTGGCAGGGTCACTCAGCAGCGCGAAACAACCCTTGACAGTGAACTGCCTAGCTGCTGCATCAACCAAGTAAGTCTCCAGTCAACGCTCGCTCCGAGATAGGCGCTCCTAGCTACCAGTCCATACCAGCTTTTGAATCCTGCAGACTCAGAATCAAATGAAAGGCCATTTGTTCCCCTGACCTGGTGGGCCAGTTCCAAAGCTAAGTATAGGCCTTTTAGTGATAGAGATAGTCTAGTAAGTAGAGTTTTATGCATGAGTAGTGATTGACTGCGTATAATAAATGTGTCTTGATTTGAAACTTACTAACCGGTGTCGTGAGTTATTGATCAGTACTTGAACTTGAACCTCGTGGCGGTATCATAAAGATACCTGGCGGCTCTAGAGCAAAGGTAATAGAAACAAAGCAAATTAAGTAAAGACACAACGAGCAACATTCAAGAGCCAACCAAGTTAGTAACACCTCGGAAAATGTCGAGGACCGGCGCGGCGCAACGGGCCCCGGGGCCGCCCCAATTCTCCAGGCCGGATGGGCCAAAGTCCTGCCAACGTGACCACAGGTCACACCGGTGTAAATCAAACCACCTATGTAACGGTATCAACCAGTCGTGATGGTTGACGCCGGCCAGCGCAGAGGTAGAGGTTGGCGTGGGGCGGCCGCCGGAGATGTGACGGCACAGCCTCAGGTGGTGGGGGGGGGGTCACAGGAGCCATTGGAGTGTGCATACCGGGGGGGAGGGGCTGGGGGGAGAGGCTGGAGGGGAGGAAGGGGAGGGGGGAGGGAGAGGGAGGGGAGGAGGGATGGGCTGGGGGGGAGGGAGGGGCTGGGGGGGAGGGAAGGGTGTGATAGATTTAGGTTATTCCGGACCTGATAATACTTTATTAATAATCTATGCTCTAGGTTAACCCACTGAAAGAGGGAAACCTGTTTTCCTGCCAAGACTCAGAATAGATCTCACGAAGGGAGAATGCTTTTCCGGGTCTCAGACAGTTAAACAGGATTTCAGTTACTTTTTATGGGGAAAGTTCAGATGCGTCATTCATAACTAAATCTTTACCTCTATCGTCGTGTGTCCTCGCCATTTAAGGCTTCCTAAATGAGTGTCTAGGAGTTTAGACTTTGAGAGTGAGTGTACACAGTATAATTTTAATCAAAGTATTTTTATTGTAAATATATTCCCAATAGATACATACAGAATTGTAGAGTTAAAAATATAAATTATTAACAGTCTTTAGTTATCTGTTAATAATATAAAATCATTAACAGTCCTATGCTGTCTGCTAACACACTAACTTCTCTCAATAGAATGAGATATCTGAAACATGGAAAATCCTAAAGTATCTCCTATCAATTTCTTAATACATTTCTAAAATGTTAAACAAAAACATACTTACAAAACCTGGGGTTTTGTCTGACGAGGCAAGCTTGAAGAACAGAGCTTTAACCCACACTCCTGCAGGGGAGTGAGAAGGCTAAAATGCCTCTCTTTTTATATACATAAAATCATCTTATCGGTCAAGGACGGCATCTGTTATCTTGTCATTTATTGTTAGTTAATTGGATGTATTATCATTAATACATCTTTTAATGGTCATAGGGTCTGTGTAAATGTCAGGTGTCTTAAGATAGCTTGGCAAAGGGAACTCGTATAGAGGCCTATCTTTTTTCAGTGTTGTCATGTTCTTTAGATACCAAAATAGACACTTTTTGAGAGGGTGTTATTCTTTTTTTTAAAAAATATTTTTATTAAGGTTTTTTAACAACACAATTTTTTCCCCTTACAAACAATAACCCCCCCCCCCCCCCCACCCCGGTAACAAAATAACGCAAATTCTCCCTGAGCAAGATATATATATGGCAAGATGGTATATTTACATAGCTTTATACACTGGCTCTCGCCCATTCGTGCCAGTTTCCCCCACCCTCCATGTTATCCCCCGCTCATCCGCCCCCTCAAGCAATCTCTCGTCCCTTCCCTCCCTCCCCCCCCCCCTCCCCCCAGGGTTGCTGCTGCTGCTGACCGACTTTCCTCTAACGCTCCGCGAAATATTCTAGGAACGGTTGCCACCGCCTGTGGAACCCTTGTGCAGATCCTCTCAAAGCGAACTTAATTCTCTCCAATTTTATGCACCCCGCCATGTCGTTTATCCAGACCTCCAGGTTAGGGGGCTTCGCCTCCTTCCACAATAGCAAGACCCTTCGCCGGGCTACTAGGGACGCAAAGGCCAGAATTCCGGCCTCTTTCACCTCCTGCACTCCCAGCTCATCCACTACTCCAAATATTGCTAGCCCCCAGCTTGGCTTGACCCGGACTTTCACCACCTGGGATATTACTCCCGCCACTCCTCTCCAGAACCCCTCCAATGCCGGGCATGACCAAAACATATGGACATGGTTTGCCGGGCCCCCCGAACATCTTTCACATCTATCCTCTACTCCAAAGAACCTACTCAGCCTCGCCCTCGTCAAATGCGCTCTGTGAACCACCTTAAATTGTATCAGACCGAGCCTGGCACATGAGGAGGAGGTATTAACCCTACCCAGGGCATCAGCCCATAGCCCTTCCTCAATCTCCTCCCCCAGCTCCTCCTCCCATTTACCTTTCAATTTTTCTACTAGCGCTTCCCCCCCTTCTTTCATCTCTTGGTATATTTCCGACACCTTGCCCTGCCCGACCCATACCCCCGAGATCACCCTATCTTGAACTTCTTGTGCCGGGAGCAACGGAAATTCCCTCACCTGTTGCCTCACAAAAGCCCTCACCTGCATATATCTAAATGCGTTTCCCGGGGGTAACTCAAATTTCTCCTCCAGTGCCCCTAGGCTCGCAAATGTCCCGTCAATGAACAGGTCCCCCATTCTTCTAATCCCCGCCCGATGCCAGCCTTGGAACCCCCCGTCCATCTTCCCCGGGACAAACCGGTGGTTACCCCTGATCGGGGACCACACCGATGCTCCCATTGCACCCCTGTGCCTTCTCCACTGGCCCCAGATCCTTAGCGTTGCCGCCACCACCGGGCTTGTGGTGTGTTTTGTCGGCGAGAGCGGCAGCGGTGCCGTTACCAACGCCCCCAGGCTCGTTCCTTTACAGGACGCCATCTCCATCCTCTGAGGGTGTTATTCTAAGTGTCAAGAGGTATAGTTAGGGAAAGATTTGTGTATCTATTTATTTGAAGAATTCCCTGTTCTTATGTTAGGTGCAGGGAGTGATCCCAAAGAATTTATGGTCTGTCAAAGAAAAACTTTTGTATTTGTTTGTATTAATGAGCCTTTGAAATCAGCTCCAAGTTTCTCCCATCAGGTGGTAACCTCTACCTGACCTTTAGCTGAAGTGGTTTTATTCCACATTAAATTAAAACGCTGTTTGTAATAATGGCTTATTTTAAACCAAATCCTGCGGCGAACGTGATATTCATCACAGGGGCTGGGGGGGGGGGGGGAGGGAGGGGCTGAGCGGGAGGGAGGGGCTGGGGGGAAGGGCTGGGGAGGGAGAGGCTAGGGGAGGGAGGGGGAGGGAGAGGGAGGGGCTGTGGGAGGGAGTGGGAGGGGTTGGTGGGAGGGAGCGGGAGGTGTTGGTGGGAGGGGCTGGGTGAGGGAGGTGCTGGGGGAGGGATTGGGAGGGGGAGGGAAGGTAGCGGCTGGGGGGATGGATTGGGAGGGGGGAGGGAAGGTAGGGGCTGGGGGGAGGGAGGGGCATGGGAGAGGGAGGGGTAGAGGGAGGGAGGGGCTGGGGGGAGGGCCTGGAGTTGAGGGAGGGACTGGGGAGGAGGGGCTGGGGGGAGGGCCTGGAGGTGAGGGAGGGGCTGGGGGAGGGAGGGGCTGGGTGAGCGAGGGGCTGGGGAGGGATTGGGAGGGGGATGGGAGGGGAGGTGCTGTTGAGGGGGAGGGGGAGGCAGGGGAGGGGGAGGGGGAGGGGGAGGGAGGGGAGGCTGCGTGATGGAGAGGGGGGAGTTGGGGAGGAGGGGGGGGGGGGGATTGGGGAGGGTGCATGCCGGAAAGGAGAAGGGTCAGGGTTGGGGAAGGTGCGTGCCGGGGTGGAGAGGGAGGGGGGGGCTGGTTGGGGAGGGTGCGTGCCTGGGCGGAGAAGGGGGGGTTGCATACTGCGACCCATGTCTGACACCGTTGCACCCATTACCTCAGCCTGGGTGGCACGCATGACCGGCACCAGTCCCTGCTCCTGCACGCGGGTGGACTCCTCCAACTTCGACTGCAGCTGCCGCAAGCCGGCCGTCACCCCCTTCGGTCGTCCCTTGGTCCGTGCCTGCATCGGGTCTATGGGCGGGTGTGGTAACTCCAGGAACCCGGGACCCGTCTGGGGGGCAGTTGGTTGCCTGCGCCGGGCTGCCCTCTGACCGCCCGGCCCCTCGGTTGCTCCTGCCTCCACCTGCTGTGCTGGGTCGGCTGAGTTGTCAGCACCAGTTAGTGTCCCAGATGCCTCATCGCTAAAATGCCCAACCGAGGTGAGTGTCTCTGCGATGGTGGAGGGTTTAGGAGATAGCAGTGGCGTAATGGCGTGATCCTCATCCGACCCGAAGTCCGGGGTTCCCTGGAGTGGTGATTCCTGTCCATTCGTCCCCTAAGTGTGGGTGTTGTGTGCATCAGTGTCCTGGGCGTCAGTGGCTTGTGTGTCAGGGCCCTGTGTGTTAGGGTCCTGTGTGTTAGGGTCCTGTGTGTTGGTGTCCTGTGTGTCAATGTCCTGTGTGTCGGTGTCCTGTGCGTCAGTGTTCTGGGTCGGCTGCGACGGGGGCCTGTTGCTGTGGTTGCCCTCCTCGTCGCTGGGTGTGGCCCACCGGCGTCGCCGGGACAGATATGGGGGAAGGGGGGATATGGGGAAGGGGAGATATGGGAGAAGGGGGGATATGGGGGAAGTGGCATATGGGGAAGTGGGTATATGGGGGAAGGGTGGATATGGGGGAAGGGGGATATTGGGAAGGGGGATATGGGGGGAAGGGGATATGGGATATATGGGGAAGGGGGATATGGAGGAAGGAGGATATGGGGGAAGGGGAATATGGGGAAAGGGATATGGGGAAGGGGGATAATGGGAAGGGGGATATGAGGGAAGGGGGATATGGGGGAAGGGGGATATGAGGAAGGGGAGATATGGGGGATATGGGGAAGGGGGGATATGGGGGAAGTGGAGTATGGGGAAGGGGGGATATGAGGGAAGGGGGATATGGGGGAAGGGAGGATATGGGGAAGGGGATATGGGGAAGGGGGATATGGGGAAAGTGGATATGGAGGAAGGGGGATATGGGGGAAAGGGGGATGGGGGAAGGAGGAAAGAGGGTCAGGCAGTGAGGGATCTCACTTGGCACTGCATGGCGGGCGGTCATTTTGCAGTGCCTCCGGGGAGGGGGGGTGTTTTGTGCAGTGACGCCGCGTGAGTCCATGACGGGTGATGCTGCTACTAGCCCATTTGGGGCCGGAGAATTTCCGACGTTTCGGGGAGCACGACGCGGGAGTGATTTGCGCCGTTTTTGGCGCCGGTTTCGGGCCGATTCACGGGGAATCCTGCCCGATATAGAATAGAAAAGCAATAGTGATAGGAGACTCAATGGTTAGGGGAATAGATAGGTTTGTTGCATCCCGGGTGCCAGGACCAGGGATGTCTCGAATCATGTCTTCAGGATCCTTAAGGGGGTTGGTGAGCAGCCAGAAGACTTGGTGCACATTGGTACCAACGACGTAGGTTGGAAAAGGGATGTGGATGTAATAAACAAGTTTAGAGAGTTAGGCCGGAAGTTAAAAGCCAGGACAGACAGAGTTGTCATCTCTGGTTTGTTGCCAGTGCCACATGATAGCGAGGCTAGGAATAGGGAGGGAGTGCAGTTGAACACGTGGCTGCAGGAATGGTTTAAGAGGGAGGGCTTCAGGTATTTGGATAATTGGAGCACATTCTGGGGAAGGTGGGACCTGTACAAGCAGGACGGGTTGCATCCGAACCAGAGGGGCACCAATATCCTGGGAGGGAGGTTTTCTAATACTCTTCGGGAGGGTTTAAACTAATTTGGCAGGGGAATGGGAACCGGAGTTGTAGTCCAGCAACTAAGGTAGCCGATGTTCAGGACGTCAAAGTGTGTAGTGAGGCAGTGGGGAAGGGAACACTGACAAAGGAGAGTACTTGCTGGCACAGAGATGGGTTGAAATGTGTATACTTCAACGCAAGAAGCATCAGGAATAAGGTGGGTGAACTTAAGGCATGGATCAGTACTTGGGACTACGATGTGGTGGCCATCACGGAAACATGGATAGAAGGGGGGCAGAAATAGTTGTTGGAGGTTCCTGGTTATAGATGTTTCAATAAGATTAGGGAGGGTGGTAAAAGAGGTGGGGGGGGGGCGGGTTGCATTGTTAATTAGAGATAGTATAACAGCTGCAGAAAGGCAGTTCGAGGAGGTAGTATTGGTTGAAGTCAGAAATAGGAAAGGAGCGGTCACCTTGTTGGGAGTTTTTTATAGGTCCCCCCAATAGCAGCAGAGATGTGGAGGAACAGATTGGGAAACAGATTTTGGAAAGGTGCAGAAGTCACAGGGTAGTAGTCATGGGTGACTTCAACTTCCCAAATATTGAGTGGAAACTCTTTAGATCAAATAGTTTGGATGGGGTGGTGTTTATGCATTGTGTCCAGGAAGCTTTTCTAACACAGTATGTAGATTGTCCGACCAGAGGGGAGGCCATATTGGATTTGGTACTTGGTAATGAACCAGGGCAAGTGATAGATTTGTTAGCGGGGGAGCGGTTTGGAGATAGTGACCACAATTCTGACTTTCACTTTAGTAATGGAGAGGGATAGGTGCGTGCAACAGGGCAATGTTTAAAATTGGGGGAAGGGTAAATACGATGCTGTCAGACAAGAACTAAAGTGCATAAGTTGGGAACATAGGCTGTCAGGGAAGGACACAAGTGAAATGTGGAACTTGTTCAAAGAACAGATTCTACGTGTCCTTGATATGTATGTCCCTGTCAGGCAGGGAAGAGATGGTTGAGTGAGGGAAACATGGTTGACAAGAGAGGTTGAATGTCTTGTTAAGAGGAAGAATGATACTTATGTAAGGCTGAGGAAACAAGGTTCAGGCAGGGCGCTGGGGAGATACAAGATAGCCAGGAGGGAACTGAAGAAAGGGATTAGGAGATCTAAGAGGGGGCATGAAAAATCTTTGGTGGGTAGGATCAAGGAAAACCCCAAGACCTTTTACACATATGTGAGAAATATGAGAATGACTAGAGCGAGGGTAGGTCCGATCAAGGACAGTAGTGGGAGATTGTGTATTGAGTCTGAAGACATAGGAGAAGTCTTTAACGAGTACTTTTCTTCAGTATTTACGAATGAGAGGGGCCATATTGTTGGAGAGAACAATGTGAAACAGACTGGTAAGCTCGAGGAGATACTTGTTAGGAAGGAAGATGTGTTGGGTATTTTGAAAAACTTGAGGATAGACAAGTCCCCCGGGCCTGACGGGATATATCCAAGGATTCTATGGGAAGCAAGAGATGAAATTGCAGAGCCGTTGGCAATGATCTTTTCGTCCTCACTGTCAACAGGGGTGGTACCAGGGGATAGGAGTGTGGTGAATGTCGTGCCCCTGTTCAAAAAGGGAATAGGGATAACCCTGGGAATTACAGGCCAGTTAGTCTTACTTCGGTTGTAGGCAAAGTAATGGAAAGGGTACTGAGGGATAGGATTTCTGAGCATCTGGAAAGACACTGCTTGATTAGGGATAGTCAGCACGGATTTGTGAGGTGTAGATCTTACCTCACAAGTCTTATTGAATTCTTTGAGGAGGTGACCAAGCACGTGGATGAAGGTAAAGCAGTGGATGTAGTGTACATGGATTTTAGTAAGGCATTTGATAAGGTTCCCCATGGTAGACTTATGCAGAAAGTAAGGAGGCATGGGATAGTGGGAAATTTGGCCAGTTGGATAACAAACTGGCTAACCGATAAGAGTCAGAGAGTGGTGGTGGATGGCAAATATTCAGCCTGGAGCCCAGTTATCAGTGGCAGTACGCAGGGATCATTTCTGGGTCCTCTGCTGTTTGTGATTTTCATTAGTGACTTGGATGAGGGAGCTGAAGGGTGGGTCAGTAAATTTGCAGACGATACGAAGATTGGTGGAGTTGTAGATAGTGAGGAGGGCTGTTGTCGGCTGCAAAGAGACATAGATAGGATGCAGAGCTGGGCTGAGAAGTGGCAGATGGAGTTTAACCCTGAAAAGTGTGAGTTTGTCCATTTTGGAAGGACAAATATAAATGCGGAATACAGGGTTAACGGTAGAGTTCTTGGCAATGTGGAGGAGCAGAGAGATCTTGGGGTCTATGTTCATAGATCTTTGAAAGTTGCCACTCAAGTGGATAGAGCTGTGAAGAAGGCCTATGGTGTGCTAGCGTTCATTAGCAGAGTGATTGAATTTAAGAGCCGTGAGGTGATGATGCAGTTGTGCTAAACCTTGGTAAGGCCACATTTGGAGTACTGTGTGTAGCTCTGGTCGCCTCATTTTAGGAAGGATGTGGCAGCTTTGGAAAAGGTGCAAAGGAGATTTACCAGGATGTTGCCTGGAATGGAGAGTCAGTCTTACGAGGAAAGGTTGAGGGTGCTAGGCCTTTTCTCATTAGAATGGAGAAGGGTGAGGGGAGACTTGATAGAGGTTTATAAGATGATCAGGGGAATAGATAGAGTAGACAGTCAGAGACTTGGTCCCCGGGTGGAACAAACCATTACAAGGGGACATAAATTTAAGGTGAATGGTGGAAGATAGAGGGGGGGAATGTCAGAGGTAGGTGCTTCACCCAGAGAGTAGTGGGGACATGGAATGCACTGCCTGTGGAAGTAGTTGAGTCGGAAAAACATTAGGGACCTTCAAGCAGCTATTGGATAGGTACATGGATTACCATGTACATGGTAGAATGATGGGGTGTAGATTAGTTTTAATCTAGGACAAAGGTTCGGCACAACATCGTGGGCCGAAGGGCCTGTTCAATGTCCAAATCTTGGAGGGCTTCAAATGAGGTTTTATAGGTAGAATTTATGAAAAAAGGGAGCGTCACATTACTGGGCGTGTATTATAGGCCCCCAAAGTGTCCCAAAGGGGCATGAAAAACAACTTGCGACTATGATTAGGGTGAACCCTAAGATAGTCTATAAATGCATTAAAGGGAAAAGGTTAACCAGGGAAAGAGTAAGGCCCATTAGCGACCAAGGGAGCAATGTGTGTGTGAAGCCGCAGCACATTTCTGGGGTGTTAATTGAATTCTTCTCATCAGTCTTCACTCAGGAGAAGGAGGGCGTAGGTACAGAATTCAGGACATGGGACTGTTGAGCAGTTTGACATCGGAGGTGAGGAGGTATTGAACCCTTTGAAGGGCTTAAAAATAGACAAATTCCCAGACCCGGATGAATTGCAGCCCAGACTGCTGTGGGAGGCGAGGCAGGGTGATGCAAGTTTTTAATTCCTCTCTGGTCACGGGGGAAGTGCCAAAGGACTGGCGAATAGCTAATGTTGTTCAAGAAGGGTGGTAGAGATAAACTAGGGAATTACAGATTAATGAGTCTCATGGAAGTGGTAGGGAAGCTATTGGAGAAAATTCTGAAGGAAATAATTAATTTCCACTTGGGAAGGCAAGACCAAGGAACTGATCATTGACT
Organism: Scyliorhinus torazame; assembly: GCF_047496885.1. Lineage (NCBI taxonomy): Eukaryota > Metazoa > Chordata > Chondrichthyes > Carcharhiniformes > Scyliorhinidae > Scyliorhinus > Scyliorhinus torazame. The sequence goes on along the minus strand of NC_092723.1, from coordinate 101,374,121 downwards.
TCAGGAAGCATAGCACGACACACACTCCCATCTGCATCAATGGCTCCGAAGTGGAGACAGTCAATACATTTAAGTTCCTGGGGGTGACCAACAGTCTGTCCTGGTCCAGTCACATTGATGCGAAGTCAAGAAATCCCAACAACGTCTCTACTTCCTATGGAAGCTAAAGGAATTCAGCATGTCTGCATTGACTCTCACAAATTTCTACAGATGTGCCATAGAGAGCATCATATCTGGCTACATCACTGCTTGGTCTGTCAACTGCTCGGCCCAAGATCGCAAGAAAATGCAGAGTGTGCTGAACTCGGCCATAGCCTTGCATGCCTTGGGATCGCAAGTGCATATCTAAATACTTCTCAAATGATATGATGGACTCTGCCTCCACCACCCTTTCAGGCATCAAGTTCCGGACTCCCTCCACCCTCTGAGTGAAAACATTTTTCCTCACATCCCCTCTAAATCTCCTGCCCCTTGCCTTAAATCTATCCCCCTGGTAATTGATCCCTCCAGCAAGTGGAAATATTTCTCCCTGTCTACTCTACCTATGCCCCTAATAATTTTATACATCTCAATCATTTACCCCCTTGGTCTCCTCTGCTCCCAGCAAAATAACCTCAGTCTATCCAGTCCCTCTCCGTAGCTTAAACTCTCCAGCCCGGGCAACATCCTGGTAAATCTCTGCTGCACCCTTTCCAGTGCTGTCACATCCCTCCTATAACGTGGATTCCAGAACTGGATTTTGGATTTTAGATTTGATTTGATTTATTGTCATGTGGACCGAGGTACAGTGAAAAGTATTGTTCTGCGTACAGTCCAGACAGATCTATCCATATATGGATAAAACATAGGACATACGATGAATATACAATGTAAATACACAGACACAGACATCGGGTGAAGCATACGGTGCACACAATTCCCGAGCTGTGGCCTAACTAACATTTTATACGGTTGCGGCATAACCTCCCTGCTCTTAAACTCTCTGTCTTGGCTAATGTGGGACAAGTAGAAGCATTAAGGTCTGCTCTTATTACTTTAGGATCAAAATCAGAGACTTTATCTGACAGACATGTTCTAAATACATCAAGAAACAGGCTCAATGGTGAGCATATTAAAATTGGTACACCCGACCTCCGGTGGCAGCTATGAAGGAGTAAGTTGCACATTTGGTGGCTCCCGCTCTGATCGGACTTTTGGACCTTTTCCCCCGATTTTCTACCAGACTTGAATTGTAAAACTGATGACAGAGGCAATTGTGTACTGAATTCCCACATCGGTGCATGAAGAGAAGGACTAGAAGTGCTCGTAAAGGCAGAAACAGAAAGACAGAGAAGGCTTGGGCTGAAGCTGCAGCAGGAGACAGCATGGCGGAGGACCGGACCTCTGGTTTGTCGACTCAGCGGTCAAAGGAGCAGCTGATGCAAGTTGTTCAGGAAGGCTTTGCTAAGCGGAAACGGGACTGCTTGGACCCAATAAAAGAGTCAATTGAGCGGCTGGAGCTTAGATTGGATGCCTAAGATTGGGCGATCCAGAAAGTAGAGAAGGCACTGGCTGAGCAGGAGGAACATCAAACTGCGGTGGAGTTGGAGGTGGGGTTGCTGAGAGACAAGCAGAAAAGGCTCCTGGAGAAGGTGGAGGACCTAGAGAATAGGTCCCCCCAGCATAACTTGCGAATCGTTGGGCTCCCGGAGGGGTCCGAAGGAGCGGACGCTGGGGCGTACATAGCGGGTAAGTTTGAGAAGCTGCTGGGGGAGGGGACATTCTCCCGACCCTTGGAGATGGACAGGGCTCACAGAGCACTCGCAAGGAAGCCGCAAATGGGAGACCCCCGAGGGCAATGGTAGTGAGATTCCATAGGTACTTGGATAAGGAGCGCATTCTACAGTGGGCCAAGCAGACACGGAGCTGTAAGTGGGACAACAGTATCCTGCGGATTTACCAAGACCTGAGTGTGGAGGTGGCCAGGAGAAGAGCAGGCTTCAACCAGATTATGTCGGTCCTTTTTAAGAAAAAGGTGAAGTTCGGACTGTTGTATCCGGCCCGTCTCTGGGTCACGCACGAGGAACAGTACTTTTATTTTGAGTAGCCTGAGGACGCGCTGGACTTCGCGAAAAGGAAAGGACTGGTGGTGGACTGTGAACTTTTGAACTTTGCTGCAACGTTCTTGTTTTTTTTTTCTGTTCTTTTTTTAAAAAAGTTTCTCATTTTTCGTTTTGTGGAAGCTGTTTGTAATGCCTTTTGCATTGATTTGGGACCAGTGGTAGAGCTGAATGAGTTAAGGTTTTCATTTGCACTGTTGGGGGATGGAGGTGTGCTTGTTTAGATCTTGGTGTTTTTCTGTTGGGCAATTGTGTGGGGATTGTTTGATGTTTGAGTGTGTTTGCATGAGTGGGGGGAGGGTGGGGAGGGAACAATAGGTGGGAGACAATCCGGCACTGGGGATGGGGGCCACCAAGCTGGGCGGGCTAGCTCACGGAAGCGCAGTGTTGGGTGTGCATATGTTCGGTTTATTAAAGGGGTTGAGTTACAGAGTGTTGTTACTTGGGGGGGGGGGGGTAAAATGTTCTGCTGACGAGGGAGGGACTTGGGCCAAGGGACAGAAAGGAGGTTGGGGGCGGAGGCTGCCTGGGGGCAGACCGGTGGAGGTGTAAAGCATGGGCTGTAGGCAGGCCCAAAAAGGGGATGGCTGATCGGCGAAGGGGGGAGGCAATGAGCCCCCCAACTAGGCTAATCACCTGGAATGTTCGAGGGTTAAATGGGCCGGTCAAGAGGGCAGGTGTGTTTGCGCATCTTAGGGGACTGAAGGCGGACATGGTAATGTTGCACGATACGCACCTTCGAGTAACTGACTAGATTAGATTGAGGAAAGGCTGGGTCAGTCAGGTCTTTCACTCAGGACTAGACTCAAAGACTAGGGGGGTCACGATCCTCATCAATAAGCGGGTGGTGTTTGAAACGGGTAGAATAGTCTCGGATGTGGGAGGTTGGTACATTATGGTCAGTGGGAAACTGGAGGGGTTGCAGGTGATAATAGTAAATGTGTATGCGCCAAATTGGGATGATGTGGAGTTTATAAAGAGGATGCTGGGGAAGATATTGGATCTGGACTCGCACAGGTTGGTCATGGGAGGGGACTTCACCACAGTTATTGAACCTGGCTTGGACCGGTCAAGCTCGAAAACGGGCAGGGTGCCAGCAATGGCAAAGGAACTAAAAGGGTTCATGGAGCAAATGGGGGTGGTGGATCTATGGAGATTTGGGCAGCCGAGGCTGAAGGAGTTCTCCTTCTACTCACACGTGCATTAAGTGTACTCCCGGATCGATTTCTTCATTTTGAGCAGAGCCTTACTGGCAGGGGTGGTGGACACGGGGTACTCGGTGATCATAATCTCAGACCATGCCCCGCACTGGGTTGACCTGCAGGTCAGTAAAGACAGTAACCAGCACCCGCACTGGAGGTTAGATGTGGGACTTTTGGCTGACAAAAGGGTGTGCGAGCGGCTGAGGAAATGTATTCAGAGCTACCTGCAGGTCAACGACACGGGGAACTTTCAGCAGCGGTGGTCTGGGAAACACTGAAGGCGGTGGTCAGAGGGGAGCTGATCTCGATATGGGCCCATAGGAAGAAGGCGGACAGGGCAGAGACGGACCGACTGGTAAAGGAGATACTACAGATCGATAGGAGGTATGCGGAGACCCCATAGGCAGGGCTTTTTAGGGAATGGCGGAGGCTACAGGCGGAGTTTGGCTTGTTAACCACCGGGAGGGTGGTGGAGCAGCTGAGAAAGGTGAGGGGGGCGATCTATGAGCATGGAGAAAAGGCCAGCAGAATGCTTGCACAGCAGCTTAGAAAGAGGGAAGCAGCCAGGGAGATAGGGAAAGTAAATGACGGAGATGGGAACCTGGTTGGAGATCCAGCAGAGATGGGGTACGGGCCTCTGGCACGGAGTCTGTCCCTGTTGCTCAGAAGGGAAGGGGGGCGAGGAGTAGAGCATTAGTAATTGGGGACTCGATAGTCAGGGGCACGGATAGGAGATTTTGTGGGAGCGAGAGAGACTCACGTTTGGTATGTTGCCTCCCAGGTGCAAGGGTACGTGATGTCTCGGATCATGTTTTCCGGGTCCTTAAGGGGGAGGGGGAGCAGCCCCAAGTCGTAGTCCACATTGGCACTAACGACATAGGTAGGAAAGGGGACAAGGATGTCAGGCAGGCTTTCAGGGAGCTAGGATGGAAGCTCAGAATCAGAACAAACAGAGTTGTTATCTCTGGGTTGTTGCCCGTGCCACGTGATAATGAGATGAGGAATAGGGAGAGAGAGCAATTAAACACGTGGCTACAGGGTTGGTGCAGGCGGGAGGGATTCAGATTTCTGGATAACTGGGGCTCTTTCTGGGGAAGGTGGGACCTCTACAGACAGGATGGTCTACATCTGAACCTGAGGGGCACAAATATCCTGGGGGGGAGATTTGTTAGTGCTCTTTGGGGTGGGGTTTAAACTAATGCAGCAGGGGCATGGGAACCTGGATTGTAGTTTTAGGGTACGGGAGAATGAGAGTATAGAGGTCAGGAGCACAGATTTGACGTCGCAGGAGGGGGCCAGTGTTCAGGTAGGTGGTTTGAAGTGTGTCTACTTCAATTCCAGGAGTATATGAAATAAGGTAGGGGAACTGGCAGCATGGGTTGGCACCTGGGACTTCGACGTTGTGGCCATTTCGGAGACATGGATAGAGCAGGGACAGGAATGGATGTTGCAGATTCCGGGGTTTAGATGTTTTAGTAAGCTCAGAGGAGGAGGCAAAAGAGGGGGAGGAGTGGTGCTGCTAGTCAAGAGCAGTATTACGGTGGCGGAGAGGGTGCTAGATGGGGACTTTTCTTCCGAGGTAGTATGGGCTGAGGTTAGAAACAGGAAAGGAGAGGTCACCCTGTTGGGAGTTTTCTATAGGCCTCCAAATAGGTTGAGGGATGTAGAGGAAAGGATGGCGAAGATGATTCTGGATAGGAGCGAAAGTAACAGGGTAGTTATTATGGGAGACTTTAACTTTCCAAATATTGACTGGAAAAGATATAGTTCGAGTACATTAGATGGGTCGTTTTTTGTACAATGTGTGCAGGAGGGTTTCCTGACACAATATGTTGACAGGCCAACAAGAGGCGAGGCCACTTTGGATTTGGTTTTGGGTAATGAACCAGGCCAGGTGTTGGATTTGGAGTTGGGAGAGCACTTTGGGGACAGTGACCATAATTCGGTGACGTTTACGTTAGTGATGGAAAGGGATAAGTATACACCTCAGGGCAAGAGTTATAGCTGGGGGAAGGGCAATTATTATGCCATTAGACATGACTTGGGGGGGATAGGTTGGCGAAGTAGGCTGCAAGTGTTGGGCACACTGGATAAGTGGAGAGTGTTCAAGGAACAGCTACTGCGTGTTCTGGATAAGTACGTACCGGTCAGGCAGGGAGGAAGGCGTCGAGCGAGGGAACCGTGGTTTACCAAAGAAGTGGAATCTCTTGTTAAGAGGAAGAAGGAGGCCTATGTGAAGATGAGGTGTGAAGTTTCAGTTGGGGCGATGGATAGTTACAAGGTAGCGAGGAAGAGAGAGCTAAGACGAGCAAGGAGGGGACATGAGAAGTATTTGGCAGGTAGGATCAAGGAAAACCCAAAAGCTTTCTATAGGTATGTCAGGAATAAAAGAATGACTAGGGTAAGAGTAGGGCCAGTCAAGGACAGGGATGGGAAGTTGTGTGTGGAGTCTGAAGAGATAGGCGAGATACTAAATGAATATTTTTCGTCAGTATTCACTCAGGAAAATGATAATGTTGTGGAGGAGAATGCTGAGACCCAGGCTATTAGAATAGATGGCATTGAGGTACGTAGGGAAGAGATGTTGGCAATTCTGGGCAGGCTGAAAATAGATAAGTCCTCGGGGCCTGATGGGATTTATCCTAGGATTCTCTGGGAGGCCAGGGGAGAGATTGCTGGGCCTTTGGCTTTGATTTTTATGTCATCATTGGCTACATGAATAGTGCCAGAGGACTGGAGGTTAGCAAATGTGGTCCCTTTGTTCAAAAAGGGGAGTAGAGACAACCCAGGCAACTATAGACCAGTGAGCCTCACGTCTGTAGTGGGTAAAGTCTTGGAGGGGATTATAAGAGGCAAGATTTATAATCATCTAGATAGGAATAATATGATCAGGGATAGTCAACATGGCTTTGTGAAGGGTACGTCATGCCTCACGAACCTTATAGAATTCTTTGAGAAGGTGACTGAACAGGTAGACGAGGGTAGAGCAGTTGATGTGGTGTATATGGATTTCAGTAAAGCGTTTGATAAGGTTCCCCATGGTAGGCTATTGCAGAAAATACGGAGGCTGGGGATTGAGGGTGATTTAGAGATGTGGATCAGAAATTGGCTAGCTGAAAGGAGACAGAGGGTGGTGGTTGATGGGAAATATTCAGAATGGAGTTCAGTTACAAGTGGCGTACCACAAGGGTCTGTTCTGGGGCCGTTGCTGTTTGTCATTTTTATCAATGACCTAGAGGAGGGCGCAGAAGGTTGGGTGAGTAAATTTGCGGACGACACTAAAGTCGGTGGTGTTGTCGACAGTGCGGAAGGATGTAGCAGGTTACAGAGGGACATAGATAAGCTGCAGAGCTCGGCTGAGAGGTGGCAAATGGAGTTTAATGTAGAGAAGTGTGAGGTGATTCACTTTGGAAGGAATAACAGGAATGCGGAATATTTGGCTAATGGTAAAGTTCTTGGAAGTGTGGATGAGCAGAGGGATCTCGGTGTCCATGTACATAGATCCCTGAAAGTTGCCACCCAGGTTGATAGGGTTGTGAAGAAGGCCTATGGAGTGTTGGCCTTTATTGGTAGAGGGATTGAGTTCCGGAGTCATGAGGTCATGTTGCAGCTGTACAAAACTCTGGTACGGCCGCATTTGGAGTATTGCGTACAGTTCTGGTCACCGCATTATAGGAAGGACGTGGAAGCTTTGGAGCGGGTGCAGAGGAGATTTACCAGGATGTTGCCTGGTATGGAGGGAAAATCTTATGAGGAAAGGCTGATGGACTTGAGGTTGTTTTCGTTGGAGAGAAGAAGGTTAAGAGGAGACTTAATAGAGGCATACAAAATGATCAGGGGATTAGATAGGGTGGACAGTGAAAGTCTTCTCCCGCGGATGGAAATGGCTGGCACGAGGGGACATAGCTTTAAACTGAGGGGTAATAGATATAGGACAGAGGCCAGAGGTAGGTTCTTTACGCGAAGAGTGGTGAGGCTGTGGAATGCCCTACCTGCAACAGTAGTGAACTCGCCAACATTGAGGGCATTTAAAAGTTTATTGGATAAGCATATGGATGATAATGGCATAGTGTAGATTAGATGGCTTTTTGTTTCGGTGCAACATCGTGGGCCGAAGGGCCTGTACTGCGCTGTATCGTTCTATGTTCTATGTTCTATGAATAAGGCATTTAGGGATTTCTACAGTAGGCTGCACAGGTCGGAACCCCCTCCGGGGTTGGAGGGGATGAGGCACTTCTTGGAGGGGCTGAATTTCCCAAAGGTGGACGGGGAGCTGGTAGTAGGGCTGGGGGCCCCGATCGCGTTGGAAGAGATAGTGGAGGGTCTGAAGACCATGCAGGCGGGTAAGGCCCCGGGGCCAGACGGGTACCCAGTGGAGTTTTATAAAAGGTTCTCTGGGATATTGGTGCCGGTATTGATGAGGATGTTCAATGAGGCAAGGGAAAGAGGGGTGCTGCCCCCGACATTGTCACAGGCCACGATTTTGCTGATTCTGAAGTGGGACAAGAACCCGGAGCTGTATGGGTCCTACAGGCCGATATCCCTGTTGAATGTGGATGCCAAATTGCTGGCCAAAATTATGTCCTCCAGGATTGAGGATTGTGTTCCGGACGTTATTGGGGAGGACCAGATGGGGTTTGTTAAGGGAAGGCAGTTGGTGGCCAATGTAAGAAGGTTGTTAAACGTGTTTATGGTGCCCCCGGAAGGTAGGGAGGTGGAGGTAGTTGCTGTGTTAAGTAAGTTGGTTCAACGTTGACTGCAACTGGATGCAGTGAAACTAGAAACAGGCTTATGACACAGGAGATGGTCCAACACTGTTTTATTGAACTTCCTGATTGCTGTACATAGTCTGCTGTGAGTTGACACTCTATCAATCTAACTGATAACCTCATACTGGCTTGACCAGACTAACTCTCTACCACATGGTGCTAGTGCTCACTGGCTAGTGCACTCTTACTATCTCAGTAGTTGTGTCCTGTAGAGAGAGGGAGAGTCTTAATGCCCTGTGTGCTTTATAGTGGTGGTGTCCTGTCTGGTGATTGGCAGTTATGTGTCGTGTGTGTTCATTGGTTATCCTGTGTGTCAATCACTGCCTGTCTGAATCTCATTATATACATGAGTGGATATTATGACATCTCCCCTTTTTGAAGTAAATTTTGGAACGGGGCGATATATATACATGCATGATTATATACAAGTGGTGAGTGAATGAACAAATGTACATGGGAAGGTGTCTTGTGCAGATACAGAGCAAACTGAACAAAATTTACAAGATTTAAGTCTATAGATTCAGTCTTTGTGGCGGGCGACAAATTCTTCTCGATCGCCTCAGAGGTGGAGGGAGGGACGCCGGCACTTGGACAGGCGGGATTGCTGCCATGTCGGTGGCCTCATGGAGAGGCGGGATCGCTGCCAGATAGGTGGCCTCTTGGTGTGTGATATCTGGAGGAGGCATGATGACATGCGGAGAAGTGCGGCCAGGCGGTGGGCAGGGAACTTTTCGTAGCGCCCTCCTGTTGCGCCGTAGAATGGAGCCATCAGCCATTTAGGCAACAAAGGATCTGGGGGAAGCCTGCCTGACGACAATAGCTGGGGCTGACCAACCTCCCTCAGGCAACTGGGCGCGAACAACATCGTCTGGAGCCAGCGCAGGTAGATCTTTGGCATGAGCATCATACGTGATCTTCTGCTGGTCCCTGGATCGCTGCACTTTCTGCAGCACCGTGAGGCGGTCAAGGTCTGGAACATGAATGGCTGGAACAGTCGTCCTCAGGTTGAGGTTCATGAGCAGCTGCGCCGGAGACAAACCAGTCGACAGAGGGGTTGCCCTGTATGCCAACAGTGCCAGGTTGAAGTCCGAGGCTGGGTCTGCAGCCTTGCACAGCAACCGCTTGACAATATGGACCCCTTTTTCGGCCTTCCCGTTTGATTGCGGGTAATGGGGACTGGATGTGATGTGACTGAAGTGGTAGGATCATGCAAAGTCGGACCACTCTTGGCTGTGGAAACATGGGCCGTTGTCACTCATTACTGTGAGTGGTATGCCATGCCTGGCAAACGTCTCTTTGCAGGCTTTAGGTCCGACAGTTTCACCACTTCCGGGTAGCTGGAGAAGTAGTCGACCAAGAGCACGTAATCACGCCCATTTGCGTGAAACAGGTCTATCTTCACCTTGGACCATGGAGAAGCCACGATCTCGTGCTGTTGCAGTGTTTCCTTGGGCTGAGCTGGTTGAAACTTCTGGCATGTTGTGCAGTTGAGGACTGTGTTGGCTCTGCGTCAACATTTTCCGACGCCAAGGTGACCCTCATGGATCTGTCTGAGCACCATGGCTGCATGCTTTGGGGAATGATGATTCTATCTCGTTTAAGAAGGATCCCCTCGACAACCGTTAACTCGTCCTTCACATTGAAGAACTGGGGGCACTGCCCCTTTTGCCAGCCATGGGCAAGGTGCTGCATCACGCACTGCAGTAGAGGATCTTTGGCAGTTTCTTCGTGTATCTGGACAACTCGTTCATCAGTGGCTGGGAGATTGCTGGCACGCAACTGCACCTGTGCCTCGATGTGGTGAATGAAGTCACCCGGTTCACATGGCATGGTGATGGATTGGGATAGGGCATCCGCGACGATCAGCTCCTTGCCCAGTGTGTAGACGAGTTCGAAGTCATATCAGCGGAGACGAAGAAGAATTCGCTGCAGCCGAGGTGTCGTGTCATTTAAATCCTTCTGGATTATGTGGACTAAAGGCCTGTGGTCTGTTTCCACCGTGAACTCCGGCAGACCGTATAGGTAGTCATGAAACTTGACTATTCCTGTCAGGAGACCCAGACATGCCTTTTCGATCTGGGCATACCGTTGTTCAGTCGGAGTCATGGCCCTGGAGGCATATGCCACTGGAGCCCAGGACGAGGAATCATCTCGTTGGAGGAGCACCGCCCCAATGCGTCTGGGATATCTTGGTATCCTTGGTTGGGTCAAAGAACGCCAGTACTGGGGCTGTGGTGAGCTTCGCCTTCAGCTCAAGCCACTCCGCTTGACGTGCGGGAAGCCACTGGAACACTGTCGACTTTTTAACGAGATGCCGGAGGGCCGTGGTGTGGGATGCCATGTTGGGAATTAATTTTCCGAGAAAATTTACCATCCCGAGGAAGCGGAGGACCGCCTTTTTGTCCTCTGGTGTCTTCATGGCATTGATTGTCAGCACCTTGTCGGTGTCAGGTTGCACACCTTGCTGTGAAATGTGGTCACCTAAAAACTGGATAGCAGACCGCCCAAACGAGCATTTGGCCCTGTTGAGCTGGAGGCCATTTTCATGAATCCTCTTGAAAGCCTGTTTGAGGCGAGCAATGTGATTCTTGGGCGTCGTGGACCAGATGATCACGTTGTCCACATAGACTCGCACCCCCCTCGATGCCCTCTATCATTTGCTCCATTATGCGGTGAAATACTTCGGAAGCTGATATGATACCAAAAGGCATGCAGTTGTAGCAATACCTGCCGAACGGATTGTTAAAAGTGCACAGCTTCCGACTGGACTCGTCCAGCTGAATTTGCCAGAAACCACGGGAGGCATCCAGCTTGGCAAAGACTTTGGCGTGAGCCATCTCACAGGTCAATTCTTCACGCTTCGGGATCGGGTAATACTCTTGCATGATATTGCGATTCAGGTCTTTGGGATCAATGCAAATGCGGAGTTCGCCAGAGGGTTTCTTGATGCAGACCATGGAGCTGACCCAGTCTGTGGGTTCCATGACCTTTGAGATGATGCTCTGGTCTTGGAGCTCTCGTAGCTGCATTTTCAGACGAACCTTGAGAGGAGCCGCACCCGACGTGTTGCATGGATGACTGGGGTAGCATTCGGCTTGAGAAATATCTTGTAGCGATATGGGAGCGTGCCCATCCCATCAAACACACTGTGGTATTGTGTGAGAATGTCGTCTATCTCAGCCTGGAGATTCGCATTGGGCGAGGCTGTCGCCGGTGTCGAGGACATGGCATGAACTCGCTGTACCAGATTTAGGAGTTTGCATGCGCGAGCACCGAGCAGGGATGCCTTGTCAGGCCGGACGATCACGAATCTCAACGTCGCCTTGATTGTCTTGTGAGAGACACCTAGCTGACACGACCAACTGGCAGCTATGGCATTACCATTATAGTCAAGGAGCTGGCAGGCTGGTGGAAGAATGCTAGGTTGGTGTCGGATGCTGTCGAGGTCCGACTGTGATATGAGGTTCGCAGATGTGCCTGCTTCGAACAGGCACGCCTGTGGGGGGGGGGGGGGGGGGGGGGGGGGGGGGGGGGCGGCGAGCACAGAGTCTCGCTCTATGCAGACGACCTGCTTCTGTATGTATCGGACCCAATAGAGGGGATGGAAGAAATCATGAGGATTATAGGGGAATTTGGCTGGTTTCCGGGGTATAAGCTAAATATGGGGAAAAGTGAGATGTTTGCGGTCCAGGCAAGGGGACAGGAGAGGCAATTGGGGGAGCTGTCGTTTAGATTAGTAGGGGGAAGCTTTAGGTACCTGGGCATTCAAGTGGAGCAAAAATGGAACCGGCTGCATAAAATAAATCTGGCCTGACTAGTAGACCAAATGAAGGACGATTTTTGGTGATGGGACGCTGGCTGGGAGGGCGCAGATGGTGAAGCTGACGGTCCTCCCGAGATTCCTGTTTGTATTTGATTGTCTCCCCATCTTTATTCCACCGTCCTAGTTTAAACGGGTCAACAAAGTGATCACTAGCTTCATTTGGGCGGGCAAGACCCCGCGAGTAAGGAAGGTAATGCTTGAGCGGAGTCGGGGGGGGAGGGCGGGCTGGCCCTGCCAAATTTTAGTAACTATTACTGGGCGGCGAATATAGCCATGATCAGGAAGAGGGTGGTGGGGGAGGGGTCGGCATGGGAGCGTATGGAGGCGGCATCATGCAAGGGCACAATCTGGGGGCGTGGTAACTGTGCCTCTGCCATTCCCGCCGGCACGGTACTCCACCAGCCCAGGAGTGGTGGCAGCCCTGAGAGTCTGGGGACAATGGAGGAGACATGTGGGAGCAGAGGGAGCATCAGTCTGGTCCCCAATCTGTAATAATCACCGGTTTGCCCAGGGAAGTATGGATGGGGGCTTCCGGATATGGCGGAGAGCAGGGATTGAGAGGATGGGGGATATGTTTGTAGAGGGGAGCTTTCCGAGTATGAGGGCGCTGTAGGAGAAGTTTGGGTTGGCAAGGGGCAAAAAATTCAGGTATCTGCAGGTGCGGGACTTCCTACGTAAACAGGTGTCAACCTTCCAGCTCCTACCGCTAAGGGGGATTCAGGACAGGGTAGTTTCCAGAGGGTGGGTAGGAGAAGGAAGCGTCTCTGACATTTAAAAAGAACTTATGGGGTCAGAGGAGATGCAGAGCGAGGAGCTGAAGCGCAAGTGGGAGGAGGAGTTGGGAGGAGAGATAGAGGATGGTCTATGGGCGGACGCATTGAGTAGAGTCAACGCGTCCGCAACATGTGCCAGGCTCAGCCTGATACAATTCAAGGTCGTTCATCGGGCTCACATGACAGTGGCCCGGATGAGCAGATTCTTTGGGGTGGAAGACAGGTGTGCAAAATGTGCGGAAGGACCAGCGAACCATGTCCACATATTCGGGACATGCCCGAAGCTTAGGGGGTTTTGGCAGGGTTTTTCAGATGTCATATCCACGGTGATTTTCGGGGTGTCAGGAGACCCTGGTATCCAGGAGGAGAAAGAGGCAGACGTTCGAGCCTTTGCTTCCCTGGTAGCCCGGAGACGGATAATATTAGCTTGGAGGGACTCCGAAGTCGGAGACCTGGCTGTCGGATATGGCCAGCTTTCTCTGTTTGGAGAAAATCAAGTTCGCCTTGAGAAGGTCACTGTTAGGGCTCGCCCGGAGGTGGCAACCGTCCATCGATTTCTTCGCGGAAAATTAATCGTCAGCAGAAGGGGGGTGGGGGGTGCGGGCGGGAGTTGAAAATGAAAAATGAAAATCGCTTATTGTCACAAGTAGGCTTCAATGAAGTTACTGTGAAAAGCCCCTAGTCGCCACATTCCGGCACCTGTTCGGGGAGGCTGGTCAGGAATTGAACCGTGCTGCTGGCCTGCTTGGTCTGCTGTAAAAGCCAGCGATTTAGCCCAGTGTGCTAAACCAGCCCCTAGTTTAGTTTAGCTTAGAGTAGGAGGTTAATAAAGGTGGGGCCTGTAAGGAAGGGAGATGACTTTTTCACTATGTTTATAGTTTCATGTACATTGTTTGTTTTGTTGTTATTACAATACCAAAAATATCTCAATAAAAAGATTTTTTTTTTTTTAAATTGGTACATCTCAGGCATAAAGCTCAATGGGTGTTGATTGATTGATTGACTGACTGATTGATTTTATTTATTGTCACATGTACCGAAGTACAGTGAAAAGTACTTTTCTGCGGCCGAGGGAACGTACACAGTATGTACATAGTAGACAAAAGAATAATTGGCAGAGTACATTGACAATGGTACATCGACAACAGTGATTGACCACAGTGCGGAACTGACAAAATACAAATTTCTTTACCCGTCAGTCTGGCCTCAATAAAAGTCGAGATGGATTTGCAGGTACAGCATTAGTTATTTTATTTGGCTTGCAAGCCTGATTCATTTCACAGAGGCATAGGACACATCCAGTCTCCTACACCCCGGAAAGCAAATGAACAAAGAGACAAAGGGATTTCTGCAAATCAATTCAAATGGTATCAAGTTTCACATACACGATTCCCATAGGTTATCCTATACCCCTCCTGACCTGGGCATACATTCTGATTGGCTCACTTCTCATCCCTTCCTCTGGCCCCCTTATTACCCAGCATCCTTTTCTCCTCCTTTGGTGGACACACCTCCTCCTTGCTTTGCCATGCGTTCTGAAATCCTTTGTCTGTGAACTCACCAGAATGAGACTGGCCTATCTCTACATTACAGTAACTAATATCTCTAAAGTAATTATTTTATATCACATTCGTCAGAACAAGACGTTTTTCGAAGTAAACATTTCCCACCCATCAGAACAACATGGTTTTATGCCAGGTTACAGAGTGGCTTTGACAACAAATAGCATTGGTCAGTTCAATTTCCCTATTATTCAGAATTTGCATCCAACGTCAGAAAAAAGATTTGGATGAAAAGAAAGCAACAGGAAGCTCCAACAACTTGGATTCATATAGCACCTTTTAGTGTAGGTTTCCCAAAGTGTAAGGAGGTGGAGCTGGATTTTACTTCCTTGGTCGGGAATCCTATTTGGGGAGGATTCCTGGGCCCTGACCATGCAGTGCATTGGGTGTAGTCTGTGGATCTCCAACAATTTAATGCAATTAAGGAGGATTAATGGACTCCCTGCATCAATTATGCCTTTGTAGGCACACGGTCCATGGTGGGAGCTGCTCATGTATGTCGGCGGCACGGTGGCACAGTGGTTAGCACTGCTGCCTCACAGCGCCATGGACCCGGGTTCAATTTTGGCCTTGGGTGACTGTCTATGTGGCATTTGCTTTTTCTCCCCGTGTCTGAGTGGGTTTGCTCCAGATGCTCCAGTTTTCTCCCACGTCCAAAGGTGTGCAGGTTAGATGGATTGGCCGTGATAAATGCACAGAGATAGGGTGGGCACAGGTAGCGTGGTTTTTTGAAGGTTGGTGCAGACCCAACAGGCCAAATGGCCTACTTCTGCACTCAAGGAATTCTCTATAGAGGGTGAGGGTGACTCCACCATGAGGTGGCTCGTCAACATCTGCCAGACGTCAGGGAAATTTGTACATGTGCATTTAGCTCACATTGTGCCAACATGCGCACTCACTCCAATATCTTTGTTTCCCCATTGGCATCAGGAGAACCAGTGGCGCACGTGTAGCTGCAGAACATCAAATCCCTGTTCTGGACTTCTGTTCTGTTTCGGGGAATAAACTTGTTAGATTCACAATACACTGCAGTTAAACAAAATGGAAATAGTCAACGTAGGTTTAAGTAACTGTCTTCAGAGACAAGTTGTGAAGACTCGGTGGCGACAATTCTTGGCTAGGCTCAATGGGGCTTCTTAAACCCAGAGTTATTGGTTTGAACCTCACAACTTTTTAAAAAGATGCAATATAATTTATTTATGTATCGAAGAATACATTCATTTGTGGAAAGTAGAATAAACTTTTTGAATACATTTGCAGCAAGTCCTGTTCAAGAACCAGCATCCCACAGTATTTCTGATGAGAATTTTAAAAAAGTAAAGACTGGGAAAAAAAATGAATAGGGCAATTTGGGTAATCCCAACATGGTTCTGTGTTAATTTACTTCCAAATACCAGGGGTGGTATTTGCCGGTCGCTGATGCCGATTTTGCATTCGGCGATCGGTCGGAGAATCCCCGCTTGCGGCGAAATCGGGGGGCGTCACCGCTTTTGCAATGCTTCGCCCTCGTGAAAATGGCGTACTTGCAGAGTATGCCGCACGTCGTTGGGGCAGGCTCAGGACATCACCTGAGGCCCTCACCCGATGCTCTACCCCCAATGGGCCGAGTTCCCGACGGCGTGCAACACTTATCCTTTTTATTTTCGTCAACCCGGCGTGGCGGCTGCAGACTGAGTCCAGCGCTGTCACAGTGTCGGAGGGGAGGGGGGGGGTCACTGGTGGGGGGTGGCCGGGGGTGGAGAGGGGTTGACTGGAGGACAGTATGTGGCAGGCCGGGTCCGTGCGCGGATGGCGCCATGTTGTACGGTGCGGCCGCTGCAGGCCACTGCCGTTTGCATGTGCGGCCACTGGCCCGGCAATTCTCCAGCTGTATCCGCAGGTAAAGCCGGCTGTGTTCCTGCTAGCCCCCCACCAGACGGAGGGTCGGTGCAGCTTTTGCGCCGTTTTTTCGGGTGTAAAACACCACTGTTCTCACACCAGCATTAGCATTTAGTCTTCAAATCGGAGGACCCAGCCCCTTGTTTCCAGTGGCAGACCAGAGACCATGGCCGGGATTTCCGACCCGGGGGGACGCGAGAATCGCGTCCCACCGCCCCGATGCCGGCTTCACCATTCTCTGGCGACGATTCTCGGGCGCCCGTGGGATTTCCGCCGCGCCGGCCGGGGGTCGTTGACAGCGCCCCCCCCCCCGTCGAGTCTCTGGGCCCCGATGGGCTGAGCGGCGGCGAGTTTGGCCGAGTCCCGCCGGCGTGGGTTACTCAGGTCCTACACGGCGGGACCTGGAAGGTGAGTCTGTGCGTGCTGGAGGGGGGCGGGGGGATCCGACCCCGGGGGGGGTGGGGGGGGGTGCATGGTGGCCTGGCCCGTGATTGGGGCCTACCGATTGGCAGGTGGGCTGGTTCCGTGGGGGCCAATTTTACTGCGCGCCGGGCCCATGTCGGGCTCCGCCATATTGCCTGGGGGCCGGCGCGGAGAAGGGAACCCTCGCGCAAGCGCAGAAATACGCCCGCCATTCCGCGCCGGCTGGAGCTGTAGGGACCACTCTGTCGCCAACCTAGCCCCCTAGGAAGGGGAGAATTCCCCATTATCAGGGACCGTTGACACCGGAGTGGCTGGCGCCGCTTTTCACGCCGGCCTGGGGACATAGCCCCATTATTAGAGAATCCCACCCCATAGATTTAAATGAGTGGGAATAGAAACAGGAGCACTCCTACTGATCTTGGTTATACAATGATGAATATCAAATTTACATCTTTCTCGAATGGAATACTCAGACCTGTTGCTCTGTTCCTAACTGTGGTTCCCTCCTGACTGACTGAATCAGATTTGAATCTATTTATGAGCTGCCCACCTCAGTTAAGCCAACACCTCACCTCCCAGAGAAACAGTGGTGAAAATAAGTGGGCCGCAGAATATAAACAGAGCAATATGTGTGCCACTTTAACTCCAGGGTCGGAATTCTCCAGCTGTTTGCTGGCGGCAGGAAGTTCTGATTCCGCCAGCAGCGAAGGCGCACCACATTCTCCTTCCTCGCTAGCAGCGGTAGCAGAGGGGGCTCGCAACAGAGAATCCCACCCCTGACCTGATTAGTGGTGGGAGGTAACATCCACCCCCATCCCCGCCCCCAATATCCACCACCCAAAAGGAACATGATACATTGCCCAGTTTTGAAGAATAAAGGGATTAAGGGTTATGGTGTTCGGGCCGGAAAGTGGAGCTGAGTCCACAAAAGATCAGCCATGATCTCATTGAATGGCGGAGCAGGCTCGAGGGGCCAGATGGCCTACTCCTGCTCCTAGTTCTTATGTTCTTATGTTCTTATGTTAACCTCAAGGCCAGTAATGTTTGAGGAAATGTCCCAGCCATAGAAGTAAGGAAATGATTCCAGTGCTGTGAAATAGTTCTTATATCATGCACTGATGTAATATGTTATGTATTATATATGCATCCTGCATAGCTCAGTGGGCTAGAGAGCTGGTTTGTGATGTAGAACAAGGCGTTGGTTCAATTCCCGTACCAGCTGAGAATTCTGAATTCTCCCTCCCCCCCGAACAGGTGCTAGAATGTGGCGACTTGGGGCTTTTCACAGTAACTTCATTGCAGTGTTAATGTAAGCCTACTTGTGACAATAAAAAGATTACTATTATTATTATGTGTGTCTTAATAAGTGCATTGCATGAGAGTGTGAGAGCTCAAAAATGATAGACACTGCTGTTAGGTCATTTTATTTGTAACAATTTTTGTAAGATACATATTTGAATATTTTTGTAAGATAATTACTAACAGTTTGCTTTGCAAAGTATAAAACTTTGTATAGATGGATAATAATAAAAAATGTCAAATAGGGAAATTGAAAATCACATTGAAATATAAATTAATCTCAATTTTATGCTAATCAACACAACATAATATATGGTTTTATGTTTTTTTTAAGTGTTACCGAACATTACAGTCCCGACAACTTTCAGTTTCCTGGTCATTTATAGATAGTCCAGTATTCTAATTCACATTCCACACAATTACAGCAAATTACATTCTGGATAAATAGATTTATAGCCAAATTAAGCAAAACACCCATAGTTTTTAGAATAAAGATTAAATAAGTGATTTTGTTACAGTACAACTGGAGTTTCAAAACAATTATGACAGTAGCAGATCATAAGATTTTAGTGCCTTAAAAGTTCCTCTCCCTCACGGCGCCGAGGTCCCAGGTTCGATCCCCGGCTCTGGGTCACTGTCTGTGTGGAGTTTGTACATTCTCCCCGTGTTTGCGTGGGTTTCGCCCCCACAACCCAAAAAATGTGCAGGTTAGGTGGATTAACCACACTAAAAAATTGCCCTTTAATTGGAAAAAAAATAAATTGGGTACTCTAAATTTTGTTTTTTTTAATTCTCCCATTCTTGCGATTCTTCAGACTGGTTTTCCTCCTTGGCTACAATAGCTGCAGACTTTCAGCTCAGTTCAACTTTCACTTGTCCCTCTGCCTCAGTCCCTTCTCCAGACCCTTTCCTTGGGGCAGGGTTATTAGAACAGGTGTCAGGGTTGTTCACCTTTCAGCTGCAGTGCCCACCTAGGGCGTCATTCTCCGCCGGCGGGAGTCTCTGTTTTGCCGGAGCCCGGGGGTTTCCCGACGGCGTGGGGCTGCCCCACAATGGGAAACCCCATTGACCGGCCGGTGTAACGGAGCATCCCGCCGGCGGGTCGGGGCAGAAATGTGGCGCGGCGGGATGGAGAATTTCGCCCCAGTGTGGGGAGGGGAGGAGAATGGCTGTGGGACAGATTCTACATGCCAAGGATACATAAAGTACAGTCGTTAACATCCACCAAACCAAATGAGGCATTACTCCATGAGAAGCATCAACACATTTACACTTAAAGATTGCAGTCTGACTTCCAGCATCAACTAATTGACACAAATTGAACAAACGGAATCTCCAACATGATAAAGCCAAGTAACATGAAAACCAATCTGTTAACTCAATCCCAAACCAGTTGTGATGGGTGAAAGTGGACACAAATAATTTTCTTGATAATAGCTTGATTGCTAGAATGCAGCATCACATATGTCTGCTTCCTACCTACTCTCCCTGTGTACCACCAGTTTCTCTTTATAAGTGCACTGGCTAAATTAAGCAATGCCCTTCACCTTTGTATCTGAATCTAATTAACATCCCATTAAAATATTCTGTGAATTTCATCCCAGACATTTGAGTTTTCATTTGCTTTAGTCTAACCCTGGCTTAACACATAAAGCTACAGCTTTAAAATGATTTTGGTTGACTTCCTGGAACTATATGTTATTAATCATAGAATCCCTACAGTGCAGAGGTAGGTCATTCGGCCCATTCAGTCTGCACAAACCCTCTGAAAGAGCACTCCACCTAGACCCATTCTTCCGCCCCATCCCCGCAACCCCACCTAATCTTTGAACACTAAGGGGCAATTTAGTTTGTCCAATCCACTTAACCTGCACGTCTTTGGAATGTGGGAGGAAACGGGAGCACCCGGAAACCCACACAAACACGAGGAGAACATGCATACTCCACACAGTCACCCAGGGTTGGAATTGAACCCGGGTCCCTGGTGCTGTGATGCAGCAGTGCTAACCACTGTGCCACCGTGCCGCCCAATGTTATTAGAAACTAGCCCAACCATCGGCCCAGTCTTTCCATTATAAATTAGTCACTGTTGATAAAAGCATTGCTCATTCACCCAAAGAAATGTGCATTTTTATTGTTGGCCTCAATGTGACGCACAGCTGACAGTATAACTCTGATCTGCTGACTATGTAGCACACGCCTTAGAGACTGGTCTGAAATAATAGTTGATGTCTAATAGCAGTCTGGTGTCAGACCTTTATAAAGTAGTACACAGTTGATTGAAAATGGTATATTAATGTATTGCTGATCCATAAAACCCAAAGCAAATAGATTTGTGAAGTAGAGTCATTTCAGAGACAGTGCACAGTTTGACCTTCATAAAAATGTTGTGTTCAGCCAAATTTGATAACAAGAGTTACTCCAATCAGTGATCATCACATGCGCTTGTAGGTGTAAATGTTATAACTGCATCGTGGACAAGTGTGTTCCACATCCTTCAGAGCTTTTACAAAGAAGGGAAGTAAACAGCAGCCCAGCCAGCATCTGTCAAAAAAACACAGTGGCACTTTTAATACAGAGAAAAGGTTAACATTACAAGAAGAGTAATTCAATAAAGGCTAACAAAATCAATTGCTGCATGATGCACGATCAATTGGACAAAGACGAGAGTTGAATACAACTGAGGCTTTTTTGCTCTAAGATGTGTGACCTCCCACAGCAGCTGGCAAAATGGCTGCTGCAGGGAGGATGCACATATTTATACTCCGCCTAATGGGCAGAGCCAGCAGGCAGGGACTACCGTCGTACCTGTAGTACAGGTCCTACCATACATCACCTAATATAGGTGCAACAGTGGTTTACCACATTCACCCCCTGTTAAAATTGAGTCCGGTGGGGGTGGTGGAGAATTATATACAACAGCTAAATTTTACATGTACAATTTTTGTGAGAAAAAAATGTATTTTGAAGTCCAGTGGACCAGTTAGAGATTCAATAGGTCAGGGGCCTTGATGTGCCGCTGGGAGCGATGCAGTGGTGGCGGCGATGCCAATGCTGGTCTGGTCTTCGGTGACTCGGGGAGCATGCCGAAATCCTCTTCATCCTCGGGTGTGGGCAGGGGGAGGACGGATGGTCATGGGGGGGGTTGCTGCTGGGAGCGCCGGGGAAGGGGAGGGTGGTGCCGGGCCGGAGGGGTGTGTGTGGGGGGAACCTGCTGGTGCCAGGTCCCTGAGGGAGACAGTATCCTGGTAGCCGTCGGGGTACGCCACCTAGGCATACTGGGGGTTCGCATGGAGCAACTGCACCCTCTCCACCAACGGGTCCGCCTTGTGGATTTGGACGAGCCTACGGAGAATGACGGGTCCTGGAGCTGCGAGCCAAGTCGGGAGCAACACCCCGGATGTGGACTTCCTGGGGAAGGCAAAGAGACGTTCATGGGGTGTGTTGTTAGTGGCGGTGCACAGTAGTGACCGAATGGAGTGTAGTGCATCAGGGAGGACCTCCTGCCAGCGGGAGGCCGGGAGGTTCCTGGACCGGTACTGTGCAATCTGATTGACCAAATCAGATATGCGTGGAAGGGGGTAATCATTGAGCTGCGTGTACCTATTGATGGTCTGGCTGTAGTCCATGAGCATTCTGTGTTTCTCCCCAGTTTTAACTACTACCACTTGGGCTCTCCAGGGGCTGTTGCTGGCCTTGATGATGCCTTCCCGAAGCAGCCGCAGGACCTCGGACCTGATGAAAGACCTGTCCTGGGTGCTGTACCATCTGCTCTTGGTGGCGACGGATTTGCAATCCGGGGTTAAAGTTGTGAAGAGGGGAGGTGGATCGACCTTTAGGGTCGCGAGGCCGCACACAGTAAGGGGTGGTACGGGCGCGCCGAATTTCAGGGTTAGGCTCTGGAGGTTACACTGGAAGTCCAGGCCGAGTAGTAGGGTAGCGCAGAGATTAGTGAGGACGTAGTGGCGGAAGCCGCTGAATTCTACGCCCTGGACCGTGTGACCGTACAGTGCCCCCAGATCGCCACGGAATGGGATCCAAAGGCCAGGGAGATTCTTTGATTGGCGGGGTGTACCGCAAGGGAGCAGCGCCTTACCGTATCCGGGTGGATGAAGCTTTCGGTGCTTCCGGAGTCCAGCAGGCAAGAGGTCACGTGTCCATCGATTTTAATGCAGGTTGATGCGGTAGCCAGGTTGTGCGGATGAGACTGGTCGATGGTCACTGAAGCGAGTTGTGGTTGGTCGTCGCTGGTGTCGGATGATGGGGTGCCTGGGGGGCACGGGTCCTGGAACGCTGGTGGTGCCCATGTGCCGTGGGGAAGACAAGATGGCGGCGCCTGAAGATCTTGGGGAGGACAACTGGCTGCGCCCATGGGCCGCACGTGGCGGGGGTTGAAAAAGATGGCGGCGCCCATGGGCCGCACGTGTTACACGGAGGGGAAGATGACAGCGCCCACTGGCCGTGCTTGGTCTGAGGGGGAGAAGATCGCGGCGCCCATGGGCCGCACGTGTTGCACGGAGGGGAAGATGATGGCGCCCACTGGCCGCGCATGGTCTGAGGGGGAGAAGATGGCGGCACCCACTGGCCGCGCGTGGTTTGAGGGGGAGAAGATGGCGGCGCCCATTGTCTGTAAACGAGGGGGGTGGGGGTGATTGCGGTGACTGCGCAGGCCTGGCACACCGCGGCGAAGTGCCCCTTCTTACCGTAAGCCTTATAAAGGGCAGCGCGGGCCAAGCAGCATTGGCGGGGGTGTTTCTGCTGGCCGCAAAAGTAACATCGGGGACCCCCGGGGTTCGCTGGCTGATGCAGGCGTATTGGCTGGGTAAGGCCCCCGCTGGGGCAGCCGTCTGTGGGGTCCACGATGGTTAGGAGTGGTGGGCCGCGCGGCTGGGTGTGTAGGCCTGGATATTGCATGAGGCGACCGTCATAGAGAGTGCTAGCTTCTTTGTCTCTGTGAAATCGAGCGTGGTCCCCTCTAGAAGTCACTGGCATATGAGGTCCGACCCGATCCCCGTAACAAAAGCGTCCCGCATAAGGAGATTTGAATGATCCGTGGCAGTAACGGTCTGACAATCACAGTCCCGGACTAGTGGGATTAGGGCCCACCAGAAGTCTTCTATGGACTCACCAGGGAGTTGAGAGCGAGTGGCGAGTATGTGCCTGGTGAAGAGCATGTTCGTCTTCTGGGTGTAATTTTCTTTGAGTAGCGTCATGGCTTCGGCGTAGTTTGGCACGTTCTGGATCAGCGGAAAGACATTGGAGCTCAACCTCGAGTACAGTATCTGTATTTTCTTAGCCTCCGGAACAGGGCTTGGCGCCAAGTTGATGTACGCCTCGAAACAAGTTAGCCAGTGCTGAAAGTCCTTTTTGACGTAGTTTGATTGCGGATCCAGCTGCAGGCGATCCGGCTTGATACGGAGGTCCATCTTCTGAAAATCTTAGAGCAATAAATTGATGCACGATCAATTGGACAAAGACAAGAGTTAAATACAACTGAGGTTTTATTGCTCTAAGATGTGTGGCCTCCCACAGCAGCTGGCGAAATGGCTGCTGCACGGAGGACGCACATATTTATACGCCGCCTACTGGGCGGAGCCAGCAGGCAGGGACTACCGTCATACCTGTAGTACAGATCCTACCATACATCACCTAATATAGGTGCAACAGTGGTTTACCACACTGCATTTGAGGACCTGTACCTCAGGATCGTCCATTTCCTTTGCAGCAAGGTAGAACTTAAATAAACTGAAGGGATCAAGATTGTAAGTTAAGGTGGCACAGTGGTCAGCACTGTTGCCTCACAGCGCCAGGACCTGGGTTCAATTCTGGCCTCGGGTAACTGTCGGTGTGGAGTTTGCACTTTCTCCCCGTGTCTGCGTGGGTTTCCTCCGGGAGCTCCGGTTTCCACCCACAGTCCAAAGATATGCAGGTTTGGTGGATTGGCCGTGCTAAATTGCCCCGTAGTGTCCAAAAGGTTAGGTCGGTTTATGAGGATAAGGTGGAGGCGTGGAATTAAGTAGGGTGCTCTTTCAAAGGGCCGGCGCAGACTCGATGGGCCAAATGGCCTCCTTCTGCACTGTAAATTCTATGATTCTATGAACTCACACATTGGAGGTGAAAGGGTGTGATGTACTTAAAGGAGTACAGAGCATTGGTGGGGTGCGGGGGGTCGCCAGATGCAATGAGACCTATTGGTGAGAACAACAAAACTACTTTTACAGGCTCTACAGGGGCGAGAGAGTGCTGGAAAGTGCATTGGTAAAGGTGCAAGAATGAGACATTTCTATTGGAATTCTGACTTCTGGATAATGGAAACCTACCCTTTTAATTTTATCAGAAAGGGAAATTGTGTTTACATACCAACATGTGAAATAGGAGCAGAAGTAGGCCATTCAGCCCCTCGAGCCTGTTCCACTATTCTGTAAGATCATTGCTGATCTGTTTGTGTTTCGAATATCACATTTTCCATCTACCCCCGATAACCTTTGATCTCCTCGCTGAACAAGAATCTATTTACCTCCATCTTAAATATATTCAGTGACTCGGCTTCCATCGCCTTCTGAGGCATAGAGTTCCAAACTCTCACAACCCTCTGAGAGAAAAAAAATTCTCCTCATCACTCCCCTAAAAGGGGGACCCCTAACCTTAAAACCGTGCTTCCTATTTCTGGACTCACCGATAATAGGAAACATCCTTTCTATGTCTACCTTGTTGAGACCGTTCAGGTATAGACATCAATCAAGTCACCCCTCACTCTTCTAAACACCAGCGGAAACAAACCCAGTCTGTCCAACCTTTCCTCATAAGACAACCAGCTCATTCCAATTATCAATCTAGTAAACCATCTCTGAACCATCTCCAACACATTCAAATCCTATCTTAAATAAGAGACGAAAACTGCACAGAGAATTCTGCACAGAGACATGGGGCGCAATTCTCCGTAATCGGCGCGATGTCCGCCGACCGGCGCCAAAAACGGCGCAAATCAGTCCGGCATCGTGCCGCCCCAAAGGTGCGGAATCCTCCGCATCTTGAGGGGCCGGGCCCTAACCTTGAGGGGCTAGGCCCACGCCGGACTGATTTCCGCCCCGCCAGCTGGTGGGAAAGGCCTTTGGTGCCCCGCCAGCTGGCGCGGAAATGACATTGCCGGGTGGCGCATGCGCGGGAGCGCCAGCGGCCGCTCACGGCATCCCCGCGCATGCGCAGTGGAGGGGGTCTCTTCCGCCTCCGCCATGGCGGAGACCGTGGTGAAGGCAGAAGGAAAAGAGTGCCCCCACGGCACAGGCCCGCCCGCGGGTCGGTGGGCCCCGATTGCGGGCCAGGCCACCGTGGGGGCACCCCCCGGGGCCAGATCGCCCCTAGGACCCCGGAGCTCGCCCGCGCCGCCTTGTCCCGCCGGTAAGAGAGGTGGTTTAATCCACGCCGGCGGGACAGGCATTCCAGCAGCGGGACTTCGGCCCATCCGGGCCGGAGAATCGCCGGGGGGGGCCCGCCAACCGGCGCGGCACGATTCCCACCCCCCCGAATATCCGGTGCCGAAGAATTCGGCAACCGGCGGGGGCGGGATTCACGCCAGCCCCCGGCGATTCTCCGATCTGGCGGGGGGTCGGAGAATCCCGCCTCATGTGAGAGAATTTAAAAGGCAAAGTCGCTGAGTATCTCCGTTGCGCCGGCAGCGCACCCACGCTCATGGGTATCCCAGCGGCGTGGGGTGGCCAGAATGGGAAATCCCATTGGAAGGTAATGGGAACAAGTAATCCCGCTGCCGGTGAGTGCACGCCGCGCAGGAAAACCCTGCTGGCTGACCGGAGAACCAACTGTGCAGATTCACTACTGTGCAGGAATTCTGAAGGGTCATCAGATATATCCTGAAAAGTAAATGTAAGGGCTGGATTCTCCCGCCCTGCCTGCTGCAAGAACGCCACGGGTGAGCTGTGTAGAATGGAAAAATCCATTGACCCTGGTCGCCAGGTGGATGTGGCCAGAGAATCCCGCCCAAAATTAAAGAGCTTTGATAATTTACGGGTGTGGTGGTTCGAGATAGGCACTGGAGGCTTCCAATAGTAAACAAAGGGGCTTATTGATGAAAGGCAAAGGCAGTTAGATATCAGACACAGATCACTTCGGCTCCCTGCCCGGGTTCCTGCCCAGGGCCCCGTGCAAATTCCCCATTGGCCGGTGTTTGCTTGCTTCTGCATGATTGGCTCCGAGCTGGTCACAACCGTGACAGTGACAACCGTGGAAAGAGAGTCCATCAGAAAGTCAATTGGTCCGGGGCCCTCTGGATCCTCCCAGACCCCCGAGCCCCAGGCTCGGCATTCCTTTGGGTGATTTGGGTGGTCCAGGAGATAGCATTGCTGGAGTTCAGGAAGTTGAGGGTAGTGCAGTACTGAGGCAGATACCAAGGTCACAAGAGTGGATCTGCAGGCATGAAGGTGGTTTGAAGTGTGTCTACTTCAATGAGAGGAGCATCAGGAATAAGGTTGGTGAGCTTGAAGCATGGATTGGTACCTACGATGTTGTGGCCATTACGGAGACGTGGATAGAACAGGGGCAGGAATGGTTGTTGGAGGTTCCGGGGTTTAGATGTTTCAGTAAGATTAGGGAAGGTGGTAAAAGAGATGGAGGGGTAGCATTGTTAAAGGATAGTGTAATGGCTGCAGAAAGGCAGTTTGCGGAGGATCTGTCTACTGAGGTAGTGTGGGCTGAAGTTAGAAATAGGAAAGGAGCGGTCACTTTGTTCGGAGTTTTCTATTGGCCCCCAAACAGTAACAGAGATGTGAAGGAAAAGATTGCAATGCAGATTTTGGATAGGTGCGGTAGTCACAGGGTAGTTGTCATGGGTGACTTTAACTTTCCAAATATTGAGTGGAACCACTATAATTCGAATAGTTTGGATGGGGCTGTTTTTATCCAGTGTGGGCAGGAGGATAGACCGACAAGAGGCGGGGCCACATTGGATTTGATACTGGGTGATGAACCGGGCCAGTGTTAGATTTGATTGTGGGAGAGCACTTTGGAGATAGTGACCACAATTCAGTGACTTTCATGATAGCAATGGAGAGGGATAGGAATATACGGCAGGGCAAGATTTATAAATGAGGGAAAGGTAATTACGATGCGATGAGGCAAGAATTGGGAGCATAAGATGGAAACAGGGAACTGTGGAGGAAATGGTCGAGTGAGGGAACCCATGGTTTACAAAAGAGGTTGAATGTCTTGTGAAGAGGAAGAAGGAGGCTTATGTAAGGATGAGAAAACAAGGTTCAGTTAGGGCACTTGAGGGATACAAGATAGCTAGGAAGGAGCTCAAGAAAAGGCTTAGGAGAGCTATGAGGGGGTCTGAGAAGTCTTTGGCGGGTAGGATCAAGGAAAACACCAAGGCTTTTTACACTTATGTGAGGAATAAAAGAATGACCAAGGTGAAGTTAGGGCCGGTCAAGGACAGTAGTGGGAACGTGTGCATGGAGTCTGAAGATATTGGAGAGGCCCTAAATGAATACTTTTCTTCGGTGTTCACAAAAGAGAGTTGTTGAGGAGGATAGTGCGATACAAGCTGGTAGGCTGGAGGAGGTAGATATTCGGAAGGAAGATGTGTTAGAAATTTTGAGAAGCCTGAGGATAGATAAGTCCCCTGGGCCTGATGGGATATATCCTAGCATTCTTTGGGAAGCGAGGGATGAGATTGCAGAGCCTTTAGCTTTGATCTTTATGTCCTCACTGTCTTCAGGAATAGTGCTAGAAGACTGGAGAGAGGCGAATGTTGTCCCCTTGTTCAAGAAAGGGAATAGGTATAACCCTGGGAATTATAGGCCGGTTGGTCTCACTTTGGTCAAAGGTAAATTATTGGAAAGTGTCCTGAGGGCTAGGATTTATGATCATTTGGAAAGAGACAGCTTAATCCAGGATAGTCAGCATGGATTTGTGAGGGGTAAGTCTTGCCTCACAAATTTGATTGTATTCTTTGAGGCGGTAACTAACTACATAGATGAAGGTAAAGCAGTTGATGTCGTATGCATGGATTTTAGTAAGGCGTTTGATAAGGTGCCCCATGGTTGGCTCATGCAGAAAGTAAGGAGGCATGGCATAGAGGGAAATTTGGCCGATTGGATTAGTAACTGGCTATCACATAGAAGACAGAGGGTGGTGGTAGATGGTAAATTTTCATCCTGGAGCCCAGTTACCAGCGGTGTACCACAGGGATCGGTGCTGGGTCCTCTGCTATTTGTGATTTTTATCAATGACTTGGATGATGGAGTTGAAGGTTGGGTCAGTAAATTTGCTGATGACACCAAGATTGGTGGAGTAGTGGATAATGTGGAGGGCTGTTGTAGGCTGCAAAGAGACGTTGATAGGATGCAGAGCTGGGCTGAAAAGTGGCAGATGGAGTTTAACCCTGATAAGTGTGAGGTGATTCATTTTGGTAGGACAAATTTGAATGCGGATTACAGGGTTAACGGCAGAGTTCTGAAGAATGTGGAGGAGCAGAGAGATCTCGGAGTTCATGTCCATAGATCTCTGAAAGTTGCCACCCAAGTGGATATAGCCGTGAAGAAAGCCTATAGTGTGTTAGCATTTATTAACGGGGAATTGAGTTTAAGAGCCGTGAGGTTATGCTGCAACTGTACAAGACCTTGGTTAGACCACATTTGGAGTATTGTGTGCAGTTCTGGTCACCTTATTATAGGAAGGATGTGGAAGCATTGGAAAGGGTGCAAGGGAGATTTACCAGGATGCTGCCTGGATTGGAGGGTAGGTCTTATGAGGAAAGGTTGAGGGAGCTAGGGCATTTCTCATTGGAGCGAAGGAGGATGAGAGGTAACTTAATTGAGGTGTATAAGATGATAACAGGGATAGATAGAGTGGATGTTCAATTACTTTTTCCTCGGGTGGATGTAGCTGTTACAAGGGGGCATAACTATAAGGTTCACGGTAAAGTTATAGGAGGGATGTCAGAGGTAGGTTCTTTACTCAGAGAGTGGTTGGGGCGTGGAACGCACTCCCAGCTATGGTTGTGGAGTCGCACAATTTAGGAACTTTCAAGCGGTTATTGGATAGGCATATGGAGTGCACTAGAATGATTGGGAGTAGGTTTATTTGATCTTAGTCTCAGACTAGTTTGGCACAACATCGTGGGCCGAAGGGCCTGTAATGTGCTGTACAGTTCTATGTTCTATGTTCATGGTGCTTGTAGAACTCAGCGACTCGTCAACTCCATGCTGGGGGTCCCCATCCCTCAACTCCTCAGGTGGTCGATGTTCTCCTTAACGGACTACTCGTTAACATTGACTATATGATACTGACCGCAACCAGGCCACAACCATCCTTCTAACTGCGGTGAACTTCCTGCAAATTTACAGACCAGCCTGGAATGACCTATCTGACCGCTGACTCATCTGGGAGGCGTGGTGTCCCTCCAGCCTCCCAGCCAAGTTTGTAAATACAAGGTCCAACCAGGTTTGCCAACCGATGGCCCATGAGCAACTCAGCCGGTGTAACCCCTGTGGTTGGATGAAGGGTTGAGATATAGAACACCAAAAAGTAGCCAAACTAGTGAGGTGGTTTATCTGACTACTTTTTCATGGTGTTGGTGAAAGTTTAAAAGGCCGGCTCAGCCAGACCGTTTGATGCTGGATGATAGGGAGCTATTCTCATGTGTCATATGCCACTCACTCTCACAAAATGCTGAAATCATTGCCGGCGAATGGGGTGTCTGAAATGATTGCCTCGGGAAGCCCATGAACCACAACACACAGTGCAAAGCCTAAACCGTGGCCACTGAGGTAGCAGACCCCCATCTCCTGGATCAATAACCACTTCAAGTGGGCATCTACCAGCACCAAAAACATCTTGCCCAAGAACAGACCCGCATATCCAATGTGGACCCTCGTCCACTGGGGACCTGGCTATTCCCAGGGGTGAAGTGTGACAGAAGGCAGCAAAGATTGCTGCATTTGGCATGGGTGGCACTGTTGTATGAGCTCTTCATTGGCCTTGTCTATCCGTTGCCACCAGACATCTTTTTTATCTGCCCTGGGTGGGCGCAGAGCAACTCTCAAAGGTAGAGCCCCCTAGCCTAAGGCAGGACGGCCATCCGTCATCCCCAGGAAATCACACCGTCTTCATAAGTCAACTCATCCTGATGAGTGAAGTGGAGCCTCAGCTGTTCAGACTTCTCATAACACCGGCCAGATTGAATTTTTTGTTTAACTTTTGAAAGAATAGGTCTCTTTGGGTCCAGTTGCGGATGTGCCCCAGGGACACTGGCAGAGTGTCTCGAAAGATTAGATCTGGAATGGTCTCCTGTGGTACCGGTGGTGGTGGAATGCTCTTGGGTAGGGGCAGGGGACTTAGCAATTTGCAACCCAGGCCGGTGTTGAAAAACATAGTTGTAAACCACCAACAGCAGGGCCCAACACTGCACCCTGGCCGAGGCTATGGGTGGTATGGGCTTGTCTTCCCTTAACAGGCCCAGTAATGACATGTGGTCAATCACTGTGTTGAACCGTCAACCACACACATACTCGTGGAATTTCTTCACACCGAATACAAATGCTAAGCCCTCCTTTTCAATCCAGGTGTAGTTTCATTCTGTTTCAGAAAGATCCTTGAGACAAAGGTAATAGAGTTTTCTCTACCATCTCCCATTTTGTGGGATAAGGGAATGTGTCACATAACAGCACTATTGGTTTCCGCGAATCAAAATGCACCAAGAGGTTTGAAGATTGCAATACTTGCTTCACGACTCAAAAAGCTTCTTTTTGAGGGTCTCTCCATTGCTACCGCTGATTCTTCCTTAATAGTTGATACAATGATGCCTATGTTGTGGTTAGATTTGAAATAAACCTTCCATAGTAATTGATCATACCAAGAAAAGACTTAAGTTCATTGACATTTTTGGGTGCAGGGTTATCTCGTATGGTCTTGGCCTTTTTAGTCTGCTGCATCGATGCAGTATCCAAGGTACGTTACCTCTGAGGCCTGAAAGGGACATTTTCCATGTTTTAGGTAGACCCCTGGAGCAGATTTTCCATCGTGCGCTGGAAGATAGAACTGGCTGAAGAGATGCTGAACAGGGGTGCAGTGGTTATCATTGCTGCCTCATAATGCGGATGACCCGGGTTTGATCCTGGCTCGGGATCACTGTCTGTGTGGAGTTTGCACATTCTCCCAGTGTCTGCGTGGGTCTCACCCCCAAAACACAAAGATGAGTAGGGTAGGCGAATTTGCCACACTAAATTACCCCTTAATTGGGAAAGAAAAATTGGGTCCTTCAAATTGTTTAAAAAGTGTTGTACTGGAAAAGGCCTTTGTGGGTATTGATTATGGAAAACCTCTGAAACACCTCATCCAGCTCTAGTTGTAGGTAGGTGTGACTGAGGTCCAACTTTGATTGGATAAGGCCCCGCCAGCTTGGTGTAGAGATCCTCACTTCAGGGAATTGGATTGGATATTAACATTTTATAAATTTCAAACCCTAATTCAACACATTTGGAGCTTAGCCATTTCCAGTTTGAAAGGAGGTGGGAGAGAGTATGGGCAATCAGTCTACTCCCAGGATGCAAATTGTTTATTTAAATACTTTAACAAGGCTGCATGCCTCCTTCTTTTTGTCTCTTTTCCAGGTGTTATGCTGGCCAGCCATGTTGTCAAAGCCTCAGGAAACCCAGGAACTCAAGGGAGGCAACGATCACTGAATGGAAACGTTAAGTGCATTTCCTTTTAAAAAAAATGTTTTTATTGGGTTTTTTTGGTATACATTACAAATTTTACGGGGATGCTGCCTGGTTTGCAGGATAGGTCTTGAGAGGAAAGGCTGAGGGAGCTAGGGCTTTTCTCTTTGGAGCGGAGGAGGATGAGAGGCGACTTAATAGAGGTTTATAAGATGATGAGGGGGATAGATAGAATGGACGATCAGAGACTATTTCCTCAGGTGGATGTAGCTGTTACAAGGGGGCATAACTATAAGGTTCGGGGTGGGAGATATAGGAGGGATGTCCGAGGTTAGATTCTTTACTCAGAGAGTGGTTAGGGTGTGGAATGGACTGCCTGTTGTGATAGTGGAGTCGGACACTTTAGGAACTTTCAAGCGGTTATTGGATAGGCACATGGAGCACACCAGAATGACAGGGAGTGGGATAGCTTTATTTTGGTTTCAGACAATGCTTGGCACAACATCGCGGGCCGAAGGGCCTGGTCTGTGCTGTACTGTTCTATGTTCTATGTTCTATAAATACAAACAGAACAATGAGAGTTTTGCAAGGGTGCATCTGGGCAGTGCCCTTAAAGTTATTTGCATCGAGATCAGTTTTCACTATTCACGTGGATTTTTCACAGTTTCTTCTTTCCACTCTTTTGTCTTTTCCTCGCAGCGTTTGCTGTGGCCATTGTGGTCCCTTGTGTATCACTTCCCGCCGGTTTTCCCCTTTCTTTTCTTCCCCCTGGTTCCCATTGTTGTTACTCCAGCCCTCCTCAACCCTTCTCTGTGACCCTGGCTCTCCTGCTGGGTTTGGTTGTACTTTCCTATTTACCTGGACCCTCCCCCTTCCCCTCCCCCCCTTTCTTCCCTTCTGTGTAGTGGCAACTCTTTCTTGATCTTTGGCTACCTAGTTGTTGGCCACAAACAGGTCCTGGAATAAACGAGAAAATGGCTCCCATGTTCTTTGGAGGCCCTCTTCCGACCCATGGACGGCGAATTTGATTTTCTCCATTTGGAGAAATTCCGATAGGCCGGACAGCCAGTCTGCAGCTTTCGGCGGTGCTCCTGGCCACCAGTCGAGCAGGATTCTTCGGCAGGTGATCAGGGAGGCAAAGGCAAGGGCGTCCGCTCTCCTCCCATGAAGAGATCTGGCTGTCCTGATACCCTGAAGACTGCCACTCTCAGACATGATTCCACCCTCATCCCCACCACTTTGGGCATTGCCTTGAAGAAGGCTGTCTAGTACCCAACAAGTCTGGGGTTAGACCAGAGCATGTGGCCGCGTTGGCCGGGGCCCCTCGGCAGCATTCACATGCTGTCCTCCACCTCAGGGAAGAACCTGCTCATTCGGGTTCTGGTCAACTGGGCTCTATGTACCACTTTTAGTTGCGTTAGGCCTTGCACATGTGGAGGTGGAGTTGACCCTGTGCAGTGCTTCGAACCAGAATCCCTACCCTATTTCAAACCCCAATTCCTCCTCCCACTTCTCCCTTGTCTCGTCCATGTGGTGAATGTATTGCTGTAACAATTCGCCATGTGCATATCTGTATTATGCTGTTGCCCATGTGGGCTCCACCTATGGACCATTGTAAGGTATTGCCTATGATGTAGCATGTTGGGGCCTGTGTGGGCTCCACCCCTGGCTCCACCCCTGAGGGGAGGTATAAAGAGCAGTCGCCCTGGAGGCGGCTCCCACTAACAGGTCAGTCGCAGGCAGGCACTGTTCTAGTTGATTAAAGCCACAGTTTTCTTCTACTCCTGGTTTTGTGTGAATTGATGGTCACAACGTCGCTATGGAATCGGCCCTCAAACCTGACCGACTGGAACTCGATCCGCAGGCCGCGGAGGCGAAAGAGATTTTTTCGCACTGGCTCTGCTGTTCCAAGGCCTACCTTGCTGCCTCCTCCTCGCCTTCCGTCACCGACGAACAGAAGCTGAGTCTCCTCCACGCACGGGTGAGCCATCGAATCTCTGTTCAACTCGAGGAAGCCTCCACCTACGCAGACGCCCTCGCGATGCTAGAGCATCTGTATGTAAGACCCGTGAACGAGGTATACGCGCGGCATCTCCTCACCACTTGCCGCCAGCGTCCCGGGAATCGCTGGAAGAGCACTTATGCGACCTCAAAGTCCTTGCATGAATCTGCAATTACCAGGCCGTTACGGCCACTCAACATATGGACCTCGCCATCCGGGACACCTACGTGGCTGGAGTCAGGTCCAACTACGTGAGACAGCGCCTACTCGAAAAGGGTGCCCTAGACCTGGAAGAGACGGTAAAATTAGCCTCCTCTCTGGAAGTAGCGTTGCAAAGCCTTAACACATTCCCGTCCGATCACGCAACCCCCTCGTGGACCCCCGACCAAAAAATACCCCAGGCCTGTGCCGCACGGCTGCCCGCCCACCATTGGAGCTACCCTGTTATTTCTGCGGCCAGCCTCAACACCCACGGCAGTGCTGCCCGGCCCGGAACGCGAACTGCAGCGACTGCGGGAGAAAAGGACATTTTGCTAAAGTTTGCCTGGCCAGGTCCAAAAACTCTAAATCGCTGGCCCGACCCTCAGACTCACAGGCCCGCAGATCCCGCAGTGTGGCAGCGTGTCTGCCGGCTCTGCGATCCCCAGACGCATCATCGGCCTCGTGTTGTCTGTGGGGGCAGCCATCTTCCAGCCCGCACAGCGTGTGCGACTCACGGGGGCCGCCATCTTGGCCATCCTCGCCCACGCTGCCCGCCATGTGCGATTCATGGGGGCTGCCATCTTGGACGCCATCTGCAACGCTGCCCGACACATGCGACCAACGGGGGCAGCCATCTTGGAACCGCCCCAGCACCTCTGACCACACCGGCTACCCACAACTCAGTGCGGTCACCCTTGACCAGTCACGACCCAAACACCTCTGGAGCTCTATGATGATCGTCCGGGTAAACGGACATGAAACGCCCTGCCTTTTCGACTCCAGGAGCACAGAGAGCTTAATTCATCCAGACATGGTAAGACGGTGCTCGCTCCCAATCTTCCCGGCGCATCAAACCATCTCCCTCGCCTCCGGGTCGCACTCGGTGCAGGTCCGGGGGTGCACTACCGCAACCCTCACAATACAGGGCGCTGAGTACGCCAACTTTAAATTATATGTACTCCCGACCTCTGCACTCCTCTTCTATTGGGACTGGATTTCCAATGTAACCTCAGGAGCCTAACCCTGAAGTTCGGCGGGCCCCTACCCCCACTCACCATATGTAGGCTCGCCGTATGTAGACCCTCCCCCGCTCTTCGCAAATCTCACCGCCGACTGCAAACCAGTCGCCACCAGAAGCAGGCGGTACACCATCCAGGACAGGACTTTATCAGATCCGAGGTCCAGCGACTCTTGCGGGAAGGGATCATCGATGCCAGCAATAACCCCTGGAAAGCCCAGGTGGTGGTCGTCAGGACTGGGGAAAAGAACCGAATGGTTGTAGATTACAACCAAACCATAAACCGGTACACGCACCTCGATGCGTACCCCCTTCCCCGGATCGCAGGCATGGTTAATCAGATTAGTGTAGAAGATTGTAGTTTAGTCGGGCAGTATGGTCGGCACGGGCTTGGAGGGCCGAAGGGCCTGTTCCTGTGCTGTACATTTCTTTGTTCTTTGTTTGTTCTATTGCGCACTACCGGGTGTTCTCCACGGTGGATCTGAAGTCTGCATACCACCACCTCGCAATCCGCCCGGAGGACCGCCACTACACGGCTTTTGAGGCTGACGGCCGCCTCTTCCACTTCCTCCGGGTCCCCTTTGGCATCACGAACGGGGTCTCAGTCTTCCAAAGAATGAAGGACCGAATGGTGGACCAGTACGGGCTGCGGGCCACATTTCCATACTTGGACAACGTCACCATCTGCGGCCATGATCAGCAGGACCACGATGCCAACCTCCAGAGATTTCTCCAAACCGCCCGAACCCTTAACCTCACTTACAACAAGGAGAAATGCGTTTTCCGCACAACCAGACTAGCCATCCTCAGCTACGTCATGGAAAATGGGTCTCCACCTATGTACCATTGTAAGGTATTACCTCTGAAGTAGCATGTTGGGGCCTGTGTGGGCTCCGCCCTGGCTCCACCCCTTGTGGGGCGGTATAAAGAGCATTCGCCCTGTAGGGGGCTCCCTCTAACAGATCAGTTGCAGGCAGGCACTGTTCTAGTTGATTAAAGCCACAGTTTACTTCTACTCCTGGTTTTGTGTGAATTGATGGTCGCATCAGTCCAGTTGGGTGCCGACGCCCCCTATCAGTCGTCCGTACATATCGCTACGGTTCCCTTTGCCTAAAATGTCTGTGTCCAGCAAGTCCTCTAGTAGTGACTGTCGTGGCGGCCATGGGTACGTCCTTGTTTCTTTTAGCAGAAAGGTTTTAAGCTGCAGGTACCTGAATTCGTTGCCACCTGTTAGTTGGAATCTTTCTGTCAGCTCATCCAGCGTTGTTACCCTACCGTCAGTGTATAGATCGTTAACTGTCAGCGTCCCCCCAGTCCTGCCTCCACCTTTTGAACGAGGTGTCTGTGAGCGCCGGCCCAATCCTGTGGTTGTTGCAGATGGGGGCTTTAGCGGATACTATTGGGCTGGTTGAGTACTTCTTGGATGGGGATGGAAGTGCCACCATGGCTAGGGCCCGGAGGGTAGCCCCCCTGCAGGAGTCCTCAACCGTGAGCACCCATTCGGCCTCCGGCTCCTTTTTCCACCGCTTTACTCTCTCTGCTGTCGCAGCCCAGTGGTAGTACTGGAGGTTTGGGAGGACTAGTCCTCACATGGATTTTGTTCTCTGTAGAACTTTCTTTGGGATCCTTGCATTCTTCCCTCTCTCTGTTTAAACAGCATTCCTTCCAGTGCCACCCCTCCCCCTTGCGGGTTCACCGGGAAGACTCTTGCTTTTGCCCAGGTTGAGTTTGTAGCCCGAGAAAGCCCCAAACTCTTTCAAGAGCGCCATGATTCCGTCCATGCTCCGTGAGTCCGAGATGTAAAGGAGCAGGTTATCTTCATAGAGCGAGACTCTGTGCTCTCTCCCTCCTCTTGGATCCCCTTCCAGTTCTTTGCTGTTCTGAGCAAGATCGCTAATGGCTCTATCGTTAAAGCGAACAGCAGCAGGGGATAACTGGCACCCTGCCTTGTGCCCCAGACAGCTGGAAGTACTTAGAGCTGGCGAAGTTTGTCCGTACACTCGCCATGGGGGCATTATACAGCAGTTTCACCCAGGTGGTGAATCCTGTTCTGAGCCTGAACCGCTCCAGTACCTCTTTGAGGTGCTTCAATTTGACTCTGTCGAAGGCCTTTTTTGCGTCCAGGGAGACGATCACCTCAGGTGTTCTCTCCTCAGATGGGGTCATGATCACGTTCAGCAGGCGCCTGATGTTCGATGTTAGCTGTCTACTTTTGACAAAGCCCGCTTGATCCTCTGCGACCACCCCGAGTACGCAGTCCACCAGCCTTTTGGCAAGGATCTTGGCCAATATTTTTGCGCAACGTTTAGTAGCGAGATGGGTCTGTCGGAACCGCACTCTGTTGGGTCTTTGTCTTTTTTAGGTATCAATGAGATTGAGGCTTGTGCCAGCATGGGCAGCAATGTGCCCCTCGCCAGTGAGTCTGTGAACATCTCCAGCAGGTGCGGGGCCACGGCTGTCGCGAATCTTTTGCAGAAGTCCGTCCGGTCCTGGCCCCTTTCCCGCCTGCATGGAGCTAATACTCTCCATGATCTCCCCCAGTTCTAGCGGTGCTTCCAGGCCTGATTTCCCATCCTCCCCCACAACTGGCATGTCCAGTCCATTAAGGAACTGCTTCATCCCCGAGCCCCCTGCTGGGGGCTCCGAGATGTACAGCTCCTGGCAGAAGGTCTTGAAGGCTTTGTTGACATTGTCTGGATCCATTATTAATGTGCCTCTGCTATGCCCAATTTGTGTAATCTCCCTTGTGGCTGCCTCTTTCTCAGCTGGTGCGCCAGCAAATGGCGAGCTTTGTCTGCGTGCTTGTATGGGGCCCCCATGCCTGGCGGAGTTGGTGCGCCACTCTCCTCGTGGAGAGCAGGTCAAAGTCCATCAATAGTTTTTTCCTTTCCGCTAGGAGCTCTGTGATTGGAGCTCGGAGTATCGCCAGTCCACCTCCAGTATGGAGTCAACTAGCGCCTCGCAGAGCGTGGAATGTGAGGCCTCCCCGTCTGGTTGTTATTTATATATTTGTCTATGGCCTGTGATATTTTCTCGCAAAAGGCCAGTAGGGCCATGTCCAACTTCCATGGGGGGATTTGTGCACTGCTTGTCTCCAACCTCATATCCATGTAATATGGAGTGTGATTGGAGATTACGATCGCGGAATATTTCACCCTAACCAACCCTTGAAGCACCGATTTCTCCACTACAAAAAAGTCGATCCTTGAGTATATGCTATGCACTTGGCAGACAAAGGAGAACTCCTTCTCCCCTGGGTGGGTGAATCGCCATGGGTCCACCGCCCCCATCTGCTCCATAAAAAGGCAAAGCTCTTTTGCCATGCAGGAGGTCTTTCCATTTAAGGGTTCAACCTGTCCATCCGTGGGTCCTGTACACAGTTAAAGTTCCCCCCATGATCAGTCGGTGCGTACCTATGTCAGGAATTTCCACCATGGTCTTCTTTATAACAGAAGAACTCCCATGTGACTGCTTGGAGACAGTGGACTGGTCCATATTTAAGAACTCAGTGACCAACCTAAATGAGTATGCCACCACCGTCACAGACTCCCTGAATTCTGGAACAACCCACGTGGTTTGGAAAGTGTCAAATGCAACTTGTTCAAAGAGAGAGAAAGAAAACAGGGATCTATAAACCCGTTAGCCTGCATCATGGCCTGGGATAGCGAGATTCCGTGGAAATCCCTAATTTTCCATAAAATGCATAGATTTACATGGCGTGGAATACTGAATTGCATCCCGCTTTACAACCGCAAGGGGGTTGTAAAACTGATTCAACTCAGCTCCGGCGGAAGAACTCCGTCGGCAGGATCCTCCGCTTCGCCGGCAGAGCACTCACGCCCGTGGATTTCCCGACGCCATGGGAGTGTCCATAATGGGAAAGCCCATTGGCCTACTACTGGGAGGGAGGATCCCACTGCCGGCGGAGGGGCGCTGTACCAGAAAATGGGAGGGCCGGGACAGAGAATCCCACCCATAGTCTCCCAAATGGAGAATCCAACACACTATATTTTGGCCTCAAATACTTCCTAATGAATTCCACAGGCTCATCACTCTCTGGGTGAAGAAATTTCTCCTCCTCTCTGTCCTAAATGGTCTACCGTGTATACTCAGACTGTGTCCCCTGGTTCTGGATGCACCCACTATCAGGAACATCCTTCCTGCATCTATCCTGTCTGATTCTGTCAGGCTTTTATAGGTTTCTATGAGATTCCCCGCCTCATTCATCTGAACTCCAGTGAATACAATCTTAACCAATTCAATCTCTCCTCATACATCAGTCCCACCATCCTAGGAATCAGTCTGGCAAACCTGTGCCACACTCCCTCTAGAGCAAGAGCATCTTTTCTCAGATAAGGAGACCAAAACTGCTCCAGATGTGGCCTCACCAAGGCCCTGCATAATTACAGCAGGACATCCCTGCTACTGTTCTCGAATCTTCTTGCAATGGAGGCCAGCATACCATTTGCCTTTACAGCCTGCTGTACCTGCATGCTTACCTTCAGTGACTGGTGTACGTGGACATCTAGGTCTCGAAGCACATTCTCCTCTCCTAATTTATGGCCATTCAGATAATAGTCTGCCTTCTTGTTCTTGCATTACAAATTGGATAACCTCACGTTTATCCAAATTGTAATGCATCTGCCATTCATTTACTCCTAATCACATGAAGGATCTTTGCATCCTCTTCACAGGTGACCCTCCCACCCAACTTGGTGTCATCTGCAAATTTGGAGACATTACATTTTGTTCCCTCATCTCAATCATTAATGTGATTAACAGATTGAAGATACCCTGTAAACCCATTCACAAAGAATAGATTGAAGATAGCCTTTAAACCCATTCACGAAGAATACATTGCATAAGCAAAGAAAAAAATTCAAAGCACTTACCCCAAGAACATTGTTGCGCCGAAAATGATCCAACCCAGGAGACCTACTTTGTAGGTGACCTGAGTCATAATTTCGTACCCACAGCTGGGGTTTGGGCAAACTGTGCGAGCAGGACGGTCAGTAAAAGACGCAGCAGCAAACGCAGGTGATACTGGCTGTTGTACGATTACTGGGGCACGGTTTTGATTTGTCATCGCAGTTGATGGCTGACCTGGTCCTTTCTGGAACTCAGCTTGCATTGGTGCTGAAGTGGCATTCATCTCTTGATATTTGGATTCCCTGGATGATTATCAATGAGATGAAAAAATGTTAGAACCATCGACAGGTATTGCAAATTGTGCCACAAGAGAATGATGGATTTTTCTAAAGTGGGTATTTTCACACACCCAAGGCTGTAGGATCTGCATCAAAGGTTCGCTTTCAGATGAAAAAAATAAATATTTGTAACTTTTAAATTTGCTGACAAATACTCAGTTGTCAAGTTGAAAGGACTATTGTACCAAGAAACTGCTGATATGAAATTCCTCTAACATTGTAACTCACTCATGAACTCATTCAAGGAAATGGCTGAACGAATCTGCTAAAATATGGCACCACAATATTTTGTTAAAAATCAATAGAGATATAATGGTGCAGAGGTTGCGAGTGCGCACTGCCCGAGGGTAAAACTAACAGTAATATCTGCATATGCACACTAACAAAGGGAAATCTGGAAGCTGTTGTCAGAAATACCCTGATGATTCACAGAGGCCAGAACATTCAACCTGTTTCCGCTGCCTGGATCATCTGGTCCTGCCCAATGATAGGGGATACATACAACGGGACCAGAAGATCCCATCACTGGCCAATGACAGGCCTTTTCCATTGCTGCAAAACCATCTTACACCATCACCCACACCCGCAGCAAGATGTCCACGGCCTGGGGCACTCGGTGTGGGCGGTGGCCGAGGCCCAGGACAGGAACACCCTGTCACAGGCAGCCATGAGCCAGGACATTGGAGCGGCACTCTGGAGCATAGCCCAGTCACAGCGGGCCATGACTGACGACATCAGTGGCATTTCCCAGACAGAGGTGGTACAGTCACTGGCTGGTGTGCAACAGACCCAGAGGTTGGTGGCACAGTCACTGCGTGATGTGGCATAGTCTAAAGGGAGGTGGCCCACTCCCAGCGCTCCATGGCTGCGAGCATCGACACTGGTCTGGGTGGGCATGGGCCTCCAGGACTGGCAGCACCAGCTGGCGGGGGAGCCTCAGGGGTTAGCTTGCTCGCACCCCTGTCCCATGGAGTAGCCCAGGGGCCATCGGTCACCCTGAGGAAGGAGAAGGTGATGGCGCCCGTGCTGGTGACTCCAGCAGGGGAGGTGCTGGAACAGCACAATGCCTCGGATTCCCCTGATCTCTCCTGCCTCTGGTGGGCAGGGGGCAGAACAGCGCAACACCATGCCACCTGGGACAACCGAGCAGCAGCCGGGCCCATCCAGGCCTGGCACCCCAAAAGACAGCTGCAAAGGGGACCCAGGTCACAGGGTAGGAATTGCAGCTGACCATCTCTACTCCTGATATACCACCGTGGGTTCCACTTGACATAGCATTAGGGCCTCTAAGACACCAGTTAAGTTGGTATGGGTGCAGGGCGTGGTATAGCGTTATGGGCTAGGGCACAAAGTTGTATATTTTGTTCACATTAAGCACCTATGCACAACATCACAACCTGCCTCAGTGCTCTGTCAGAAGGGTGTGAAGGATGGGTTTGTCTGGGCTGGCCGCAGAGGGGGAACGGGACGGGACGGGACGGGGTGCCCAGGGTCCACAGTTCGGACAGTGCTCATCGCTCCGGTGTCCCACCTACCGTCCCCCCCAGGGATTCAATAGGACCGTGTGATTGAATGGCCAGATCGCCTGCAGGGATCACCCAGGTGGATGGTGGAAAGAACGGGTTGTCGTCATCCTCCATCCCATGGACCAGACCCGCTGTTACTGTCCACCCAAGGGTACTGGTGGCTGGCAATACCCATGCCGGTGGTACGGTCCACGGCCCCTGCCCGGTACCCTCCTGCATTGCCCTTGGGTGAGCCATGTGCTGCCCTGCTCGTGGGTGGTGACCGATTGGGGTGGGGGGGTGGAGTTTGTGGGAGGGAGGTGGGATGGGGGCACCC
Organism: Scyliorhinus torazame; assembly: GCF_047496885.1. Classification (NCBI taxonomy): domain Eukaryota; kingdom Metazoa; phylum Chordata; class Chondrichthyes; order Carcharhiniformes; family Scyliorhinidae; genus Scyliorhinus; species Scyliorhinus torazame. The sequence goes on along the minus strand of NC_092723.1, from coordinate 101,332,350 downwards.
ATACGGTCGGTATCACTCGACACAACCAGGGGCCACCGTGGGCGGTGAGTGGGATGCGCAGCAAGGTGGCTGCCTTGCAGGCCCGGTCCCATGGGGGCCACCTCGGCCCCACGACCCATCCGCTGGTCACCCCCCGGGCTTGGTGGGGGCCCCTGGCCCCCACCCCTTTCCCCCACCAGCCCTGTCGGCGGCAAGACTGGCAGCCTCTGCGTAACCTACCTCCTCTCTGTTCCTCACCAGCCTGTTTCCCGATTTTTAAAAACACAAGTGACTCTCACCGTCGGGAATTCCCCCTGGCGGAGAAAGAGCATTGCTGATGCCCCGGGAATACCAGGTCAGGCCCGCTAGTGATATGTAAACGGCGTTTACTGTACATGCGGAGTAGAACGCATTGACGCCGCTGTCGAGGCGCCGGAGCATTGGAAATTGGCAGCCCCCTGGCTCCTGCCACAATTTCGGCTTCATGAACGATTCCCGATTTCGGCATCAGCCCACGGAGAATCCCGCCCGAGCTCAATTCTGGAATCAATCGAGTGAACCTCCTCTGAACTGCTGCAAATGCAATTACAGCCCTCCTCAAATAATGGGACAAAAATGTACGCAGTTCTCTTGGTGCTGTGGCCCATGATGATTTCAGATATACACTTGTGATGCAGCGCATGGAAGATCAGCAGTACATGAACATCAGCCAGCACTTGCCTGGTTACCACTGCTGACTCCCTCACTGTGTGAGTGTATTAGTCTTGCTCCCACATAGCCTTGAGTTTATGGCCCATTTCATCTTGTTTATGTAACAAATTTGTGACTAAAACCTTGGACTGCTGCCATATAATTTAAAAGCAGACTTCAAGGTTCGCACTTTTCCTCAGCCACGAATTCGGCATATTCGCTCAATGTCTGCTTGCTGGCCTTACACATATTTATAACATCTTCAATCGACAACACCAGTTTTCTCAACATTTTCTCGTGCAACCGTTCATCGTTTATTCCGAACACAACTTGGTCCCACAGCATAGACTCGGAGAATGAGTTAAAATTCCAGGACTGTGACTTCTGGTGACAGCGGGCGGGAGGCGGCCGCACAATGGAGGGCTCCCGTTCGGGAACGGCATTTTCGGGGCTTTAAGCCCGGTCCCAGGGTCCACGGAGGCGGCAAAAGCAGGGAGAAGGCACAGAGGAGGCACAGTGAAGGCACAGTAAAAAAAGAAAAATGTCGAGGGTGAGCAATAAAACGGCCTTAAACAAAACAGCTGACGGTCTGTCGGGGGGTGGAAAGGTCACCACAGGGTCACCAAGGAAAATGGAGGCTGGAGCACCAGGGGAGGCCGCATTGCTTACGGCTGAAGAAATAACTCAGGTGATGGCTGCGGAATTCGAAAAGCAGTTGGCGCAGATTGCAAAATGCATGGAGACGGTGAGGAAGGAGATGAGGGAGGTTTTGAGTGCGCTGGTGGAGGAGGCGGTCTCCCATGTGAGGACGGCGGTGGCAAGCGCAGTGGCGGAGGTGCGAGAGCAAGGGGAGGCGTTGAAGGAAGTGGAGGAGTCATTATTGCAGCACGGTGATCAACTTGCCCAGATGGGGAAGGAGATGCGGAAGGTGATGGACACTAACAAGGATCTGCGAGGAAAAATGGAAGACCTGGAAAACAGATCCAGGCGACAGAATTTGAGGATTGTGGGGCTGCCCGAAGGAGTTGAAGGACCGAAGCCGACTGAGTATTTTGCCGCGATGCTGGCAAAACTATTGGGGGAGGGGAAGGATCCCTCCCGATATGAACTGGATCGGGCTCATCGGTCGTGGAGGCCTGTACCAAAGGCGAGTGAGCCGCCAAGGGTAGTGACTCTGTGCTTCCGTAGGTACAGTGTGAAGGAGAAGGTCCTGAGCTGGGCCAAGCAGAAGCGGGTGGTGCAGTGGGCTGGAGCTGGTATACATGTATACCAGGACTTTACGGTGGAGCTGGCAAGGAGGCGGGCTGCCTACAACCGGGTGAAGAGGCACTGTACATTAGCAAGGTGCAGTGCGGCATTGTATATCCAGCGAAGCTGAGGGTGACTTACAAGCTCAGGGACTTTTATTTTGGAACGGCGGAAGCAGCGGAGGAGTTTGCGAAAGCAGAAGGACTGTGGCAGAACCTCATGACTGTATTTTCTTTTTTGTATCACTGCACGCGGGTGTAGAGGCTAAAGCAGCCAATGTTGTATACATTTGGATAAGGGAAGGGACGGGACTTTCACTCGAAATGAGGGCTCTTTGGGGAGTAGGTGGACATGCGGGGTTTGTGTGCTAAAAGGGGATCTTTGGGCTTTCCTAGGGCCGGGCAAGGGGGAAAGGGACCCGGGCGGGTCCTCCACGCTGGCCGGTTTAAGCCGGCCAGTGAACGGGAGTGAGGTGGGGGGAGGGGCTGCGGCCATCGGAGCCTGGCAGAACAGGGTCCGAGTGGTCTAGCCGGGGTGGAAAGTTGGGGGGAAGGAACCGAGGTTGGGAGGAGGAGTTTTACAAGAGGCAGTGGACGGGAGGAGCTGGAGATTTGCGGGGGGGGGGGGGGGGCGGGGGGGGAGCTGTGTAGATTAAGGGTGACTACGGGTAATCCCTGATTCCTTTTTGTCATTTGTTTATGTAAACATGCGGGTTGAGGTTTGGGGGTTGGTGGGCAGATGGGATCGTTGTTATTATGGGGATTGACATATCTTGCTGATTATTGTTTATTGTTGATGGATGTAAATGTGGGAGAAAATGTGAAAAAGGAGAATTAAAAAATTTCTTTTTTTTAAAATTCCAGGACTGTGCTCGGAGCTTGAAAGCTGTGACAAAGGAATACTTTCCCCCGAGCTACAGCCCTTTCCGAAACATGTAGCACTCATAAATTTCATTCACCTGGTTCTTACAGTGTGTGCCAAACTTCTGGAGCACCATGCTGTATTTATTTTTGTCCTCATCTGCACTGAATTCTAAAACGAATAAATAACTCCAATGCCTGCGGTCCAGCCAAATTTAGCAGGACAGCTATCTTATGTTGGTCTGATGCATTTTCAAGCGCGGAGGCAGAAATACAGATTTCAAACTGTTGCTTGAAGAAAGCCCAGTTCTGGCATAGTTTACCGTGTGGCTTGAAGTGGTCAGGCTTCTTGAGACCTTCCATCTTCTGATCAGTCTTTACTGTAGATTTTTTCTGAGATGTAGCTTCTGGATTGCTTTCTTCAATCTCCAATGCTATTCTACACTAATCTAATTACCGTTTCTTTCAAGGAATAGACTCCTGGTACAATGTGGTGTTCTTTGTGTTGCTTATTTAGGATGGTTGACATAATGTTTCACAAAGACCACAGTATAGCTTTTACTTAAACAAGTTATGATTTTATTGACACTACTAAACTGGGTTTCAACATTTAGTCCTTTTAGAATACAGAATTGATCAATAGCATCTAACTACACTCACCAATGCTAATCTCACTAACTGGTATAAACTATAATCTAACCTTCTCACACTAACTGCTCTTATGACCTTCATTAGCTGTCTTCTGCTTCCCCTATGGTCTAGCCATGATGTGGAATTGCCAGCGTTGGACTGGGGTGAGCACAGTAAGAAGTCTTACAACACCAGGTTCAAGTCCAACAGGTTTGTTTCAAATCACTAGCTTTCAGAGCACTAGCTTTCGTAGCACTCCTGAGGAAGGAGCAGTGCTCTGAAAGCTAGTGATTCGAAACAAACCTGTTAGACTTTACCCTGCTGTTGTAAGACTTCTTACTAAGGTCTAACATTTCTATAGTAGTATCTGCAGCTCCATCTAGTAGCTATTCATGGTACTACATTAACCCGTGTAATGCTGATAGTTATGATAATACCACACATGTCTCTTAATTTGAAAGAGTTATCCAAACAGTCCCATCGATCATTTTTCTCGTTTCAGATATTTAGCTAATTTTCTATTGAAAGTTACTATTTAATCTACTTCGACTTCCTTTTCAGGCAGTGCAGTCCTGATCACTGTGCTGAATTCCTTTGGCATTCTGTGTCGTCCCAACACAGTGATGACGTGAGGCACCATTCGGCAGCCATTTTGAAATTGTACCTTTTAAATTGCCTCTCCTCAAGCTGCACAATAAAACGTATTTGCTTCCCATGTCTCTCGAGGAAATTTCATCTGCCAATTACCTGCCCATTTCATCACTCTCTCTTTGTCCTCCTGAAGTTTGTTACTATCCACCTCATTGCTTACTTACTATCCAATTTGAGATCACCTGCAAACTTTTGTCCGTGCAGCTGGGTTAATATACATAGCCTAATATACAGATATATCAAAGAGATAGTGGTGCTAATAAGCAGAGGTCTTGTGGCGCAGTGGGTCGCATCTCTACTCTGGGTCACAAGCTGCATGTAAGTTCCAGTTCAGGACTTGATGGCCATGCACTCTGTAAATACTTCCAATAAACCCAATGCAAAGACTGGGCGAGTTCCTGGTCAGCCATACTGCAAAAGCCACTGAGTCCATGTGTTGCCAATTCTCTATTAGAATCACAGAAAGAGGCCATTTGGCCCATTGTGCCTGCGTCGTCTGAAAAACGAGTCACCCAGCCTAGTCATACTTTCCAGCTTTCAGTCGTAGGTTTCTGCCTCTACCAGCCTTTCAGGCAGAAATTTCCAGAACCGTTACAACCCTCTGGGTGAAGAAAATGTTTTCCTCTTCTCCCCTCTAATCTTTCAGCAAATCTATGTCCCCTAGTCACTGACCTCTCTGTTAAGGTAAGTCGGCCCTTCCCACCCACTCTATCCAGGCTCCCCACAATTTTGTACATCTCAATCAAATCTCCCACCTCAGCCTCCTCTGTTCCATGGAAAACATAGAACATAGAACAGTACAGCACAGAACAGGCCCTTCGGCCCTCGATGTTTTGCCGAGCATTGTCCGAAACCAAGATCAAGCCATCCCACTCCCTGTCATTCTGGTGTGCTCCATGTGCCTATCCAATAACCGCTTGAAAGTTCCTAAAGTGTCTGACTCCACTATCACAGCAGGCAGTCCATTCCACACCCTAACCACTCTCTGAGTAAAAAACCTACCTCGGACATCCCTCCTATATCTCCCACCATGAACCTTATAGTTATGCCCCCTTGTAACAGCTACATCCACCCGAGGAAATAGTCTCTGAACGTCCACTCTATCTACGCCCCTCATCATCTTATAAGCCTCTATTAAGTTGCCTCTCATCCTCCTCCGCTCCAAAGAGAAAAGCCCTAGCTCCCTCAACCTTTCCTCATAAGACCTATCCTGCAAACCAGGCAGCATCCTGGTAAATCTCCTTTGCACCCTTTCCAATGCTTCCACATCCTTCCTATAATGAGGTGACCAGAACTGCACAGAATACTCCAAATGTGGTCTCACCAGGGTCATGTACAGTTCCAGCATAACCCCGCGGCCCTTAAACTCAACCCCCTGTTAATAAACGCTAACACACTGTAGGCCTTCATCACGGCTCTATCCACTTGAGTGGCAACCTTCAGAGATCTGTGGACATGATCCCCAAGATCTCTCTGTTCCTCCACATTCCTCAGAACCCTGCCGTTGACCCTGTAATCCGCATTCAAATTTTTTCTACCAAAATGAATCACCTCGCACTTATCAGGATTAAACTCCATCTGCCATTTTTCGGCCCAGCTCTGCATCCTATCAATGTCTCTTTGCAGCCTACAACAGCCCTCCACCTCATCCACTACTCCACCAATCTTGGTGTCATCAGCAAATTTACTGACCCACCCTTCAGCCCCCTCCTCCGTTACGTAAGTCATTGATAAAAATCACAAATAGCAGAGAACCCAGCACTGGTCCCTGTGGTACACCGCTGGTAACTGGTCTCCAGTCTGAAAATTTTCCATCCGCCACCACCTTCTGTCTTCTATGTGATAGCCAGTTACTTATCCAATTGGCCAAATTTCCCTCTATCCCACACCTCCTTAATTTCTTCATAAGCCGACCAATGGGAACCTTATCAAACGCCTTACTAAAATCCATGTACACGACATCAACTGCTCTACCTTAATCTACACACTTAGTTACCTCCTCAAAGAATTCAATCAAATTTGTGAGGCAACACTTACCCTTCACAAATCCGTGTTGACTATCCCGGATTAAGCTGCAGCTTTCCAAATGGTCATAAATCCTATCCTTCAGGACCTTTTCCATTAACTTACCGACTACCGAAGTAAGACTAACCGGCCTATAATTACCCTTTCTTGAACAGAGGAACAACATTCACCACTCTCCAGTCCTCTGGCACTATCCCCGTGGACAGTGACGACCCAAAGATCAAAGCCAAAGGCTCTGCAATCTCACCCCTTGCCTCCCAAAGAATCCTTGGATATATCCCATCTGGCCCAGGGGGCTTGTCGACCCTAAGGTTTTTCAAAATTGCTAATACATCCTTCCTCAGAACATGTACCTCCTCCAGCCTACCCACCTGTATCACACTCTCATCCTCAAAAACATGGCCCCTCTCCTTGGTGAACACTGAAGAAAAGTATTCATTCAACGCCTCTCCTATTTCATAGAATTTACAGTGCAGAAGGAGGCCATTCAGCCCATCGAGTCTGCACCGGCTGTTGGAAAGAGCACCCTACCCAAGGTCAACACCTCCACCCTATCCCCATAACCCAGTAATCCCACCCAACACTAAGGGCAACTTTGGACACTAAGGGCAATTTATCACGGCCAATCCACCTAACCTGCACATCTTTGGACTGTGGGAGGAAACCGGAGCACCCGGAGGAAACCCACGCACACACGGGGAGGATGTGCAGACTCCGCATAGACAGTGACCCAAGCCGGAATCGAACCTGGGACCCTGGAGCTGTGAAGCAATTGTGCTATCCACTATGCTACCGTGCTGCCCATTTGTTTTTGTTTTTTACAAAGGTTTGGCTCGAGGGATGACTTTCAATAGATCGCAGCGAGATAGCTGCTCTGCTACGTACGAAACCCTGAGCCAGAATCAGGTCGTCTGTGAATATTTTAGCACCAGGTTCCCCATGAACATTGTGTGCGTATAGAGAGAGAGGCGGCGCCCATCCGAATTTCTTCTGACTCCATGAACAAGTTCCCACTACTGTGCTTGATCGGCCCTAACCTCATCCTGATCATTCTTTTATTTCTCCCATAAGAGTAAAAAGCCTTGGGGTTTTCCTTGATCCGATCTGCCAAGGACTTCTCATGCCCCTTCCGAGCTCACCTCAGCCCTTTTTTTAGCTCATTCCTTGCTACCTTATAACCCTCAAGTGACCCAACTGAACCTTGTTTTCTCATCCTTACATACACTTCCTTTTTCCTCTTGACAAGACATTCAACCTCTTTTGTGAACCATGGTTCCCTCACACGGCCATTTCCTCCCTGCCTGACAGGGACATACCTATCAAGGACACGTAGTATTTGTTCCTTGAACAAGCTCCACTTTTCATTTGTGCCTTTCCCTGACAATTTCTGTTTACATCTTATGCTCCCTAATTCTTACCTAATCACATCATAATGACCCCTCCCCCAATTATAAACCTTGCCCTGCCCTATGTTCCTATCCCTCTCCATTGCAATAGTGAAAGACAGCGAATTGTGGTCACTATCTCCAAAGTGCACTCCCACAAACAAATCTAACACTTGGCCCAGTTCATTACCCAGTACCAAATCCAATGTGGCCCCCCCCCTCTTGTCGGCCTATCCACATATTGGGCGAAATTCTCCGGAAACGGCGCGGTGTCCGCCGACTGGCGCCCAAAACGGCGCAAATCAGACGGGCATCGTGCCGCCCCAAAGGTGCGGAATGCTCCACATCTTTGGGAGCCGGGCCCCAACCTTAAGGGGCTAGGTCGGCGCCGGACGAATTTCCGCCCCGCCAGCTGGATGTAAAGGCCTTTGGTGCCCCGCCAGCTGGCGCGGAAATGACATCTCCTGGCGGCGCATGCGCGGGAGCGTTAGCGGCCACTGACAGCATTCCCGCGCATGTGCAGTGGAGGGAGTCTCTTTCGTCTCCGCCATGGTGGAGACCGTGGCAGAGGCGGAAGGGAAAGAGTGCCCCCACGGCACAAGCCCACCCGCAGACCGGTGGGCCCCGATCGTGGGCCAGGCCACCGTGGGGGCACCCCCCAGGACCAGATCGCCCCGCGCCCCCCCCCCCAGGACCCCGGAGCCCGCCCGCGCCGCCTTGTCCCGCCAGTAAGGTAGGTGGTTTAATTTACGCCGGTGGGACAGGCATTTTAGCGGCGGGACTTCGGCCCATCCGGGCCGGAGAATCGCGCGGGGGGGCCCGCCAAAAGGCGCGGCGCGATTCCCGCCCCCGCCGAATCTCCGGTGCCGGAGACTTCGGCAACCGGCGGGGGCGAGATTCACGCCAGCCCCCGGCGATTCTCCGACCCGGCGGGGGGTCGGAGAATCTCGCCCATTGTGTCAGGAGACCCTCCTGCACACACTGTACAAAAACTGCCCCATCCGAACTGTTCGACCTATAGAGGTTCAAATCAATATTTGGAAAGTTAAAGTCACTCATGACAACTACCCTGAGACCTCCACACCTATCCATAATCTGTCTTGCAATTTCTTCCTCCACATCTCTATTACTATTTGGGGGCCTATAGAAAACTCCTAACAACGTGACCGCTCCTTTCCTATTCTAACTTCGGCCCATGTTACCTCAGTAGGCAGATCCCCTTCGAACTGCCTTTCTGCAGTCGTTAAACTATCCTTGATTAACAATGCTACTCCTCCACCTCTTTTACCACCTTTCCTACTCTTACTGAAACATCTATACCCCGAAACTTCCAACAACCATTCCTGTCCCTGTTCTAACCATGTCTCCGTAATGGCCACAACATCGTAGCCCCAAGTACCAATCCACGCTCCAAGTTCACCTACCATATTCCGGATGCTCCTTGCATTGAAGTAGACACACTTCAACCCACCTTTCTGTCTGCCAGTACACTCCTGCGACCTTGATAACCTCCTCAGTACCTCACTACTCTCAACACTGGCTTCTGGGCTACAGCTCGTTTTCCCATCCCCCTGACAACTCCAGCCTCTCGAATCTTTCATCATAGCTCCACGTTTCCGGTCCTGGCAACATCATCTGTCAGGAATGTGGAGAGTTAACGAGATTAACAGCAAATTTGAGATTAAAATAAAATAACAGAAATGTAATGACACCAGCAGGCATCTAGAGGAATAATTAGATGTGATTTTGCCCAGTAACAAAATTAGGAGGAGTTTGGAGGCATTGAGGTGTGAATGGGCATTTCAAAAACATTGTTTACTAGAGCTCAGTGGGTCTATATGAATGATAACTTCAAAAGGCAAGGAATTTGAGAGAAGTAGACAGCTGAGTCCACAGAGGAGAATAGTAAAGAAATTGAACAGTATAACTGCTGGCAGCCTCATTGTTGAAAGAGGCTCGTGTCCATCCAACAGTCAGACAGGTCACTTCCATCTATGATTCGAGCCACGGAGGCCTGTTCCATTTAACATTTAGAGTCACAGCAGATTGCAAATATTCTCCTCTAAAAGACATAATTTTGTGCCTTTGCCAAACCAGAAAGAGACGTTTTCTCAGACTTGGTAACCTAAGTGGTATTGTGTGGTAACTATTAGCTGGATTTGACAGATAGAGTCAGTAATCTTGGATGTTGTTTGGGAAAAGGGGTGCCTCAGTTTGTTCAGGGATCTAGGGTATATATTGGGAACAAGATAAAATACTTAAGTGTCATAGTGTATACTCGGCTTTTGTTGTGAGTTTTTTCTTTTCTATTACTTTAATAAATATTCTTTATTTTTTGTTTACACAACAACTTGTTCCTCACTTGGTTGTATATTATTCCTCACATTATTCTAAAAAATATATACCATTGAGAACCAATGTTTCAAGTTATCCTTCCGGTCTTTGAGACACTCTCACAGATAACGTCAGCGGGGTTCTTAACAACATTGGGGGACCTTGGCTGGGATTTAAAAATGCATAATTCCTTTTGGATGTAGAGGATTTGTGACTTTTTAAATGTAACAAGATTGAAGAATCATGGAACGGAGTGAGAATGTGTAATTTAAATAAGGAGACTGCAAAGATGGCTCTTTTTCTAGCCCTGGCTTATTTAATAATAATAATAATCATCTTTGTTATTGTCACAAGTAGACTTAACATTGCAGTGAAGTTACTGTGAAAAGCCCAGGTCGCCACATTCCGGCGCCTGTTCGGGTACACGGATAGAAGTCAGAATGTCCAAATTACCTAACAGGTTAGGTGGATTGGCCATGCTAACTTGCCCTTAGTGTCCAAAAAAGGTTGGGTTGGGTGGGATGACTGGGTTGCGAGGATAGGGTGGGGTTGTGGGCTTAGGTGGGGTGCTCTTTCCAGGGGCCGCTGCAGACTTGATGGGCAGAATGGCCTCCTTCTGCACTGTAAATTCTATGATTAGAACATAAGAACATAAGAACTAGGAGCAGGAGTAGGCCATCTGGCCCCTCGAGCCTGCTCCACCATTCAATGAGATCATGGCTGATCTTTTGTGGACTCAGCTCCACTTTCTGACCCGAACACCATAACCCTTAATCCCTTTATTCTTCAAAAAACTATCTATCTTTATCTTAAAAACATTTAATGAAGGAGCCTCTACTGCTTCACTGGGCAAGGAATTCCATAGCTTCACAACCCTTTGGGTGAAGAAGTTCCTCCTAAACTCAGTCCTAAATCTACTTCCCCTTATTTTGAGGCTATGCCCCCTAGTTCTGCTTTCACCCGCCAGTGGAAACAACCTGCCCGCATCTATCCTATCTATTCCCTTCATAATCTTATATGTTTCTATAAGATCCCCCCTCATCCTTCTAAATTCCAACGAGTATGGTCCCAGTCTACTCAACCTCTCCTCGTAATCCAACCCCTTCAGCTCTGGGATTAACCTAGTGAATCTCCTCTGCACACTCTCCAGTGCCAGTACGTCCTTTCTCAAGTAAGGAGACCAAAACTGAACACAATACTCCAGGTGTGGCCTCACTAACACCTTATACAATTGCAGCAGAACCTCCCTAGTCTTAAACTCCATCCCTCTGGCAATGAAGGACAAAATTCCATTTGCCTTCTTAATCACCTGTTGCACCTGAAAACCAACTTTCTGCGACTCATGCACTAGCACACCCAGGTCTCTCTGCACAGCAGCATGTTTTAATATTTTATCATTTAAATAATAATCCCTTTTGCTGTTATTCCTACCAAAATGGATAACCTCACATTTGTCAACATTGTGTTCCATCTGCCAGACCCTAGCCCATTCACTTAGCCTATCCAAATCCCTCTGCAGACTTCCAGTATCCTCTGCACTTTTTGCTTTACCACTTATCTTAGTGTCGTCTGCAAACTTGGACACATTGCCCTTGGTGCCCAACTCCAAATCATCTATGTAAATTGTGAACAGTTGTGGGCCCAACACTGATCCCTGAGGGACGCCACTAGCTACTGATTGCCAACCAGAGAAACACCCATTAATCCCCACTCTTTGCTTTCTGTATACCACCTTCAGCTGTATCAGCCCTAACCTCCCGCATGAGGTGGAGGCGTTCACTCTCCAGAGCACCTCACACCAGAACCTCTCCTCCATATCCTCTCCCAACTCTTCCTCCGACGTTTGCTTTGATCACTTCCAGTGGTACCTTCTCCCCTTCCAAAATAGCTCCACAACCGCCGACACTACCCCCTTCTCCAGTCCCCCTGTGGTCAGCACCTCCTCCAGCAATGTGGAGGCCAGCTCCACCAGGAAGCTCTGTATCTCCTTTCTGGCAAAATCTCGAACCTGCATGTATCTAATCAGTTCACCCTGCTCCAGCCCATACTTCGCTCTACTCATGCTACTACTTTCCCCTTAATGCCATGCATCTTTATCTTATGCAACAACCTTTTGTGTGGCACCTTGTCAAAGGCTTTCTGGAAATCCAGATATACCACATCCATTGGCTCCCCATTATCTACCGCACTGTTAATTTCCTCAAAAAATTCCACTAAATTAGTTAGGCACGACCTGCACTTTATGAACCCATGCTGCGTCTGTCCAATGGGACAATTTCCATCCAGATGCCTCGCTATTTCGTCCTTGATGATAGATTCTAGCATCTTCCCTACTACCGAAGTTAAGCTCACTGGCCTATAATTACCTGCTTTCTGCCTACCTCCTTTTTTAAACAGTGATGTCACGTTTGCTAATTTCCAATCCGCCGAGACCACCCCAGAGTCTAGTGAATTTTGGTAAATTATCACTAGTGCATTTGCAATTTCCCTAGCCATCTCTTTTAGCACTCTGGGATGCATTCCATCAGGGCCAGGAGACTTGTCTACCTTTAGCCCCATTAGCTTGCCCATCACTACCTCCTTGGTGATATCAATCCTCTCAAGGTCCTCACCTGTCATAGCCTCATTTCCATCAGTCACTGGCATGTTATTTGTGTCTTCCACTGTGAAGACCGACCCAAAAAACCTGTTCAGTTCCTCAGCCATTTCCTCATCACCCATTATTAAATCTCCCTACTCATTCTCTAAAGGACCAATGTTTACCTTCGCCACTCTTTTTTGTTTTATGTATTTGTAGAAACTTTTACTATCTGTTTTTATATTCTGAGCAAGTTTACTCTCATAATCTATCTTACTCTTCTTTATAGCTTTTTTAGTAGCTTTCTGTTGCCCCCTAAAGATTTCCCAGTCCTCTAGTCTCCCACTGATCTTTGCTACTTTGTATGTTTTTTCCTTCAATTTGATACTCTCCCTTATTTCCTTAGATATCCACGGTCGATTTTCCCTCTTTTTACCGTCCTTCCTTTTTGTTGGTATAAACCTTTGCTGTGCACTGTGAAAAATCACTTGGAAGGTTCTCCACTGTTCCTCCACTGTTTCACCATAAAGTCTTTGCTCCCAGTCTACCTTAGCTAGTTCTTCTCTCATCCCATTGTAATCTCCTTTGTTTAAGCACAAAACACTAGTGTTTGATTTTACCTTCTCACCCTCCATCTGTATTTTAAATTCCACCATATTGTGATCGCTCCTTCCGAGAGGATCCCTAACTATGAGATCCTGAATCAATCCTGTCTCATTACACAGGACCAGATCTAGGACCGCTTGTTCCCTCGTAGGTTCCATTACATACTGTTCTTGGAAACTATCGCGGATACATTCTATAAACTCCTCCTCAAGGCTGCCTTGACCGACCTGGTTAAACCAATCAACATGTAGATTAAAATCCCCCATGATAACTGCTGTACCATTTCTACATGCATCTGTTATTTCTTTGTTTATTGCCTGCCCCACCATAATGTTACTATTTGGTGGCCTATAGATTACTCCTATCAGTGACTTTTTCGCCTTACTATTCCTGATTTCCACCCAAATGGATTCAACCTTATCCTCCATAGCACCGATGTCATCCCTTACTGTTGCCTGGATGTCATCCTTAAATAACAGAGCTACACCACCTCCCTTACCATCCACTCTGTCCTTCTGAAAAGTTTGATACCCTCGGATATTTAACTCCCAGTCGTGACCATCCTTTAACCATGTTTCAGTAATGGCCACTAAATCATAGTCATTCACGATGATTTGCGCCATCAACTCATTTACCTTATTCCGAATACTACGAGCATTCAGGTAAAGTACGCTTATGTTGGCTTTTTTACCCCTGTTCTTAATCTTACCACCTTGATCAGTAACCTCTCCTAAGTTATATTTCCTCTTAACCTTTCTCCTAATTTTCCTTGTCATCGAACCCATATCTTCCTGTAACAACCTGCCGCGTCGCTTACCATTAATGTTTTCACTTCCCGTTTTATTTCTTTTAGTATTCCTGGTCCTATTCACTGAGCTCCCCTCAGTCACTGTACCTTGTACTGTCGCCCTTTTTGATTTTTGACTCTGGCTTCTCTGCCTTACATTTTCCCCCTTACTGCCTTTTATTTCTGTCCCTGTTTTACTACCTTCCAACTTCCTGCATCGGTTGCAATCCCCCTGCCACATTAGTTTAAACTCTCCCCAACAGCTCTAGCAAACACCCCCCTAGGACGTCGGTTCCAGTCCTGCCCAGGTGCAGACCGTCCGGTTTGTACTGGTCCCACCTCCCCCAGAATGATTCTATGATAACAGCATGTCTTTCGGGGCTCCTGGGAGGAAACTGGAGCACCTGAAGGAAACCCGGTCAGACACGGGGAGAACATGCAGACTCCGCACAGACAGTGACCCAAGCCAGGAATAGAACCTGGGACCTTGACGCTGTGAAGTAACAGTGTTAACCATGGCAGTGTTAACCGTGCCACCCAGACAATATAACCTTCGCAAATTTGAAAATTGTACCTAAAGCTAACTTGATGGAAGTGGCAAATAAATTATGATATCTACAGGAGCTAAGAAAGTGAAGTATTTACAAGCAAAGCAAAGTTGTGTCAGACAGACTGAGTACTTCGAAAATGGGGAAATGTAATGAGCAAAAATTCAATCACAAAAAGAATAGAAATGAGGAAATTAGAAATGCAAGAAAGAGAGAGTTTTCCCAGGGTAAGTGGAATTGCAGAAGTTAACAATGGCAGAAAGAGAAAAGGATAAAAAGAGAGAGAACATTAAGTTAAAATGCTGCGACTTGCAGCCTGGACAACGGAGCTGAATGAAGAAGAAAGTAGTTCTTGACATGAACCTACTGGGGAGATATTTAGATTTATACAGGCACTTCCAAAATTTGATGAAAGGGACACAGGTATTTTTTAATGCTTTTAAGAAAATAACTAAACAGATTAAATGAGCACAAGATATTTGGACATTGCTCTTACAAAGTAAATTTGAGGGTATGACTAGTAAAGTCCATGTGCCTTTGTCGGAGGAAAGATCTGGGGAATATCAAACAGTGAACAAAGCTATACTGAGTTAGTACCAGAGGCTTACAGACTAAAATTTCAAAATATAAAAAAACAGTAGTCTGGACAGATTTACAATTAATTTGAAAGGGTTAAAACAAAGTAATTTTGAGAGGTGGGTGAGAGCATTAAAAATAGCAAAAATCTATCAAGCCCTTAGAGAAGTAGTTCTGGTGGAAGAATTTAAAGACTCATTAGCTACAACGATAAGGGCTCAAGTTGAGGAACAAAGAGTTAAGACTGAAAAACATGTGGTGGAGCATGCTGACGATAATGAGTTAGTTCATAGGTCAAAACATTTTTAGCAACACTCTAAGGAAGGTGCGATACAAGCAAGAGAGTGGTTAAACCTTCCAAAGAGACTTCACCTCAAAATCAAAAAGATGGTACTCTAGGGATAAGAGACATGAGGAAAGCTAGATGCTTTCACGCTAATAAACTGAGCCACACAAAGTCTGTATGCTGCAGTGTTAAACGGAAAGCCAGTTGGAGTTATTAATCTTAAAATGGGAAATATGAAATTAGAGGTTCAATAATAGGAAAAGCAGATAGGATATATACACAGAGGAAAAGGCTAAACAATAGGAATAAAAATGTGGGACAAATGGTACAGGAGCAGAATGACCAGCAGGTGGCTCATGTGTTTAAGGATTTTGTGTGTGAAGGTTAAGTATTCCCATGTGAACAGACTAGAATGGGGAAAGATATTAAAATCTTAAGATGTACAGGCATGAGTTAATCTTTAATATTGTGGGATAAAGATTTTTGTTGTCCAGAAAGGATATTGAAGGAACGGCGCCACAGTCTGGGGGTGAGCCGTTCCACTGGCACAGGGGGCTTCAGCGGGGGCTGGGGGGACTGGTGGGGGGTGGTCTGGGGGTTTTGAGTGGGGTTTATGGGTGGGTACTATCTGGCAGGCCTTTACGTGGCGCGGCTGCTAACCCCCCACCGGCGGAGCATCGATGCGGGGGTATCGCCGACCTTTTGGTCGTAAGACCAGAAGCTTCCTCCAGACATTTCCTCAAAATCTGAGGATCCAGCCCAAAGACTTTGGATGGGATTCTCCAATCCCGCGGCCAAGTTCCGGCCGGCACAAGTTCGTGCATGCGCGGAACGGCCAGCGTGATTCTGCGCATGCGCGTGGGTTCCCCTCTCCGCGCTGGCCTCCGGGCAATATGGCAGAGCCCTACGGGGGTCTGGCGCGGAGGAACATAGGCCCCCATGGAACCAGCCCGCCTGCCAATCGGGATTAATTCTCCCTGCAATATTAGATATAGTTCATATGGTCATAGATGAGAGATTCGTTGTAAAAGTGAAATGTATCCCATTTAGTGATAACACAGTGGCTCGCCAAATTTGGCATATTGCTGAGAATTTTGAAACCCAGCTTATTTCTCGTTTAAAGTCAGCGCAGGAGTTCTCAATACAACTGGATGAAAGTACAGATGTTTCAGATTGTACAATCTTGCTAGTTTACGTTTGGGCTAGGTATGTTTGGCACTATGAATTTATTGAGGATTTGCTGTGCTACCAGACTTTACCAACCCACACGACTGGCACAGAGAATTTTGAAGCTTTGAAAGTTTTGTGGTTGGAAAGTGTGGGTCCGACTGGGTTTGTTGCAGAAGAATCACAAACGATGGAGCAGCCAACATGACTGGGAAAAACAGCGGAGTTATGGGAAGGATTAAGGAGGCAGCTGGTCAGGACATTGTTTTTAAAAAAAATATTTTTATTCTCCTCAGTTTTCACATTTTCTCCCAAATTTACACCCACCAACAATAAACAATAATCAGTAACAAATATGTCAATCACCATATCAATAACAACTATCCCTTCCTCCTACCAAACCTCAAACATTAGTCCGCATGTTAACATAAATGACAAAAAGGAATTAGGGATCACCCATAGTCACCATGAACACACACAACCCCCCTCCCCCCAACCCTCCCACCCACCCGCCTCCCAACTAATGTTCAATGTTATCCAGTTCTTGAAAGTGCATAATGAATAATGCCCATGAATTGTACAACCCCTCCATCCTTCCCCTCAGTTCAAACTTAACCTTCTCAAGAGTCAAGAATTCCAACAGGTCCCCCCGCCACGCCAGGGCACAGGGTGGAGAGGTTGCTCTCCAACCCATCAGGATCTGCCTTCGGGCGATCAACGAGGCGAAGGCTACAACATCTGCCTCAGCACCCGTTTCCAACCCTGGCTGGTCCGACACCCCGAATATGGCCTCCCGGGGGCCCGGGTCCAGTTTCACGTGCACCACTTTAGAGATTACCCTTAAAACCTCCTTCCAGTAATTCTCCAGCTTTGGACAGGACCAAAACATATGAACGTGGTTAGCCGGGCCCCCCCTCGCAACGTTCACACACATCTTCTACTCCTTCAAAGAATCGGCTCATCCTCGCCCTCATGAGGTGTGCTCTTTATACCACCTTCAGCTGTATCAGCCCCAACCTCCCGCATGAGGTGGAGGCGTTCACTCTCCAGAGCACCTCACACCAGAACCTCTCCTCCATATCCTCTCCCAACTCTTCCTCCCACTTTTGCTTTGATCACTTCCAGTGGTGCCTTCTCCTCTTCCAAAATAGCTCCACAACCTCCGACACTACCCCCTTCTCCAGTCCCCCTGTCGTCAGCACCTCCTCCAGCAATGTGGAGGCCAGCTCCACCAGGAAGCTCTGTATCTCCTTTCTGGCAAAATCTCGAACCTGCATGTATCTAATCATTTCACCCTGCTCCAGCCCATACTTCGCTTCCAGCTCCTTCAATCCTGCAAACCGACCCCGAAGAAACAAATCTTTTAGTGTCTTAATCCCCTTCTCCTCCCATTTCTGAAAATTTCCACCCCACTTCCCTTGCTCAAATCTGTGGTTCACCCGAAGTGTTGGCGAAACTGCCTCCAAATTCTCAATGAAGCTATTATTACCGGACTCCCTGAATATTTCCCCATGGCCATCGGGGGGGCGCTGTTGCTAGTGCTTTCAATCCCGACCCCCTGCCGGCAGCTCCGCCACCCTGTCCCACCCCTCCATACTGTCCCTCCCCCCGCACACCTTCCAATTGGTGTCCCCTTACTTTACTTGGGCAGCTCGATAGGACAGTAGTTAGCACTGTTGCTTAACAGTGCCAGGGACCCGGGTTCAATTCTCAGCTTGAGTCACTGTCTGTGCCGGTGTGTGGGTTTCATCCCCACAACCCAAAGATGTGCAGGCTAGGTGGATTGACCACGCTAAATTGCCTATTAATTAATTAAAAAATTAATTTGGTACTCTAAATTTATAAAACAAAAAGAAAACTGTCTGCGCGGAGTCTGCGCGTTCACGGAGTCTGCCGTGTCTGTGTGGGTTTTCTCCGGGTGCTCTGGTTTCCTCCCACAAATCCCGAAAGACGTGCTTGTTAGGTGAATTGGACATTCTGAATTTTCCCTCAGTGTACCCGAACAGGCATCGGAGCGTGGTCATTTTATTTTTATTTTTTAATATAATCTTTATTGCCACAAGCCGGGAATCGAACCTGGGACCCTGGCACTGCGAAGCAACAGTGCTAACTTGTGTGCTACTGTGCCACCCGATACTAGGGGATTTTCACAGTAACTTCATTGCAGTGTTAATGTAAGCCTACTCGTGACACTAATAAAGATTTTTTTAAAAATTACTCCACCCCACCACACCAGCTCCCCCTCCCCCCTCCGAGGATTCTGCCAGCATCACTGCAGGGTGTTGACACTGGGTTGCCACTATCAGCGCATCTTGCCCATGGGGCGGACGATGTTGATGACTCATTGTGAGATCAGCTCTGGTGCTCCTCATCGTTTGACAAAGTCTGACTCCTGCCTGCATGATCGCATTTCACTGACCGTCCGAGTGATTGTTGAATGTGTGATGGCTATTCCATCTCACAGGCCATTTTTACCCTTTGATGAGGGGAGGGGGATCAGTTATGGAGATGGTGGTGGGTCACTCACTGGGTAAGCTGTCCTACAATATGGGCTCACACTTCATTCCCTGCCCCCTCTGAGGGTGACCCCAGGTGGAATGTCCAATTGTCCTGTGGGCCCTGCCCCATACCATCCTCCAACATCCATACGAAAACCACCAACATATCACATCCCCCACCTGCCACCTGGCACATCCTCTAAACCCTGCCCAATCCATCCCTCACACTCTACCTCTAACGTATGTGGTGCACCCGTGTTAACTTAACTGTTGTCTAACTTCCTTATCTTACCGTTCATTCTAGATGTGACACCAGACAGCACGTCAGATGTGGAGGTTACCCTCTGAACTGAGGTGCCTTTGGCAGCTGTCCTCTGGAGGGCCTGGACCATGATGGGCCCGGCTGACTTTCGGGTGTCACTGGTTACAATTTGACACCCTGTTCTGCCCGCTGCCCGTGAGATGGGCCAGTGTCAGGTGGGGTGGGGGGGATTCAGAAGCGCTGAGATGTTCCAGCACCTCCTCTGTGGGAGGAACCTCCATGGACCCCTTGACTTCCTCCTCCCTCGGAGTGCTCCATAGCCCTTGGGCTATTCCATGGGTCAGAGGTGAATCTGGAGTGAGCTCTCGAGGCTCCACTACCATCTGGCGCTGCCAGTCCTCGAGGCCCGCTCTTGTCTCAACCAAGGTCTTGATGCCATCAACCATGGAGCACAGAGACTGGGCCACATCCCTCAGTGAGTGAGTCATGTTCCTCTCTGCCTGGCCCAGATCATTCAGCACCCGGCCAATGCTCTTGACTCCCTCAGCCATTCACCTTTGTGACTGGGCCAAGCTATGGAGGGCTGCAGCAATGTCCATGTGGGCCGTGTATATGTCTGCCTGTGACTGGGCTTGCCTGTCCTGAGCCTTAGCCATCGACCATACAGTATGCCCCAAGCCTTGGACGTCTTGACCCATGGCTCTGACTTCTTGCCCCTGTGGACGCTATCCATTCAATGATGGCCTGGGTACCACGCATTGTCGGTGCCGTCTCATTTGCTTGAAGATGGTTGGACTCCTCCAGCTGCACCTGCAGGTGCTGGAAAGTTGCTGACAGCCCCTCCTGTAGATTCTGGTTCTGTGTCTGCATCTCCACCAGTGATATGATCATTCATTCCAAAAACGCGATATCTGTCCTGACTACAGCTAGTTCCTGCGACCGGGCAACTCTCTGATTGTCCACTCCCTTGGGAGTCCCAATCTCCACCTGATGTGCTGCAACATGTGTGAAGTGCGCACCAGATGGTGACCCAGGAGCTAAAATGACCCACCAAAGTGATGGTCTCTGCGATAGTGGAGGGTGCAAGTGAAAGCAGTGCCGAGAAGTCCATGTCATCTCCGGCTGTGCTGGGGTTGTGCCTGAGGGCAAGGTACCCCAGTCGGGCCGGCCTGGTATAGACCATAGAATTTACAGTGCAGAAGGAGACCATTTGGCCCATCGAGTCTGCACCAGTTCTTGCAAAGAGCACCCTACCCAAGCCTACACCTTCACCCTATCCCACTAACCCCTCCCAACACTAAGGGCAATTTTGGACACGAAGGGCAATTTTAGCATGGCCAATCCACCGTTGGCGATACTGCAAGACAAAAGACAAGACACATGGTGAGATATTGGGAAGGAGTGGTCTGGGGAAGTGGGGTGACTCACTTGCTATAGGGACATAATTTTGCATTAGGGGGTCCCTTGGTTGTCACATGCCAATCTCCGCCTCAGAGATAGCCCTCTCCTGCACCTCTCTGGATAATGCCATCACCCTCTTCTCGGCGGGGGTGAGAGCTAGGAGATCCATGTCACTCCCTCCAGTCTTCTCCCGCTCTCTTCTGTCATGGGCTTTTGTTTCCTGGGGACACATAAAGGACATGGTGAGACACATGGAAGCGAGTTACATGGGAGGTCTGTAGCTGGTGGCATGTGTGAGCAAGGCCCAAAGAGGACAATACAGGTGTTGTGATTTGGTGCAAGGTAGGATATGAGGGAGATGTGGGCAGGTGGGTTTTGATTGGCCTATATTAGAGTGGGGGTGATGTAAGGAGTGAGGGACAGAGGTGATGCCAGGGAACAGAGGTGGTGATTCACCCGAGCTGCCCTAAGGAGGTTGTTCATCTCCTTGCAACACTGTGCGCCAGTTCATCTGGTGAGGCTGGCAGCACTCATGGTCTCTGCCACCTCTACCCAGGCATGGATGACGACGGTGGGCAATAGACTCCTGCCCACCCTGGGAACAGGGAATCCCACCTCTCCTCCACCACATCCAACATTCTATTGCAGGCATTTTCAAAGTCGGGGTCGCGACCTGTGGGAGGGTCGTGAAACCGTCCATCGCAGTGCTCCCTATTGCACAAATTCATGCGCAACAGCCGCAGCAACCAGCTTTTAACAATGCCGGCTTTGAGCGGCCTTCAAAATGACCGCCGCAACCTTATAGAAAAATGCGGACGCATTGCGCATGTGTGCCTGCTCATCAGTGCTCATGCACACGGTACTGTGCATACGCATGCGTAGTGCCCGCTTTTTTTATATGGTCGCGGCCGTCATTTTGAAGGCCACTCCCAGCCAGCAGTGTTAAAAGACGACTGCTGCGGCTGTTGTGCGCGTATTTGCGCAATCGGAGATGCAAGAGAAGATTTTTTTCAAATTTGATGTAATCGTCCTGCCTGAAGGGAGGCAGAGAACAGGTCTCGCCCCCCGAACGTCGACGTCACGTGCTTTGTGCGCGATTGCAATTCCTCCATTTTGTCAGCAGCAAACAAGTAAATGAGGACCAAGCAGGCTCACCTCTCGCATTAAAGGTAAGAGAAAATGGTGGTTTGCGAATGTCGGCCTGCGTGCGTCGCGAAGGTCGGCCCTCGTGAGTCGCGAAGGTCGGCCGACGTGGGTCGCGAAGGTCGGTCGCCATGGGTCGCGGAGGTCGGCCGGCGTGGGTCCCGAAGGTCGGCCGGCGTGGGTCCCGAAGTTGGCCGGTTGGTAAAAATGGGTCCTCGGAAAAAGTTTGAAAACCACTGTTCTATTGATCTCCGACTCAAATCTCGGAGCCGTTATCTTCTGTGCCAGCGTCTTGGCTGGAATAAGATTGTGTGGAGAGTGGAGTGCTTATAAGCAGATCCAGATTGTCAGACTCTCCAGCATCAATTCCAGTCCCAGCCAAATCAATGCTAGCGGGAATGAGGATCGCTCTCGATTCGCGTGGGCTGAGGTACTGGACCATTAACATGTCATGAATTGCTCAGGGAATAACGTTCCCAATGGTAATGCGAACCGCACGCAATTCAGTGCTAGTGTCAACACTTTGTCTCTCAAACAGAGACTTTTGTCCATTATCTTTGTTCTACTTTAATAAATACTTTGTTGTTGCTTAATGAAAGAGAGATTTTATTTCTCATTATTTCCGCAAACATTGCTCACTAATCTGTAAAAACAATGCACCACATGAAACCAACATTTAAGGTTGGAACACTCTCGCACAAAGCATCACCAGGGCTTTGTAACAGGAGCCATGGCAAGTTCCTGCACGTTCTTGTGAATGTCACACACTGCTGCTACTATTCATTGGTGGTGGAGTTAGCGAATGTTTATGGTGGTGAATGGTTGCCAATCAAATGGGTTGCTATGTCCTGCATAGGATTTGGATTTGTTCTATTGTCACGTGTATCGAGGTGCAGTGAAAAATATTGTCCTACGTACAGTCCAGAGAGATTATTCCATACATGGAAAAAGACATGGAGCATACATAAATACACAATGTAAATAGTGCCAATCTTCTTGCAATTTGGAGCTGCACTCATCCAGGCAAGAGTAGAGTGTTCAACCACACTCCTGACTTGTGCCTTACAGATGATGGGCATGCTTTGGGGAGTCAGGAGGTGAGTTACTTGTCACTGAAGCCCCCCACCCCCCCAGTCTGTGACTTGGTCTTGCAGCTACAGTATTTTAATGGCTGATCCAGTTCAGTTACTGATCAATAGTAACCCACAGGATGTTGATGGTGGGGGACTCAATGCTATTAAATGTCAAGGGATGATGATTAGATACTCTCTTGTTAGAGATGGTCATTACCTGGTACTTGTGCGACACCATTGGTACTTGGATTTCATCAGCCCAAGTCTGCACGTTGTCCGGGACCTGTTTCATATGGACATGGATTGCTTTGGTATCTGAGGAGTTGCGAATGATATTTTACGCTGCAATCATCAGCGAACATCTCTACATCTGACCTTATGGTGGAGGGAGGTCATTGATGCAGGGAGTTAGTGGTGTGACCCAGGGTAATGCTCTGGAGTCGTGGGTTCGATTCACATCATGACAGAGGGTGGAATTTAAATTCAATTAAAAAAACTTGGAATTAAGTCTAATGATGACATGAAATGATTGCCGATTGTCATTTGCTTCACTAATGTCCTTAAGGGAAGGAAATCTGCCATCCTTACCTGATCTGACCTACATGTGACTCCAGACCCACAGCAATGTGATTGACTCTTAACTGCCCCCCACTGAAATGGCTTAGCCAGGCACTGAACTCAAGGGCAATTAGGGATAGCCAACTAATGCTGACCCAGCCAGTGATGCCCACATCCCAAGAACAAATTTTAAAAATGCAGTAGCTGAAGATGATTGAACATTTTTGGTCTGAGTTAGGTACACTTTTCTCTTGCGTTGCCAGATTCAAATCAGTTACATTTGGAAAGATGGAAATGCTAATTATACTGGGTGGCGTTTTGACACATTCTGAGCCAAGAGAATTCATGGGGCAAACATGAAATGGTTGAGGGTGGCACTGCAGCACTGTGGTCAGCACTGCTGCCTCACAGCATCAGGGACCCGGGTTTGATTCAGGCCTTGGGTGACTATGTGGAGTTTGCACGTTCTCCCTGTGTCTGCGTGGGTTTCCTCCGGGTGCTCCGGTTTCCTCCCACAGTCCAAAGATGTGCGGGTTACGTGGGTTGGCAGTGACCAAGACGGTGGGGTTACGGGGATAGGGTGGAGGACTGGGCCTGGGTAGGGTGCTCTTTCAGAAGGTTGGTGCTAACTCGATGGGCCGAATGATCTCCTTCTGCACTGTAGGGATTCTATGGATACTTTGAATATGAAAATGAATTGCTTGTATTCATTTTGGTTTTTGCAATTCCATCTTTCTATTTCTTTTTTCCAGAAATGCAAGTCCATGAGAATGCCAAACGTTTGATCGTGGCACCAATTGAAGATAAACTTAGTACTTGTTTTATTTTGTCCTATTGTCATTTCTTGTGGGAGGTAAATTCTTGTTCAAACACCGTCAAGTCTGATCAGATTCCAGGATTTATCAACAAGTTTTGTTTTTTAATTTCCGTCATTGATTGCAATCAGAACATTCCTCCACTCATTATTGTACATCTTTCTATTTTGTCAACCTTAACACAGTAGGTTATACTGATTCTTTAAGAAACATTTTCCCTTTGAGTTCACCAGTGCTATAAAAGCTAAACAATGCTGAGATGAGTTGTTTCCTTAAAATCGATCGGTGTCTTCAATTGATTCAAAAAATCTGACTTCAGGCATAAAGATTTCTCCAGAAGCTGAAAATCGAGGCCATGTGTAGAGGACAGCAAGTGTCCAACTAGGTCACCAAGGGCCTGTACAATCTTTGGAGACAGATCTTTCCAGAACTATAAAGGTACATTAACAAATTACACTGCTATTAATGTATAAATGGGCCAATAAGAGATATACAAACCTCTAAAATGTGTTGGTTCAGTTATGTGACTGAACCATTTGTTTCACACAAGGGGGATCTCACTCTACTGTGCTGACACTTGGAGCCATTAAGCTCTTAAATACTGTAATTTCCTCTCCTTTCCCACACTCTCTCCCCCCCTCCCCCCCCCCTCTCCCCCCCCCCCCCCATTTCCCACACTGTCTCTCTCACTTTACATTTCCCCTCTGTCTCTCTCTCTTACACTCCGCCTTTCCCAACCTGTCTCTCTGACTTCCCCTTTACAACTGTGTGTGTCTGTTTCTCATTCTCACACTCCCCTCTTTCTCACTCCTTTCTGAAACACATATTTTTTATCTCAGCACACGCCACAGGCGGGATTCTCCGCAATCGGCGCGATGTTCGCCGACCGGCGCCAAAAATGGCGCAAATCAGTCCAGCATCGTGCCCCCCCAAAGGTGCAGAATTCTCCACATCTTGAGGGGCCGAGCCCTCACCTTGAGGGGCTAGGCCCGTGCCGGATTGATTTCCGCCCCGCCAGCTGGCGGGAAAGGCCTTTGGTGCCCCGCCAGCTGGCGGGAAAGGCCTTTGGTGCCCCGCCAGCTGGCGCGGAAATGACTTTGCCGTGCGGCGCATGCACAGGAGTGTCAGCGGCCGCTCACGGCATCCCCGCGCATGCGCAGTGGAGGGGGTCTCTTCCGCCTCCGCCATAGTGGAGACCATGGCGAAGGCGGAAGGAAAAGAGTGCCCCCACGGCACAGGCCCGCCCGCGGATCGGTGGGCCCCGATCGTGGGCCAGGCCACCGTAGGGGCACCCCCCGGGGCCAGATCGCCCCGCGCCCCCCCCAGGACCCCGGAGCCCGCCCGCGCCGCCTTGTCCCGCCGGTAAGAGAGGTGGTTTGATTCTCGCCGGCGGGACAGGCATTCCAGCAGCGGGACTTCGGCCCATCGCGGGCTGGAGAATCGCCGGGGGGGGGGCCCGGCAACCGGCGCGGCGCGATTCCCACCCCCGCCGAATATCCGGTGCCGGAGGATTCGGTAACCGGCAGAGGCGAGATTCACGCCAGCCCCCGGCGATTCTCCGAACTGGCGGGGGGTTGGAGAATCCTGCCCCACATGTTTGAGCTCCAAAACGTTCCACCACCAGCACCATGACCAATAAATCAATTCTTCCAAACAGGAAAATCGACTGTATTCAAACTGAGCGAGTATCCCCCAATGGGAGTGTTCTGACATAGTGGCCAACCAACGGCCCTCAAATGTTCCTAACCAGTCAGGTCAGAGTTGAGCTGTGCAATCCCAATCTACTTGGGCAAAGAAAAGTTTGCAGGTTTGTTCTGGCCACTGGCGATAGAATTGCACAAGGTTTAGTTTCTATTGTAGTCAATGAGAAGTCCCGAAAAGGTGAGTCAAAAGTTGTTTATTTCCGACTCACAGCTAGGAAATACAGCGACTAAGCAACACTCCAAGTCCCAGCCGGGACCATCCTCAGATGCCGACTCCCTCTTTTATCTCGGGGAATTAAGGAGCCCACTGTTGGGCCTCCGCCCAGGGGGGAGCTCACATTCCATGAGCCCCACGGGGAGATCGATCGGCTCATCCCCGTGGGTCACATGGGGGTTATAACAGTTTTGATGGTGGAAGATGTTTGAAGATTCCATTAAACATTCGCCGCCTAGGGCGGAACGGTGGTGCAGTGGTTAACACTGCAGCCTCACGGCATTGAGGTCCCTGGTTCGATCCCGGCCCCGGGTCACTGTCCGTGTGGAGTTTGCACATTCTCCCCGTGTCTGCGTGGGTCTAACCCCCACAACCCAAAGATGTGCAGGGTAGGTGGATTGGTCATGCTAAATTAATTGAAAAAAACATAATTGGATGCTCTAAATTTATAAAAGAAAAAACATTCACCCCCAAATATGACTGCTCATATATTCACTGACAAAATTAGCCTGCTTTGAAAACTCCTGCAGAAACCATCACTCTCAGCCATTCACACATTTGATACAAAAACACAACCTGGAATATTTTGTAGTATCTCTGTTTAGAAACAGGCGTGCATTTGGTTGGGATGACACTTAAATTGCGAAGTATTTGAGATTAATTTATCCAAAATTCAGACACATACAATTAGCACAGTCGTTATCACTGTTGCTTCACAGCTCCAGGGTCCCAGGTTCGATTCCTGGCTTGGGTCACTGTCTGTGTGGAGTCTGCATGTTCTCTCCGTGTCTGCATGGGTTTCCTCCGGCTCTCTCTGTGTACCCGAACAAGTGCTGGAATGTGGCGACTAGGGACTTTTCACAGTAACTTCATTGCAGTGTTAATGTAAGCCTACTTTTGACATTAAAGATTATTATTAGTATTATAGTATTGAGTCTCTATCTGGATGTGAGTGTCTGGGGGTGTTGACTGGTCCAAGCTCTGTTAGACAGGCTGCTTCCCAGCAATCCCCACGGAAATTTGTTTCCTCATCCATCAATGCTCCAAAAATCTCAGAATATCACAAACGCCCCTTCGACATCTTTAGTTTAATCCCCCAAAAAATCAAGTACAGAAATCCACCAGTCATTGCAGCTTTGGACAGACTTAACCCAATATTCCCAAAAGATCTAATCGTAAAAAAACCTCCAGGCATTCTTCACCAAGCTAGCTACAAAGGGGCAAGTGACCAGCCCGTTAACCAACTTTTTTTAAAGGTGGACCCAAAACTCATAGAAAATCCAACAAACCAAATACATAAAAATCCACAAGCCTGGTAAATCATTGCACATTTTTGTTAAAAAAGGGTAGATAGGTGACTTTTACAAGCAATGACAAATATTTCTAACATCACGGATATTATTTATACCATTAATAGAACCGTTTGTTTTGTTAACGATTCCTGAACTACAAGCAAAATAGATCATTTTAACTCAATCGCTCAAACCTGCTTTCCAGAAAGAAACGAGCTTCTGCAGTGAATCCAGCAGTAAAGAATGGGCTCCAGTAATCCAGGTAAGTTTCCTGCAGCAGAGTGGGAGTGTCCGGATTTAACTGACGTTATTGTGTTGAAAAGAAAAGCTGATCAATTGGCCGGACTCTTACTCTGCTAAACACAGAAATTATGTAGATGCTAAGGAATTGTGAAAATGCTTTGAATTGTATATAGGGTTAGTTTAATTATACTGTAATCAAAATGCACACAGGTTGTTCACCTAGGCCTTCTGCGACGTTAAACTTTAATACCATCGCGTGTAAATGTGGAAAGAAACTGGAACAAGTGTAGGAAAACGTAATTCATTTTTTAAAAATGTTAATGCAGCATTGCTTCCCTAATTGAAAACTGGCACTGTTAAGGGAACGAGGTGTTAGGCTGAGGAGAATTGTAGGCGATGGCAGTGGTATATACACTGATATAAGGACCATTGTACTGCATAGCAACTCAATGATAATTCCAATGAAAAAGTTTCAATGATGTTTACATCTAAAGTTATTACAGTTTAAGCTTCTATAAAGGATAAACATCATGGATATACACACTAGTGAAGCTCGGATGCTGAGAGGTTATTTCCCCTTGTGAAAGAGTCGCGGACCAGAGGGCATAATCTCAGATTCAGGGGTTGTCCATTGTAAACAGAGATGAAGAGGAATTTCTTCTCTCAGAGGGTAGTGAATCTGTGAAATCCTTTACGCAGAGAGCTGTAGAGGATGAGTCGTTAAGTATATTCAAGGCTGAGATAGACAGATTTACAATCATTAAGGGAATCAAGGATTAAGAGGATAGGGCAGGAAAGTGGAGTTGAGGATTATCAGATCAGATCATTCATGATCTCATTGAATGGCAGACCAGACTTGATGGGCCAAGTGGCCTATTTCAGCTTCTGTGTCTTATGGCCTTGTGGATGATGCAGCTCACTGCACTGTGGACGGTTGTGATGAAAAGGTCATTGGTAAACTCTATTTCTCTCTCCACTCATGCTGACAATTTCCAGCATTTTTGTTCTTATTTCAGATTTCCACCATCTGTTGGATTTAACTTTTGTATTAAGATCATTTTTAAAAATTCATTCTTCAATGGATGTGGGCATTGCTGGCCCTGTCAGCATTTATTGTCCATCCCTAATGGAACTTGAGAAGGTGGTGGCGAACTACTTTCTTGAAAAGCTGCAGTCCCTGAGGTGTAGGTACACCCACAGTGCTGTTAGCGGGAGAGTTCCCAGTGACCGTGAAGGAACAGCGATATATTTTCAGGTCAGGATGGTGAGTGACTTGGAGGGGGACCTCCAGGTGGTGGTGTTCCCAGGTATCTCCTGCTCTTGTCCTTCTAGATGGTAGTGATTGTGGGTTTGGAAGTTGCTAAGGATCCTTGGGGAGTTCCTAAAGTGCATCTTATAGATGTACACGCGGCTGCTCGATTGGACCTGCCTCCACCACACTTTCAGGCAGTGCATTCCAGAGACAAATCACCTGTGTGGAAGATTTTTAACGCATCACAATTGCTTCTTTTGCAAATCACTTTAAATCTGCGCCCTCTTGTTCTTGATCCTTTTATGAACAGTAACAGTTTCTCCTTATCTACCCTGTCCAGCCCCCTCGTGATTTTCAACATTTCTATCAAATCATTGAATCATAGAAGCTCGACACTGCAGAAGGAGGCCACTCGGCTCATTGCGTCCGCACCGACCCCTGAAAAAAGCACCATACCTAGGCCCATACCCCATCCTATCGTAACCCAGTAATGCCAACTGACCTTTTTGGACACTAAGGAGCAATTTAGCATGGCCAATCCACCTAACCTGCACATCTTTGGACTGTGGGAGGAAACTGGAGCACCCAGAGGAAACCCACGCAGACACTGGGAGAACATGCAAACTCCACACAGTTGCACAAGGCTGGATTTGAACTGGGGTCCCTGGCGCTGTCAGACAGCAGTGCTAACCACTGTGCCACCGTGCCATCCATCTTAGCCTTCTCATGGCCTTCTCTCCATTGAGAACAGTCCTAACCTCTCCAATATAGTCTCATAACTGAAGTTTCTCATCCTTGGAACCATTCTTCTGTAAACCACTTCTGAATTCTCTCCAATGCGTTCACATTCTTCCTATACTGTGGCGCCCAGAACTGTACCGGCATCATTGCGCACACCCGCGATATTTCAGTCGGTGGGCGGATCAGCATTACCTGAGATGGGTATTGTTTACTCAGCAGGGATCGCCCCCTCCACTGTGGAGGACAGGGAACAAAGAGGGATGACACCTAGTGGTCGTAGGCATCCACCTCGGGCAGAGGCGCAGGAACTGGATCGTGAGGACCAACAGAGAGGACAAGGAGGCCGCCCCTGGAGAAGACGTCATTACCATGCTCAGGCCATGGCGTACAGGCTGCGATCACATTACTTGGACAAGACAGAGGTCCAGTGCCACAGGAGGTTCCTGCTTTCAAGGGAAGCCGTGACAACCATCCGCCAGATGATTGGCTGAGATAGTCACAAATTTGTGGGTGGACACTCAATGCCTGTGGCTCTGAAGGCCATTGTGGCACTAAATATTTATGCTTCTTGATTGTTCCAGGACACTGTGGGTGATCTCTGTGGAGTCCCGCAGTCAGTTATACACAGCTGTGTCAAGCTGATCACTGATTCTATATTCAGGTGGCTGAGAACATTCATTCATTTCAGGACAGACCAAGTCAGGCAGACTGAGTAGATGAGAGAATTTGCCACAATTGCTGTTTTCCCCCCCGCATCCAGGATGACATAGATTGCACCCATGTGGCTATCAGGGTGCCAGCTGACCAGCCAGGCAACCTCAATTGGCACGGACTCGGAGGATGGTTCTGTGACTGGCAGAGAGGCGGTGGAGATGCTGCCCTCGTCCGCGATGCCATGAGAGGAGATGACAAGGCACCTTGGCCACCATTGCAAGGTGTGCCTGGACCCTTCTGCTTGCCACTAAAGGATGGCATCGAAGAGACTGTTGCCACATCCTTCCCCCACACTGGAAGTGACTTCTTGAGTTTAGTGCCTATGTGAGGGCTCACATATCTGAATGTAACCCCAGGAAAGGCTCATTCGATCCTAGAGTTGCCTCTATGAGTCGCCAGTCTCTCAATGGGTGAGGCTGTGTGCTTGGAGCTCAGAGTCACAGCAGCACTCATGCTTTGCAAAGACCACTCCATGAGAGAGCCCATGGCACGCCGACCCTCAGGGATCTCCGTCAGATCTCTCTGCGCATCCCCTGGACAGCCAGCTTTTGCTGCCTTACTGACGATTCCAGAGTCTCATTATCATCCTCCTGGGGCTCAGCATGGTCCTAGTCTCCAACATTCCTCCGACTATCAGCACACTAGCCACTCCCTGTCCCCACCATCTACACCAGTGAGCATGATGTGCCCTCACTGCTGTGCATTACCAACGTTCCCAAAACGGTTATGCCCGCCGATTTGCCACGGTTGAATCCAGCGAGTTGTCATGCTGTGGTATCAACGGAGGGTCGTGGTTTCTTGGCTGGCCAGGTGGACGGTTAATCTGAGGGATGGAAACAAGAATTAATTTTCAACATATGCTGCCCATTGTGAATGGTCTCAGTTGCATCGAAGTGTCTCAGTGACTGGCACATACCTGACGTTGTTCTGAGGGATGAGATGTCCATTCATCACTTTCACCCGCATCCTGTCATGATTCTACCCACTGGGCTCTTAGCTTCCTCTGAGCAGCCAGCCTCAACATGACCTGATGACCTCACTCCCCACTCGCAGTCAAGCTGCAGGGCTCCCATCTCATGAATGGTGAGGATGGCTAGGTGTGCTACCCCACCACTAGTGGCAGTTCTCTCTTGGTTGTTGTGGCTATATTTCTCGTGTAAGTAAGTGCAGAGCTCAATTGAGTACTCAACTCTCTACCTTCATGCTGCCCTCTAACTCAGATCACCTACAAGAGGCTAGAAAACATCACCACCCGTTTGAACATCTGACCCTTTGTTGAGTCCAAGCTTCAGATTCATCTCTCCAGCCTTCAGGCACACCGGCATAAGTGTGACCTGAACCTCCCTGAAACCCACACGCTTGATTGCAATAATGAACAAACACCCTTCCTCTGTCCCACACACTGCACAATGCCCATTCATCACTTACCCATGCCAAATGCAGTAGTCAAAGAACAAAGAACAAAGAAAGGTACAGCACAGGAACAGGCCCTTCGGCCCTCCAAGCCTGTGCCGACCATGCTGCCCGACTAAACTAAAATCTTCTCCACTTCCGGGGTCCGTATCCCTCTATTCCCATCCTATTCATGTATTTGTCAAGATGCCCCTTAAACGTCACTACCATCCCTGCTTCCACCACCTCCTCCGGCAGCTAGTTCCAGGCACCCACTACCCTCTGTGGAAAAAACTTGCCTCGTACATCTACTCTAAACCTTGCCCCTCGCACCTTAAACCTATGCCCCCTAGTAATTGACCCCTCTACCCTGGTAAAAAGCCTCTGACTATCCACTCTGTCTATGCCCCTCATAATTTTGTAGACCTCTATCAGTCGCCCCTCAACTTCCGTCATTCCAGTGAGAACAAACCGAGTTTATTCAACCTCTCCTCATAGCTAGTGCCCTCCATACCAGGTAACATCCTGGTAAATCTCTTCTGCACCCTCTTTAAAGCCTCCACATCCTTCTGGTAGTGTGGTGACTGTCATAATATACACCAGTATATCATGGTGCAGACACACACACTGATGGACACACAGCAAGACCAATCAACACACACAGCACCGCAGCCAATCACCAGTTAGAGCACACAAACTATATAGACAGAGGGCATCAGAGTTCCCGTTCATTCGGGATGCAGCCTCTCAGAAGGACAGAGCTTACAGCTTACAGCACAGATCCTCACCATGTGCTGAGTGCATAGACTGGTTAGGACAGGCATAGGTGTTTAATTTAATCTAACATTGTGTTAACCCACAGTGAAAGTATGTTCAACAGTTTCTAACTTAATAAAATAGTGTTGTACTATTTTAAGTGTTGGTGGCCTGTATGTGTTCCACGGATCCAGAGCACCCAATGCATCAGCGACCAGAATTGAACACTATACTCCAAGTGTGGCCTAACTAAGGTTCTATACAGCTGCAACATGACTTGCCAATTTTTATACTCAATGCCCCGGCCAATGAAGGCAAGCATGCCGTATGCCTCTTGACTACCTTCTCCACCTGTGTTTTTTTTTTTAAATATATTTTATTCAAGATTTTTTGGCCAAACATAACAGTACGTAGTGTTTCTTTTAAACAACAATAAAGCAATATAAGTAACAGTGGCCAGTTTTAAACAAATAAATAAATAATATATGAACAGAAACAAAAACCAAACTAAATGGCAACTGCCTTGTCAAAAATAAATACTCTCCAAAGATACAATCCAACAGTCCAATATACAATACCTAAAACAAGTGCCTATACATATACAATAACATCCCTGAGAGTCCGTCCGATTCCTCCCCCCCCCCCCTGGGTTGCTGGTGGTGTCTTCTTCTTTTCCATTCCCTCTATCTTTCTGTGAGGTAGTCGACGAACGGTTGCCACCGCCTGGTGAACCCTTGAGCCGAACCCCTTAGTACGAACTTAATCCGTTCTAACTTTATAAACCCTGCCATGTCGTTTATCCAGGTCTCCACACCCGGGGGTTTGGCTTCCTTCCACATTAACAATATCCTGCGCCGGGCTACTAGGGACACAAAGGCCAAAACATCAGCCTCTCTCGCCTCCTGCACTCCCGGCTCTTCTGCAACCCCAAATATAGTCAACCCCCAGCTTGGTTCGACCTGGACCCCCACCACCTTCGAAAGCACCTTTGCCACCCCCACCCAAAACCCCTGTAGTGCCGGGCATGACCAGAACATGTGGGTGTGATTCGCTGGGCTTCTCGAGCATCTCGCACACCTATCCTCTACCCCCAAAAATTTACTGAGCCGTGCTCCAGTCATATGCGCCCTGTGTAACACCTTAAATTGTATCAGGCTTAGCCTGGCACATGAGGACGATGAGTTTACCCTACGTAGGGCATCAGTCCACAGCCCCTCCTCAATCTCCTCCCCCAGCTCTTCTTCCCATTTCCCTTTCAGCTCATCTACCATGATCTCCCCCTCGTCCCTCATTTCCCTATATATGTCCGACACCTTACCATCCCCCACCCATGTCTCTGAGATCACTCTATCCTGCACCTCCTGCGTCGGGAGCTGCGGGAATTCCCTCACCTGTTGCCTCGCAAAAGCCCTCAGTTGCATATACCGAAATGCATTCCCTTGGGGCAACCCATATTTTTCCGTCAGCGCTCCCAGACTCGCAAACGTCCCATCTACGAACAGATCTCTCAATTGTGCTACCCCTGCTCTTTGCCATGCTCCAAATCCCCCATCCATTCTCCCCGGAACAAACCTATGGTTATTTCTTATCGGGGACCGCACCGAGGCTCCCATCTTTCCCCCATGCCGTCTCCACTGCCCCCAAATTTTCAATGTAGCCACCACCACCGGGCTTGTGGTGTATTTCTTCGGTGAGAACGGCAATGGTGCCGTCACCATAGCTTGTAGGCTAGTCCCCCTGCAGGACGCCCTCTCCAATCTCTTCCACGCCGCTCCCTCCTCTTCTCCCATCCACTTACACACCATTGAAATATTGGCGGCCCAGTAGTACTCACTTAGGCTCGATAGTGCCAGCCCCCCCCCCTGTCCCTACTACGCTGCAAAAATCCCCTCCTCACTCTCGGGGTCTTCCCGGCCCACACAAAACTCATAATATTCTTCTCGATTCTTTTGAAAAAAGCCTTCGTGACCACCACTGGGAGGCACTGAAACACAAAAAGGAATCTCGGGAGGACCACCATTTTAACCGCCTGCACCCTACCTGCCAGTGACAGGGACACCATGTCCCATCTCTTAAAGTCCTCCTCCATCTGTTCCACCAACCGCGTTAAATTAAGCCTATGTAATGCACCCCAATTCTTGGCTATCTGGATCCCCAAGTACCGAAAGTCCCTTGTTACCTTCCTCAACGGTAAATCCTCTATTTCTCTGCTCTGCTCCCCTGGATGCACCACAAACAACTCACTTTTCCCCATGTTCAATTTATACCCTGAAAAATCCCCAAACTCCCCAAGTATCCGCATTATCTCTGGCATCCCCTCCGCCGGGTCCGCCACATATAGCAACAAATCATCCGCATACAGAGATACCCGGTGTTCTTCTCCTCCCCTGAGTACTCCCCTCCACTTCCTGGAACCCCTCAATGCTATGGCCAGGGGCTCAATCGCCAGTGCAAACAATAACGGGGACAGAGGACATCCTTGCCTCGTCCCTCTATGGAGCCGAAAATAATCAGACCCCCGTCCATTCGTGACCACGCTCGCCATCGGGGCCCTATACAGCAACTGTACCCATCTGATATACCCATCTCCAAAGCCAAATCTCCTCAGCACCTCCCACAAATAATCCCACTCCACTCTATCAAATGCTTTCTCGGCATCCATCGCCACCACTATCTCCGCTTCCCCCTCTGGTGGGGGCATCATCATTACCCCTAGCAGCCTCCGTATATTTGTATTCAGCTGTCTCCCCTTCACAAACCCAGTTTGGTCCTCATGAACCACCCCCGGGACACAATCCTCTATCCTCGTTGCCATTACCTTGGCCAGAATCTTAGCGTCCACATTCAGGAGGGAAATAGGCCTATAGGACCCGCATTGCAGCGGGTCTTTTTCCTTCTTTAGGAGGAGCGATATCGTTGCCTCTGAAATAGTCGGGGGCAGCTGCCCCCTTTCCCTCGCCTCATTAAAGGTTCTCATCAGTAGCGGGGCCAGCAAGTCCATATATTTCCTATAGAATTCAACTGGGAATCCGTCTGGTCCCGGGGCCTTCCCCGCCTGCATGCTCCCAATTCCTTTCACTACTTCCTCCGTCTCAATCTGTGCTCCCAGTCCCGCCCTCTCCTGCTCCTCCACCTTAGGAAATTCCAGCTGATCCAGAAAGCACATCATTCTCTCCTTCCCATCCAGGGGCTGAGCTTCATATAATCTTTCATAAAATGCCTTGAACACTCCATTCACTCTCTCCGCTCCCCGCTCCATCTCTCCCTCCTCATCTCTCACCCCCCCCTATCTCCCTCAGTTGGTGGGCCAGCAACCTGCTCGCCTTCTCCCCATATTCGTACTGTACACCCTGTGCCTTCCTCCATTGTGCCTCTGCATTACCCGTAGTCAACAAGTCAAATTCTACATGTAGCCTTTGCCTTTCCCTGTACAGTCCCTCCTCCGGTGCCTCCGCATATTGTCTGTCCACCCTCAGAAGTTCTTTCAACAACCGCTCCCTTTCCCTACCCTCCTGCTTTCCTTTATGTGCCCTAATAGATATCAGCTCCCCTCTAACCACTGCCTTCAGCGCCTCCCAGACCACTCCCACCTGAACCTCCCCATTATCATTGAGTTCCAAGTACCTTTCAATACACCCCCTCACCCTTAAACACACCCCCTCATCTGCCAATAATCCCATGTTCATTCTCCAGGGTGGACGCTGTTCTTTTTCCTCCCCTATCTCCAGGTCCACCCAATGTGGAGCGTGATCCGAAATAGTTATAGCTGTCCGTCCCCGTCACCTTCGGGATCAGTGCCCTTCCCAAAACAAAAAAGTCTATCCGTGAATAAATTTTGTGGACATAGGAGAAAAACGAAAACTCCTTATTCCTAGGTCTACTAAATCTCCAGGGGTCTACTCCTCCCATCTGCTCCATAAAGTCCTTAAGCACCCTAGCTGCAGCCGGCCTCCTTCCGGTCCTGGACCTCGATCTGTCCAGCCCTGGGTCCAGCACCGTATTAAAATCTCCACCCATTACCAACTTCCCCACCTCTAGGTCCGGGATACGTCCTAACATACGCCTCATAAAGTTGGCATCATCCCAGTTCGGGGCATATACGTTCACTAAGACCACCGCCTCCCCTTGCAATTTGCCACTCACCATCACGTATCTGCCCCCACTATCCGCCACTATGGTCTTTGCCTCAAACATTACCCGCTTCCCCACTAGTATAGCCACCCCCCTGTTTTTTGCATCTAGCCCCGAATGAAACACCTGCCCCACCCATCCTTTGCGTAGTCTGACCTGGTCTATCAGTTTCAGATGCGTCTCCTGCAGCATAACCACATCTGCCTTAAGTTTCTTTAGGTGTGCGAGTACCCGTGCCCTCTTTATCGGCCCGTTCAGTCCTCTCACATTCCACGTGATCAGCCGGGCTGGGGGGCTCTTTACCCCCCCTTGTCGACTAGCCATCTCCTTTTTCAATCCAGCTCCTCACCCGGTTCCCACGTAGCCGTATCTCCCCCCAAAGGCGCCCTCCCGCCCCGACCACGCCACCCCATACCAGCTCCCCCTTCTCCCCAGCAGCAGCAACCCAGTTAACCCCCCCTCCACCCGCCCCTGCTAGATCCCTCACTAGCGTAATTGCACCCCCCATGTTGCTCCCAGAAGTCAGCAAACTCTGGCCGACCTCGGCTTCCCCCGTGACCTCGGCTCCCACTGTGCGAGGCCCCCTCCTTCCTGCTTCCCTATTCCCGTCATGATTACCATTTGGCCCCGCCCCCAATGGCCGGCGCCCCCAGCTCCTCATCCTCCCTCCCCCCCCTCCCCCACGACACGGGGAAGAGAGAAAAGTTACAGGGTCGCAGGATTAACAACTTGGGAAATCATCTCTTCCCCCTTTTCCCCCTCTTCACCCCACATATTCGCCCCACCACTTTGTCCCAAACGCTCTTTTTCTAGCCCGCTTATTCCAGTTTCTCCTCGACAATAAATGTCCACGCCTCTTCTGCCGTTTCAAAGTAGTGGTGTTTCCCTTGATGTGTGACCCACAGTCTTGCCGGCTGCAGCATTCCAAATTTAACCTTCCTTTTGTGCAGCACCGCCTTGGCCCTCCTTCTCGCCACCTCCGCACTCTAATCTTGATATACGCGGATCACCGTGTTCTCCCACCTACTGCTCCGAGTTTTCTTTGCCCATCTGAGGACCATCCCTCTGTCCTTATATCGGAGAAATCTCACCACTATGGCTCGAGGAATTTCTCCAGCCCTAGGTCTTCGCGCCATAACTCGATAGGCTCCCTCCACCTCCAACGGGCCCGTCGGGGCCTCCGATCCCATTAACGAGTGCAGCATCGTGCTCACATATGCCCCGACGTCCGCCCCTTCTGCACCTTCAGGAAGACCAAGAATCCTTAAATTCTTCCTCCTCGCATTATTCTCCAGCACCTCCAGCCTTTCCGCACACCTTTTGTGTTGTGCCTCATGCATCTCTGTCTTCACCACCAGGTCCTGTATGTCGTCCTCACTCTCAGCAGCCTTTGCCTTCACGACCCGAAGCTCCTGCTCCTGGGTCTTTTACTCCTCCTTTAGCCCTTCAATCGCCTGTAATATCGGGGCCAACAGCTCCTTCTTCATCTCCTTTTTAAGTTCTTCCACGCAACGCCGCAGGAACTCTTGTTGGTCAGGGCCCCATATTAAACTGCCTCCTTCTGACGCCATCTTGTTTTGTGCCTGCCTTCCTGGCTGCTGCTCTAGAGGATCCACCGCAATCCGGCCACTTTCCTCTCCTTTTTCCATCCGTGTCCAGGGGGATTCCCTTCTGGTTTACCGCACAGTGTTTTTAGCCGTTAAAATTGCCGTTGGGGCTCCTATTAAGAGCCCAAAAGTCCTTTCCACCGGGAGCTGCCGAAACGTGCGACTTAGCTGGTCATCGCCGCACCCGGAAGTCCTTCTCCACCTGTGTTGCCCCTTTCAGTAACCTGGACCTGTATACCTAGATCTCTCTGACTGTCAATACTCTTGAGGGTTCTGCCATTTACTCTATATTCCCTACCTGCATTAGACCTTCCAAAATGCATTACCTCACATTTGTCCGGATTAAACTCCATCTGCCATCTCTCCGCCCAAGTCTCCAAGCTATCTAAATCCTGCTGTATCCTCTGACAGTCCTCATCGCTATCCGCAATTCCACCAACCTTTGTATCGTCTGCAAACTTACTAATCAGACCAGTTACATTTTCCTCAAAATCATTTATATATACTATGAACAGCAAAGGTCCCAGCACTGATCCCTGCAGAACACCACTAGTCACAGCCCTCCAATCAGAAAAGCACCCTTCCATTGCTACTCTCTGCCTTCTATGACCTAGCCAGTTCTGTAAACAGTCATTGAGCCTTTTCTGGCACTTGATCCAGGTGCTCTCGAGCAGGTCACACCCACTGACCTCAGCAGTCAACTATGTCCATGCCTCCTTGGTGAGGTGGTGGTCTCCTCCTTCCATCCAGGGGCATCAATATGTCCATCCTGGCTGTGACTGTCTCACCAGGGCTCTGAGGTAGTTGTCTGGGAAACAAGGGTCTTGCTGGCTTTTGGAACTCTCCTCTCGCCTGCTATATGTACCAGGGTTGGCCATTCTGCAGACAGTGATGGCCCAGCGGCCTCTGCATGCCGCCTTTGAATTTTGCGGTGGGTTGCCATTGGACAGGGTGCCGACTTAAGTGGCCAGGCAGTGTAAAATTGAGATTCTCAATTGATCTTGGGCGGGACCGTGCCCACAGATGCCCTTCTGACCACCTGAGTATTTCCAGCATTCTCTGTTTTTATTTCGGATTTCCAGCATCCACAGTATTTTGTCCTTGTATCTCAGGACTTCGATTGTTAAAGAACAATATGGCAGGAGCATTGGTCTCCCCTGAACCAGCCTTTTCTCTCATGGTGTTGAAGATTGAACAGATCAAGGAGTCCAAAACTAGCATCTGGAATGTAATGAGGGAGGATGGACATGATGTGAAGAAGACCACGATTCCAGTGGCTGTACGAGAGATTCAGTATCGTCAAACATTAGGATGAAGGTTGCAATTTCAAAGCCGCAGATGTTATTGCTTTGTATCTTTATATTAGAGTCCTTACTTTTGTTTTAAGCGAGACAGTATGTGGACCATAGTGCAATCTGGTTTACCTAGAAAAGCCTTCACTGCAAGAGAGGACAGGAGTCAGTTATTAAAATACTGCTTTGTAGGGCAGCACAGTGGCCTAGTGGTTAGCACTGCTGTCTCATGGCGCTGAGGACCTGTGTTCGATCCCGGTCCCAGGTCACTGTCCATGTGGTGCTTGCACATTCTCCCTGTGTCAGCGTGGGTCTCCCTGTGTCAGCGTGGGTCTCACTCTACAACCCAAAAAGTTGTGCAGGGTAGATGGGTTGGCCACGCAAAATTGCCCCTGAATTGGAATGATGCATGATCAATTGCACAAAGACTAAAGTTGGGTACAACTGTGGCTTTATTACAGTCAGATGCGTGGCCTCCTGCTGCAGCTGGCGAAATGGCAGGGCACTGCAGGTCATGCATATTTATACAGTTCTCCGTGGGTGGAGCCAGCTGGCAGGAGCTACCAGCGAACCTGTAGTGCAGGTCCTACCTTACATCTCCTATTACAGTGGTTCACCACATGGAATGAAAGAATTTGATACTTTTTAAATACCCATTTGTAAGTGAAATATTGAATACATTTTTAAATGATATATTGGTTTTACAATTAATTAAATCCCTACAGTGCAGAAGGAGGCCATTCGATCCATCGTGTTTGCACTGACCCTTCGAAAGAGCACTCTACCCAGGTCCACACCCCGTCCATCCTGCCCTATCCCCGTAACTCCACCTAACCTGCACATCTTGGGACACTAAGGGGCAATTTAGCATGGCCAATCCACCAAACTTGCACATGTTTGGACTGTGGGAGGAAACTGGAGCACCCGGAGGAAACCCACGCAGACAGGAGGAGAAAGTGCAAACTCCACACAATCACCCAAGACCAGAATTGAACCCCACCCTGGCATTGTGAGGCAGCAGTGCTAACCAATGTGCCACCGTGCCGTTTACTTCCATGTTTAGGGTGAACTTTGTGTGGAAACAAGAAAGCTTGAAAGCGCAGATTTTATTTTTAAGTACCACCAAAATACACACTGCTAATTCGATCAAGCTGAATTATTTCCATCACAGAATCTCAGGCACATTTCACAGAGTTGGTGCAAATTTCCCAATTTTGCCCCAAAGTGACCAAAGTTTAGGTGAAGTTTGTGGTGATATGCATCACTGTAAATACACAAGGGGCTAATGTAAATACACTGGGACTAAGTAAACACTAGAGGGAGCACCAGAGACGTCATGACACATAGACATTCAACCAATAGGTCAGTAAGATAGGATACGACCAATGGGCAGTCAAGACACACCCAGAGGTGACACTACCACAAGGGGGCTACCCATATAAAAGGACAGGGCACACATGAATGAAATGAAAATGAAAATCGCTTATCGTCACAAGTCAGCTTCAAATGAAGTTACTGCGAAAAGCCCCTAGTTGCCACATTCCGCCGCCTGTTCGGGGAGGCTGTTACGGGAATCGAACCGTGCTGCTGGCCTGCCTTGGTCTGCTTTCAAAGCCAGCGATTTAGCCCTGTGCTAAACAGCCCCCATGCTCTTTCTCTTTCCACAGGCGACACTCAGAGGTACAGGGGCAGATCAGGAAGCATCACACCCACCGCATAGATTAGAGCAGACTGGTTAGTTAGACTGAGTTACTATAGCAAGATCAGCAGGAGAGTCGAACTCAAGTAGGAGAATTGTTAACTGTTCAATAAATGTGTTAAACCTATCTCCAAGTCTGAACCTTCCTTTGTCAGAGTATACATCAAGGAACAGCTTATGCTACATGAATAAGCATAACACAACATAGGATAGGGTGGAGGTATGGGCTTAAGTAGGATTCTCTGTCCAGGGGCCGGTGCAGACTCGATGGGCTGAACGGCCTCCTTCTGCACTGTAAATTCTATGATTCTATGATTCTGATGAAAAATGCCCATACGGTTTAGTTGTTCCAATAGACTTTGGCTGGGATTCTCCGGCCTCGCCGCGGAGCGCTTCTCACGGGGGTAGTTGGTGTGCGATCACCGGTGTCGGGATCTTTCCGTCCCGCTGTTGTCAATGGGATTTCCCATTGAATCCACCCCAGGCCGCTGGGAAACCCACAGCGGGGGGGTGCTGTCAGTGGGACTGGACGATCCCGCTGACGTGAACAGCAAGAGAATCCTGGACATTGGGTGGGATTCTCTCAGCCCAGGCCGCGAATCGTCCGACGCCGCACTGACGCCGGTCCGCCGATTCTCTGGAGAGCGGAGAATCAGCGCCATTGGCGTCGGTGCGGTCGGCACGGCGCCGGTCGGGGGCCGCTCTACGCGGCTCCCCGAGTCTCACGGGCGGCGTTCACACCTGGTCTTACCCGGCGGCACCTCGGTGTGCATGCATCCGGGGGCGGCCTGGTGGTGGGGGGAGAGGGGGGTCCGGGTCGGACTGGGGGGCCTCCGCTGGGGCCTGGCCCGCGATCGGGTTCTACCGATCGGCGGGCCAGCCTCTGAGGCTGGGGGCCTCTTTTGTTTCACGCCGGCCGCTGTAGCCCCACACCATGTTGCGTCGGGGCTGGCGCGGAGAAGGGAGCCACTGCGCATGTGCGCATTGGTGCCTGTCCCACTGCACATGCGCGCATAGGCGCCGGTCCCACAGTGCATGAGCAGACCTGCGGCGCCTATCTGACGTCGGGGATCGGGAGCTGGAGCGCCGTGGGTCGCTCCAGTGCCGCGCTGGCCCCCTGTAGGGGTCAGAATCGCTGCTCCTGAGGCCATGTTGACGACGGTGTTTACGACAGCGTCAACACTTAGCCTCAGGGTCAGAGAAT
Source organism: Scyliorhinus torazame (assembly GCF_047496885.1). NCBI lineage: Eukaryota > Metazoa > Chordata > Chondrichthyes > Carcharhiniformes > Scyliorhinidae > Scyliorhinus > Scyliorhinus torazame. The sequence goes on along the minus strand of NC_092723.1, from coordinate 101,290,010 downwards.
GCAGCCCATTATCTATGTTCTGTACCATCCTTAAAAGTGCTGTTTTGCTTTGTCCAGTGCTCCTCTATGTCTTTTTAAAAATATAGTAATATCCATATTCTTCACATATTTTTCTGATTAAGAGCACATTTCATGAGACTTCTGTCTGCCTTTATTTACCAAGCTTGAAAACAGAAGCACAATCATAGTCTTGAGATCCTATGAATTGAATCATTCAAAATACGTTGAATTGAGTTCAGAAGCTGGGTTGCATTGCGTGAAAAATGTTTGACGTGTCCAGCTAAAGTCAAGTTGCTAGCTGTGATAAGACTAATCCTGCCATTAGCAATACTTTAAATCAGCTCAAGGCTGGGCTGTAAACAATTTTCATGGGTATTTCTGTAGAAGTGAAGCCAATGCAAGCTCAGACATTGATAGAATTATGAATCTTCACTTCCTCCATTCCAGTTTCAAGATATCAACATAATCGGAAAGTTGCAGGCATCAGGGTCATTGTTAAATTTATTAACATTGGGGTGAAATATCGGGTGCTGGATTCCCCGCTGTCAGGATTCTCCATTGTGCCGGCATTGCATCCATGCCCGGGGAATTCCCTACGGAGTGGGGCTGCCCACAATGGGAAACTCCATTGGCCGGCTGGCGAGACAGAGAATCCCGTCACCGGGGTGGGGGGTGCACCGCACCAGAAAACTAGTGCGGCGGGACGGAGAATCCAGCCCCAGATGTTCTTTCACACCAGTGAAACAGATGTGAATCAAATAGATGATGATTATCATAAGAACAAACTTAAGACAGTTGTGAAACAACCTGGATCTGATCCATTTGCCACTGAATTAAATTGCTAAATTGAATGAAAGGTCATCGTTTTAGGTTAAGGGGTAGCAGATTTAAAAGAGGTGATGAGAAATGACTTCTCTCACAGGGTCGTGAATCTGTGGGATTCACTACCTCAGAGTGCCGTGGACCCTGGGACATTGAGTAAATTTAAGGAGGAGACAGACAGAGTTTTAATGGGTTGAAAGGTTATGAAAAATGGGCAGGAAAGTGGAGTTGAAGCCAAAAGGAGATCAGCCCTGACCATATTGAATGGAGAAGCGGGCTTAAGGGGCTGAATTGCTTACTCCTGGCTCTTCTATAATTTTGCCATGCCATTCATGCTAAATCTAGATCAGGCAGTGTTTAAAGGGGCGTCATGCTCTCCAAGAAAGTAATGAGCCACAATAACCCTCACCAACTGTTGTAAACTGACTGCCACCCTGACTGTGATTCCACACCAGGAACCCGGGATCTTCTGTATGCTTTAGCCGCAAACTATAAGACCATAAGACATAGGAGCAGAATTAGGCCACTCGGCCCATTGAGTCTGCTCCGCCATTCAATCATGGCAGATATTTTTCTCATCCTCATTCTCCTGCCTTCTCCCCATAACCCCTGAACCCCTTATTAATCAAGAACCTATCTATCTCTGTCTTAAAGACATTCAGTGAATTGGCCTCCATAGCCTTCTGCGGCAAAGTGTTCCACAGGTTCATCACCCTCTGGTTGAAGAAATTCCTCCTCATCTCTGTTTTAAAGGATCGTCCCTTAAGTCTGAGATGGTGTCCTCTGTTTCTAGTTTTTCCTACAAGTAGAAACATCCTCTCCACATCCACTCTATCCAGGTCTCGCAGTGTCCTGTAAGTTTCAATAAGGTCCCCCCTCATCCTTCTAAACTCCAACGAGTACAGACCCAGAGTCCTCAACCGTTCCTCATACGACAAGCTCTTCATTCCAAGAATCATTCTTGTGAACCTCCTTTGGACCCTTTCCAAGGCCAGCACATCCTTCCTTAGATACGGGGCCCAAAACTGCTCACAATACTACAAATGGGGACTGACCAGAACCTTATACAGTTTCAGAAGTACATTCCTGGTCTAGTATTCTAGCCCTCTTGACATGAATGCTATGATTGCATTTGCCTTTTTAACTGCCGACTGAACCTGCACATTTTTCCACATTATATTTCATTTGCCACTTCATTGCCCACTCTCCTAGCTTGAGCTTGTTGCGCGCATTGAAATTAACCGTTATTGTTGTGGGCATCACAGAGACGTAGCTGCAAGGGGATCAGTGCGGGGATCTATATACAAGGATATGTGTCCTATCGAATGGACAGGCAGATGGGCAAAGGGGTTTCCTCAATACTACCTGGCCCTCTACAGATCTTTGTATCATCTGCAAACTTAGCAACAGTGCCTTCAGTTCCTTCTTCCAGATCATTAATGTATATTGTAAAAGGTTGTGGTCCCAGCACAGACCCCTGAGGTACACCACTAGTCACCTGCTGCCATCCTGAAAAAGACACCTTTATCCCCACGCTCTGCCTTCTGCCAGTCAGTCAATCCTCTATCCATGCCAGGATCTTACCTTTAACACCATGGCCTCTTAACTTATTTAACAATCTCCTATGCGGCACCTTGTCAAAGGCCTTCTGAAAATCTAAATAAATCACGTCCACTCCTTTGTCTAACTTCCTTGTTACCTCCTCAAAGAACTCTAACAGATTTGTCAGACATGACCTCCCTTTGACAAAGCAGTGCTGACTCAGTCCTATTTTACCATGCACTTCCAAGTACTCTGCAATCTCATCTTTAATAGCAGACTCTAAAATCTTACCAATGACCGAAGTCAGGCTAACCGGCCTATAATTTCCCGTCTTCTACCTCCCTCCCTTCTTAAACAGTGGTGTTACATTAGCCACTTTCCAGTCCTCTGGGACCCTTCCTGCCTCCAGGTATTCCTGAAAGATCACCAGCAATGCCTCCACAATTTCTTCAGCTATGCCTCTTAGGACCATGCGGTGTCGACCATCCGGTACAGGTGACTTATCCACCTTCAGACCTTTCAGTTTCCCCAGAACCTTCTCCTTAGTGATGGCCACTGCACTCACCTCTGCCCCCTGATTCTCCTGGAGCTCTGGCATCCCACTGGTGTCTTCCATCGTGAAGACTGATGCAAAGTAACGATTCAGTTCATCTGCCATTTCTTTGTTTCCTATTATTACTTCTCCAGCCATGTCTTCTAGTGGTCCAATGTCTATTTTTGCTTTTCTCTTGCCTTTTATATGTTGAAAGAAACTCTTCCTATTTTCTTTTATATTACTAGCTAGCTTGCACTCATATTTCATCTTCTCCCCCCTTATTGCTTTTTTAGTTGTCCTCTGCTCGCTTTTAAAGACTTCCTAATCCTCTGGCTTCCCACTCATTCTTGCCACATTGTATGTTTTTTCTTTTGCTTTTCTGCTGTCCTTGACTTCCCTCGTCAACCATAGATGCCTTGTCCTGCCCGTAGCATGTTTCCTCGTCCTTGGGATGAATTTCTGTTGTGCCTCCATAATAACCCCCAAAAACCCCAGCCATTGCTGTTCCACTGCCTTCCCTGATAGGCTCATTTTCCAATCAACTCTGGTCAGCTCTTCCCTCATGTCTTTGTAGTTACCCTTATTTAATTGTAATACCGTTACATCTGACTCCAGCTCCTCCCTCTCAATCTGCAGGGTAAATTCTATCATATTGTGGTCACTGCTCCCTAAGGGTTCCTTCATCTTAAGATCCTGAATCAAGTCTGCCTCATTACACATCAGCAAATCCAGAATTGCCTGTTCCCTCGTGGGCTCTACCAGAAGCTGCTCTAAAAAACCATCTCTTAAACATTCCACAAATTCCTTTTCTTGGAATCCACTACCAACCTGATTTTCCCAGTCCACGTGCATATTGAAGTCCCCCATGATTATTGTGATATTGCCTTTTTTACATGATTTCTCTATCTCCTGATTTATTTTGTGCCCCACATCCTGACTACTGCTGGGAGGCCTGTACATAACTCCCATCAGGGTCTTTTTACCTTTGCGATTCCTCAACTCTACCCACACAGATTCTATGCCTTCTGATTCTATATCGCTCCTTGCTATCGATTTAACTTCATTCCTTACTAACAATGCAACCCGCCCCCTTTGCCCATCTGCTTGTCCTTTCAATAGGACACAAATTCTTGTATCTTTAGATACCCACCCTGATCCCCTTGCAGCCACGTCTCTGTGATGCCTACAACAATAGCGGCCAATTTCGATGTGCGCAACAAGCTCAATTACCTTGTTCCATATACCGCGTGCATTAAGGTACAATACCCTCAGTCCTGCATTGACCACCTCTCGTCTCATACTTTTCACCATTTTTGCTCTTCCTGAGTGTGATGTTGTTCTCTTATTTTTGTTCTCTATTTCCCCTTCAGTTATGACACCTTCTAAGCTAACGCTCTGGTTCCCATCCCCCTGCCATATTAGTTTAAAGCTTCCCGAGTGACACTAGCAAACCTCCCAGCCATGATATTGGTGCCTCTCGAGTTTAGATGCAACCCATCCTTCTTATACAGGTCGCACCTGCCCCGGAAGAGATCCAGAAATCTGAAACCCTCCCTCCTACACCACTGGTTTAGCCACGTGTTTAGCTCCACTATCCTCCTATTTCTAGCCCCACTGGCACGTGGCACAGAGAGTAATCCTGAGATTACAACCCTAGAGGTCCTGCTTCTTAGCTTACTGCCTAACTCCCTGAATTCCTTCTGCAGGACCTCATCACTCTTCCTGCCTATGTCGTTCGTGTACCACTACCTCTGGCTGTTCATCCTCCCCCTTCAGGATGTCCTGTGTTCGTTCAGAGACCTCCTTGGCCCTGGCACCCGGGAGACAACATACCATCCTGGAGTCTCTTTCACTTCCACAGAAGCACCTATCTGTGCCCCTTATTATAGAGTCCCCTATAACTATCGCTCTCCTGCACTTTGCCCTCACCTGCTGAGCAACAGAGCCAGTTGCGATGCCACTGTTCTGGCTGCTGTTGATTTCCTCTGATAGGCTATCCCCCCATCAATATTCAAAACCTGTTCGAGAGGGGGACAGCCACAGGGGATTCCTGCACTGACTGCCTGCCCTTTCTAGCGGTCACCCATCTGTCTGCCTGCACCTTGTGTGTGACCACATCTCCATAACTCCTATCTATGACGTTTTCCACCACCTGCATGCTCCTAAGTACATCCAACTGCTGCTCCAACCAAACCGAGCTTACTGAGCTCCTGAGGCAGGTCCCTCCAGTGTTTATGAGGCCATTTCTCATTTAGTTAAATGATTACCGTCTGATTCATGACCAGTAGTGACAGACGTCCAGCCAGTAGGAAATACTGACAACATCAAACTGGGACTTTTCTTAATGAAGACAATTACTGATTAACTGTGGCTATTAATGGTTAACACTGTTGCTTTACAACACCAGAGTCCCAGGTTCGATTCCCGGCTTGGGCCACTGTCTGCACGGAGTGTGCACGTTCTCCTCGTATCTGCATGGATTTCGTCCGGGTGCCCCCTCTCCCCACTGTTGTTCGCGTCAGCCATAGAGCCACTGGCAATTGCACTGAGAGCCTCAAGGGGCTGGAAGGGCTGGTCAGGGGCGGGGGGGGGGGGGGGGGGTGGTGGTGGGTAGGGGGGGAGGGGGGGTGGAACACAGAGTCTCGCTTTACGCAGTCGACCTGCTCCTGTATGCATCGGACCCAGCAGAAGGGATGGAAGAAATCATGAGGATTCTGGGAGAATTTGGCCGGTTTTCGGGGTATAAACTAAATATGGGGAAAAATGAGATGTTTGCGGTCCAGGGGAGGGGACAGGAGAGATGACTGGGGGAGCTGCCGTTTAGAGTGGTAGGGGGAAGCTTTCAGTATCTAGACATCTAAGTGGCGCGGGAATGGGAACAGCTGCACAAACTAAATCTGGCCCGACTAGTAGACCAAATGAAGGACCATTTTCAGAGGTGGGATGCGCTCCCCTTTTAACTAGCTGGGAGGGTGCAGACGGTAAAGATGACGGTCCTTCGGAGATTCCTGTTTGAGTCTCCACATCTTTATTCCGCGGTCCTTTTTTAAACGGGTCAACAAAGTGATCACTGTTTTGTTACCTGTGTGGGAGGTAACATGTGCTACTCAAACCTTGGTTAGTGATGAGGTCTTCTGAATCTCGATGAAGAAGACTCGAACTCGTCCAGTAGTAACAAAAGGTTTATTGAGTAACTATAACAATAATTGCATGAGTTCTTTACTTTAACTTTGATACTAGTGATAAGGTTAACAAGATCTATCTACAGTAACTATACGTAACTTCACTAGCCATCTGAACTAGTTTGATATTGCCCTGGTCACAGTGCACCCAAGAGAGCGAGAGACCCAATGTGGTTGCTTTTTATATCCCTGTTGGTCCGGCCCTCTAGTGATCATGTGGTGTTACTGATTATATATTAACCCCTTGTGTACATATAGAGATCACTACATCCCACTTTTGGTCGTGTTACATATTTTCTGCATGTTATAAAGAAAATTGAACAAACATAATGGACGCAGTTTGCAAATGCATTACATAAAATCAATGAGTTAGTCCGTCAAATGTGAATACATTTAGTCTCTTATGTTTTTTTTGCTTGCGTGAAATAGGTAGACAAATGATGTTATGTACAAGTTGTGATGGTCTTGATGATTATACAAAGCCAATTAATATTTATGAATCTAATCTTAATTAAAAAAATGTGAGAGTCCAAACTTTATGAATTTGTTCGGTTGAGTTGTTTTCTTCTTCTGTTGTTGAAGTGGTGATGTCGATGTTGTTATTTCTTTGTGAACGTCGTCAGTGTTCTTGTGTTTAAGTGACCATCAAGTCATCTTGAAGTGTTCAATTGGTTGAATCACTTTATTGTCTGATTTAGACTTTCTTTTTTTTTCTATACTTGTGGTAGCGATTCTGTGTTACACCGTTGTCTGACCTGGACTTGCTCTTTGCTTGCGGTATTGATCTAGTGTGTCATCTGCCTTGAAAGCTGGCGTGCTTGCTTGTTCTGGAGTAGATGTGAATTTGTGAGATTCTTTGTCATGTCTTGGCATGTTTGTAGTCTTGTCATTGTTTTGCAGTGTGCTGTGGCATTGTCCTTCATGTGCAGAGTTGTACCATGTAGTACAGGTCGTTGTTTCATTGTTGTTGTTTCTGGCATGTCTGTCTTTGTTGTTTTTGTTGTCGTTGTTTTTGTTGTTTCTGTCTTGGTCGTTTTCGTTGTTGTTCTTGTTATTTCCATTCTTGTTGTTGTTTTTGTCGTGCTTGTTGTTTCTGTTTTTGTTATGCTTCTTGTTGGTTTTGTGATTGTTCTTGTAGTTTTTGTCGTTGTGCTTGTCATTTTTGATGTTGCTGTTGTAGTTCTTGTTTCTGCTGTGCTTCTTGCGGTTTTTGTTGTTCCTGTTGCGCTCAAAGAGTGTTCCTTGTGGATGATGTGAGTCATTGTCACAATTATTGGTGTCAGTGTCCTTTGTGGTATCTGTTACATTGAGCGTTTCTTCTTGAGAATTGTGAGAATGATGTGATGTTGCATTGATGTTGGTGACATCAGTCATTTGATATGGATTTGATTCCTCTTCTTTGCTTTCTTGGTACTCCTCTTCTAGAGTCATTTCTGGTTCACTTGAATCATCTGTGATATCTTTGTGCTCCTCTTCTGGAGCTATTTCTGGTTCATTTGAATCACCTTTGGTTTCTTGGTGCTCCTCTTCTGGAGTCAAAATCTTCAAGATTTCTATTGACATGGTCTCTCTGGACTCTTGGTGCTCCTCTTCTGGAGTCAAAATCTTCACAATTTCATTTCACGTGGTCTCTCTGGACTCATGAGTAGCCCTCCTCTCATTGTTGAGCGCTTCTGTGCAGACGAGCTGAGATCTGTCAGTCTCGCTGTGATCCTGCACATCCTGTATGGGAATAGGTAGGTCACAAGGACATTAAACTAGCAAGTTGGGGGGAAGGGAAGGGTAAAGCTATGGACAGTATAATGGTTAATGAAGAGCAAGGCAGCACGTTACGTGACAGGTTATTATGTAGAGATATGGGTTCAAAGACAAGGAAAATTAGGAGAAAGGGTAAGAGGAAAAATAATTTGTGAAAAGTTACTGATCAAGGTGTTAGGATTCATAACAAAGACATAAAAAACAGCATAAGTGTACTTTACCTGAATGCTCGTAGTATATGGAATAAGGCAAATGAGTTGATGATGCAAATCATCGTGAATGACTATGATTTAGTGGCCATTACTGAAACATGGTTAAAGGATGGTCACGACTGGGAGTTAAATATCCAAGGGTATCAAACTATACGAAAGGATAGAATGGACGGTAAGGGCGGTGGTGTAGCTTTGTTGTTTAAGGATGGCATCCGGGCAATAGTAAGGGATGATATTGGTGCTATGGAGGACAAGGTTGAATCAATTTGGGTGGAAATCAGGAATAGTAAGGCAAAAAGGTCACTGATAGGAGTAGTCTATAGGCCACCAAATAGTAACAGGATGGTAGGGCAGGCAATAAGCAAAGAAATAACGGATGCATGGAGAAATGGTACAGCGGTTATCATGGGGGATTTTAATCTACATGTCGACTGGTTTAACCAGGTTGGTAAAGGCAGCCTTGAGGAGGAGTTTATAGAATGTGTCCGGGATAATTTCCTGGAACAGTATGTAATGGAACCTACAAGGGAACAAGCTGTCCTAGATCTGGTCCTGTGTAATGAGGCAGGATTGATTCATGATCTCATAGTTCGGGATCCTCTTGGAAGGAGCGACCACAATATGGTGGAATTTAAAATACAGTTGGAGGATGACAAGGTAAAATCAAACACTAGAGTTTTGTGCTTAAACAAAGGCGATTACAATGGGATGAGAGAAGAACTAGCTAAGGTAGACTGGGAGCAAAGACTTCATGGTGAAGCAGTTGAGGAACAGTGGAGAACCTTCCGAGCGATCTTTCACAGTGTTCAGAAAAGGTTCATACCGACAAAAAAGAAAGACGGTAGAAAGGGGAAAAATCGACCGTGGATATCTAAGGAGCTGAGGGAGAGTATCAAATTGAAGGAAAAAACATACAAAGTGGCAAAAATTAGTGGGAGACTAGAGGACTGGGAAGTCTTTAGGGGACAACAGAAAGCTACTAAAAAGGCTATAAAGAAGAGTAAGGTAGACTATGAATGTAAACTGGCTCAGAACATAAAAGCAGATAGTAAAAGCTTCTACAAATATATAAGACAAAAAAGAGTGGCTAAGGGAAATATTGGTCCTTTGGAAGATCAGAAGGGAGATTTAATAATAGGAGACGGGGAAATGACTGAGGAGCTGAACAAGTTTTTTGGGTCAGTCTTCACAGTGGAAGACACAAATAACATGCTAGTGACTGATGGAAATAAAGATATGATAGGTGAGGACCTTGAGATGATTGTAATCACTAAGGAGGCAGTATTGGGCAAGCTAATGGGGCTAAAGGTAGACAAGTCTCCTGGCCCTGATGGGATGCATCCCAGAGAGTTAAAAGAGATGGCTAGGGAAATTGTAAACGCACTAGTGATAATTTATCAAAATTCACTAGACTCTGGGGTGGTCCCAGAGGATTGGAAAGTAGCAAACGTGACACCACTGTTTAAAAAAGGAGGTTGGCAGAAAGCGGGTAATTATAGGCCGGTAAGCTTAACTTTGGTTGTAGGGAAAATGCTGGAATCTATCATGAAGGAGGAAATAGCGGGGCACCTGGAGGGAAATTGTCCCATTGGGCAGACGCAGCATGGGTTCATAAAGGGTAGGTCGTGTCTGACTAATTTGGTAGAATTTTTTGAGGACGTTACCAGTGCAGTAGATAACAGGGAGCCAATGGATGTGGTATATCTGGATTTCCAGAAAGCTTTTGACAAGGTGCCACACAAAAGGTTGCTGCATAAACTAAAGATGCATGGCATTGAGGGTAAAGTGGTAGCATGGGTAGAGGATTGGTTAACTAACAGAAAGCAGAGAGTGGGGATAAATGGGTGTTTCTCTGGTTGGCAACCTGTAACTGGTGGGGTCCCTCAAGGATCAGTGTTGGGCCCGCAGTTGTTCACAATTTACATAGATGATTTGGAGTTGGGGACCAAGTGCAATGTGTCAAAGTTTGCAGACGACACTAAGGTGAGTGGTAAAGCAAAAAGTGCAGAGGATACCGGAAGTCTGCAGAAGGATTTGGATAGGTTAGGTGAATGGACTAGGGTCTGGCAGATGGAATTCAATGTTGCCAAGTGTGAGGCTATCCATTTTGGGAGGAATAACAGCAGAATGGATTATTATTTAAACGGTAAGATGTTAAAACATGCTGCTGTGCAGAGGGACCTGGGTGTGCTGGTGTACAAGTCGCAAAAAGTTGGTGTGCAGGTGTAACAGGTGATTAAGAAGGCTAATCGAGTTTTGGCTTTCATTGCTAGAGGGATGGAGTTCAAGACTAGTGAGGTTATGCTGCAATTGGTGTTGGTGAGGCCACATCTGGAGTATTGTGTTCAGTTTTGGTCTCCTGAGAAAGGACATATTGGCACTGGAGGGAGTGCAGAGGAGATTCACTAGGTTGATCCCAGAGTTGAGGGGATTAGATTATGACGAGAGGTTGAGTAGACTGGGACTGTACTCATTGGAGTTTAGAAGGATGCGGGGGGATCTTATTGAAACATATAAAATTATGAAGGGAATAGATAGGATAGATGCGGGCAGGTTGTTTCCACTGGTCGGGGAAAGCAGAATTAGGAGGCATAGCCTCAAAATAAGGGGAAGCAGATTTAAGACCGAGTTTAGGAGGAACTTCTTCACCCAAAGGGTTGTGAATCTCTGGAATTCCTTGCCCAGTGAAGCAGTTGAGGCTCCTTCTTTAAACGTTTTTAAGAAAAAGATAGATACCTTTCTAAGGAATAAAGGGATTCGGAGATATGGTGTATGGGCCGGAGAGTGGAGCTGAGTCCCCAAAGATCAGCCATGATCTCATTAAATGGCGGAGCAGGCTTGAGGGGCCAGATGGCCTACTCCTGTTCCTAGTTCTTATGTTCTTACGTTCTTATGTTCGTCACTTGTCTCACATACAGTGGGTAGACATTCAGTGTCTTCTTGTTGGTTAAATGAGCTGGGTTCTGGTGGCTCAAATAAGCTGGGTAAACTGTCATAGACCTTTTGTTGTTCACTTGAGCTAGGTAGACTTTCATAGTCTTGTTCATGCATGGCATTCGTGATGGAGTGTTTGCTTGCTTCCATTTTTGAGTCTGTCACCGAGCTGTCTGTGGAGGCTTGCATCGCTCTCTTTGTGGAGGCTTGTGTCGCTCTCTCTGTGGAGTCTTTCATCGCTCTCTCTGAGGAGTCTTTCATCGCTCTCTCTGTGGAGTCTTTCATCGCTCTGTCTGTGGAGTCTTTCATTGCTTTGTCTGTGGAGTCTTTCATCGGTCTCTCTGTGGAGTCTTTCATAGGTCTCTCTGTGGAGTCTTTCATCACTTGCTCGGTGGAGTCTTTCATCGCTCTCTGTGGAGTCTTTCATCGCTCTCTCTGTGGAGTCTTTCATCACTTGCTCTGTGGAATCTTTCATCACCCTCTGTGGAGTCTTTCATCTCTCGCTCTGTGGGGTCTGTCAGCACTCTCTCTGTGGAGTCTGTCATCGCTCTCTCTGTGGAGACGTGCAGTATTCTCGCTGTAGAGTCGATCTGTGCTCTCTGTGTGGCGTTGTCTTCTTTTTAGGTATTGCTGTCATCCAACGTATCGACGATCAGCCATGGCATCATGGTATTGTAATCATCTACCATGAGTAGAGTCGTGCTGAGCTTTGCAACTGTGTTGCTGATGCTGTGATCAGCATATCCGAATAACTCAGCCATCTCTGAGTAGTATTGTGTGTATTGCTCGGTAGACAAATCATCTCTTTTTGTTTCGGAGTTGTTATCGTTCTTTTCATGTTCAATGAACAAATCATCTTCTTGGGTTTCGGATTTGTCATTGTGCTCTTCACTTTGGGTGGTGCAGACTGCTTGTTCCAGGGTGTTGTGAAAGTTATTTTCAACTGCTGGTGTAAGTTCGGGCATTGTTCTGTCTTTTGAGGTAAGAAAATTGGGTTTTGCAGCTGTACATTTCTTTTTATTAATTTCCGTGCATTTCCCATTTAAGTGGGCGTGGTCTGGGTCCTCTGAAATGAAAATGAAATGAAATGAAAAATAAATCGTTTATTGTCACAAGTAGGCTTCAAATGAAGTTACTGTGAAAAGCCCCTCGTCGCCACATTCCAGCGCCTGTTTGGGGAGGCTGGTACGGGAATTGAACCATGCTGCTGGCCTGCCTTGGTCTGCTTTCAAAGCCAGCGATTTAGCCCTGTGCTAAACAGCCTCTGACGTCATGACGCTCGTGACGTCATGCATCGGACTCGATTGCACATGCGCAATCCGAATTTCCTTTACTGTGCGCTCTTTTCGCAACTGAGCATGCGCGGCTTCTCGCCGGTTTGCGTCTTTTAGGGTAGTGCGCATGTGCGGCCTGGCCAGAATGGACATGCGCAAGATGGCTGACGCTCAGAACTTCTGCCTTCTTCTGTTTCAACCCTGCCTCTGGTGAGATTTCGCGCCAGTTTTACCGATTTTGTTTTCTAGATAATGATTCTGTGTTTGTAAAGACTCAAAGTATTGATTTTGTTTTATAGAACATAGAACAGTACAGCACAGAACAGGCCGTTCGGCCCTCGATGTTGTGCTGAGCATTGTTCGAATGTCAATCTGGTGTGCTCCATGTGCCTATCCAATAACCGCTTGAAAGTTCCAAAAGTGTCTGACTCCACTATCACAGCAGGCAGTCCATTCCACACCCTAACCACTCTCTGAGTAAAGAACCTATCTCGGACATCCCTCCTATATCTCCCACCCTGAACCTTATAGTTATGCCCCCTTGTAACAGCTACATCCACCCGAGGAAATAGTCTCTGAACGTCCACTCTATCTATCCCCCTCATCATCTTATAAACCTCTATTAAGTCGCCTCTCATCCTCCTCCGCTCCAAAGAGGAAAGCCCTAGCTCCCTCAACCTTTCCTCATCAGACCTATCCTGCATGCAGGCAGCATTCTGGTAAATCTCCTTTGCACCCTTTCCAATGCTTCCACATCCTTCCTATAGTGAGGTGACCAGAACTGCACACAATACTCCAAATGTGGTCTCACCAGGGTCATGTATAGTTGCAGCATAATCCCGCGGCTTTTAAGCCCAAGCCCCCTGTTAATAAACGCTAACACACTATAGGCCTTCTTCACGGTTCTATCCACTTGAGTGGCAACCTTCAGAGATCTGTGGACATGAACCCCAAGATCTCTCTGTTCATCCACATTCCTCAGAACCTTGCCGTTGACCCTGTAATCCGCATTCAAATTTTTTCTACCAAAATGAATCACCTCGTACTTATCAGGGTTAAACTCCATCTACCATTTTTCAGCCCAGCTCTGCATCCTATCAATGTCTTTTTGCAGCCTACAACAGCCCTCCACCTCATCCACTATTCCACCAATCTTGGTGTCATCAGCAAATTTACTGACCCACCTTTCAGCCTGCTCCTCCAAGTCATTGATAAAAATCACAAATAGCAGAGGACTCAGCACTGGTCCCTGTGGTACACCGCTGGTAACTGGTCTCCAGTCTGAAAATTTTCCATCCACCACCACTCTCTGTCTTCTATGTGATAGCCAGTTACTTATCCAATTGGCCAAATTTCCTTCTATCCCACACCTCGTTACTTTCTTCATAAGCCAACCATGGGGAACCTTATCAAACGCCTTACTAAAATCCATGTATACGACATTAATTGCTCTACCTCCATCTAAACACTTAGTTACCTCCTGAAAGAATTCAATCAAATTTGTGAGGCAAGACTTACCCTTCACAAATCCGTGTGGACTATCCCAGATTAAGCTGCATCTTTCCAAATGGGCATAAATCCTATCCTTCAGGATCTTTTCCATTAACTTACCGACTACCGAAGTAAGACTAACCAGCCTATAATTACCAGGGTCATTCCTATTCCCTTTTTTGAACAGAGGAACAACATTCGCCACTCTCCAGTCCTCTGGCACAGTGAGGACCCGAAGATCAAAGCCAAAGGCTCTGCAATCTCATCCCTTGCCTCCCAAAGAATCCTAGGATATATCCCATCTGGCCCAGGGGACTTGTCGACCCTAAGGTTTTTCAAAATTGTTCATACATCCATCCTCAGAACATCTACCTCCTCCAGCCTACCCGCCTGTATCACACTCTCATCCTCAAAAACATGGCCCCTCTCCTTGGTGAACACTGAAGAAAAGTATTCATTCAATGCCTCTCCTATTTCTTCTGACTCCATGCACAAGTTCCCACTACTGTCCTTGACTGGCCCTAACCTCACCCTGGTCATTCTTTTATTTGTCACATAAAAATAAAAAACCTTGGGGATTTCCCTGATCCGACCCGCCAAGGACTTCTCATGCCCCCTCCTAGCTCTCCTAAGCCCTTTTTTTTTAGCTCATTCCTTGCTACCTTGTAACGCTCTTAAGCAAAGTGTTTTTGTATAGCAGTTTCTAGAGTTAGATATTTATCGTGTGAATGTTCTTCCTTCAAATTTTTGTCAGATAGCCCATAAATTAATTGATCCACTATTATAGTGTCTCTGAAATCAGCATATTCACAGCCTTGTGGTATTAACTTGAGATTTGTAATAAAATCAGTGATGGGCCCTTCGTTCCTCTGGCATTTATAACAAGTGTTAAATCTTTCCAGCATCTCTCCTGACTGACTCTTACAGTGTTCATCAAATTTTTTGATTATTACTTCTAATTTGGTGTTGTCTTTACCTTCTAAGTAATTAAAGAAATTATAGATTTCTCTAGCTTCATGCCCTCCTATTGAGAGTAGTAGTAGCGTCAGAGACCGTGCTTGGATCATTAGCTGCGATAAATATTTGGAATATCTGTTCAAATCTTTTCCAGTCATAACTTAAATCTCGATGAAGAAGACTTGAACTCGTCCAGTAGTAACAAAAGGTTTATTGAGTAACTATAACAATAATTCCATGAGTTCTTTACTTTAACTTTGATACTAGTGATAAGGTTAGCAAGATCTAACTATGGTAACTATACGTAACTCCACTAGCCATCTGAACTAGTCTGCTATTGCCTTGGTCACAGTGCACCCAAGAGAGAGCAAGAGACCCAATGTGGTTGCTTTTTATACTCCTGTTGATCCGGCCCTCCAGTGATCATGTGGTGCTACTGATTACACATTAACCCCTTGTGTACATGCACATATAGAGATCACTACAATCACTGGCTTTGTATGGCGGGCAAGACCACGCGAGTAAAGAGGGGGATGCTTGAGCAGAGCCGGGGAGAGGGCAGGCTGGCGCTGCCAAACCTCAGTAACTACAATTAGGCGGCGAACATAGCCATAATCAGGAAGTGGGTGGTGGGGGAGGGTCGGCATGGGAGCGTATTGAGGCGGCTTCATTCAAGGGCACCAGCTTAGGGGCGTTGATAACGGCGCCTCTGCCGTTCCCGCTGGCACGGTACTCCACCAGCCCCGTGGTGGTGGCAGCCCTGAGAGTCTGGGGGCAAGGAGGAGGCATGTGGGAGCAGAGGGAGCATCAGTTTGGTCTCCAATCTATGATAATCACCAGTTTGCCCCGGGAAGGATGGACGGGGGGTTTCGGAGATGGCAGAGAGCAGGGATAGAGAGGATGGGGGATATGTTTATAGAGGAGAGCTTTCCCAGCTTGAGGGAGCTGGAGGAGGAATTTGGATTGGCAAGGGGAAACAAATTCAGGTACCTGCAGGTGCGGGACTTCCTACGTAGACAGGTTTCAACCTTCCCGCTCCTACCACCAAGGGGAATACAGGACAGGGTAGTTTCCAGAGTGTGGGTGGGAGAAGGGAGGGTCTCTGACATTTACAAGGAACTTGTGGGGTCAGAGGAGACGCAGACTGAGGAGCTCAAGCGCAAGTGGGAAGAGGAGTTGGGAGGAGAGGTAGAGGATGGTCGAAAGAGAAAATGCTGGAAAATCTCAGCAGGTCTGGCAGCTATGTAGCTTTGACAAAGAGTAATCGGACTCGAAACGTTAGCTCTTTTCTCTCCCTACAGATGCTGCCAGACTCGCTGAGATTTTCCAGCATTTTCTCTTTTGTTTCAGATTCCAGCATCCGCAGTCATTTGCTTTTGATAGCGGACGCGATGAGTAGAGTCAATGTGACCACAACATGTGCCAGGTTCAGCCTGATACAATTCAAGGTCGTTCACCGGGCTCACATGACAGTGGCCCGGATGAGCAGGTTCTTTGGGGTAGAAGATAGGTGTGCAAAGTGTGCGGGTAGGCCAGCGAACCATGTCCACATGTTCTGGACATGCCCGAAGCTTAGGGGATTCTGGCAGGGGTTTGCAGATGTCATGCCCACGGTGTTGAAAAGAAGGGTGGCACCGAGTCCAGAGATGGCGATTTCCGGGGTGTCGGAAGATCCGGGAATCCAGGAGAAAGAGGCAGACGTTCTGGCTTTTGCTTCTCTGGTAGCCCGGAGATGGATATTGTTAGTTTGGAGGGACTCAAAGCCCCCAAAGTCGGAGACCTGACTATCTGACATGGCTAGCTTTCTCTGTCTGGAGAAAATCAAGTTCGCCTTGAGAGGGTCAATGTTAGGTTTCACTCGGAGATGGCAACCGTTCGTCGACTTTATTGCGGAAAATTAATCGTCAGCAGAAGGGGCGGGGGTTAGTTTAGCTTAGAGTAGGGGGTTAATAAAGGTGGGACCTGTAAGCGAGGGAGACGGCTTTTACACTATGTTTATAGATTCATGTACATTGTTTATTTTGTTGTTGTTGTAAAACCCCAAAATATCTCAATAAAATGTTTATTTAATAAAAAAGATTATATATATATTAGCTGACGGTATCTTACTGGGTCTGAACTGGAGGGGCTCCTTTGGGTTGTGACATGTTCAGAGGAACATTGGTTGTGAACAAGAAGGCTTGGGACAGTGGGTAGAGACATGGTACATTCAAAGTTTTCTGCTTGGATTGTATGTGGAAAGTTAAACCCGTCAAATCACTGACAGGAATACCAACCTTTATTTTTTCCGAATTTTCTTGATGAAGGTAACTTCATCTCGATTCCTTATACCATAACTGTAAGTGAAAAGTTTACACTTTAGAATCAAATAATCAGCAGGCTTTCCGTTCCCAAGCTAGTTGTTAAATGAGTTTATATTTTAACTTAAGAGTCAACAGGAAGCCAGCCACAAATACCATGCTATATACTGTACCTACGGAACACTGTTTACAGCATCACCATAAGTGCTGGTAACCTACGTGACAATGTAACCAAGACGATAGAGTTGGTCTTAAGCCTTGCATAACTTGCATAATAAATGAGAAATTTCTATTTATCAAATTACAAAATATACTGTAATGAAGGTTTGCTTTTGATTCATTTCAATGGATAACAGTGAATCCTAGAAGTTATTTAACCATTGTAATTCAAATAACTTCAAACAACTAAAGAAACACTCAGCTGATCTGTTTTTGAAGGCGATGAGTTTCCTTCATATTTGTCTTGAGTCCTCCTATTTGTGTAAGAACCGAAAATTTCCTATCATATAATCAGAGAATGTCTGCTCATTGGGCAATTTTAAATGTCGCTATATATGGGCTCGGGCAACTCAATGGTCCTGTTAATTACCTACCAAAACTGAACAACTATATCTTATGAGCTATGCTGAATGATAGCTACAAGTGAGGGAGGGGGTGGGGGGAGAGGAGAGAATTAGCTGGCCTCCTTTTTTAATGAAATGTTATGTTTGTTCAGATTTTCCAGAGAGAAATATGAAATGTAAACACCAGGTTGCATTGTCTTGTGACAAAGAATCAACTTGTTTACAATGTCCCCTCCAAACACAGGCATGCCCTGGAGAAGAGAGAAAAGAAACATACATGCTGGACTTCCCGGTAAGCAAACAGAAAAACGGGAATTTGGGCTAATAAAATAAGATTTTTAATGAAAAAAAGAAAACAACAGGCAAGCTACTGTGGTGTGGGCATGAGTTGTAATTTCTCTACATATGCTAAGAATGGAGCCAAATCTTGTAGGATTTTGGAGCAGAGGCACATAAGGTGCACCTTATTTTTTTCCAACCTAATGAAAGGGAACACGTCTTTAATCCAGTGGGAGGGGGTGAGGGGAGCAGCGCACAACTTCCATCCAAGTCAAATTACACGTCTTGCCAGAAGAGTCACAAAGGCTATGAAATCCGTGTTTTAATTGACCAGTGGAAGGGTTGTGTTGTGTTATGCTTCTTCATGTAACATAAGCTGCTTCCTTGATGTTTACTCTGACAAAGGAAGGTTCAGACTTGGAGATAGGTTTAACACATTTATTGAACAGTGAACAATTCTCCTACTTGAGTTCCACTCTCCTCTAATCTTACTATAGTAACTCAATCTAACTAACCAGCCTGCTCTAATCCATGCGGTGGGTGTGATGCTTCCTGATCTGCCCCTGTCTCTCTGAGTGTCACCTATGGAAAGAGAAAGAGCATGTGTGCCCTGTCCTTTTATATGGATAGCCCCGTTGTGGTAGTGTCACCTCTGGGTGTGTCTTGACTGCCCATTGGTCGTGTCCTATCTTACTGACCTATTGGTTGAATGTCTGTGTGTCATGATGTCTCTGGTGCTCCCTCTAGTGTTTACTCAGTCCTAGTTTATCTACATTAACCCCTTGTGTATCTAGTGATGCATATCACCACAGGTTGTTGGTGGCAAAGTGAAAAGTGCAGTTAGTGGAATTGTGTCAACAGGTGTTTGCAATTTTTCAGACATAGTTTTTAAAATGGCTGTCCAGTAACTATGTGAGGATTGGCAAGGCCAAAACATGTGGATCACATTCACAGGGGCCTGTTGGCGCCTTTAACAGGTGGGACTGATACCTTGATAAATCTGGGAAAGCCTGACTTGAGTCAGGTGGGTTAGCACAGGTGGATGAGGAATGAATACATCCCAAATCACCACATTGTGAATTCCTCACCTAAACACTGTTCCCATAAGGCCTTACAGTTGATGATGAAGTACAATGAAGAGAAAGACTTTTAGCTTACAGAATAACTCCTCTCATAGATGGTACTGGAGTCACAAAATGCATCAATTGGGGAGTCTGAACCAAGTGTATGGGCTCCAAGTGAGGGAGTGAAAGATATGGGCGGCACGTGGCACAGTGGTGATCACTGTTGCCTCACAATGCCAGGGACCTGGGTTCAATTCCGGCCTCAGGTGATTGTCTGTGTGAAGTTTGCACTTTCTCCTCGTGTCTGCGTGGATTTCCTTTGGGTGCTCCGGTTTCCTCCCACAGTCCATAGATGTGCAGGTTAGGTGGATTGGCCATGATAAATTGCCCCTTTGTGTCCAGGAATTTGTAGGTTAATGGGTTATAGTAATAGAGCGGAGAGTGGGCTTGTGTGGAGTACTCTATCAGAGGGTCGGTGCAGACTCGATGGGCCAAATGGCCTCCTTCTGCACTGTAGAGATTCAATGTAAAAACTTGTCTAGTTTTCCTGTCCTTAATCAATATCCAGTAGCCCTCGATGCATTGAATTTACGTCAGCATTGGGTGAGGACAGAATCAGACATGCCTGTGTTGTCCTCCTATCTATAAACATTCACTGCCCAGGGTCACACATGAAAAATAGTTACTCATGAGAGATACTGGAGGGCCGCCGACAATTGTGAACCTGCATTCATCATGGGACACTGCCTTGCGGGAAAAAAGTAAAGGAAGAAGACTGAGGATAGGAGGACAAAGAACAGCTAGCACTTGAGAGAGTCATATGTGGTACTTATATATAAACAGCCATAAATTGTGATATTAAAATCTTGTTTATTGGCTTAAATTCAATTACTTGATGGAAGTTTATTCAACTACTAAGCACATGATTAGAAACAAGTCAATTAATACTGATGAATGCTGACAACACAAAAGCTGCCCCACAGACAACTCACTTCTGGTTATCATTAATCAGAAAGAATGGATATTGAACAAAGTTTTCTCAGGTTCAAATTATTTTCTCAGATATTCAATGTGGCATTGTGATGTGCTCATGTCTCCCCAACCGGAAGACATGCCCTTGCAGACACTTCATGGAGACTGATATCTCTAATAATGCAGCTCTTGCTGCAATGGCAGCTGATTCCCTCACACTGAAGGTACCTCCATGATGTCGCAGACCCACATGCTGCTGGCCCCTCAGCAGAAGCCACACTGCCAGAAGTTCTGCAGAAGATTTTCAAGCTATTTGTCTGCTTGGAGTAATTTCCTTGGTTATATTGCTGCAGTCATCAAAGGGAACACAACACACACTGTTGCTCTCTTTTGGTGGCTATAAATATGGCAATTAATAAGGTCTCCTTTCTTAATCTTAATTATGAATATGCTCTCAGAGTCGCCAGGTATCTCTTGATACCGCCACAAGTTTTAACCGAATACCGATCAAAGAGCCAATACACCAGTAAGTTAGTTCAAAGTCAATGCTACTTTATTTACACACAGTATGATTTACGCATGCATAATAACACTACAGGCTAAACTATGTCTATCACTAACACCTATACTTAACTTCGGGTGCCCACTTAGGTCAGAGGAACAATGGCCGTTGTTCGGATCTGAGGCTGTTGGGTTCGAAGAGGTAGCAGGAGTACAGCTAAGGTCGTCCGTCTGGTAGCAAGCGTTGAACTTGAACTCACTTGCTTCTAGTGGTGCAGGTGGAAGGGTCTCTCCGGTTGAGAGACAATTCCAAGAGAGGGAACACATGTCGAGGGTTGTTTCTTATATTTGGGGGGCTTTGCGTGCTTTTAGGCGGGCCTTAAACTTGGTCCCAATTAATTGGGCAGCTTCTCGATCACTGCCATCGATCTGAGCTAATAAATGGGCATGTGCCTTGATGGCTGGGCGTGTCCTAAGTGGTCGTTGGCCTTGCTTTGTTTGTGTCTTCTTGCTGGGGTAGTGGCGCCGGAATGTCTGGGACAGTATCGGCTACCTGAGCACCAGTTCTTTGTTCCTCGGAGATGGGCCATCAATGTGCAAATCGGCCAAGAGTTTCGGTTCTGTCTGCAGTCTGTCTTCCAAATACACATTCAATCTCTGTGCCTGCTTGTTACTTTGCATTGTCCATTCTCCCTGTATGCTCTGCGAGTGTCCATTTTATATGCTGAAAGTGGCCATCCCAGATGGCTACACTCCCTCCTTATGATCCTCAACGCGAAGTGTGAAGGATCACATTACTGAATCTTCTTTGTTCTCTGCCTAAGTCGAGCACCCGCAATCAAGGACAGTTTCTGTCCTACTCTGTCCTATGGATTCAAACTTTTACCTAAATTGCTTTTATTTGCATCATATCATTATAAAATTCTAAGGGGCACTATAACATTCAAGCATGCATTACATTTCTTTTTCTTTAAAACACGGGAGCCTCTAACTATCTTCCTCTAAACTATCTTCAGGCTGTCTAGCCAATCAAACAAATTTACAAACAGTATAAAACTATACAATAGCAGCATTACATTTCTCTGTATCTTGGTGGTCAAGTACAGAAAATTTACATCCTGTCCTTATTAGAACAAAACAAAACGTAGTCAATGCACTTTATTCATTTAGAGAGAGTGGGGGGTTTGCTGGAGTCCGAAAATAGGGGGTCTCAGTGTGTATACCGGAGTGCGGCAGGTATTTTACTATGCTCTTGGTGTAGCATAAGCTGCTTCCTTGATGTGCACTCTGACAAAGGAAAGTTTAGACTTGGAGATAGCTTTAACACGTTTATTACTGTTAACAATTCTCCTACTTGGATTCGACTCTACTGTTAATCCTGATATAGCTACTCAGTCTGATGAACCAGTCTGCTACAATCCACATGTTGGGTGTGATGTTCAATCAACAATGTGTCTATACTCACTGAGTGTCTCCACTGGAAAGAGACTGAGCATGTGTGATGTGTCCTTTTATATGGGTTGGTGTGTCACAATGCGAGCAGTCTCGCAGCCTGTGTGGTCGATGCGCTGAGTGGGTGGACAGTTTCTCCGTCCAGCAGCCAATTGTTTCATCCAAGTGTTTGAGGATGTAAATAGGGGATAGCAACATAAGGGTCGCCAGAAAGCAAAAAAACTTGTGGCAAAGAGCATTCTTTAAGCCACAGACTAAAAAAACAGTAAAAGAGTTTCGAAATAAAAGCTCTGAATGGGGTACGTGTGGGCCGCGGCGGGGCAAGAATGGATGGAATCCCCGGGTAGGGCGGTGACCAGTGCCGTAGGTGCACTACCCGAGCATAGCTGACCAGATGGGGGTCTTCAGGTAGGGTGGGACCCAGTGCCATTACTCCACTGCTTGGGTTACCGGACAAGAACGGAAAGAATTTGTGTTCACTGTGGATAAACTGCCTCTTATGATTGCCGTTGAATCAGAAGAGTAGTTATGACTGTATCAATTGATGTCTGCCGACAAACTTGTTTAACTGCCATGTAGCATTAAAAGAGTAGTCGTGACTGCATCAAAATTTGGCGCGAGGCCATGAATAAATTGTATCAAAGGGTCGTACACAATACAAACATTCTGAGGATTCTTTTGCAGCCAGTCCGGATGAAATGATCAGTCGAACACCCCGTTACTTTAACATGTTTATTTCTCGGCCGGGGCTAAAACCACTGTATCTCTTGAGAGTTACACCAGCAAGCCAAAGCCAATACATCTAACAGCAATTCTTACACAGTTTCTGGCTCATTTCTGAGGGCAGTTCCCTCGCATTCCTATCTGTGCCTTTTAGCTAATTTATGATTGTTTTCAAGCCTAGCGCAACCCTTCCCAAGGCCGTCTGCAATTTGTCTGATACTAAAACAACCTTGTTATTCAGAAGCCTTTGAAAGCCTGTCTTGACATTTCACAGCTTGCTATCAGAAGCCTGTGACAGCCTGTCTTGACATTTCTTCACACAAAGCTTTACCTAACATTTTGTTTTTCCCATAAAATTCCAATCCCATCTTGAGCCAAACTCTCAAAAACTCTCATTTCCCCCTTTTATCATTTCATGATAACTTCTAATCAATAGTCAATCGTCTCAGTCTTTCCCATTCTATTTGCATTTCGATCATTTCCTCATATTCCTCTGCACTTTCTTTCACATCCATTAACTCTTCAAGGCACACTTCATGTTGCTGCATTAACTGTTGAGAAATTACTGCTGCACTGACACTTTTACACAAGCATTTCATTAGGAAGCTAAGCATAATTATTACAAGTATTACAACTACCAGGATTATTAATCCATGCACTAGGTAAGACCCCCATGATCCGCCAAACAACCAATCTAACCACCCATCTCTTGATATTTCATGCATTTTCTTAACCTCTTTGCGGATATGATCCACGAGGTGGGTGATGTTCTCCGAACTATCGGGGATGTAGGTGCAACATTCCGAACCGATCACGGCCCAAGTCCCACCTTTGTTTGCAAGGAGGTAATCCAGGGCCATTCGGTTTTGTAGGGCTACGGTTCTTATTGCCACCATTTCATTTATTTATCTCAGTCAATGCTTCAGTGGTGTCGTTTGCTACCTCTTCCAGGATTTTTGCTATCTTCCTTATTTCCTTCATTGCAAGAGCTACCCCGATAGGGGGAAGCAGGATCCCAAAGTATCGTTGCGTTTCGGCTATTGCTCTCTTTTGTCGCTTCATCATTTGGTAATGGTCGCCTAAATTGGGGAGGTGGTGAATAATGGGGACTACATACCCCAAATAACAGGATCCCGTCCAATTCTCTGGCAGCCAGGGATATGCCTTGTGGCCACAAATAAAATATGTCCCATTGTACTAAGTGAGTTTGTCCACATCAAACCCTTGGGCCATCAGGGAGTACTTGAAGGTACCTGTCCCATTCGCGTATGGGACGTCCAGTGTACACCCATAAAACTGAGGAGACGTATATACAGGATAGACCTCAGGTATGTTGGCCACCACAAATCTGTGCTCGCATTGACTCGCACCTACAAATATCCCTTTTAGCACATTCCTTACGAAACATATTATTCCCAGTGGTCTTCCCATGTTGGTGGTATTAGTGAGGGTATGAAACGGAGGCTGGTGGGATTTGTTATAACTTGGTTGGTACACATCTCAAAGGTGTTCATTGGATAGCCCCCCTCTTTCCAAGGTCTTGGGGATATGGGGGGAAACGATAAACTAGAAGCTGCCCCACCATCTGGGTGTCTTACCATAGATGCAATTCTTATAGTCCTGGGGGATTGACGAGTACCATCCTGGTAAATATACCATTCTACTGTTTCTGACAGGTTAAGCGGAACAGGTCTGAGGGGGATCCCTCCCTTAGCATGGGTCGGGATATGTGCACATACTCAGCAACCAGAAACATTCATATCCTTTGCGTACACATATGACATATACAAATACGTGTTTACATGTAATTCCCTTTTTCCCCGCAGCCTTACCCTCCCTTGGTCAACGCATCCCAAGGGTAAAGTCTTTTTTTTTGTTTCTGCAGCTATAGTCCCATTTACAGTTGACCTGATGACAGCGTAGGTTGCCCTTCGTCATTCCACTGATGAGTATGGTCCGATTGCATTGTTGTACGTAGGCCGAACATCCGTCCGCAGGGGTCGCGTTCCAAGGTCCTTCTCCTGGGCCTTGACTGGTACACTGTAAGGTGTCTCCTCGAAAGAGGTGATGAGTCCGTCTTCCCTTGGGGCCACAGGTTCTTCGCTTGGCCTCTCCTCCAGTTTCCAAAAGTCCCAGCAGGGTTACGATAATAAGGCTGTCCTTCATCCCGTGAATGCTGCTGAAGTTATTACCTAGGGCTCGAAACAGAGGGTTATTCTCTATTGCATTTTCACAACCTTACAATGGTGGATGTGGATCCAGGCATTTCTGCCTTTTACTTTTACAGCAGTGGGAGTAATGAGTAGGACCTGGTGTGGTGCTTCCCATCGGGGTTCTAATCCTTACCGAACCCAGTTCCGGATCATAACATACTCACCTGGGTTAATGGTGACAGTACTGGATAAGGGGGGTATCTCCCCATGGGCTGCTCAGACCCGCGAGTGGAGGCCTTTTAGAACCTTTGTTAGAGCTATAACGTAATTGGCCATTTCCGTGGTCATGTGGTGAAACTGTACTTCCTTGTTTCCCTTGATCCCAAGGAGTACACAAGGGTCTTCCGTATAAAATTTAGGCGGGACTCAGTCGTGTCTTTCCAGCTGGGGTTGCACGTATTTGGAAGAGGGCAATAGGCAATAATTTGAGCTAAGTGGCTCCAGTCTCTGCCTGTAGATTTGCCAGTTTTGTTTTTAATGTCTGATTAGCCCTTTCTACCATTCCCGCTGCTTGGGGTCGGTACGCGCAATGTAATTGTTGTTTTATTCCCAGCTGAGTACAAAATTCCTCATTGATCTGTCCCACAAAATGAGGTCCATTATCAGAGCTTAATCGATATGGAATCCCAAATCTAGGAACAATTTCTCGCATCAAAGCTTTTACTACTGTGGAAGCTTTGTTAACTACAATGGGGTAAGCTTCTATCCATTTGCTAAACACATCAACAACAACTAATACATGTTTATAACATTGGCATCTTTCCAACTCAATGTAATCCATCTGGAGTGTCTCAAAGGGACTTTCCAGTAGCAGAGTTTTACCCATTTCACAGGGTATTGCTTTACCAGGATTATACTGCTGACATACTAGGCAACGGCTGCTAATATTTTGCGCTATATCCTGCAGTCTTGGATGCCACCATGTTTTGAGCAATACATCACCTGTAGCTCACGCACCACAATGAGTTGCAAAGTGAACACATTCGGTGACCCAGGCTGCTAATGCATCGGGCATACAAGTTTGCCCTGCCGGGGTGACCCACAATTTATTTACAGGATCATAACAACATCCCAATTCTTCCCATAGTCTTTTTACACAGCCAGGAGCGTCCTCCTGTAATTGAATGACGTCAGTGATGGTCGGAATTGGCTTTTCAAGGGAGACTGACCCTTAGAGCTTTTAGTCTGGCTCATCATTTTTGGTACCACCATGTCTTTTAAGCGAGAAGCCTCTTTGGCCTGATGCTCCGACCTGCCTATTGCCCACATCCACCAAAGTTTTTCCATTTGTATGTGCTGCACATTTTATAACCGCAATCTGTTTTGGAAGCATTAGAGTAGCTGGGATCGGAACCGGTCCCATGGCTACAGGGGCATAATAAAGTGGAGGGGGTGGATGTGGGGGAGGCGCAGTTGGCTGCCTCCTTCCAATTAGACAATCTTCTAAGTCATTCTCATCGTCTCCCTCGGTCAAGGCAAGGCCGGCCATTTGTCCGTACGGACTAGGTTGCGGTTGCGGCGGCTTGGACCTAGGAGATCGTGCCCGTTTTTTATGGGCGCACCCCCTTTTTAGGACTTCCGCAGTTTTAACAATTCCGCCCTCGGTTAATTCTATCCCCAATTTTAAAGCATTTGCCTGCCAACTGGCTAATAGAGATGCATCTTTTAGTTTTTGGCAATATTCACGCCACAGGACAATCAGCTTTTTTGCCTTCGAACTTCGATTATGTTGCCAAATAGGTTGCTCTGCCCCTAGAAGAGTAGGCAGATCTTTCGGTCCTCCTAGAGGCCACTGTCCTTTCCCTAGGTTTTTATGCAATTCTCCCGACAGCTGTCGCAATTGTTTAGAATGTTCCGGATATATGTTCACAAAGAGTTTGAAGCGCGCTTCCACTATCAGAGGTGCTATCTAAAGTATTACCCATTGTCTCCTATCCTCGGATGATCCTTGTGGTTTCCTATTTAATTTTGGTAGCGATCTTAAATCGCCTATTCAATCAAGAATTTAAACGGGGTTATCCTGCCCCATTGCCCAATCAAAAGGCTAAATCAAATTGTTCGCAAGTGACTTTTAGAAGGTCAAAGTCTGGAAATTAAACATGAAAAAAGAGAGAGAGAGGACAGATTTAAACAGACTGACAGACTCAGGGGATCAAAGACAGAACTAACAGATTTAAGAAATTGGTCGAGTGTTCCGACAGGGTACGCAACGGTCAAGCCCTGTTTAATTATGTTTCCTTTAGGTGTTATCTGCACCATTTAAATTTTATAATATATAATTTGGACAGAGTTATCCGTTCTCCGTAATATTCAATCTGATCAACCCGAAGTGTCGAACAAGTCTAGACACCGGTTGATATACTTATTTATTGAAAACCACCTTTTATCGCGAAGGTATTAGGCAACCCTAAGGATCATCATCACTCATTTACCCGGAGATTTAAGGAGGACTCTAACCTCCCAAGGTTTCCAACCCGGGACTTTAGGAAGGATTTTAACCTCCCAGGGACTCCAACCCGGACTGTTTAGGGAGGACTCTAACCTCCCAGGGTTTCCAACCCGGGACTTTAGGAAGGTCCAACCTTCCTGGGACTCCAACCCTTCCAACCCTTCTTCGTAATGGGTTCGCCGGACTGCTTTGATTTTGTCAGAGTCTCCACCGAAACTGAACAGCAGGGCGTGGCCACACTCGGGACAGCAGAGGGGGAAACCAAAGTGGTAACAAGGGTACTCACGTTTGGTGGCCAATTCCCTCCTCAGCATCCGAATGCGATCAATCTGTTACGCCGTCAGGTTCCAGGGAGGCTCCTTGAATGCCCGCATCCTCCACCAAATGAGGATTCTTTTGCAGCCAGTCCGGATGAAATGATCAGTCGAACACCTCGTTACTTTAACATGTTTATTTCTCGGCCGGGGCTAAAACCACTGTATCTCTTGAGAGTTACACCAGCAAGCCAAAGCCAATACATCTAACAGCAATTCTTATACAGTTTCTGGCTCATTTCTGAGGGCAGTTCCCTCGCATTCCTATCTGTGCCTTTTAGCTAATTTATGATTGTTTTCAAGCCTAGCGCAACCCTTCCCAAGGCCGTCTGCAATTTGTCTGGTACTAAAACAACCTTGTTATCAGAAGCCTTTGAAAGCCTGTCTTGACATTTCACAGCTTGCTATCAGAAGCCTGTGACAGCCTGTCTTGACATTTCTTCACACAAAGCTTTACCTAACATTTTGTTTTTCCCATAAAGTTCCAATCCCATCTTGAGCCAAACTCTCAAAAACTCTCAAATCAACATGTAACATATCAAACTAAAATAACAAAACGGGCAGGCTCCATCAGAAAGAAGGACACCGTACATCTCAATCGGTTCCTTTTTACCATCATCTGGACACCTCATTGTTCTGCTGCAAAAAGAGTCGCAAAGGGGCTGGCCTGGTGGGTGTCAGATTCTGAGTCATCATCTTCTCCCGGTTGTCAAACTCGTGACTGGAGTAGCTGTGCCAAGGCTGCTTGGGCCGATGTGGGGCCCATGTCATCTGTAGGATGAGTCTGTAGGAATTGTCACGGTGCCAATGCTTAGTGTCTAGGGCGGAGGCGGTACGGGGCAATCAATCATCATCGGGCAGTGGGTCTGGTTCAGGGGCTTTTATGTAAGTGGTCTCGAAGGGGTCAAACATGTCGTGTTCGGAGTCGCTGGGAGTGGGGCCTGGTGCAGAGTTTAAGTCGTGTGGCGGTTCCATGGGGTCTAACGTATCAGTGCTGTCGCTGTCGGTGCTGGTCGAATGAAGGGAGAGGCGGAGTCATGCCTCTGGGAGTGGGGTTGAAGTGGTGTCCGAGGATGGGCTGGACTGGTTGGAGGAGGGTAGGAATAGGTCGTCCATGGGCAGGGCGTGTTCGTCTGCTGCTGCGAGTGAGATGTGGTGGGAGTGGTGGTCTGTGTGCCATGATCCTTAAGCTGGTTTATGTGAAACCATCCTGACTTGCCATTAGGATAAGTGATCTTATAAACGGAGGGGCTGACTTTATCTGAAATTGAGTAGGGTCCTGCGAATTTGGGGGAACGAAATGAACTGGGGTTGTACAGGGAGAGCATGACTTGCTGTCCTACTGAAAATTCCGTCGGGTGGACCGTCTTATCAAAACATGCTTTACTCTGTTTTTTCCGTATGTCAAGTCTAACAGCTGCTGCGAGCTGGGCTGCTTTAATGTTTTCCAGGATTTGTTGTACTGCTTTTTCATGGGATAGGGTGGTGACTGTGGGGCTGGCCAATTCAAGCCCGAACAAGTATTCTGTTCCCTTCATAGGTCATCCGGCCATGAGGGTGTGGGGGGTGTATCCTGTTGAAGTTGATACCGTGTTCCTTATGAACATGAGTGCAAATGGGAGAGCTGTGTCCCATGTGGTATTGTGCTGTTGCACCATTTTCCTAAGAGTTGCTTTGAGGGTTCTATTCATGCGTTCTACAATTCCGCTTGATTGGGGATGATAGACAGTATGAAATTTTTGACATATGCCGAAAATTGTGACGACATTTTTCATGACGCGTCCTGTGAAATGTGAGCCTTGGTCTGACTCGATACTACGGGGAAGGCCCCAAATTGTGAAGATGTGCTGTGTTAGAATCTTGGCTGTCGTTTTAGCCGTGTTAGTCCTAGATGGAAAAGCTTCCACCCATTTCGTGAAGGTGTCGATCACTGCCAACACATACTTAAAACCATTTTTGCAGGGGGGGTAGGGGACCTATATAATCAATCTGTAAATTAGTCCAGGGGCCATTAACAGGGTGGGTGTGACTGAGTTGACCTTTCTTCGCATACCTGTCTGGATTGTTCTGGGCGCAAATCAAACAATTCTCAATGTAATGAGTCACATTGGATTTTAAATCGGGCCACCAGCAGAGAGGTCTGAGGTGGGCAAGAGTTGAATCTATCTGTAATGACCTCCAATTGGCATTATTGGTTGGCCAATTGGAGTATGTGTTCCCTCAATGATAGCTAATAGAGGGGGCCCATATAAGCACCTGTGTAGGCTTTGTGAGACAGTCTTAAGTGAGGCACTGTTTGGAGCTGCTCTTATATATAGTTATTGTAAATAAATACTGGTGTGGTGACGGAACCCCTGCCTCCTGTGGATTATTACAGTGGCGACAAGGTAAACAAAGAATCTTGCGGAGACCAGCTGCCGCACTCGGAGGGTGTAGCGCACAAAGACTCCATGAGACGAAAAGAGTGAAGTCGATAAGGCTTTATTAAGCGTGTCTGTTCCCCAGCAGCCCGATAGTAAACTGGCCTGCGGGGGAAGGCACCGGCTTCTTATACTTCGCCTTCAGGGCGGAGTATGAGGTCAACGGCCAACCAGGACCCGGGATCTGTCAGCCAATGACATTAGGGCTTCCAGTCCCACATGACCCCCAATACATACTACCACATTCACCCCTTGTCAAAAATGAACCCGGCGGGGTGATGCTTCGTATGGTGGTAAGGGTTTACAGGGCTGGTCCTGGGAGGATAGAACAGTTACATGGTAGTACAGTATTGGACAGTATCGTCCTGTTACAACTATTTACAGAGGGTATAGGAAAAACAAAATGTTCATTGAACAGTCCATCTTTGTTTTACATCGACGCCACGAGTCGGTCGGGCGGTCTGGTCGTCCGTGTCGATCGCCTCGGCCCCGGCGGTGGTGGTGGTGCTTGTACCAGCGTTGTCGCCTCCGGGAGCCGCACGGTTTCAGCTGTCGGTGCAAAGGGGAGGGGGACTGATCCTCCTGGGAAGGGGGCGGTCGCGGGGTGCGGCGGCGGCAGGAAGGGGGGCGGTTGGGTTGATGGTGTCGGGGCGGTGTGCGTGGTGCCGGCGGGCGCCAGATCCCGCAGGGAGACCGTGTCCTGTCGGCCGTCGGGGTACTCCACGTAGGCGTACTGGGGGTTTGCGTGGAGGAGGTGAACCCTTTCGACCAACGGGTCCACCTTATGTGCCCGCACATGCTTTCGGAGCAGGATGGGTCCTGGGGCCGCCAGCCAGGTTGGCAGCGATGTTCCAGAGGAGGACCTCCTAGGGAAGACAAGGAGACGCTCGTGCGGCGTTTGATTAGTGCTTGTACATAATAACGACCGGATGGAATGGAGAGCGTCCGGGAGGACCTCCTGCCACCGTGAAACTGGGAGATCCCTGGACCGTAGGGCCAGTAGGACGGCCTTCCAGACCGTGCCGTTCTCCCTTTCTACTTGCCCGTTCCCCCGGGGGTTGTAGCTGGTCGTCCTGCTTGAGGCTATGCCCTTGCTGAGCAGGAACTGGCGCAGCTCGTCACTCATGAAAGAGGACCCCCTGTCGCTGTGGACGTATGCGGGGTAACCGAACAGCGTGAAGATGCTGTTCAGGGCTTTAATAACTGTGGCCGCGGTCATGTCGGAGCAGGGAATGGCAAAAGGGAAGCGGGAGTATTCGTCCACTACATTAAGGAAATATGCGTTGCGGTCGGTGAAGGGGAGGGGCCCTTTGAAATCCAGACTGAGGCGTTCAAAGGGGCGGGAAGCCTTAATCAGGTGCGCTCCATCTGGCCTGAAAAAATGCGGCTTGCATTCCGCGCAGATGTGGCAGTCCCTTGTGACTGTACGGACCTCTTCTAAAGAGTATGGGAGATTGCGGGACTTGATGAAGTGGTAAAACCGAGTGACCCCCGGGTGGCAGAGGTCCTCGTGGAGGGTTTGGAGGCGGTTAATTTGTGCGTTGGCACATGTGCCGCGGGATAGGGCATCGGACGGCTCGTTCAGCTTTCCGGGCCGGTACAAGATCTCATAGTTAAAGGTGGAGAGCTCGATCCTCCACCTTAAGATCTTGTCATTTTTAATCTTGCCCCGCTGTGCATTATCGAACATGAAGGCTACCGACCGTTGGTCAGTGAGGAGAGTGAATCTCCTGCCGGCCAGGTAATGCCTCCAATGTCGCACAGCTTCCACTATGGCTTGGGCTTCCTTTTCCACTGAGGAGTGGCGGATTTCTGAGGCGTGGAGGGTTCGGGAGAAAAAGGCCACGGGTCTGCCCGCTTGGTTGAGGGTGGCCGCTAGAGCTACGTCGGAGGCGTCGCTCTCGACCTGGAAGGGGAGGGACTCGTCGATGGCGCGCATCGTGGCCTTTGCGATGTCCGCTTTGATGCGGCTGAAGGCCTGGCAAGCCTCTGTTGACAGAGGGAAGGTCGTGGTCTGTATTAGGGGGCGGGCCTTGTCTGCGTACTGGGGGACCCACTGGGCGTAGTACGAAAAGAACCCCAAGCAGCGTTTCAGGGCTTTTGGGCAGTGCGGGAGGGGAAATTCCATGAGGGAGCGCATACGTTCGGGGTCGGGGCCTATTATCCCATTGCGCACTACGTAGCCCAGAATGGCTAGCCGGTCGGTGCTAAAAACGCACTTGTCCTCGTTGTACGTGAGGTTCAAGGCTTTGGCGGTCTGGAGGAATTTTTGGAGGTTGGCGTCGTGGTCCTGCTGATCGTGGCCGCAGATGGTTACATTGTTGAGGTAAGGGAACGTGGCCCGTAACCCATGTTGATCAACCATTCGGTCCATCTCCCGTTGGAACACCGAGACCCCGTTTGTGACGCCAAAAGGGACCCGTAGGAAATGGTATAATCGCCCGTCTGCCTCGAAGGCTGTGTACTTGCGGTCACTTGGGCGGATGGGGAGCTGATGGTAGGCGGACTTGAGGTCCACGGTGGAGAAGACTTTATACTGGGCAATCCGATTGACCATGTCGGATATGCGGGGGAGAGGGTACGCGTCTAGTTGTGTGTACCTGGTGATGGTCTGGCTATAGTCAATGACCATCCTTTGTTTCTCCCCTGTCTTCACTACTACCACCTGCGCTCTCCAGGGACTATTGCTGGCCTGGATTATGCCCTCCTTTAGTAGCCGCTGGACTTCGGACCGAATGAAGGTCCGGTCCTGGGCGCTGTACCGTCTGCTCCTAGTGGCGACGGGTTTGCAATCCGGGGTGAGGTTCGCAAACAAGGACGGGGGTTGCACCTTGAGGGTAGCGAGGCCGCAGATAGTGAGTGGGGGTATGGGGCCGCCGAATTTAAACGTAAGGCTCGGTAGGTTACATTGGAAGTCTAAGCCCAGCAAGGTGGGGGCACAGAGTTGGGGAAGGACGTTAAGTTTGTAGTTTTTGAATTCCCTCCCCTGTACCGTTAGGGTGACTATGCAGAATCCCTGGATCTGTACGGAGTGGGATCCTGCAGCTAGGCAAATCTTTTGTGCGCTGGTGTAGGTAGTTAAGGAACAGCGTCTTACCGTGTCGGGGTGTATAAAACTTTCCGTGCTCCCGGAGTCGACTAGGTATGGCGTCTCGTGGCCGTTAATTAGGACCGTTGTCGTCGTCGTCTGGAGAGTCCGGGGCCGAGCCTGATCGAGCGTAACCGAAGCGAGCCGTGGTTGTAGAAGTGGGGTGTGGTCCGTTGTTGCCGGCCAAGATGGCGTCGGGGATGGACAAAATGGCTGCCCCCATACATCGTACGTGGCTGAGGGGTCACAAGATGGCGTCGGGGGTGGACAAAATGGCCGCCCCCATGCGTCGTACAGGTCGGGGGCGGTCCAAGATGGCGGCACCCCTCCTCCCCTCGTGGTGGCCGGGACCCAAAATGGCGGCGTCTGCGGGTCGCACATGGTGTGCTGGGGGGTCTGGGGAGCGCTAGGACCGCGCGGAGTTCCTTCACTGCGAGCGCCAGGGCCGCGGGCGCTAGGACCGCGCGGAGCTCCCTCTCTGCGAGCGCCAGGGCCGCGGGCGCTAGGACCGCGCGGAGCTCCCTCTCTGCGAGCGCCAGGGCCGCGGGCGCTAGGACCGCGCGGAGCTACCTCGCCGGGGACAGCGGTGGTCGGGGCCCAGGTAAGTTGCGCCGGCGGGTCAGGCGTGGGGCGTGGGACGGGGGTGAGGGCCCAGGTCGGCGGCGCCGGCGGGTCAGTCGTGGGGCCGCGAGCGCAAGGAGCGCGAGGAGCTCCCTCACCGGGGACAGCGGCAGTCGGGGCCCAGGTAAGTTGCGCCGGCGGGTCAGGCGTGGGGCGCGGGACGGGGGTGAGGACCCAGGTCGGCGGCGGCGGCGGGACAGGCGTGGGGCGCGGGGTGAGGGCCCAGGTCGGCGGCGCCGGCGGGACAGGCGTGGGGCGCGGGACGGGGGTGAGGGCCCAGGTCGGCGGGTCAGGCGTGGGGCGCGGGACGGGGGTGAGGGCCCAGGTCGGCGGCGCCGGCAGGACAGGCGTGGGGCGGCGAGCGCTAGGACCGCGCGGAGCTCCCTCACCGGGGACAGCGGTGGTCGGGGCCCAAGTCGGCGGAGCCGGCGGGTCAGGCGTGGGGCGCGGGAGGGGGGTGAGGGTGGCGTTCGGGACGCGAAAGACCCATTCCTCTCCGTGGAGAGTGTTGGCCGGCACCCAAATCGGGAGCGCCGGCGGCGGGTCGTACATGGACTGCGGGGAGGGGGGTTGGGGAGCGTAGGCGGCGTGCAGGGCTCCCAGTTCTCCCGGGGCCGCGGTGGTCGGGACCCAGAGCGGCTGTGCCTGCCGGTCGCACATGGCGTGCTGGGGGGGTTGGGAGGCATAGACTGCCTGTAGGGCTCCCTGTGGCCCCGGGACGGCGGCGACCTCGCGGGATCGGCACACCACCGCATAGTGGCCCTTTTTCCCGCAGCTTTTGCAGATGGCTGCGCGGGCCGGACAGCGTTGTCGGGGGTGGTTCGCCTGGCCGCAGAAATAACAGCGGGCGCCCCCGGTGCGACTCGGCGTTTGGGCCGCGCAAGCCTGTGGGGTGTCCGGGGGGGGGGGGTTTGCCGCGACGGGTACGTACGGGGCCCAATGGCCTGCCGCGCGGTCGGGGCCGTAGGCGCGGGTAGCGCGGCGTAGAACTCGTCCATCGATTCTTCGGGAGCTTGCCGTCTCGTCGCGAGCTGGTAGCGAGCGTAGATTTGGTTAACTGGGCGGACATAGAGACTTTTCAGTGCTGCGAACGCCGTCTGGAAATCGTCAGTGTCTTCAATGAGGGTGAAAATCTCCGTGCTCACCCTCGAGTGCAGGACCTGCAGTTTTTGTTCGTCTGAGACCCGGCCGGTGGTCGGTCTGAGGTAGGCCTCGAAGCAAGTCTGCCAGTGTTTGAAGGCTGCTGCCGCATTCACTGCGTGGGGGCTGATCCTCAGGCATTCTGGAATGATCCTGAGCTCCATAGTCCTTTTTAGGCACGCTTAATAAATTGTAGCGCACAAAGACTCCATGAGACGAAAAGAGTGAAGTCGATGAGGCTTTATTAAGCGTGTCTGTTCCCCAGCAGCCCGATAGTAAACTGGCCTGCGGGGGAAGGCACCGGCTTCTTATACTTCGCCTTCAGGGCGGAGTATGAGGTCAACGGCCAACCAGGACCCGGGATCTGTCAGCCAATGACATTAGGGCTTCCAGTCCCACATGACCCCCAATACATACTACCACAGAGGGTAAGCCTTGCTCTTTCAAAAATGTCTCTTTTTGGGAACTTGGATGCATTCGACCTGACTATTGAGGACTGGTCCCAGTATGTGGAGAGAATGTGTTACTTTTTCCAGGCCAATGAGATGATGGAGGACGGAAGGAAACGGGTTATACTGCTGTCGGCGTGCAGACCCTCAGCCTTCGCCATTATACGTAGTCTAACTTATCCCGATACGCCAGACACGATACCTTTCCAAGAATTAATGAAATTGGTGGAAGAGCACTATGACCCAAAACCACCCCTCATTTTGCGTAGGTACAAATTCTACACAACGAAGCGGGAAGACAGAGAGTCAGTCACAAATTTCTTGACCCGCCTGAGAAGGCTGGCGGAAAAATGTGAGTTCGGCCCAACGCTAAATGAAATGCTTCGGGACCGGTTAGTATGTGGCATAAACGACCTCACAATACAGAAGTGCCTGTTGGTGGAAATGCAGCAAGACTGCAGGCAGGCGTTACAGCTCGCACTATCCCTAGAAAAGGCAGCAAGTGGGGCGCAGGAACTACTGGGCACACCAATGGAGGTAGATACCTGGGAGAGGGACTACCACAATGGGTCCAGCTACCAGATAGCTGCCCTCAGGAAAAGCCTGAGGAACAGAGGGCCAAAGGAAAACCCTAGAACTGCCCCCAAGTCTGCTAGGACTAACTGGAGACCGAGGGAACTACCGGCTGAGGCTCCCCCAACAGAGAAGGACCGTTTCTGGCACCAAACAGAGTGGGGTAACAGCGACAGAAACACTAGAAGGAGGTGGCAAAAGAGGAATAGCAGGTGGGGACGCAGGGAAGTACACAACCTAGATGCCCCATCCTCCTCCGAAGGGGAACAGTTATATAATATTGCGAAGAAGAAAGCAGAACCTATTAAGATTACCCCACGGGTGAACGGTCGGTCGACAATAATGGAAATAGACATGGGTGTGGCCGTATCAGTAATGGGGGTGGCAGCATTTTAAAAAATCAAAGATGGATTCCAGCCACTAACCCTAACAAAAACATCGACGAAACTTAAAACCTACACGGGGGAACCCCTGGAAGTTCTAGGCACGACTCATGTACCCGTGGAAGCTCATTGAGGGGGCCCATATAAGCACCTGTGTAGGCTTTGTGAGGCAGTCTTAAGTTGACTGGAATGCTAGCAGCACTGTTTGGAGCTGCTCTTGTATATAAGTTATTGCCAATAAATACTGGTGTGGCGACGGAACCCCTGCCTCCTGTGGATTATTACACTATCCCTTGGTGTCCATGGTTGTCATGGGATTGGCAGATAATTTGGTTTCTATCTTGGGTGGGGACCACATAAATACCATCTTTTAAAATTATGCCATCGTGTTGTTAAAGCGTTTCTGTACTTATCATAGGGGGCTGGTAAGTACCTTTTTAAAACTTCCCTGAGCTTTTCGTCTTCCTTCTGGGCTTGAGCTAAATCTTGAATATTGGTCTGTGAGACCTGGACCTGGGGCACACTCGGGGGGGATTCCAAAAGTGACCATGTCTGGAACCTGCTTTTGCTAGAGCGTCTGCCTTAACGTTACCGGGGGAGGGGGGGGAAGAACAATGGTGACTGCGAACCTTAACGATACCCTATTTACAGCCTTTTTCTCTTTTGAGGATTTCATAGAATTTACAGTGCAGAAGGAGGCCATTCAGCCCATCGAGTCTGCACCGGCTCTTGGAAAGACCACCCCACCCAAGGTCAACACCTCCACCCCATCCCCACAACCCGGTAACCCCACCCAACACTAAGGGCAATTTTGGACACTAAGGGCAATTTATCATGGCCAATCCACCTAACCTGCACATCTTTGGACTGTGGGAGGAAACCGGAGCACCCGGAGGAAACCCACGCACACACGGGGAGGATGTGCAGACTCTGCACAGACAGTGACCCAAGCCGGAATCGACCCTGGAGCTGTGAAGCAGTTGTGCTATCCACAATGCTACCGTGCTGCCCTAGGATATGCTGGAGTAATGGGGCTGAGGGTAGGGGTTTTCCATCTGCTGAAAAAAAACCTCTAGATGCCCACAGGGGTAGGAATTCAGTTAAGCTATTGCAGACATATAGGTTGCCGGAATATATGTCGGCTGGGGTCGGGAACGAGTCGGCGTGCTGTGCAATGTAGGCTACGGCTGCTAATTCGGCGAATTGCCTGCGAACCTAGATGTCCAGGCAATTTCAGTGAGATTTCTTCTAACACGCGTCCCTGCACGTCCTCTACATAGATACCACAACCTGTGATTCTTTCACCATTTAAAACTGTGGAGGAGCCATCCACATAAATCCTAAGAGCTGTGTCTGTGGGCGGTGGTCTCTGGGGTGTAGCACCTGGTTTCGGGGGAGCTGATTTGGGTACAAAGGGGCCTGTGTCATGTTTGGTGGTAATGATCTCACACTCATGTGGGGTGCCTGCGTAATGTAAATTGTCTGCTAGAAACGTGTGTGTCTTAGTCCTTTTAACTGTAATGTCCTGTCCTTGTAGGAGTAGGGTCCATCGTGCTGCGCGAATTCGTCTGACTGTGCCGTCCTTTAGTCTACCGTCTAGTAGAAGTTGGGTTGGGGTGTGCTCTGTTAAAATTGTTACGGGGTTGAGTCCTGTTATGTACGCAAAGTACTGAACAGCCCAAAAAACTGCGAGCAAGTGCCTTGCGCAGGTAGAAAATCCTTGCTCTACCAGATCGAGAACTCGTGAGGCGTAGGCTACGGGGCCTAAATGATCGTGTCTTTCCTGGAGGAACACGGCCGAAAGGGTTCGGTCGGTGGATGCGACTTCTATTGCGTATGGGGCGAGTGCGTCTGGTACCTGTAAAGCGGGAGCTGTGCTCAGGGCACGTTTTAATGCATCCACGGCATCCCTCGGAAAGAGGAGCTGCCTTTGTGGCAAAACCATCTGTGTGATTCCTGCAGTAGCCAACCAGTCCTAGAAATGACCGGAGGGCTGTAACAGGGGGCAGCACGGTAGCATAGTGGTTAGCATAATTGCTTCACAGCTCCAGGGTCCCAGGTTCGATTCCCGGCTTGGGTCACTGTCTGTGCGGAGTCTGCACGTTCTCCCCGTGTGTGCGTGGGTTTCCTCCGGGTGCTCCGGTTTCCTCCCACAGTCCAAAGACGTGCAGGTTTAGGTGGATTGGCCATGCTAAATTGTCCTTAGTGTCCAAAATTGGCCTTAGGGTTGGTTGAGTGGGGTTACTGGGTTATGGGAATAGGGTGGTGTGGGCCTCGGTAGGGTGCTCTTTCCAAGAGCCGGTGCAGACTCGATGGGCTGAATGGCCTCCTTCTGCACTGTAAATTCTATGATTCTATGATTATGGGGCAAGGGTAATTTAACAATGGAGTCAATGTGTTTCTGCTCGATCTCGCATTTGCCATGGGTGATTACTGTGCCTAAATAAATGACCTTTGCTTGGAGAATCTTGGCCTTTTTGGGGTTAACTTTACATCCGATTTCATGAAGGAGTCCTTATAATTAGGCTAGAAGCGAAATGTGCTCTCCCTTAGTGTCTGTCTGTAGTAGCAAGTCATCTACATACTGGACAAGGCAATCAGGTCGGGAAAAATTAGCTAATCCATTTGCCAGCTGTCGGTGGAAAATGGAGGGGGAATTGTGGAAGCCTTGTGGTAGGCACGTCCACATGTATTGCTGTCCCTGGAAGGTGAAAGCAAATTTCTATTGGCACGCTTTATCCAATGGAATGGACCAAAAGCCGTTGCTGATGTCCAAAACCGTGAAAAATTTTGATTGATGTCCCTGTTTTAACATTGTCTCGGGACTCGTGGCTACGGTGGGGGCTGCTAATGGGGTGACTTTTTTTAATTCCCTATAATCGATGGTCAGTCGCCATGAGCCATCGGGTTTCCTGACGGGCCAAATTGGGGCATTGTTAGTTGAGGCTACTGACTTTTGCAATTTCTCCCTCTGCTTGTTGGGGGAAACCATACTGTTTTGGGGGTTTTGGGTCGGGTCCTGTGATGTTAAATAAACCAGCGATCTTGTCGCAGTCGTGCTGGGCAAAAGCTGCTTTGTGTTTCTGTAAAAGGTCTCTAACGTCTTTGTCTTGATTAATGGTTCGTGGCTCAAACCAGAAGTCTCCTACTGCACTAATCCTGTGTGCGTAGTCTTCAACTGTGAGCGTGGCGGGGTCTCGTGCTGCCTTTGCTATTCTCCACACACATCTATTGATGGGGTCGAATGAAAGATTGTGGGAGCTCATAAAATCTATTTCCAAAATGTGTTTGGCTGTCTGGGGTAGATCTACTAGAACAACGGGGTGTTTCGTCTTAATGTTGCCTATCTGAATAGCGACAGGGGCTGTAATGTGTCCCTGCTGTAAGTGTCCTGTGAAGCCGCTGAGGGTAATGGTGTCTGTGGTGGGCCATGTATGCCGTTGGAACATTGTGGAGGAATTTAGCGTGGTACGGGACCCTCCTGTGTCCCAAAGAAATTGCCTGCTACTACCGGTCTTCCGGACTTGTCCCAACGTGTGTCGCAGACCCAAGTTGGGGAGTCCGAACACCGTCAATTGGTTCCGTTCATGTCTGCGTTCTCGGAACGGGCGCTAACACTGTGAATGGGCTTGGTCCTGTTCTTATTTAGGGTATTTGCCTGCTGGTTTCACTGCTGTTTCTGGGGGGCATTGCACTCTCGGGCGTAATGTCCTAACTGTCCACAAGTGTAGCATTCCTGGGATTTAAGCTGCTGTGGGCTGTTTCTTCCCTCGTTTATCCATGCGGAGTTTTGATGTGTCCTGACTGGATGCATGTTAGCATCTGCCTGCTCTTCCTCTACTTTTCCATGCTCTGACCTTCCCTGAAGGGATTGTACCCAAGCTCGGGATAATCGCTTTAATATCCATGTCTCATTATGTGTATGGTCTGAGGGGTCATAATTGGCGCAAGCTCTCTGACCTGCTTCGGTCGCGTGAGAGACTAGGATAGGAGTCCATTTGGTCATATTTTCTGGTGTCAAATGGGCGCAGACTAACTCTCCAAATACTGCTGTAAAGTTGGTCCAAAGGCGTCCAGCAAACATTGTTGGATGCTCGGTCTTTTTCTGCCTGCATTTATTGAGTCCTTCTACGGGATCTCCCTTATTGTAGCCGATCGCATCTAGGATCGCTGCATGCATTTCTTGGAGGATGCCTCCTCCTACATTGGGTTGGGAAGGGCTGCCACAACTGTGGGGTCGAGGCTCAAAACTGTGAGCATAATCTGCTCTCTTTCGTCCAGGTCGTACATGGTCGCCTGTTGTTTTACTTTCTCAAAATAATGGTGTGGGTCCGATGTGGGTTGGAACGGTTTGATTTTGTCACATGCATCCCTTAATTGGGTGACGGTTAATGGGGTGGTGTACAGAAAATCGGGGTCTCCGTTTGTTGTGGCCCTGCGCTGTGTGGTGACAGGGTTCATGGGGTTGTGCGCTACCTGTGCGGTTGGGGGTGGGGGTGCTTTCCTTTTCTTGGTTTTATCTTGGGTACATGTTCCATGCACATAGCGATGGGCAGTTTCATTTAGCTCCTGCCAATCGGGGCCATTTTCCTGATCTAGCTGGGGTCAGAATGTATCTTGGAAACCATTTTGTACTGAGAGCAGGGATTGCAGGTCTGTAATTTGCTTTCGGCATTTGGCGTGGTCTAGCGAACTCTGCCTTTGCTCCGTTGTGGAACTGTGGAGTGCTCGTAGGGCTGCTTTTAAATCCTGACATTGTTTCTTTAATTGTTCGACTTGAAGTTCTGTCTCTCCTCGTACTAACACCACGCGTTGCTTGTCTTGGTAGGCCTTATTGTACTGGGACTGAAAGCTGCTTAGGTGAGCGAGACAAGATTGGTGTGCCCGTTTGACATCAGCCATCTCTTTGTCCTTCGCTGCTAACTGCTCTCTAAGTTGCTTATTAACTTTCTCGCACTCGCTAACATCTCCCTCACTATTCTTCTCTCTGTCTTGAATCTCTCTACGGAGCGTCTTCACAACCTCCTCTGTGCCTCGTAATTGTGCCAAGCAGGACACGATTGCCATCGGCTTGCGAACTTTTCCTAAGCTTTTCTTATGAATCTCGGTCAGGTTATCCCACCAAGTCTGTCCTATACTTCCAGGACCTGTTTCCTCATTTGCGCAAAATTCGGTCCAAAGGGGCCATCCTTTCCCTTTTAGATACTTCCGAATTTCCTCTTACCATATAGGACACTGCTCTGCTCTATTGGTCGCTGCGACCACAAATTCCTGGGGGTGCATAAGGCGTTCCATTACCTTCATTGCCATTTCTACTGTAATCTCTGGCTTTCTACCGTAAATTTGGAACAGGGGGGGAATAAAGCAGTGATGCAAACACGAGTACGGCTCAAGCTAATTTCCGGTCTACAAAACCCCCGACAGTTTTACGCAACAAAATATATCGAGATTACCTTATATCCCTTGTTAGTACGCATGCAAATTACACACTTCCGAATCTTGGAGGTTTGATCGATATTGGTTTTACGCTTGTGGTTTTTACTTTTTCCAATTGGGTTTCTTATTCAAAGTTGGATTCTCTCGGAGTGACAAAGTCACTTCTAGGTCGAGTCCCGGCAGCTGTCGCCTGTAATGTTGCTCTCTTTTAATGGCTATAAATATAGCGATTAATAAGGTCGCCTTTCTTTATCCTAATTATGAATATGCTCTCAAGAGTCGCCAGTATCTCTTGATACCGCCACAAGGTTCAACCGAATACCGATCAAGGAGCCAATACACCAGTTAGATATTTCAAAGTCAATGGTATTTATTTTACACACAGTATGATTTACTCACGCACAATAACACTACAGGCTAAACTATGTCTATCACTAACACCTATACTTAACTTTGGGTGCCCACTTAGGTCAGAGGAGCAATGGCCGTTGTTCAGATCTGAGGCTGTTGGGTTCGAAGAGGTAGCAGGAGTACAGCTAAGGTCATCCATCTAGTAGGGAGTGTTGAACTTGAACTCACTTGCTTCTGGTGGTGCAGGTGGAAGGGTCTCTCCG
Source organism: Scyliorhinus torazame (assembly GCF_047496885.1). Taxonomy (NCBI): domain Eukaryota; kingdom Metazoa; phylum Chordata; class Chondrichthyes; order Carcharhiniformes; family Scyliorhinidae; genus Scyliorhinus; species Scyliorhinus torazame. The sequence goes on along the minus strand of NC_092723.1, from coordinate 101,247,749 downwards.
GTTGAGAACCAATTCCAAGAGAGGGAACACTCGCCGAGAGTTCCTTCTTATACTTGGGGGGCTTTGCGTGCTTTTAGGCGGGCCTTAAACTTGGTCCCAATTAATTGGGCAGCTTCTCGATCACTGCCATCGATCTGAGCCAATAAAGGGGTGGGTGCCTTGATGGCTGGGCGTGTCCTAAGTGGCCGTTGGCCTTGCTTTATTTGTGTCTTTTGGTTGGGGTAGTGGCGCCGGAATGTCTGGGACGGTATCGGCTACCTGAGCACTCGGTCTTTGTTCCTCAGAGATGGGCCATCAATGTGCAATTCGGCCCAGAGTTTCGGTTCTGTCTACTGACTGCCTTTTAAATACACATTCAGGCTCTGTGACTGCTTGTTCACTTTGCATTGTCCATTTTGCCCTGTATGCTCTGCGAGTGTCCATTTTATATGCTGAAATTGGCCATCCCAGATGGCTACAACACACACACACACTGGGGATCCCTGTCCAGGTTTGTGTTCACTCACCGAGGGGTCTGACATACTCTGACACTTATATCTGCTGATCTTGGCGGTGAAACCTCTGATTCATGCTCTCTTTCTGCTGCAGAATGGTCTCCCAGAGTTGGAGTATGGTCCCCTTGATGTTGTCCACCAGACCACTGCTGTGCATTGGGGCAGAGCACATGGGATCCATGTCCAGGGGGATGGCGGTATAGATGAACCATGTCTGGGTGAAGTCTTGGACCACAGCTTTGGTCAGGAATCTGCCAAATGGTCTGCGGGACATAGTTTTCGAAGTGGAGCTACCGCCCGGAAGGGGGTGGTGGTGGTGGGATGGCGGGGGGTGGGGGGGGGGGGGTGACCGCGAGATTTACAGGAGTGGGGGGGGGGGGGGTACCGCGAGGTTTACAGGAGTGACATTTTTAAAAATCCCCCATTTTAATATTATATCTTCATTGACGAGATTCCTCAGAAGCCACAAGGCAATCGGTTTCAAAAATACCCTGGAGTGTTTCTCTCCCCCTTCTTCTGTCAAATAATTGCTCCCTCTAGAGGGCTGAATTATTATTTCAGGCAAGATTTTTCCGACAGGCTTTTGAATGCTGCTTTTGGGAAGCTCTGGGTTAGTGGATGATGGGTGCAGAACACTGTGACCCTTAGCTCCGCGACTGTTCTGAATCTCATCCGCGACCCACTCAGGGGTCACGACCCACACTTTGAAAACCCGGGTCTAAAGTGATCTGAGACTCTAAGGTAGGTTTCCTGGAGGAAAACAACTTGTGCACCCAGATGTTCAACATGCTGCGAGACTTGTTACGCTTGATAGGCTGATTCAATCCCTAAACATTCCAGCTTGCAGACTGAAGGGCAGAACCCTCTGGCCATTGTGATTTATTTTATTTTCTTAGGGAAAAACATAACTTCAGCCATTATCATGGGTAGAATCATAGAATCCTTACAGTGCAGGAGGAGGCCATTTGGCCCATCGAGTCTGCACCAGCCCTTGGAAAGAGCACCCTACTGAAGCCCATGCCTCCCCCCTAACCCTGTAATCCTACCTAACCAGTACGGGGAGTACATATTTTAAAGATAATATGGCCTCTGTTAAGCGATGTCGTAGTGCCCTAACAGATTTTAGAAGACAGTAGAGGATCAAACATAACAAAACATAAAAGAGAGACACTAGAAATACTACGATCACCCCCCACCCCCCACCACCACCAAAGCATCTCCTCAAACAAGATGCATATAGCTCAAACTCTTCTTAATTTCTACATAATACGCCTCACGAAACAAAACTTATCTACTAAGTCTCTTTGGTGACGGTGTTTTCACGAGCTCCAGCTTTGCTAATTTTTAACCCGTCTTTCCATCCTAGTTTTCGCATTTGTCTTTTCTTGGGTTACACGGTTTGTGCTATGTCCCGGGTAGTAGCTTTGCGAAAAAGAGCAAAAGAATTTGTCTGTGGCGGCTGGGGTAGGGCTCTGTTTTCAGTGGTACAGTTGCTGTTGAGTGGGCTTTCGCCTTGGGCGGTGCTGTGTGCTTCGCATGATGGCTGCTAACGGAGATGCTGTCAGTGCTGAAAATCTCGGCACTTTGGGGCAGATCATCAAAGCTCACCTCCAAGAGTTCCAGGGTACTTTTTTGGAGACGCATGAGGAGGTTCTTGTACTTGAGAGAAGAAATTCCCTGGTGTGGGGCGACCTCAATGTTGTCAAGATGCTGCTACAAGGCTTGTCATCCATCCTGAAAGGTTTGGGAGAAGGAGAAGGAGACCGAGCAGGGTACACCGCTGGGCTCAGCCCCTGGGGAGAGGTGGTAAAAGAGCTCCCGAGTGAGTTTGAAAATTGTCTGCCATGTTTCGACGTTCTTGATCTGAGGCTGGGTGTTTCGACGTTCTTGATCTGAGGCTGGGTGTTTCGACGTTCTTGATCTGAGGCTGGGTGTATCAGCATACACAGTCTTTGAGGCCAGGGGTCGATCTGACCCACCGATCACTGGTCCTGTGTTGTCCTGTTCCCGAAACTTGGTGTGAGGGATTGGAGGTGGCCGAACCGGTCGAGCCATTTCCACTGCCCCCCTCCCCCCCCAGTGGGTCCTAGGCTGTAGACCACTTGGGGGTTGGTGATACATCATGGCGGACATCATGGCGGACATAATGATGTCTCGTGCTTCGATCGTCAGAGTCCGTGAGAGATCCTGAAAAATGCTCATTGATCCTGTTTTATCCTTGGCTTTTGCTTTCTTTGTGCGAGCGGAAAGATATCTTTATGCTGCAGTCTGTCCTACAGCTCGTCTGTTAGCCTGAACATTACTCCCCGTTGATCAATTTGTTGTTTTCTTGCTGCTGTCTTTTTTCGTACAGCGCCCACCCCGCCACCCCCGTTAGAACTAATCTGTTTCGGTTTTTTTTCTCTTTTAGTGTTGTCTGTTATCGGAGTAGCTAAAGTGGGATTGGTGTTCGTGGCTGAGGATTCGGGATGAGAGTGGCCCTGGGTATCTTTTATATGATGGTGGTTGCAGTGAGTTGGCTGGGTGCCCACTCCCTGATGTTATAATATACACCAGTATATTATGGTGCAGACACACACACACACACTGATGGACATGCAGTGGGACCAATCAGCATACACAACACCGCAGCCAATCACCAGTGAGAACACACGCACTATAAAGACAGGGGACAGGAGAGTTCCCGTGGATTCTAGTAGCAGCCAACTCGGAGCACAGAGCTCACAGCTTGCAACACAGACATTCACCACGTGCTGAGTGCATCACCTGGTTAGGACTAGGCAAGGGTCAACAGTTAAAGCTGGTATTGCATTTACCCACAGTTCAAGTATGTTAATATAGTTAACCTTATAATAAAATAGAGTTGCACCACTTCCAGTGTTGGTGACCTGTTTGTGATCCAGAACACCCAACACATCATGGTACCAGGAGTGGTTGCACACTAGCAGTTCTGAGACCCACCCGCAACTAATCAGCATTCCGGCATCCTGAAGTATGGAGAACATCAACCCACCGCCGCCGCTCCGCATCACCGGCAATCTCGGGGTCAATTGGAAGATTTTTAAACAGCGCTTCCAGCTCTTCCTCGAAGCCACGGACAGGGAGCATGCCTCGGACACCAGGAAGATTGCTCTGCTCCTCTCCACGGCCGGGCAACACGCCATCCACATCTTCAACTCCCTCACCTTCGCAGACGACAAGGACAAGACAAAGTAAAAGACGGTTCTCCTCAAATTCGATACCCGCTTCAGCATAGAGGTCAATGAAAGCTTTGAAAGATACCTGTTACAGCAGTGCTTGCAGGGTAAGGACGAGCCTTTCCAATCCTTTTTAACACACCTGCGCATCCTTGCGCAGTCCTGCGGCTACAGGGCCACCTCCGACTCCATGATACGTGACCAGATCGTATTTGGTGTTCTGCCAGACCCCCTGCGTCAGCAGCTCCTCAAAATTAAGCAACTCACCCTAGCGACTGCCATCGAGACATGTGTCCTGCATCAAAATGCCACCAGCCAGTACTCCCACATACAGGTGGCTGAGACGGCACGGCAAGGTCCCCACGAGGCGAAACGGGTCCAAACAATTGAACACCTTCAAGGCTGCAGCCTGGATGAGAGCGGCCATTTTGCGTGCTTTTCGTGGCCACCCGCGCTTGTACGCGCCAAACGAGGGGACGGTGATGTGGAGGAACGTGATGCGCAGGCGCGCGCCACGCAGGACCGCACCGTGTATGCACGGTGGCGCAACGAGCGTACTGACGTCACGACGTGCGGCAACTGTGGCTCCGCCTATTCAAAGCGGCAATGTCCTGCAAAATCGCGACAATGCCTACGATGTGGCAGATTTGGCCACTATGCTGCTCGACAGCTCAGCCTGCCAATTCGCATCGCTTCAGCCAGCCTTGCAGGAACGTTTGGGCAATTTAACCCACGTTCAGCGAGTCCGATTCCGACTTCCCGCAGATCAGTGACACCGAGGACCCGAGGGGGTCATATCGAGACCTTTTCGAATCACTGTTATAACAAAGAACAGGCTGTCCCTGAATCAAAACCACCAGCCGCTGTCGGTGCACAGCATTGATCCAGACGACGAGTGGTGTGCCACCCTGATGGTCAACCGATCCCAGGTACGATTCCGCCTGGACACTGGTGCTTCCGCTAATCTCCTAGCATGGTCAGCCTTTCAGACCCTTGGGGTTAAACCAACCATTCTTCCATCGACCTGCCAACTAGTGGACTACAATGACAACGTCATTCCTGCTACCGGTTCATGCCAACTCGCGAAAAGCCATCCTTCCCTTCGAGATCGTGGGCTCCTCGAAGGACTCTCTGCTAGGCGCACAGGCGTGCAAACCCCTAAACCTCATTCAACGAGTACACTCTCGCTCTCCAGAGGACACATCTGCCTTCCAGGATGCGGACTTCAGGGCGCAACCCAATGCCATCATCGACCAGCACCGTGACGTTTTCGAAGGCATGGGCACGCTTCCATACACTTACAAAATCCAGCTCAAACAAAATCCAGCTCAAACAAGACAATCATATAGCCTGTAGTTCATGCACCTCGCAGAGTCCCAGGAGCCCTCAAGGACCGCCTCAAGCAGCAGCTGGAGGACCTCCAGGACCAAGGAGTGCTCTCCAGAGTGACGGAACCAACCGACTGTGTCAGTTCCATGGTGTGCGTAAAGAAGCCTTCCGGCGAGCTCCGGATCTGCATTGACGCAACGGATCTGAATCGCAACATAATGAGGGAGCATTACCCTATTCCCAAGCGCGAGGAGATCACTTGCGAGATGGCTCGGGCCAACATCTTCACCAAACTTGAAGCCTCGAAAGGATTCTGGCAAATTCAACTAGACAGGTCCAGCAGAAAGCTGTGTACCTTTAATACCATGTTTGGCAGATACTGCTACAACAGGATACCGTTTGGGATTATATCGGCATCAGAAGTATTCCACCGGATCATGGAGCAAATGGTGGAGGGCATTGAGGGTGTGCGCGTCTATGTTGACGACATCATCATTTGGTTCACCACCCCGCAGTAGGATATCAGTCACCTCCAGCGCGTTTTCAAACGAATACGGGACCAAGGCCTTCGCCTCAACAGAGCCAAATGTTCCTTCGGCCAGACAGAACTCAAGTTCCTAGGGGACCACATCTCCCGGTTGGGTGTGCGGCCGGATGCGGACAAGGTGGCACCCATCACGGCCATGCAGAAGCCAACGGATAAGAAGGCGGTCCTCCGATTTTTGGGCATGGTCAACTTCCTGGGGAAGTTCATCCCCAACCTCGCCTCCCATACCACAGCTCTCCGGAACCTGGTCAGGAAGACGACAGACTTCCAATGGCTTCCCGCCCACGAGCGCGAATGGGAGGAGCTTAAGACCAAGCTTACCACGGCCCCGGTATTGGCATTTTTTGATCCCACGAAGGAAACAAAAATTTCAACAGATGCCAGCCAATCCGGCATTGGGGCGGTGCTCCTGCAACGCGATGAGGCATCATCATGGGCCCCCGTTGCATATGCGTCACGTGCCATGACTCCCACGGAACAGCGCTACGCGCAGATCGAAAAGGAGTGCCTGGGCCTGTTGACTGGCGTCGACAAATCTCATGATTATGTGTACGGCCTCCCCCAATTCACTGTCGAGACCAACCATCGCCCGCTGGTCAACATTATACAAAAAGACCTGAATGATATGACCCCCTCGCCTCCAGCGCATTCTGCTTAAACTCCGGCGGTACGATTTCCAGCTTCTATACACCCCGGGCAAGGACCTGATCATAGCCGACACTCTGTCCAGGGCAGTCAACACCCCGTGTGACCCAGAGGGGTTCGTCTGCCAGGTTGATGCCCATGTGGCCTTCACGGCTTCCAATCTGCCGGCCACGGATGAACGCCTTATCCACATTCGCCGCGAGACTGCGGCTGACCCCCTACTACAGCGTGTCATGCGCCACATGATGGACGGGTGGCTCAAAGGCCAATGCCTGCAGTTCTACAATATCAGAAACAATCTGGCAGCAGTCGATGGTGTCGTCCTGAAGCTGGACCGCATCGTGATCCCACACAGCATGCGCCAGCTCGTTTTGGAACAGCTACATGAGGGCCATCTTGGCGTGGAGAAGTGCCGACGGAGGGCCCGAGAGGCTGTACACTGGCCCGGCATCAATGAGGACATCGCCAACACAGTGCTCAACTGCCCCACCTGTCAGCGGTTCCAGCCGGCCCAACCACGTGAGACCCTACAGCCCCATGAGTTGGTCACGTCCCTTTGGTCTAAGATAGGCGTTGACCTGTACCATGCGTTCGGCAGGGACTATGTTCTGATTGTAGACTATTTTTCGAACTACCTGGAGGTCGTACGCCTGCACGACATCACATCATCGACGGTCATCCGTGCCTGCAAGGAGACCTTTGCTCGTCACGGCATCCCACTCACTGTGATGTCGGACAATGGCCCCTGCTTCGCGAGCCAGAAATGGTCCAACTTTGCCAGCAGGTACAACTTTGTGCATGTGACATCCAGTCCCCTGCACCCCCAATCCAATGACAAAGTGGAAAAGGGCGTCCACAGAGTCAAACGGCTCCTCTGCAAGGCTGCCGATGCAGGATCCGACTTCCACCTCACCTTGCTGGCCTATCGTTCGGCCCCACTCTCCATGGGCCTGTCGCCAGCCCAGCTGCTCATGGGTCGCACCCTCAGGATTAGGAAGGAAGCATCTGCTGCTGGATCTTGGCAGCTTCACCCAAGTAGCACACACTGAAATTTCACCAACTAAGTGGAGAAGGTGCAAATCAGGAATATGTGAAAATGGGAACCTCCCTGTGACCCTGCTTACTCCAGTAGCTGCTTGGCATATCCCAGTATTTCCTTAGTAGTTTATTCCATGAATTCTCACAGCCTGGATTATTATCACCCAGGATGTACCACAGCACCTGATTGGAAACTATTCCCAGTACCTATCCTTGTCTGCCTCCTATTCCTCATTTCTGTGCTGCTCCTTCGCAACATCCGAAAGCACAGAGTTTATTTTCATACGTACACTGAGGACACCCAGCTCTACCTCATCATTCATCATTACATTTCTCAACTCCTTCATTGTTGCTGAATTATCAGACTGCTTAATATGACATCCAGTAATGGATGAGCAGAGGGGTCCTCCAATTAAATATTGGGGAGGCTCAAGCCATTGTTTTCAGTCCCTGCTCCAAACTCCATTCCCTAGCTACCAACACCATCCCTCTCCCTGGCAACGCACTAAGATTACACTGGTCTGTCTGCAACATAGCTGCCACATTTGACGATGATAAAAATGTCCAACCTCTAATTCATACGGACGGCCTTATGGCGAGATGACCTCCCACAACTCTTTTACTGATACATTGATGACTATTTTGCTGCCACTTCATTCTCTCGTCCAGATCTGGAAAAATTCATCAACTTCGCTTCCAGTTTCCACCCCTCCAACACTTTCACCTGGTCCATCTCAGACACTTCCTTTCCCTTCTTTAACGATTCTGTCTCCATTCCCAGCAATAGACTATTGACTAA